>NC_140593.1:1071175829-1071838097 GCF_964204655.1 Triturus cristatus | reverse complement strand
AGTTGAGCGCCTTAAGCTGTCGCGATATGTGGTCAAATTTCCTAGATCCTGTTAGGAGTCTTGCTGCTGCATTGAGACAGGCTTTTAAAGGGGCTGTTGAGATTTTGGGTTGCCCAGAGAGGGTAGTACATCCGTACTCTAACCTCGAAATGACTAAAGCCTGAACTGCAGTTTTGAGGTTGGGGTTCTTGATGAATGGTTTCACTTTTCTGAGATAGCTGAGGTGAAAGCGGGCATTTTTAGCCAACAGGTTGATGTGCGTTTACATGTTAAGGTTCTTATCCAGTGTAGTTCCAAGCGATTTGGTGGAGTTCACCAGAGTCGGTGTGCAATTCAGAGCAGTGATCATCTTGGTCCATTCCTTTATCTCCAGCGATTTTTTAGGGGGGAGATTAAAAGAAATTCATTTTTTTGCGAATTGAGCTTGAGGAAGTTGGTCGTTAGCCAGTGGATGGTCTTTTCGAGAGCTTGATTCATCATCTTTATCTCTTCAATGGAAGAGATCTTGATGTAAAGTTGAGTGTCGTCCGCCTACATGTGGTAGGAGATATTTGGTTGCTGTAGTAGCTTGGTTAATGGTTCGACATATAGGTTGAATACTTTGGGGTATAGGGTTGAGCCTTGTGGTACACCAAGTTGGTTGGGTGAAGAGGGAGAAAGATTTTTGTTCACCATGAACGATTACTTTCTGTTTTCCAGAAAGGATTTGAACCATTGAAGGGCTGTGCCAGATAAACATTGCTGCGTTGAGGCCTGAGTGTGGTCCTCTTTTACCAGGACATCATGATATCCACCACCTTTGTGCCAGCCAATCAAATCTACTACTCAATTAAATACCCCACAACGCCTTTGCCCATCTGAATTCTGCTCCATGCATGCTTGGTGAGAGTCCTTTTCCCATATACCCCATGCCTCATAAGCCCCTGGTGCAAATCTCTCTGCACACCTCTTGATCCAGCCCTCTCCCCATCTTTCTGTGCCTCATATCCTCCTGTATTGGAAAAATTCCAATCGCCACCTCAAACCTGGGGGAAAGAAACTTTGGATCCATGATATGTATTTGCCTCTTCCCTGCAGCCATAAAGAGAGAGATGAAAATGTGCAGCAAAACTGTAATTTGAAAAAATCCTTGCTGCACACATTTTTGTCAATTTGACTGTATTTCTAGCCCAGATGCCACTGTTGTTCACACTTAATTGTAGACATGGAATAAGTATGAGATAAAAATGCAAAAGAGACCTGTATTTTCATTTCATATTCTCCCCATGTTCACCGCAATTCAAGACACTTTAAGTTACGGTGATGGTGGCAATGCATCTCTTTTTTCCATCATTCCAAATCTGTGTGGCAATAGCAAAATGTTTTTTTAGCTGTATTACCTGTACTGCTGTGAGAAATGTTGAAGACACTGGTACGAGGAACCTAGGGTGTTGTGAACACTTTATGTAATAAGAGTCTACAGTAAACTTCAAAGCGCTTGGTTGTTCCATGTGGTATGGTGTGTTTGTATCACAATACATCTGCCACTAAGTTTCTGCAAAGAGGGAGGAGCTGGGGAGAGTGGTTCTCTACATAGACTCCTCTACCCCTGAGCAAGGTTCTTGACTTATATAGAGTTTGGTAAAAACTGAAAATCCTTCGATTTATGGTGGAAACTCTAAACATTTTCAGCAGAATCCACCAGAAGAATCTCTTCCACCTTAATAATATTATTGTGGAGCAGTTTCAGCCCCTGACAAACATCAAAAGCAACACAGCTAATGTATTTTTTATACACGTGCCTCTAAACACCTAAAACCAATGAACCACCATCTTGAAGTTAAGAATCAGCTGAACAACATAATTTTGTATGTTGTTACCTGTTGAAGAAAATCAAGTGATATTTTGCTCTTTTCAGCCACCCCTCAAGCAACGCCACTGACCCAACCTCTCATGTCACCGCCCTCCTCACACATGTATGCACTATTGTACCAAAAGTAATGCTTCTCTGCAACATTCTTTCCATGTGCAAGATCGCTCACCCTACACTTCTACCTCATTTACAAACCACATGCACAGCATCCAGTTTCCCTATTTACTTGTAACTGCAGCCTTCAAACATGCTCTAAATGGTGGCGGTCGCAAACTCAACAGAAGGTTGGAGGCCACCAGTGACCTCCGGGGGACATGTAACACCATATAAATATCGCATACAGAGCAGCTACTTTCTCAATAATCAAAAAATCGCTTTTGGCCTCACAATGAGTATGGAAGACACTATATACATGACCATACGATATCATGCAACAAAATAAGGAGGATAGCTTAATGTTTTATCACAACTCTTTGTTGGCTCCAGGACAGACTTGTATTATAAACACATATTTTTAGATTAAGGATTTTTCTGCTCCTACTTACGAAATGCAGGGCGTTTGGTTATGTGTCATTCTTATTGCTTTTTCTATGCACCTCCCAAGCACCTGTAGCAAGTTAACAATGCTCACTGAAAAACCTGGGCTACTTCCTCTTTAAAGACAATCCTACCTTTTGATTTACAAAATGCTGCTACTACGCCTCCGTCGTGGGTGAATAAATGTATTGCTAAGGTCAGTGCGAAATCTGTGCATCGCAATACAATTCGTAATAGGAAATTGAGTCCGTTAACTGCTGGTGTAGATTGTGATGTGGCAGACTTTTATGGAATAACATGGATATTGCAAACCAGGAGTGAGAAGCACAGACAGAGCGTTCTTGATCCTAGCACTGGGTCTGGATTGACATGCAATAGCACTGCTGTGTATTGCTTCCAGAATTGGAATATCAGGTGATTCAACAGAGATGCTGTGGCAGAGCTGTATTTGGGGAAAGTACAGCAGCAGGCATTCTGCAGACAAGGTCTGAGCTGCACTAATAGGGCTGTGAGTTACAGCACTTAAAGTAGCAGTCAATGGTGGTAGGAGTGAGGTGCAAAGAAAACTGTGCGTGGGTATCTGCCTGGAATCTTGAGTGCTCTTGGGAGCCGTTCGCCGAGGGAGTCCTGTGAACTCTTTTTGGAAGTCTGCCTTATTTTATTGAATCCTTTTTTACTGAGAGTGACTCCAGAACCCTTGTGAAAGCTGCTGGCGGCTGGACGCTGAGGACGGGACTGCGAGGACCAGCAGCCCCGTAACCTGAATCAGCTGCATCCTCTTCCCGCCCCCGCTGCCTGCTACTATATAACTCCTCGCGGCCCCCGCTTCGCGGGCGCCGTTCGCCGAGGGAGTCCTGTGAACTCTTTTTGGAAGCCTGCCTTATTTTATTGAATCCTTTTTTACTGAGAGTGACTCCAGAACCCTTGTGAAAGCTGCTGGCGGCTGGACGCTGAGGACAGGACTGCGAGGACCAGCAGCCCCGTAACCTGAATCAGCGGCATCCTCTTCCCGCCCCCGCTGCCTGCTACTATATAACTCTTCACGGCCCCCGCTTCGCGGGTGCCGTTCGCCGAGGGAGTCCTGTGAACTCTTTTTGGAAGCCTGCCTTATTTTATTGAATCCTTTTTTACTGAGAGTGACTCCAGAACCCTTGTGAAAGCTGCTGGCGGCTGGACGCTGAGGACGGGACTGCGAGGACCAGCAGCCCCGTAACCTGAATCAGCTGCATCCTCTTCCCGCCCCAGACATTTAACTGACTGTTACATCCGCTGCGCGGTCGCGCGCCGGGAGAAGCCCGGGACAAGGGCGGGACCATTTGTGGCCGTTAGTGGCCGGACTGGCCGGGTCAGGCCATCCCCATCTTGTTGCCTATTGTTTCCCTTGCTCTGCGTGTCCCTAACAGTGGAAATATGAGTAGGAGAAACCAATCAGGCATAACACACGCAAAAAAGCACACTGAGAATGTAAATAAACCATTACCTAGCCTGACCGCTATTGATCGTATGCTACAGAAAACAATAGGGGTGGTTGCTAATGCAATCGAAAATACCGAACGCCGCCTCTCCTTACCCGCTGGTAGTCTTCTTCCCCCACAAGTGACCAATACATCGTTTTTAACTATTAATTCCCAAGATTCGTTCCTGGCTCCGTCTTTCGTAGCTCTACCGGGGCCCCATCTTATCCCTATCACTCAGTCAGCTATATCTATCACGGCTATTGACTCTCCTACCACAAACCCAGACGTACCTAGATTATCTCAGTCCCCCACTATTTTTTCTAATGACTTGCCTCCAGATTTTCCTCCCCACTCAGGGGTTGCTCCCCTAACTCCAACCTGTGATTTACCCATAAACCCTTTTTTGATGTCATCCCCGCCGTTAAGCCCATCACCTCACACTCCGAGGGTAATAACAAGAGGGCAAAAAACCAGGTCTATTTTAAAACATTCTACTAGGGATGGGCTCAACATAAAAAACGCAAAGCTTGCTAAAACATCGAAATGTACCTCTGGCGAAAATAAATACAAAAAGGTCACTACGAAATCCATCGCTACGAGAGGGAAAAAAGCAGTCAAAAATGTATCCACGAGTGTAGCTAAATCATCTCAGGATAATGACTTGTATGTTAATTCACCTGATCAAATATCTATTTCACCTCCTTCTCTCCCTTCAAACGAGAATCTTTTGGAAAGAATCGAACATCTCATGAAGTCCTTAATGTCTCCACTCTTAGAAAGGGTAAAGTGTTTAGGGGAAAAAATGGACAATATGGAAAAAATAATGAACACTTTTAGTACTAGTCTTGGCCAAGCGGAAGTTAACTTACATCCTAGAGTCAAACAAAATACTGACCCACATTTAGGTAAAAAAAGATTAACACCAATTTGCCCTAGTACTCCGGTATTGTCCACTCTGCCTACTAACATTCCATCTGCTCCCTTGGGGATGCCCGAATCCAGGGCAACAGGGGAAGCTGCCCCACACAGGGACGCCGAGCCCGCAAGCCGCGTAACAAATACTATTAACATTCCAGGTCTCCCTATGGAACGTTCCACGCAACCAACCCCGATGCAGTCTTTTCCACATATTGATTTACCCCCACAATCAACTCCATATACTGCAGTTCTAGTCGGGGTACCAGAATTAATACAGGGCAAAACAGAAACATTCCCCGAGTTAAGAAACAAAGTTGCCCATTGGCTGAATACGAATAGACCGTTACCCCCCACTATCTCTGGAGAAATCTTGTTCGCAAGAAGGCTAAGTTGGGTGGGCCGTAGGCCAAAGGATATGTCAGGAGACTGCATTGTAATACATTTTAGGGATAGGCGAGTGATTCACCATATCAGTAATTTTTTCCCATTTAGTGCCAACACCAAGATTCAAGTTAGGGATTTGACTTTCTTCTATCCCCAATCTTTTTCCAACTTGTTAGACACACAATCCCGCGACTTATCAGCTGTGGCTAGAAATGAGGTTCCCAGACTACGTTATAATATTCCGACCTTCAACTATTACGATCAGCTTTCTGAATTGGAGAGAGTGGATTGACTTAATCTGGACGGTTTGTCAGCTATGCCCATGTGTAATCCATTTCCCTCCAGTGTAGAGCTGGATCGTATGTCCGTGGGTTCTGAAACGTCTGGCCCCTTCTCGCTACACACAGTTCAGTGTCTCAACCATGTGGATTTGCTGAGAACGATCCCTGATGGTGCGGCTTATAAAGATGATTCATTGCTTAATATTCTATTTTGGAATGTGGCTGGTCTCCGTTCAAAGGTTCTGAATGACACTTGGCTTGCTTTTATTTATGATTTTGATATCCTGTGCTTTCAGGAAACCTGGCCTTCCACTGAAATACATCTCGAGGGTTTTAAAACATACTTTTCCCCAGCTTTACCCTCTCCCTCTGGTAGGGCTAAGGGGGGTCTGACTATTTTTGTTTCTAATACCCTCCGTTTTACATCAATAGTCCCTATAACGTTAAACGTACATTTCCAAATTCTCCTCCTTCATTGGAATACCTGCAAAGTTTTAGTTATAGTAAATTTTTATAATAATCTTTCTTTTTCTGATTTGGTTAATGTAACTAAGGAATTACACGGTCACTTTCAAGATTTACTCTTAAAAACTCATTAGGAGTTGGTCTTAATTTGGGGTGGGGATTTTAATCAAAATCTATGTAACCATAGCGATAACATAGTGTGTGGCATAGTGGATGAGAATGGTGATCCATTACCTCACTTTTCACACACTCCAACTGGACATCTCTTGAATGAGATCTTGAGCGGATTAGATCTTACACTAGCTAATAATATGTTGAATCCTCCCATACCGGTGCTACCAACTTTTAACGGAAGAGGCAGGCCATCTACCATTGATTTTATATTTCTCTCGATGGCTGCAGGTAAAGATTTATTCACCTGTAAAACACATGATATTGCCATTAGTGATCACTACCCTATCAGTCTCGTTCTAAAAAGTCCCAAGATTCGAGAGAGGCTTAATATTGAGGCAACTTTAGCCCAAAACAATTTAATTTTAGATAGACTGAATGGATATTCACTAAGATGGGAAAAGGTTGATCCCATGGTTATTACAATATCATTGGTAAAAAAAATGGGCCCAGTGATCAATAAATGTCTCGATCCAGGCACTTCTAACGAGGGAATCATGGATAACTTTGCAACATTATTGATTGCAATAAAGGATTCTTTATCCGTAAATCTAAAAAATGGAAAACCTAAGGGATGGTTTGACTCTTCCTGTACCAAAGCGTACAAGAATTTAAAAACTGTCCTTCAAAATAAGGTAAGGAACAGCAAGGAAATTACAGCCTCCAGAATCAAATATAAACAAGCTCTAAGGCGTAGGAAAAATGACCTAAAAAAAGAGCTTTGGGATCAATTATATAAAACATCTATCCTTGGGGACACCGCTGCCTTTTGGAAGGTTGTGAAGTCCCCTTTTTTAACTGATTCTGCGCCAAAGCCAACTGTCGAGGTTGCAATAGACGAACAAACTTGGCTTGGATATTTTGAGCGGATATTCAGCCTCCCCTTAACTGCTGACCCTTTAACATTTTCTAGATCATACACCCCAAATCTCCCTCTCCCAATTAACATTCGATATGAGGAGGTGGAACAAGCCTTAAAAGCTAGTAAAAATGGTAAAGCTCCAGGCCCCGATGTGGTTCCAATTTATTTTTTTAAATTCATGATGGACTTATGGCTTCCAATTTTAACGAGGGTTCTACAAGCTTCCTGTGCATTGGGCCCTATTGATTCTTGGACTAAATCAATTCTTGTCCCCATCTTTAAAAAAGGGGACCGCCACTTGCCATCTTGTTACCGACCGATCTCTTTGTTAGATTCACTTGGGAAAGTGGCCGGTCGAGTTATCCTAGAGCGTCTGCAGCAATGGGCACTGGATAACAAAGTTCTTTCGGATCTTCAGTATGGTTTCCGTGAGGGCTTGGGAACTACAGAGCAAGCCCTTAACCTCTCCTTGATGATAGACAAGTAAGTTAGTGCCAAAGGAGGGGCCTTCTACTTGGCATACGTGGATCTCTCTGCAGCATTTGACTGCGTCAATCACACTAAACTGTGGATCATCCTTGAGAATATGGGAATAGAGGAGCCCCTAATACTTTTTCTGCGCGGACTGTACTCAGATGCTACAGCCCGCGTGAGATATGGATTGGGGGGTGAGGTGAGAAAACCGTTCAGAGTGGAGCGCGGTGTTAGACAGGGATGCGTCCTGGCCCCATTTTTGTTTAATTTATATACAAATGGCTTGGAGAAAGCCATGTTACTTGGGGCAAAGGACCTCCCCACCATAAACCATCGCTCTATACCGGCTCTACTCTACGCGGATGACGCTGTAGTTCTGGCGCGAACTCCGCTCGAACTGCAGCGTTCCCTCACGAAATACCACTCATTTATGGAGAACTTGGACCTGAGGATTAATATTAAAAAAACATATGTAATGTCTCTCGGGTCATTGAAAAAGAACAAAATGACTATTTCTGTAGACCATTAAAAAATAGAGAGCATTAATATGTACCCATATTTGGGTATTGTTTTCATCAAACATGCTCCTGGAAAAGTCCCATCGAGTCTAGAAAACTCACCTTTGCTAGAACAACAGCCGCTTTGGTTAATTTTGCCAGCAAATTAGGAAGACGACCTACTGTTGAACTCCTGGAAATTTACATGGCAAAATGCATCGGTAGCGTAATTTATGGGGCCGGTGTGTGGGGCTACGCTAAGATTGAAGAGGTCCAAAGGGTAGAAAACAGATTCCTACGATTCCTCCTGGCAGTCCCGCGGACTACTTCAACCTATGTATGTCATTTAGAAGTAGGATTGCCTTTTGTAGCAGATCTAATAAGGATTCAACCCTTGCTATTATGGCACCGCATTTGGACCTCCAAAGATACCACCTTTACCCAAGGGTTTATAAAAGACTGTATTGCCTTGGATAGAGCACATAAGGTCAGATGGATTTCTTATGTAAAGAGATTCTTAGACGACTTGGGCATGATACAGTACTATCTTTCCCCTTTGAAAATCGCTGAAATCCCAAGGAAACACTTCAAAAAGCTGTGCCTCGCTCAGCTAGAATCTCTGAGGTTAACTAGCGAAGCCCACAAACCCACAGTTCAACATTCCTTATTGACCCAAACAACTCTTTCAATCCAGCCTTACTTGACATTTAACATTACTGATTATGAGAGATCTCTTTTAACAAGGCTTAGACTGAATGTTTTTCATCATTGGGTTACCTTTCCTATATCTAAATCTTGGGAAAGACATCTTCAATCCTGTCCTTGCGATAGGAGTTCCTCTCAATCTACACTGCATACAGTATTCTTCTGTAAATTTTACCACGACTTGAGAAAACAGTGGCTAATCCCGATTCTGAAAATTTGGGGTTTACGTAGATGTCGTCCTGCTTTCCTTGTTATGCAACTATTGGACACTGAGCTGTTTGCTAAACAGATAGTTACTTACTTGAAATTGGTAGTGAGACATAGGCAGAATCTGTGACATGTCAATTTAATTCTTTTCCTCTTATTAAATTGTATAATAACATGTGTATGTCATTGCATTAGCGAGGTACCTTTTATATATATTCCCTTGTTTTAGTATATTTGCTTTCTTCATGCTGAAAATTTTGAAGATGTCATTATCAATTGTATTTTCATGTACTTTTATGGTTGCCTCTTTGGCTTCCGAATAAAGATTGATTTGATTTGATTTTGATTTGAGTGCTCTTCTAGGAAGGATCAATGTCCCCAGCTAAGTGTGTGCAAGCCCCAATGTTTCCATAACACAGAGTGCTTCAGTCCATTGCTTGCGATGCACTGCAAGAGCTTTCGCAGCGGTGCTACCAAGCATGATGAAGGCGTATAGGCAGAGTGGTGTGTGGGTCTGGTTTCGTGGAATATCTGTAGTGAGTCAGGATTGCCAGCCAGGTAGGGTTTGGGAGTCAATTTAGGCTGGGGCATTGCCATTCCTTTTGTACACTACCCTGCCATCCCATTCCCCTGTGGCCTAATTATAGCTACAGAGTCAGTCCCACTGCCATTAGTCATACTTTTCCCTCCCCGGCAGAGCTTGATGAAGGTGCCATTAATTCTTATTACTCTACCATAACTAATTTACTGCTTGCTCCTTTTACCCATGGACCAGTGCTTGATGCCTAGTTAGGGCCCCACCCCACAGTGAAAGACCCAAAACCACCTTCCATATGCCTATCTGGGGCTTTGGGATTCTGGCATTGAAAGGTGTATACCTGGGGCATTGTAATCGGGAGTGGAAATGTGTCCTCAACTGAAGCATTGCGGGAACTGGCAAGCTAGCACATTAAGCCGACCAATAAGCAAAGCTCTGGTATATCTGATCAACACTCCTGGCTGCTAAGTATATTATTCATCATACTAGGGGCAGTAGCAAGCAATATTTCAGCTGCACTGTGGTATTGTTTGAACATTTATGCATCACTTCTTTTTTTAAAAGATGAAGAGAGAGAGCGGGAGAGAGAGGGGTCTGTTTTGTGAGGTTTGAGGCACTTGCAATTGTTTCTAGTCCACTGCCAGACGGAAGCCTGTGGAACGGAGTATTTTCTAAGGTAGGCGGAAGGCAAGACAGTCCTGCTCGATAAGCTAGTAGTATTGCAGGCTCAAGCATAATTGCTTGCATTATAGCTGCCCATTCTGTATCTGCTTTGTGTGATGAGGACAGCCTGCACTGCTGCTACCTTTGATGGGTCTGTTCTGGGATCATGAAGGAAGCCTACCATTATACAGCCGATACTGTTACACATTTGTGCATGAGAGAAGCTTCGAGCTGTATTTGTACATAGACATATGGGGCTATATCTAGCCATGAGGCTGTCATTGGGCCGCTGATTGCTTATGATGTCTGCCCCTGGCAATGTAATTTCATCATCTCTAGCATATCATGGCAGCAGTCTCAATTAGTTTTGGTTTGGTGACTATAATAACATAAACATTGCTAAAGAAGGTATGTTTATATGATTAATATAACATTTTTTGTCTAATTGTGCACTGATTTTTGTTTTTTATTCAGTGATATCACACACTGTGATGTCGTCAGTCAAAGGTCACAAACATAATTTTCTGTAATGCACCATGGCTGATGATTTGTGATGTCACTTCCTGTGATGTCATAATGGGTCAAAAAGCATGTGATGTCACTTCCGCTACCCCATACATATTGGTGAATCTACGTCCATGCTCTCAATCATGAGAAGATAGGGTTTGTCTAGGTTGTTTAAATTGTAGTTTGTCACTTCTTTCACTCATATTGGCTATAAGGATAGATCTGCACCATTGCTTGAAATGCTTGTCGTACTCCACTGTTGAAGTGTTAGCTCCCAACCCAGAGGTGTGGTCTAGTTGCACCCCTGATGGTTGTGAATGGGGGGCACTCTCATTCATTGAGAGAGTTTACTGCAGAAGGTGCTCTCTGGTGACGGGCGCAAAATGGAAAGCAGTGCCCATCGCTAGACTGCGATAGAGAGAGTAGGTGTTAGAAATGGGGGTCTCTAGTTGGCAGAGGTAGGTACCTTTGTCCAAATAGGGACCCTTGCTTCTAGTCAGGGTAAGGGGGATAGACACTTTAGATAACCCCTGCTCACCAACTGGGTAGCTTGGTGCGAGCAGACAGGCCTATCCCAAAGGCAATGTGTAAAGTATTTGTACTCAAAATACACAGTAATACGGTGATAACGCCACAAATGGACTCTCAACAAGACCAAAACGACAAAAATGCAATATCCATGTCTTAATGAAATGACTTTAAAAAGGTTTTAAGCAACTGGCTCCATAGGAAACTATGAATGTGTGATTCCTCTCAAAGAACCTGTAGTTGCTACAAAATTCACAAGGCAAAACAGCTGCAGAGACAGGAAGCGTCAAGAACACAAAGAGATGCATGCGTCCGTTCCTGAGATCATGGGGTGGTGATGCAACAGTTCTGCTGCACGCAGGAGAAGTAATGCGTCGTGTCGGGTCTGTAGGGGGAAGTGATGCGCTGATTTCTGATCCGCGGGTGATGCGTTGGAAAAACATGCCGCACAGGTACGATGCGTGGAAATCCAGGATGGCAATCGATGCGGCGGCGTCGAGTGGTGCTGCGTCGGTTCCTTCAGCTGCGACCCCTTGATGCGTTGATTCTTGCAGGAGTGACAGGCGCTGCGTCGGTTTCGGGCGCGGCGATGCATGGAGATTCTTCACGCACCATGGTGCTGCGCCGGAAAAACTGCCGCACGAAGAGCGATGCATCGATTTTCTCGTAGTTGCGTTGCTTTTCTAGCTCCCAACAGCAGAAACAACCTCCAGAGGCCCAAGACAGTCGCAGGGACCTCCTGGCAGGTCAAAACTCCCAGCAAGGAAGTTCATGGGAGCTGGGGGTGAAATCTTTGTGTCTCTGAGACTTCAAAACCGGAGGCAAGCTCTACCCTTGGAGATCTTCCTCAAGCAGGGGACACAGCACACAGCAAAGTCCTTCTCCTTTCTCTGGCAGAAACAGCTACTGCAATCCAGCCCCAGGCACACAGCAAAAGGACAGTACTTCTCCTCAGTTTCGCCAGCTCTTCTCATTGGCAAAGGTTCCTCTTGATTCCAGAAGTAATCTAAAGTTCAGGGGTTTTAGGTCTAATACTTATACCCCAAAATGTCTTTGTTCTCTTTGTACAAGGGTCTCTGAGCCCAGGCCAGAACCAGTTCTGTCCTCACTGGTGCAGTATGACCAGAGGGGGTAGAGACAGCATTGTGCAAGGGAGACATGCCCTATTTAGGTGCAAGGAAATCTTCCGCCACTCTAAATTCAGCCCCATTGAGCTCAGGTCTGAGTCATCCAGAAAGGGCCAGGCACATCTCAACTCCAAAGTGGCTGTCTATAGTGAATTCACATTTTTAGCCTCTGTCACTTCCAAACCAGACAGTCAATACACAAACAGCCAGAGGCACACAGACGAGTTAAACAAGAAAATGCCTACTTTCTAAAAGTGGCATTTTTAAACACACAATTTAAAAGCCATCTTTACTAAAAGATGTGTTATTAAATTCTGAGTTCCGAGTGCCTAAACTTTATTTCTCCATCTTGTTCCCATGGGAAGTTAACTTTATAAGATGTTATAAATAAACTCCCATTCTGTCCTATGGGGCAAGATAGCCTTTCAATAGTGACAAACGAATTTGGCAGTATTTCACTATCAGGACATATCGCACACTCATGTCCTACCTTTCACATACACTGCACCCTGGCCAGGGGGGTACTTTGGACCTACCATAGGGGTGCCTTACATGTAAGAAAAGGGATGGTTAGGGTCTGGCAAGTGGGTGCACTTGCCAAGTCGATATGGCAGTTAACTGTGCACAGGCACCACAGTGGTAGGCCTGAGTTACCTTTTCAGAGCTACTCATGTGTGTGGCACAATCAGTGCTGCAGGCCCACTGGTAGCATTAGATGTACAGGCCCTGGGCACACACACTGCACTGTACTAGGGACTTACCAGTAAATCAAATGTGCCAATCAGGTAGAGCCAATTGTAACAACAAATTACACAGGGAGCACTTGCACTTTGACACGGATCAGCTGTGGCAAAGTGCCCAAAGCATCTAAGCCAGCAAAAACTAAATCCAGCACAGCATTAAAAACACAGGGGGTAGAGGCAAAAAGTCCGGGAAAAACACGACAAGGATGCCAAGTCTAACAGGGACTGCTCTTTTATCTTTAATACATTCTCTGTGAACCCCTTCATGCAACTGTTAACTCCATGGATGGCGTACCAACACTGTCAAAAATGCTTGGGACAGTACTGGAAATTGAAAAAATACCCCGAAAACCCTAATTTGGTGACTCAGCTGCAGCAAACGAGTCGTGCGGGACAGCTTCAGGGGGCCAGGGTCAATGACAGTCATCCCACATTTTTTATTTTTACAGACTCTGCCCCAGAGAAATTGTCAGTATAGGAAAACTTGATAGAAAGCTATTGGTCACAGACAAGTTGTATTGTAAACAATCTCAGTTGGTTAAATTGATTACGGCACAGATCCAAGTGTTTACAGCAAGTTTCTTTGTAAAATGCTGTTAAAATACCCAGAATTAATGCACTTGCTGAAGATGTTTGCAATCTACGGGCTCTTGGCTGACTCATCAAAGAATATCTCAGCTGGTCTATGTGCATCCTGTAGAGCATAACTTGTAATTTCGAGCTCATAGATTTTTATTTTAGGGACGATGGTTGTCAACACAGGCATGCACACGTGTACATATGTGCATGTCTATGTTTGCATGAGATGGTTGTTGAGTCTGGTTTGTAACTGAAAATTCAAGCAAGCCTTATTGCCTTTGCTGGTGCTCAGCAAACATTCTGCGTCTGACTCTAGACATTTCTAGTAATGGCCTAAGGCGCTGCAGCATGCTTACAGAAAGTGTCGATTTGCAGCTTTTGAATATCTTGAGGGCATGCAGGGCCGCATTTTGTCACATTTGACTGTTGTTTTTTGTGAGTTTGTGTTTCCTGTTTATCTAAATCTTGTGTCTTTGGCAGGTGCAGAATATGAAAAGGATAATGGGCATACAATTTAAACAAGCATTGCCAAAGTCAATAAGCGTGGCTTGCATTTTCAGTTTCAAGCGCAACTATTGGCTTTTGTACTGCTTGTGTAAAGAAAGCCAGGCCTATTGACTTTGCTTGTTTCTAATTCTTTAATTCTTGGCAGCCCTCCCTACAGACATTCCGAAAGCATTTAACTGACTAGTGTTCTTCCCAGAGTAGTGCATTGTAAAATGTTCGTGAATACTCCTAAAAATAGTTGCCAAGCGGTAACCAAATTTGCTGAAATTTCCTTGACAAGTGGTTTTATTTCTTCCAGATTACTGAAACCCCCCCCCCCCCATATTTTATTCAATCACAGGTGAAATTTACCATTTTGTGAAGTATGCAGAACTTCTACACATTACAGTCATAGAAACCTTACACGTACCTCGCTGCTCAGGTTTTAGTGCTACTATCGATGTATACAGGTGTACATTACTTTTTTCGTGGCTTATGTATTCTCCGTGGCTGGCAAAAGCAAGACAAAACGCTCTCCTGGTGTTATGTGCGGATTGCAGTTTGAAAGCTCTTAACAAAAGATGCACTGTCACTTTGTGATTTATGGATGTTTATAGGAATGTTGTATTCCTCTAATAGAACCTGTAGCGTGAGATCGCTTTAGATAATCCCTTTTACACATACCACCCCTTCCTCCAATATGTTGCTTTTGGAGTTTTCGATCTGGCCCAGAGACCTCACAAGTTTCCTGCAAGTTCATAACAAAACAGTTATATTGTTTTACATACAAGAGATTTCGGCCAGAACTCTTCATCCATTGGTAAAGTGTCATTCACAACGTGCTTTTTCCACCACCAGGGTCAGACTGACTCATAGAGCAGTATGGCAGTGCCAGTTGGGCCTGTCTGACAGGTGAGTGTTGGGTCGTTTTTAGGTCTCGCCTGACCCAGCGCATGCGCTGGTCTGGCGAGACTTATTGAGAGGGCTCCAAAAAGTGCTACCAGGCCAGCCTAGAGCTACAGTGCATGTGCGCGGGCGCGCGCGCCGCGCTTTACCGCGATTACTTTCGCTTTCGCGGCCGGACGGCCGCTTGGCATAGCCAATAGGTCTGTCTTTTGGGACCTTATAAGTATTTAGTTATGCAACTGTTGCATGGCTAAACACTTATAAGGTCCCAAAGGCGAGACCTATTGGCTATGCCAATGCTTGTTTTTATTTTTGTGGCTGTGTGTGGACTCGTGTTGTGAACATCTTTAAGTAAAGCCTAGGCATCAGTAGCAAGCAGCACTGTGCAGACTGTGGCTGCTGCTATCTCTTCACACCCATCGTGGATGGACAACTCACACTTTGTGGGTAGAAGAGCAAGGATGTGCCAATGCTTTTCTTTTTGTTTTAACTCTTTTTATTGCAGGAGAGAGGAAGTTTCATCATGTATACAGCAATGCGCCTACAGCCCTGGAATGGGCCGGCTGCGTGGTTTGATTATAGCTCGATATGCATAGAGAGGACCTTATTTGACATTGCAGTTATGTTGGATTACACAGCAAGTCGCCTACAACCAACACTGGGGCCGGCCGCATAATGTGACAACTGTAGCAGTAAAGTGCTATGATTGAACTCCTTCATGTGCTAAGATAAGAGGTAAACGAACCAACTCTAACGAAGCAGAGGGACAGAGAGAGACGACCAGAAAGGAGGAGGGAGGGAGGGTCCTCTAAGGGCAAGGTGAAGGAGATGTGGGGGAAGTACTGTTAGCAGGAGATGGGAGTGCTTAGCAAATAGTGCAGAGAGTTGGGGATGAGGCCCAATGTACAGTCTACTTTTGATATGCATGTTTTAAGTAAACTTGACTGTACTTTCTACTCTACAATTCTCTATATTGCTGTTTAGCGGTGTCCATTGCACGACAGCCCATCAGTTCAGCCAGAGGTAATGCTTTTCATTTTTGAAATGGAACGTGATTTTCACTGCTGCATTCCTCTAATATTACCACCCACATTGCTTGCAGCAAGCACAGATACCTGCAGTTTACCACTTCTCAGAGGCCACACAGATAACATGTCTTAAAGTCCAGAGGAGCTTGATTTACAAATCTTGGTCACCTTTTTTAGGTCTCGCCTGACCCAGCGCATGCGCTGGTCTGGCGAGACTTTTTGTGAGGGCTCACAAAATGCTACCATGGCCAGCATAGAGCTACAGAGCTTAGGAGCAGAGGCTGGCAAACCTCGTCATGCTCATTAAGCGCCCGTGATCACTTTCGCCCGCGATCACTTTCGCGATCACTTTCACAGCGCCCCTTTGATGTTCTCGAAGAACATGTTGTTGTGTTAATGCTTTGCTGCGCCTATTTGACTTACAATGTGCTTTCTTTTTCCACAAACTCGATGTTTGTGTTCCTTTATTTTAAGATGCTTTTAGTATTACTGTTTTGTGACTTAAAAAACATTAAGGAAATGTTACTGTGAAACTGGACAACTTTCACAGTGTTTATTTCTGATCGCAGCGGCTGCTTCATGTCCTTTGCACCATTCAGGGAGTCCTTTCGTTGGCGCTTTCATGAGGACATGAGGAAGCTGGAAACTTTTGGCACATTCTCTTTAAAAGCACAGCATGTTGGCGACTGGTTAATCGATTAGACCTATGTAGCGCTTTAGATCTCAAAGCGCTATGGTGGGTGCAGCAGTTACAACTCATGATATATGGGGTGCAACTCACAAGGAGGGGGCAGGTTTGAGTGCACGTTGGCTGCAATCGAACTCTTAAAATGATGGGCTGTGTGTATCCATTATCAGCACTCAGTCTTCGCTAAGTGATGTTGTTGTTGTGTTAATGCTTTGCTGCGCCCGTTTGACTTACAACGTGCTTTCTCTTTCCACAAACTCGATGTTTGTGTTCCTTTATTTTGAGATGCTTTTAGTATTACTGTCACACACACAACCACACATACAACCACACACACACACAACCACACACACACAACCACACCCACAACCTCACCCACACACACAAACCCACACACACAACCCCACACTCACAACCCCACACAAAATCACACCCACAACCACACACACACAACCACACACAACCACACACACACCCACACACAACCACACACACCCAACCACACACACACAACCACACACAACCACGCACACAACACCACACACAACCACACACACACAGCCACACACAATCACACCCACACACACAACCACACACACACAACCACACACACAACCACACACACAACAACACACAACCCCACACACACAACCACACACACAACCACACCACACACAACCACACACAATCACACACACAACCACACACAACCACACACACAACCACACACACAACCACACACACACAACCACACACACAACCACACACACAACCACACCCACCCCACAACCACACACACACAACCACACACACACAGCCACAACCACACACACAACCACAACCACACACAAGCACATACACAACCACACACACACAACCACAAACACAACCACAACCACACACACACCCACAACCACACACACACAACCACACATCCACACACAACCACACCCACACGCAACCACACACACAACCACACACAACCACAACAATACACACAACCACATACACACACAACCACACACAACCGCGCACACACCCAACCGCGCACACACAACCACACACAACCACACATCCACACACACCCACAACCACACCCACACACACAACCACACACAGCCACACACACACACACACACAACCACACACACACAACCACACCAAGCATTGGCATAGCCAATAGGTCTCGCCTTTGGGACCTTATAAGTGTTTAGCCACGTAACAGTGGATGTGGTTGCACTAAGGATATTGTGCTGCATAACTAAATACTTAGAAGGTCCCAAAAGCGAGACCTATTGGCTATGCTAATGCTTGTTTTTTTACTACTGTTCTAAATGAGGTACACTTTTATTTTGCACCCTGGAACTCATGGACGTCGATTCACCAAAATGCCTGGGGTAGCGGAAGTGACATCATATGACCTTTGACCCTGCATTGTCCCCAGAAGTGATGTCACATAACCTTAATCCAGATGACAGCACAATAATTAACATTGCTAAAGTTACATAATTGCTTAATTAATATATATTCTTCTACGGGAGAACAAAGGGGGTTTCTCTTCTCCGAGAAAATTTTGGAATAAAAAAGGGCTTTACTAGTGCATTTTAATGCACAATCGTAACATAAATTTGAGAAAAAGCCATAGGCTCTAAAAAAATCACACTAAATATTCATGTCCTTTCATGGTGTGGGTGCCAAGCTACTGAAATCTGACAGTCCATGAGTTCACTCAGTTATGTTTTTAAAATGTCTTATAGGTGCCCCCTTATGTCAAAAATTACCTCCATTGCTTGGATCAGCATATTGGCATGGTGGCCCCTTTTGCCCAAGCATTACATGCAATATGCCAGTTCCAGAATTTTCCTAATACTGCTTCTCTTGCACTGTGGAGGTCCCTCATGTCAAAGTTTATGTCTTATATGTCAGGGACCACAATTTGTCATGGATGGCCCCATGACCTTGCTACAGTTGTCTTCCCGTATGCCAAGAACTTCCTCCAACGTGCCCTCACAAGCAATTTGCCGCAGGTGCCAACTATGCCAAGAATTTCCTCCAGGAGCGGTGCTCCAAGCCAAAATTTATCTACAGAGTGCCAGCAGTAGCATTTTGCCAAGGTTATCCCGTATGCAAGTATTGCTTCCAGCATTCCAGTGCCAACGTTTCGTCAAGGGTGCTTCTATAAACCAAGAGGCACGCCAGGTCCAACAGCGGATCTACAAGCACAACAACACATGCTCACTTACACTCACCTATTCACACTTATTCTGTCATTAGCACTGACTTACACTCATTAATTTTCACCTACTCTCATGCACTCACTCCCACCCTGGGTCACTTAACCGCACTCTCACACTTACTCTGCCTCACTAATATATACTCACTCATTTTGACAAACACACATCCACAATCCCATATACAAACATAAATGCTCACACATATACACGTTGTTAACCTAAACTCACTCACACCCACATGCATTCACACAACATACATTAAAACCATTTTTTTGAATTGTCTAATATGCCAGTGAAGGTCCAGCTCTTTCTGATCCACTTTTTATTAAACTTATAGTGAAAGACAAAAATATTGTTCACTGTTAATGTAACAAAAATGAGCAGAAACCAGGTTAGAGCCTGATTCTGACAATGCGAAACACCCATGTGTTCTTGGTACTGATTTTGCGACCTCTGAGGCCAGGGGTCACAAAGGCAGTGTCAGGGGTAGCAAGGGGCAAGCTGTGGGTCGCAACTGAGACCCCTAAATGATGTCCATGCTGGGCCTGTGTTCTGCCCCTGTTAACTCTGCCCCCCACAGCATGTTGTATGAGGTTAAACTGTTACAGCCATTGGCTCTCGTTACCGTAACGTCATATTGCGTGTGCATCTGTCTGTGAAAATTAATCCACTTTAGTGCCACGGCTGGTAGGTCAATCTTTTAATATTTACTTTTATTTAATGTTTTTTAATTAACTTTTGCGATGTCATTTTTTGTTCTTGCTTTTTTCACCTTTAGTCTCTACCATTTTTTATTGTTTATTACTTTTACACTTTTATTGCCTATTGGATATGTCTGCAAAGAAATAAAAAACAGGCTATCATCCGTCTTTGACAAATACTTATATTTTATGCCAGCATGAGAGGAGATTAGCTGAGGGCACTAGAGTGAAAACAGTTATAAATGCCTCCAGGTTGTCCCTGCTCAGCTCGGTTAACTAAATTGGATTTTTATTTGTTCTTGTAAAGGTTATAGTGTGCTTAGCCATGCTGTCGGCGCCAATCCGCCGGGTCCTTTGTAAAGTGGAAAAGTAACAACAAAAAGAAGATGAATAAAAGATGAATTCCAGTGGAAAGGCTTGTTACGTGATTGCTCATTTGCTACAAGATCAGCTTGCCTATTTGAATAGGATCCAGCTGACTAAAAGTGGGAACATTCTGGAGACGGCAAATGTTCAAAAGATAAGATTAAAGGAGAGTTTAGGAAAGAAGATACCTTTTATTCGAATCAAGATGTGATGAAGTTCGAACCATATACATCTAGAGGGGGAGCAGTACTTCAATTTTGCTCTGCTTCAGGAGACAACTTGATTAGGTCAAACCTTTTGTGTAGAATCTTGTTCTACATTATCAGTAGCAGATCAAAGTTGTCTAGTTCTGAGATCCGCACCCACTGTAGTGCAAGCTGGGTTCTTTTGGAATTGACACATGCCAGGCTCTGAACAGAGTGGAATCCAATAATGTGGGTCACTAGCATTTTGAGTCATTTATGCCACATTTATTTTAAGTCATCAGTAGCACCTATGCTTAAGTGGACTATACCGTTGGTGTCACTATATCATCAAACCAATATTCATCTAGGGCCAGATGTACTAACGTTTTTTGCGGGCGCAAATGGGTTTTAGACCTGTGTGCTGCCGCAAAAATATGTGTACTAATCCTATTTTGCGAGTCGCAAATCAATTTGCAACTCGCAAAATAGGATTAGCGACTCCCTATTAGGAAGGGTCGTTCCAAGGGCGTCCCTTCCTAATACTGACTCCTGAAGCTATGTATTACTGTTTTGCGACTGCAATTGCGGTTGCAAAACAGTCGCAGTTTACCATCCTTCATAGAAGGGTGGTAAACCACTTGCAAATGGGAAGGGGTCCCCAGGCGACCCCTTCCCCTTTGTGAGTTGCTCTCAAAATATTATTTACGGGCAGGCAGTGGACCCAGGGATCAATGCCTGCCCTTAAAAAATAAAACTGAAAATTTTTATTTTTATTTTTTAAATGTATCCGGTTTTCCTTTAAGCAAAAAGGCTGTTTTTTAAAAAAAATTATTTTTAAAGAATGCTTTATTTAAAAGCAGTTCTAGACATGGTGGTCTGCTGAGCCCAGCAGGCCACCATCACTGGGAGTGCGAGCTATTCCCCCTGTTGTGCATCCCAATTTGCGAGTCGCAAAATGTCGCAAATGTGACGCAATGTGTGACTCACAAATTAGTGAGTTGTACATCTGACCCCTAGTCCTGTGCTCTCCCATGCTGTTCAACCTGCTATGCTACTGCTCAAACAGGCCCACCAGTCAGCTCTGCATTTGGAATGCTCATAACATCTAAAATTAACGCACTATTGCCACTTTGTCTTTCATTCCCTCACCTCCACTTCTCAGTATTTAACAAGACCTAGATCAACTCAAAGTCTGCTGCCCAAAGACTGCTCTCCATGCAGAGCACAAACCCAAACCCTACAATACCCAACCCAACCCTGCAATCGAAAAGTGCCCGTCTGTATGGAACATATTGTTATCCGCATCATTGCTCACATCATGTTACAGTTCTGCCTATGTAGCTGCTGCCTCATTCTTAGAAGACTTACATGCTAACCTTAACTCACTGCCACCTGCCATTCCCTCATAACCCTCCGTGTACACGAACCTAAACAACCATCAACAGCACTCTTCTCAAATCCTCTCTAATCTGCACCCACACTACACTATGACATCCACTTCAGCTCATCGCTAAAGCAGTGACCCATTGCCCTCCATTTATCGCTCCCCTCTGCCTACAACCATAAAATACATTTGTATGCACCATTTCATTGCCCTCGTTACCATGGCCTTTGGCACTCAATGAAAGCATTAGCCCAAAAGAACCAGTTTTTTATGACCATACAATGATTTTGCCCCACTTATGTATTCAGGCTCTTTTGACCTGTTCAGGGTCCAACAATAGCCTGCTTTTTGAGAGGTGCAACCCCTGTAATACATCTAGTCCACCTGCTAACTGTTACTACCATTGTATGTTCCCTAAAGACGTGAATGTACACGCTTCTCTACAAGTAGCAAAAGTCCATGACTCTTCAGGTCCGTAACACCTATAAAGTGTCCCGCAGCACCCTAAACATTATCTTCATCTTCTCCCTAAGAGTGATCCCTACAAACTGATTATTAGTATGTGAGTCCAGGTGCTGGCACAATCATTGATACACACCTTTCCAAGTCACAAAGAGGAGGAGGATGCCCTTGTTGCACCTCTACCATCTGAGTGTCTTAAGTTGAATCAATTCACCCACTATCTTTCCATAAATATTGTAAAAGCACTTCTCTGTGTGTGCATCTGAGCATTTCATTGTATAGAAATAATTCTTGCTCACATTTCTGACTTTATAATCTTTTCTCACTATAAGCACGTCTAGTATATCTTTATGCTCTTTGATCTCTCTTTGATCTCTCTGCAACGCTTAGCATTGTAGAAACCCCCACTCTCCTTTTACCTGCCCCTCACAATGCCATGCTAAACTTTCTTGCCACCAAAAACCTTCTTGCCACCCCTAAGCCATGCACATTTTCCTGCCTTCAACCTTCTGGCAACCCTTACCTGGAGCTCACAGTCTGTGAATTGGAGAGCTTCCACCTTGCTGTACATAAACAAGACCTCCTCAGAGCGCACATCCTCCAAATTTAACTCCAAAAAGACTGACTTCACCATCCTTTTTAAAGAACTATCGGAGGACCCAGCTTCTACCTTCACCTTTACACTTCCCCATCAAGTCTAAACGTGTTATGCTAACAGAGACTTCTGTAGCCTTGTATTGGCATTTGAATGGCCTTGGAGCATATCTAATTCTAAGACTCAACTCTTATTTTTTGATCAAGTAGTATAGCTGTTGATGATATATATATATATATTCAATGAAAAAACCAAAGGTTTCACACATGTTATAGTTAGCTGGACATTTCACTCGTAAAAAACCATTGAAATTCCCCCGTTATAGTTAGTTCAGCTAACTATAACTCGCGCGCCCGCAATGCACTACTGATGACGTCACATATTACATCACTCATGACATGGTCACTGACATCACTCATGACATCACTGATGACATCTCAAATGACATCACTGATGACATCACTGATGACATCATCCTTGTGATAGAGTGGCAGACCTCCTCTCCCCCTAATATAACCATTGAAACACACATTCAAAAATAGAAACTAAAATGTTCAAAATAATGAACATATCAATATCAGTTACAACAACCTATTCAGTAATTCTAAGAACCACATACACATACAGTAATTCACCAACAGTCCTCTACAGTCACTCATACATGTACTCACTCATCATATGTACTCATACACCTGTACATCCCGTTACACAATGCCACTCATCCATAGAGTAACTCACACACATAGTCACTCATGCTAATAAAGAATCAATCATCCATTTACTTGCATATACAGTTATACACACACCACCACACTTACTTCTACAGAAACTTACATATACTTACTCTTTTAAACAATCACTTATAGAAACACATACTTATTCATACAGGAACTCTTCCAATCTCTCACTCTCACATATACTCACTTATATACACCAATAGTCACATATACTAGTTTAAAACATATGTAGTTACTCATAAAGACACTATTGAGACAGTCATTCACTCACTAACACACCCATGCACACACTCATCCACCCATACAGTCCTGCACACATGCTGTATTCAACACATACAAACAGTGAGTCACTCATTCATGCACCTATGCACTAAGTAATACCCCCCACCGAACAATACAGAAACTCAGACACTCATAGTGATAAAAAACCAACTAATAACCTATATAGACACTCATGTAGCTACTCACCAACCCATGCAGCCACTTATACACAAAGTAAGAAACTGATACAGATATTTAAATATTTAAAGATTACTCAGTAAGCCATGTATTCACTATGATACACTTAAACAGTCAGTTACACAAAAAAAATTCCAAAAAAAAGTATCCATTTAGACACTTATATACCCATTTATTCTTCCTTTGACCTTGAGATATACATAAATATAAAAAATATATAATTTTCATAAAAACACACAATCACTGGATGATGTCATCAGTGATGTCATCAGTGATGTCATTTGAGATGTCATCAGTGATGTCATGAGTGATGTCAGTGACCATGTCATGAGTGATGTAATATGTGACGTCATCAGTAGTGGATTGCGGGCGCGCGAGTTATAGTTAGCTGAACTAACTATAACGGGGGAATTTCAATGGTTTTTTACGAGTGAAATGTCCAGCTAACTATAACATGTGTGAAACCTTTGGTTTTTTCATTGAATTTCTAAGGTTTTTTAAATGCTAATTCCTAACTATAACGTGTGTGAAACCCATGGTTTTTTCAGTGAATTTCAAAGGTTTTTTAAATGCTAATTTCTAACTATGCCTACAGAGATAGGGCATGTGAAGAAAGAAGAAAAAATGCACAGAAAGAAACAAAAGAAGTGCAGAAAGAAGCAACAGAAGTCCTCAAATACGAAGATAAGTGCAGGAAGAAGGATAACGTGCAGAAAGAACAAAAAGAAGAGCAGAAAGAAGCCTTGTTGCAAAATCATCCTGTACCCTCAACTTTTTCAGACGGATACTGGTGGTAACTGAGTCTGACTAACCAGTCCTAGAGCCAGTGCTATGTTAAAAGACACTTAGAATACAGTGAAAACACCTACATACACTAGGGAACATTATGCGTTGGGGTCCCCCTGTGATTAGCATGACCTCCTCTGTAAGCCCCTAGTGTATAATAGGGCATGGGGATTAAAACTACCTCTTAAAACAGGCCACAGGGCGTTTTTGCACACATTAACTCAGGCCCCGTCCCCTCCCTTCACCACTGTGTAAACACGCCCTGTGTCCATTTTTAGTTGGGAGATTAAGTTCATTTGAATCCTGAGGGTCCCTAGGGTCCAACTAGCCCACTAGGTACCTCCAGTAAGTCCCACAGAGCTGCGTTGCAGAGAGGTGTAAAAAGTGGCACGGCCTGGACCACCTCTCTGCAATGCAGCTCAGTGGCGCTTACTGGAAGCACTTGGTGGGCTAGTTAGCCCCCAGGGGCCCTCAGTATTGAAGGGAAATTATATCCCCAATTTAAAACATGCCATAGTGCGTGTTTGCACACGTCACCTCAGGCCCCGTCCCCTCCCTTCACCACTGTGTAAACGCGCCCTGTGGCTGTTCTAAGTTGAGAGTCCCCCTGAATCCTAAGGGTCCCTAGGGTCAAACTAGACCACTAGGTACCTCCAGTAAGCGCCACAGAGCTGCGTTGCAGAGAGGTGTAAAAAGGGGCTTGGCCTCAGAACACCTGGCTGCAGCGCAGCTCCCTGGCGCATACTGGAGATGCCTGTTGGGGGCGCGTTTGCAGAGTGCTGCACGGAGGGGGCATGGCCTCCGGCACGATGCCAGTCTTTTATTTATTTTAGTTTTTTAAGAAGGGGGGCTGTTTGGTTCCCCTTCTTATTCTAATTTATTGGCCCTGATGACCCCATCCCCCAGGGCCAGTCTCCTAATTATATTTTTTTGACCCCAATCCCCAGGGCCGGCCACTGTTTTTTATTATTTTTAAAAAATATATATTTATAGACACACCTAGGACATGCTGGACAAACCGTACGTACCTATCACCATGACGATTTGCGTGATATTCATTAAAAGGCGACTATGCATGCAATGAATCCACGTGGAATGTATTTACACCACTAGTGAAGCTCTGACATGTCTGATGCCCTACCGTGCCTAATCCTGGTAGACACCCTTGTCGTTTATTTATACAAACATGGGTAGCTATTGACGGGCACATTTAATACACATGCACACCAAGCCATTCAAAGGGGATTCGACAAAAATTCGACCAAAACTATGCAAGAAACCCCCCTCACGGTTAATAAAACACACATCCACTGCCGGATGTGTAATACTTTTTATTTTACTCTCTGGAAAGGGGACGAACATCACTTGAGAGTCACAGCGTGCTCCTGACAGAGCCCAATGCTGTGTTACACCCACCATTGCCTGCCGAGTGCCACACACCTCTGTGTTGTATTCCACTAGCTAGTGCATATGCTATGACACTCTCTAGCCCATGTGCACTGTAACACCACCCCGTGAATATGTCATGCCACACTTGTCTTCGCACGGGTTATATTGCCCCATCTAACGTGCCTTTCTCGATGCCTATGTTATAACGCACAGTGCTATGCCATACATATTACAATCTGGGATCCATATATTTGTCACAGTGCATATGCAACGTTACACTCCCCAGCACATATTTTATATTACAACTTTAGAGACTAGTTAGGTTACACAACACTGCCCTGTGCATATTACACTCCAAGGCGCATATCGCATAGCACGCGCTAGTGCCTGTGCTATCTCGCGCTCTCCAATGAATCTGTCATTGCGCACAATGTATTGCAAATTATATTTCACGCCCGGTTCATCTTATATCACACTTTTTGGTGCATAGTTTATACCATACACTATATCTAGTTTTCATTTTCAATCGTGCTCTCAGGACTATGTTCTATATAACACTGTGTTCACCTACCCTTTTCACGGGCATTACATTTTGCGATAGGGGGTGGAGGGTCAGGGGGTGTTTCTGCCAAGTGAGCCCGGAGTCACAGTCACAAACGTCCTCTTCTTCCTGAATAAAAGTGAGATTATGCTGCATACTTGTTCATATTTTAAGTAGTTCGCACAGACACAATGTTTTAAAAACAATAAAGTTCCTAATACCCGCCTTCTCTGAACAGTTAGCTTGCTGCCCCATCCCCTTCCTCCCTATCCTCTGTTGTGTGAATCCATGGACTAGCCTCCTCCCTCCTGCCATGCATGGTCTGATGTGCTGCCACTGCCCTCAATTTAGTATGATGTACCAGTCCAGTCCTCCTGCCCTCCATTGCCCAATTCTATGCCCCATCATTGACCTCCTGCTTAAACTCTGTGCTTAGCTTGCTGCCCCTATTCTCCTTCCCCCTGCCCTCCGATGTCTTTGTGCATGCCCCTGCTCCATCCTTTTTGCCCACCATGTCCCATGGACCTGCCACTCCTATCTACTCTGAGTGTTCTGTTGAGCTGCCACTCCCCTCCCACCTGCCTAGCATTGTCAGATGACTGTAACCTGTCCCTGCCACCTCCACCCTGCCTGTCCACATGCCATGCCCCTATCCTCTTCCTCCTGTCCTACATGGTCCATTGTACTGCCACACCCTTCTGCCCTCCCTGGTCTGTTGTGCTGCAACTGCTCCTCCTGCCTGCCCCGTGTGGTCTGTTGTGAGGTCCCTTCCCCTGAACTTTCTTGTCTGTGCACAGGTCCTGACCCTCCCTTCTATCCTCCATTGTCCTTTGTGCATGCCCCTCCACCCTCCTTCTTGCCCATCATAGCCATTGTGCTGCCACTAACCCTCCCACTTGCCATGCATGGTCTTCTGTGCTGCCATGGCCCCTCCCACCTTCCCTGTGTGGTCAGTTAGCTGCCCCTGACCCCCTCCCACCTTCCCTCCATGGTCTGTGTGTATGCCATCAAAGTCTCACTGTTGCTCTTCATGGTGTGTCTTGCTTCTAGTGCCCATCCTGCCTGACCTCCATGGCTATCTTGCTGCTCCTGCCCTGCCCCCTTGCCCCCAGCCCTACTCCCTCCCTCCTGGCTTGTCTGTTCCATTGTAATGCCCCTGATCCGTCCCTCCTGCCCTTTATGGTCTGTTATGCTGCAGCTTTCTCTCCTGTCTGTCCATTATGGTCAGCTAGCTACCATTGCCTCTTGCCCCTCTGTTCTCTGTTGTCCATGTGCATGGTCCTGTCCCCTCCCTCTTGCTTTCTATGGATTGTTGTGCTGCACTCCCGTCCTGCATGCCCTGTGTGGTGTATTGTGCTGCTGCAAACCCTGATGCCTGCCCTGCAGGGTCAGTTTGGTGCACCTCTCCATGTCCCTCCTGTCCTCTGTTATCCAAGTCCATGTCCCTATCCCATTTCCTTCCATGATCCAATGTACCATACTTGCGAACATTTTGAACTTGGTAAGAGGGAGATTTTGAAAAAAAACTGGGGTATTGATTTTCCCCTTTGAGTTACATTGAAAAAGAGGATATTGTAGACAGGAGACAGATCAAATAAAGCCCATTTGAGCTTAAAAACATTGGACGTTTCCTGGCTGAATCGGGTCTGTTGGCATGTATGGTTGTACTACCATTGCCTCTTCCTTCTGCCCACAATGGTCTATTACATTGCCACAGCCTTGAAGGAGGGTAGATTTTGTATCACAGGGGGCCCCTGGCCCGTTCTGTCCACACCTGGAGTATGAGACCCTTGTCCTTGCCCTGCCAGCTGCATTTGTAGGCCGTATTAAATTGACCAGCGGGTCCTGTATTGCTATATAATTATCCTGAGACATCCTTACCACTCAGCCAGCATAAAACCCCTGTGTAGGCCCTTCTGTTCAATATGTAGGCCTCTTTGTTAAATTGACCATAGCTCTGCAATTTTAGTGTATAGCAGTCTGAAGGCAGGTCTGCGAGGCCTTCTGATCCAAACTAGTAGCCCCCACCCTACCCGAGTGCTCCGTGCTCGGTATCAAAGTTCAACATCCCCCTGAAGCTGTCGACATACAGTAGGCTGCATCCTGGACTGGTACTTGCTTCCTGGGCAGGTTTCCCGCTTTTAAGGAAGTGGCAACCGCAGAGCGTCAAGTTAGGAGAACTGAGGAGATTTTATACATGAATATATTGAATTCCCGTACAATACCCATTATTTTCTGCTTGCTCTATGGAACTTACGATAAGCGATTGGCCTGAGAGACTGACCTTTTCACCCAGTCCATTGTCAGCATTAAGTGGGTAAATGACGAAATGTCTGGTAAAATCTGCAGTCGAAGCTTTTGGGTAGCATACGTAGGTAGATGTAGCGTGCAAAGGAGCCCACAAAATGATATAAAAAGGGAGCACCCACAGATATCGACGGACTACCTCGCCGTCTGTATGTAGGTTAACAGGCAGTGCAGGTTTTCCCCAAGAGCTGGGAGCTCTTGTCTTCCTTTGCTTAAAATGTCTTGCTCTGCTTTGCTTGAAGTATCTTATTCTATTTTACCTATATGAAATGTCATGTTATGTTTAACCATTGTTCTCTTTACTTTTGCATTTAAAAGATTTTGTATTGTAATTGCAGGAATGCTTGCTCTAAGAGTAAACGTGAGTGTTCCTAGGTAACATTTTCCTTGGTGTAACTTGTTTCTCATGATGCATTTATAGATGTGTTTTCTCTCTCTCTCTGTCAGTACATTAATTGAGATACAGAGAATATTATGACAGCTGTATGATTATCTGGATTCTGTTTTTTGTACTTTATGTCTCTATTCTGCGGTTTCTTTGAAGTTGCATCTTCTCATTAAACTGCCATTGTATTCTGCCTCCAATTCCATGTCTCATATGTCTGTTTTCTTCATTTTTGGAGCAAGCGTTCCTAGGCACCCCGGCTCAAATTAAGGTGCCCCTTTTGTCCCTGACTCACTCTCCTGCTCAGTTCTGTGGTGGCTCCCGGGGATCTGGGGACCGCCCCTAGCTTCGTTGACCCGTAATAGATCTTCCCTCCAACAGCCTCTCTTGCAAGTCCTGTATTGTTGGTTTGTTGCCCCTGCCCCCCTTTCCACTGCCCTCCATAGTCTGTTGTGCTTCCACGGCCCTTCCTGCCTGCTCAGTGTGGTTAAATTGTTGCCTTTGCACCCTCCTACCTGCCTTCAATTTTCAGAGTCCGTGCCCCTGGCCTCTGCCTCTCAACAGTATCCTAATGAACAACTAGATTGCTAACATTCTATATTTATTACAAAAGTGTGGAACGCCTGACATCATCTTGATGTAATCAAAACTGTAATACCTAGAGCATTTCCTTTAGAAATTACATATATGAGAGGGTCTTATTGGCATCAAAATTATGGTTAGTGCTCTAAAAGACTAAAATAAGGACATATTTTCTGAGTTTTCAAATAGCGACAAAGCACTTTTAAATTATTTGTTATCTTTATGTTTTTTTATCCAGTTGACCACTTGATTAAATGTTGCACTTAGGGGAGAGGATGTGGTGTTACTTCCAGAACTGCAGACTTTGCAACTGGGGAACCAGGTTGAAGTTTCTGCTTCAGCTCGACATTCTGTGATTCTGGTCAAATCACTTAGTCTCCCCATGTCTACAACCAAAATGAATTTGTTCTTGTGTGATGTAACCAATGCTCATGTAAAGCACTCCAATACCTGACAAGTCTGCACTATATAACACTGCAAAAACACAAAATAATAAGTGTTTTGCACACTTCTGTCATTGGGCTATATTTGGGCTACATCTGGTTGATTTTGGGCTACATTTGGGCTCTTTTGTCTCCGGTGGCCATCTTGGGAGATTTATTTGTTATGAAGTTTCCTAATTTCCTCATGTACTGCAGTCTCCTCAGTAGGAAATGCTTTCAGTGTTTTACTTTGATTCCATCATGAAGGTATTCAGATATGTCACACATTTGCCATAAATTCTGAATGTTAGCACTCTAGTTGCTCATTAGATCACTGTAGTAAAACTACTCCACCATGGAAGTCTGCTCCTGGTATTAAAAGTGCATGTTTCAGTCTGCATGTCAGAATTTTTTAATGAAATAGAAGAGGATTTGAGAAGTCACTCAAAATGTGCCCTCATTTTCTTTCTTCAGTATTAATCATAATTTCTATGGCAAAATGAACCTCCTCATTGTGTTCCTTTTTAAATTAAATGTTTTAAGTGTTACCAGTTTATTCCAATCAAGATGGCTTCAGGTGTGCCATACTTTTGTCATAATGAAGACAGTAAGCGCTCTAGTTGTTTTTAAGAACATTCTGGGACATTCTGTCATTGGGCTATACTTGGGCTACATCTGGGTGATATTTGGGCTACATTTGGGCTCTTTTGTCTCTGGTGGCCATCTTGGGAGACTTATTTGTTATGAAGTTTCCTAATTTCCTCATTTACTGCAGTCTCCTCAGTAGGAAATACTTTCAGTTTTTTACTTTGATTCCATCAAGAAGGCATTCAGATGTGTCACACATTTGCCATAAATTCAGAATGTTAGCACTCTTTTTGCTCATTAGATCACTGTAGTAAAGCTACTGCTCACCAGGGAAAACTGCTGCTGGTATTGAAAGTGCATGTTTCAGTCTGCATGTCAGAATTTTTTAATGAAATAGAAGAGGATTTGAGAAGTCACTCAAAATGTGCCCTAATTTTTCTTTCTGCAGCACTAATCATACTTTTTATGGAAAAATGAACCCCCTCATTTTGTTCCTTTTTAAATTAAATGTTTTAAGAGTTACCACTTTAATCCAAGCAAGATGGCTTCAGGTGTGCCATACGTTTATCATAAGTAGGACTGTTAGCGCTCTAGTAGTTCTTTGGAACACTCTGGGAAGCTGCAGTAGAACACAAAGGAATCAACTGACAGTCTCTGCCCTTGTTGGATGTACATGTTTTACTGAGAATATCAGACTTCATTCTCACATGACTGAGAAAGATAATGTGAATTTACAGAAAATAAGCTCTCAGTTTAGCCTATAGATCACCTTCCAAACCTCTGTGGTAAAAGCATGAGAAAATATTTTTCTCTCAATCATGATATCCCAGCAGAAGGCTTTTTCACATGGTGAAATCACCTTAGAACATACCACAATTCCTAAAATGAGTATGGTACCATCAACAAATGATTTATAATGTAACTAAAGTCTTAAAACCTTCTATTAACTGCAATGCTTTTTAATGAGGTGCTATCATGTATATTTGTCCCAAGATGGCTGCCAACACTTCTTGGATGAAGTGCTGACAGCCAATCAGATCTCAGGATGAGATGTGTGGTTAGGCTCCGCCCACATATATATATGCTTTTAAATGCTATTTACTCAGGAAATACTGAACAGATTTACACCAGACCTGCAAAAGGCACTTCCTTGACCTTATGGCTACCTCTCTGCCAAATTTCTAGTAATTCTGTTCAGCCGTTCGGGCTGTAGCTCGTTCTAAAGGTCCTATGGAAAAATGCATGGGAAAAACGCGTTTTGGGACCCCCCTTTTATCTCAGCCCCCGCTTGACGAATACCCCCGAGACTTTCAGGGTAGGAGCGGAGCGTAGCGCCCCACCTATTTTGAGAAATTCGCGAGGATTCATCGACCGGCGCCAAAGTTATTCAAAATAGAATGTTGCGGATTTCCTATGGAAAAGGGGTCCTAACTATAACTACCTACTGGCGACCGCCAGTAGGTAATATATATATATATATATATATATATCCGGCTCACTTTTCCGTCACGCCCCTTCACTCGCGGTCGGGTGCTTTCTCTGCGGCGACGGACACCGCACTCAGTCAACGCTCCGGGTACACAAGCACCAGCACTCACGGGAACAGTTATCCAATTATTCTTTATTGGAACAGCTCACAGCAAAACGCGTTTCAGCTATCGCCTTCGTCAATTGCTAGAGGCAACAACTTTTCAGTGGACATAAATACTCCCTTTACATAGACAACAACATAGGACTTACTTCAGTCCACATTGGCGGCCATTATTAAGCATGCACATACAGTTCTTTGTTGCGATACAATTCAGCCCTGTATGGGCTTTCAAAAAATCACGCCCTGGATGGGTTTTCAGTCCACATTGGCGGCCATTACTGAACATACAAATATAGTTCTCTTTTGTAATACAATTCTGCCCTGAATGGGCCTTTCAAAAAATCACACCCTGGATGGGTTTTGTTCTGTCATATGTTGAAAAAACAATTCAAAATAATTAAAATTTTATACAGCATAATCAGAATCAATATATAGATACTTTTAAACTACAGGTGGACAGCCAACTCCTCCCCACTGTTCAGACCAAGTGGCATTTTGGTCTGTACGTCAATGATATACCTGGATTCGAGTTTCCTTAGTTGTAACTGTCTGTCACCCCCTCTGACATTTAATGGAACATGATCCAGGCAGAAAAAACTCAATAGATCCCTATTGCTCTGGTGAAGGGATTCAAAGTGTCTCGCCACCGGATATATATATATATATATATATATATATATATATATATATATATATATATATGTCACTGAAAAAACCATAGGTTTCAGGGACGTTATAGTTAGTTGGACATTTCACTCATACAAAACCAGAGAAATTCCAGCGTTATAGTTAGTTCAGCTAACTATAACTTGCGCCCCTGCAATGCACTGCTGATGACGTCACATATTACATCATTCATGACATGGTCAGTAACATCTCTGATGACATCTCAAATGACATCACTGATGACATCATCCAGTGACTGTGAGTTTCTTTAAAGTTTAAATATGTATTATATATATGCCAAGTTGTATTGAAGAATGAGTGGGTGTGTAAGTGTCTGGATGGAGGATTTAGTAGGTGCATGACTGACTGTATAAGTGAGTCATTACATGTGTCTTACTGAATGCATGGGTTAGTGGTTAAACTGTGTGAATGTCTGTATCAGTCTGTCTGTTGCTGTATAAGCTGCTGCATGGGTTGGTCAGTAGCTACATGAGTGTCTATTTGGGTTATCGATTGGTTGCCTGAGTATTTGTATGGGTGCCTGAATGTGTGTATGGATGTGTGGGAGGTCTGTGACTGTGCATAGATGTTTGAGTGGTTGTTTCACTGGGTGTATGGGTTCAAGAGTGCGTGTGGAAACAGCTGTATGGGTGGGTGGGTGTGTGTGTATGGGTGTGTTGGTGAGTGAATGGATGTATGTCAGTGGTACATGAACAAGTAACTAGATATGTAAAAGGCAGTGTATGTGAGAGTTGGAGTATAAAAATGGCAATATGTGAGAGTCCGTGATTGTGAGAGTGGCTGTATGGATGAGTGTGTACTTGTATTAGTGATTATATAAGAGAGTAAGTATGCGTTTGTTTGTTTGAATAAGTGATGTGGTGTGTGTATAACTGTGTAGGTCAGTAAATGGAAGTGTGATTGATTCTTTGCATGACTGACTAGGTGTGTGAGTAACTGGATGAGTGGTGGAGTGTGTGTGTGTGTGTCTGTATAGGTGTATGAGTGCATTTGATAGTGTTGTATTGATGAGTGACTGTATGTATGGGTGAATGAGTGGATGTGTGTGTAGACCTAGGAATCACTGAGTGCGTATGTAGTAACCGGTGTTAGTGTGTTGATGGTTTCAAAAAGGGTAGTCTGTATTTTACAGTGGATGTAACAAAGGTTATATTAGAGTGTGAGGAGGTGCATCAGATTTTCACGTAGATGATGTAATCAATGATGTCATCAGTGATCTCACTGACCATGTCACCAATGATGTAATATGTGACGTCATCAGAAGTGCATTGCAGGGGCGCGAGTTATAGTTAGCTGAACTAACTATAACGGCAGAATTTCTCTGGTTTTGTACGAGTAAAATGTCCAACTAACTATAAAGTCCCTGAAACCTATGGTTTTTTCAGAGAATTTCTAAGGTTTTTTAAATGCTAATTTATAACTATAACGTGCCTGAAACCTATGTTTTTTTCAGTGAATTTCAATGGTTTTTTAAAATGCTAATTTCTAACTATAACGTCACTGAAACCTATGGTTTTGTCAGTGAATTTCAAAGGTTTTTAAAATGCTAATTTCTAAATATAACATAGCAATCGCTTTTGCAGAGTGGTGGAGAAAGTTGAGCGTGGCCTTCAAACACCTCTTAGCAATCCCACTGTGTGGGATTTAGGGGAAGTAACAGGAGGGATAGTTAGCCCCCAACGTCAACCTTACGGGCCAACTACCCCTTTTATTACTTCCAGTAAGTCCCACACAGCAGGATTGCTAACTTCTTATATCAGGCCCCATCCCCTTCCAGCTGCACTCTGCAAACGCGCCCCCTGCCGCATTCTAAGTTGAGGGATTAGATCCCCTTGAATCCTGACAGTCCCTGGGGGCCAACTAAGATACCAGGTACCTCCATTAAGCGCCACAGAGCTGCGTTGCAGAGAGGTGTAAAAAGGGGCGTGGCCTCAGACCACCTATCTGCAATGCACCTCTGGCACTTACTGGAGGTACTTGGTGGGCTAGTTGGCCCCCAGGGACTCTCAGGATTGAAGGGGACTTAATCCCCCAATTTACAATGTGCCAGGGGGCGCGTTTGCACACTTGTTATGTCAGGCCCCGCCCCCTCACTGCACCACTGTGCAAACACTTCCCCTAGCGCGTTGTAAGTTGGGGGATTAATTCCCCTTGAGTCCTGATGGACCCTGGGGGCTAACTAGCCCACCAGGTACCTCCAGTAAGTGCCACAGAGCTGCGTTGCAGAGAGGTGTAAAAAAAGGGCGTGGCCTCGGAACACCTCTCTGCAACTCAGCTCTGTGGCGCATACTGGAGGTACCTGGTGGGCTAGTTGGCCCCCAGGGACCCTCAGTATTCAAGGGGAATTAATTCCCCAGCTTACAACGTGCCAGGGGGCGCGTTTGCTAGGTGCTGCAGGGAGGGAGCGGGGCCTCCGGCGTGATGCCGACTTTTAAAAAAAAAATATATATTTTACAAGGGGGGCTGTATGGCCCCCCTTCTTTTACATTATTTGCAGCCCCCTAAAAATTATTTATTTTAATTTTTTTTTTTTTTAAATGGGAAGGGGGCCGCGCGACCCCCCTCCCAAAGCCAATTTCGGCCCTGGCGGGGCATGGCCACATATTTAATATTTTTTATAAAGGAGGGGGGCTGCGTGTCCCCCCTCCTGAGGACATTATTGGCCCCAGGGACCCCATTTCCCGCGGCTGTGCCTCTATATTATTTTTTTTTATATATATATTTTTTTTAATCAGGGAGGGGGGTCACGTGGCCCCCACTCCCATGGTCCAGTTCTGGCCCTGGGGACCCCATCCCTTGAGGCATACCCAATTACTTATTTGTTTGAGGGAGGAGGGCCGTGTGGCCCCCCTCCCCAGGCTAATCTCGACCCCGGGGACCCCATCCCCCGGGGCCCAGCCATTCTTTTTTTTTTAATTAAACAGGAGGGGGGTCGCTTGGCCCCCTCCCGGGCCACTTCCGGCCCAAGGGACCCAATCCCCTGGGGCCGGCCCTTTTCGTTGGGGACTGTGGGGGGAGCCCCAATGCCCCCACGGTCCCGCCGGCTCCCCGCGTCCTGCGGTTGTCTATTGATATTGTATTTGGTTTTGTTGTTTGTTAAGTCATGTTAGATAGATATATATATATATATATATATATATATTCACTGAAAAAACCATAGGTTTCACACATGTTATAGTTAGCGGAAATTTTACTGATAAAAAACCAATGAAATTGCCCCGTTATAGTTAGTGCTGGCAACTATAACTCACGCGACCGCAATCCTCTGCTGATGCTAATACTGTATTTAGACACTTATTTGCCCATGTCTTCTTCCATACATTTTTAGCTATACATATATTACAAATATTTTTTTTTATAAAGACACATATGTCATCAGCAGAAGATTGCGGTCGCGTGAGTTATAGTTGCCAGCACTAACTATAACGGGGCAATTTCATTGGTTTTTTATCAGTAAAATTTCCGCTAACTATAACATGTGTGAAACCTATGGTTTTTTCAGTGAATTTGCAAGGTTTTTTAAATGCTAATTCCTAACTATAACGTGTGTGAAACCTATGGTTTTTTCAGTGAATTTGTACGGTTTTTTAAATGCTAAGTTACTTTACGCCATTCGAGGCGTGCGCGCCCACTTAACGCAGTGCGTTCCGTGCACGGTTTTTATCAACTTTAATAAGCCCTGTACATTTGGTGGCCTTCGGCCACCAAAAGCACAGGGGGTGGGGTCAATGTGGATAGTGTTTTTTTTATTTCGATTTTATAATTTCATGTTGCCAAAATATAGTTTTTTTACTGATGTAATAAGCCCTGCACATTTGGTGGCCTACGGCCACCAAAAGCACAGGGGGTGGGGTAAGTGTGGATAGTGTTTTTTTTATTTCTATTTTTTACCGTACGCTTACGGTAAGCGTACGGTAAGCGTACTCGGCGAAATTGGGGGATGTATGGGGACTCCCTCAACATGACTATGTGGGAGGGAGTTGTCAAAACAGCCCCGTAACATGTTTTTGGGCATCATGTTTGATAAATAACACTCAGTGCGAGAGACAAAATGGCGGACGCCGCTTCCTGGTTTCGGCCGATTCGAATGTTTACTAGGATCTAAGAGCCAATCAGAATCGCGCTCGCGCACGCCACCGTACGCGTACGGTAAGCGTACGGTAAGCGTACCGTAAGCGGGCTCAGATATATATATTGATTTAAAGGCTATTTTCTCAGAATCTACTGAACAGATTTACACCAAACCTACAAAAGGCACTTCCTTGACATAGGGACTACCTCTCTGCCAAATTTCTAGTAATTCTGTTCAGCCGTTCGGGCTGTAGCTCGTTCTAAAGGTCCTATGGAAAAATGCATGGGAAAAACGCGTTTTGGGACCCCCCTTTTATCTCAGGCCCCGCTTGACGAATCCCCCCGAGACTTTCAGGTAGGAGCGGAGCTTAGCGCCCCACCTATTTTGAGAAATTCGCGAGGATTCATCGACCGGCGCCAAAGTTATTCAAAATAGAATGTTGCGGATTTCCTATGGAAAAGGGGTCCTAACTATAACTACCTACTGGCGACCGCCAGTAGGTAATATATATATATATATATATATTTTTATTTTTTTTGTTTGGTGTGTGATCTGTGCCAACTCTGGTATGTGCAAAGTGAAAAAAATGTTCATGCACTGCCTAGCATGAAGTAAGTCTAGTTGTGCAATGCCCAAGTGGGTCAGGTTCTGGGTGTCTTGTACAGTGCTGAGATCTCATTGACCACAGTAAAAGTTGTCTATTGATATTGTATTTAGTTTTGTTGTTTAAGTCATGTTAGTTAGTAGCCGGCCAGTTGAAGTATGCGAACGTTAAGTTTTGGGGATGGATTAAAGTGGGTAGATGCATGCTAAATCCTGTTATGTATTTGTTTGGAGCATTATGTATATGCCTGCTTGTACCCAAGTACATCCCAAACTATTATGGGGCAACCCTGGGAAGCTGGGCTATTAAATGCAAGAAAAACACAATGATTCCCTGCAGGAGCAGTTTACAGCCTAAACCTCGTAAGCCAAGTGTTAAAACACACTGTTGGAATCAGACAATTGTTTTAATTTAATATATCACATCACATTGCAAGTGCTCCAAAACAAGATGCAGTGAAAGTGAATAGTGACATTAGTGAAAAAGTTGTATCAGTCTACTAGTTCATATGTCGAAGTTTCCACCCTATTGGGAGTGATGTATAAGGGTGTCATCAGGACAACAAAGTATACAACCTGAAAGGAGGAAAAGAACCAAACTAAATAATGTACCCCCTAGTCAAAGTGGGGGCAGCTGCAATGAATTGTATACTGAGGATAACCTACCAGTTTAAAGGGGAAAACATTATCAAGGGAAGAGGACTAGATCAGGACATTTCATTACTGTACAGTCTGCAAAAAATACAAAATATCATGAAGTCGGAGGGGAAAAAGCCTTTTGTCAACAAAATCACATATGCTCGTCTCCAAGGAATCCCATGGAAAGCTATGAATAGAACACTAAGGTGTTGTGTGTAACAAGGTGAAGAATTAAAATTTGCTGCGATGTGCAAGTGTTGTAAATTGAAAATGACACAAGTGTAGGGTCTGCGCAAGAATGGAGGAATGTATGCCGCTTCCAATGTCCCCAAATCATCTCTGAAAATATGGTGATCAACAGGTACTCAATAGGTAAAGATATGGCGGGTAGAATCTGTCAAAAATATACAGGCAGCGTTGCTTGCTTGTACCCAAGGACTTGGTTGTTTGTTTTTTTGTTGATCGAAGTTATTTGCTGTCCTTCAGGTGGCTGTTACATTTTGGTATAATATTAAATGTATGTACTGTCATTTCTTTATCTAATCCCATCACCCCACCACTCTTCCATTAACCACACAATTAAATGTGTCCACCTAAACAGATCATGAACTTGTCTCATATTGGTTTACTGTACTTTAGAGAAATACCAATATTTTTTTAACCGTGTTAGTGCCTACTCCTCTTTACTAGGGGTGTGCAAAATTTGTGTAATTACACGAAATTTCAAGGGAACAAGGCGAAATCACGCGTAATTGTGCAAAGGGCAAATTAGTCATTTAGCGCTAAATGGAATGGTGTGAAATGGTTGTCATGTCAATTTTTGACATGAACACGCATTTTGTCCCAAAAAAGCACAAAAACACCATAACTTCTCACCTTCTGGTTGTTCACACGCTCCTGCACTATATTTTTACCTTGAATGGCGGTCTAAAAACATTCGTGTATCAAGCGTAATGCGAATTTTCCAAAATGTCACCGGCGTAATATATGTTTTGCTTCGGCCTACTCTTTAACTGGTCATAGGATGATTTAGCCAGCTCTTGTTTGTTTGGTTCACTTTTCGACCCGATTCCTCCCCTCGTAGCTTCCTGTGACTGTTTTCCATACATTGGGATGTATTTTCAGACTCAGTAATATTAACTGTTCTTTTTCATTGTGTCTCTGCCACATAATCTCTTTCTGGAACTTTTGTGTTCTTTGCTGCATTGTGTCTTTTGTGTTTTTGCCCATAGCCTGAATTTCTACTTTATTGTGTACTACAGCTGTAGCTCTGCCTTCAGCTAACTCCTTTTTTGCCTTACACTATATTCTCTCCTCTCTCTCGGACATGAATTGCTCAATGTTTGCGGAAGGAGAGCTTGTTGAATAAACTCTGCAGTTTGGCGTCTTAGTGATGAGGAACTTTTTGAAGGAAGAGGATAATACATAATTTGCATCCGTATTTCATTCAGCCCTCACCAACGCACACAGCATTCATTGGATGTTGTATTAACGACTGAAAGAGAGAACGCACTAAGACGTTGATTTATTTTACTGTTTTGAAAGCCTCCATACATTTCCCTATGTGCTTTAAATGGGCAGGTACTCAGTACCTGTACTTCTTTCATTTGAAAGGGAGAATACCTACACTACTCAGCATGGGTGCTGTACTTTTAGACGAGAATACATGCACCTCTTAGTAGTAAAACAGGTAGTCTGGCTAGTATGTTCACTTTCATATTGTATTGTATTGTATATTCACTTATATAGCGCAGACTGTCACCCTACGGGTATCCTGGCGCTCTGACAATACAATCAATTACTCATGCTACAGGAGAGAACGCGGCTATCAGGCTTCTGGGAAGAGCCAGGTCTTAAGGCTCTTCCTAAATTCCAACAAGGAGTCTAGCTGTCTGATGTTCCAAGGGAGCTCATTCCATAGACGAGCCCCTGCCACACTGAAGGCCCTCCCGCCCATCCTGGCACGTTTGAACCTGGGTTGTGTCAGTAGATTGGCGTTAGAGGAGCGCAACTTTCTTGGAGGGGAATAGCGTGAAAATCTTTCCTGCAAAGAGGCCGGGCCCTCCCCATGCAAAGCTTTGTGGACAAGGCATAGGGACTTAAAATGAATTCTTTCTCTGATCGGTAGCCAGTGAAGCTCACGCAGCGCCTGGGTGGAAGAGGAGTCGCGTCTGCGGTTAAGCGCCAGCTTTGCTGCAGCAGACTGGACTCTTTGCAAAACCTGCAAGATATATTGGGGGGCTCCTAAGTACAGGGCATTGCAGTAGTCCAGCCTGCTGAGCACTGTACTCCTTACAATCAAAGCACGCGAGTTGTCTGGCAAAAAGGAAGGATTCGGCGGAGTACTCGCAGCAGCCCAAAACACACACTAGCGGTCTTGTTTGCTTGCAAGTCTAATTGAAGGTTGCTATCAAACATGACGCCGAGGTTCCGGATGGAGTCTGCCAGGGCCAGTGGAGCCTCATCCAGGGTTAGCCTGAACTCAGTCGCCAGGTGATGACTCCGCCCTGGTGGCGAGTAGAACATCACTTCAGTTTTTGCTCCATTAAACTGCAAGGAGTTATTCCTCAGCCAGTTTGTGGTCAAGCGCATGCAATTTTGAAACTGTTCTAAAGGCATCGCCTGTTTACCTTCCAGCGAAAACACCAACTGTGTATCGTCTGCATAATTTATTAGTTCAACCCCAAATGCTTTAATGGCCGCAAATAATGGTTGTAAATATATATTAAAAAGAATGGGGCTAATACTAGAGCCCTGTGGTACTCCATAGGCCACGGGGGATTTTTCTGAAGAGAAAGGTCCCAGCGTTACCATCTGCTGTCTTTCCGCAAGATAGGAGCGGAGCCACTGTAACGCTCGGCCTTTTATTCCTATCTCCTCCAGTCGCTCCAGTAAGATAGGGTGGCTCACTGTGTCGAATGCGGCTGACGTATCCAGGAGCACCAACACAGCGGTGCTCCCGGTGTCAACCCGCATACGCAGATTATCTAGCACAGTGACCAGAGCAGACTCCGTCCCATGACCAGGGCGGAAACCGAACTGGTCCGCGTCTAACAGATGATGCTCCTCAAGGAATTCCGAAATAGATCTGCTCACAACCTTTTCCAGAATCTTAATAGGAAAAGGGAGCAAGGAGATAGGTCGGAAGTTGGCTGCATTAGTAGGGTCCAGGGAGGGTTTTTTAATAAGAGGGGAAACCACAGCCTGCTTCCAACTGACCGGCACTAGTCCGGCTTCCAGTGATTGGTTACAAATCTGGCGCAGACAGGGGAAGGTTAGATGGCCGTATGTTTTCCACACCTTCTGGGGCAGGGGGTCGAGGGGTGAGCCGGAGGAGATGCTCCCGACCAAGGAGTCAAAAATAGAGGCCGACATAGTGGGTAAGGCAGTCAAGGGGTTAAGTTGGACTGAGATCCCATTTATTACTGGGTTTTTTCCGGGGCTCAGGGCGGTCGCCTCGTCCTTAAAGCGGTCGACTATTTTAGCCACTTTATCTTGAAAGTGAGTGGCGATCTCATCACAGAGCTTTTGTGAAGGGTCTACTCTATTCTCCAGGCAGGTTGGAGCTGAGATGGTTTTTGCTATTCTGAAAAGCTCCGTAATTCCATTTGGGGCCTGCAGAATAGATTGAGCATAGAATTGGGCTTTACTTTCCAGAATGAGTAGTTTGTATCTGCCTAGTATTGACTTCAAAGTAGCCTTATCTCTGTCCGAATACCCCTTCCTCCATGCCCTTTCTGCTTTCTTGCATTGTGATCTTAATTGTCTCAGATCATCAGTGTACCAGGGGGCTGAGATTTTCTTTCTAATTTTCGTTTTTTTCATGGGGATCAGGTTATCCAGTGCAGACGTAATGTACTCCTGGTATATATTATAGTTGTCCTCCACAAAATTAGAGCTCTGGAAGGGGCTCTTCGAGGGCGGTGTGAGGAGTGCGCCAGTCCTTGCTAATTTAGCCCAGTTTCTCCCTTTCCGATATAACCCGGCCGGGTTAGTGTGGACAGGAGAGACATCTGGCCGTACTGAGAAATGTATCAAGTAGTGGTCCGTCCAGATTTGAGGGAAGATGTTTAAAAGTTCCACCTCCGACTCATTTGCGAATAAGAGGTCGAGTATATGCCCTCCCTGATGTGTCGGGGAGTTGACTAGTTGTTGAAGACCTAGATTATGGCATGTATACTTCAAATCTCTCAATTGATTTCTCAAGCTGGCATTCTCCCACCAGTTAAAATCTCCCAGGATGATCATGTTGGAATGCGATAGGGAAAGGTTGACAATGGTATCTAGAAGGGGTTGCTGTGAGGTTTTATTCCCCGGAGGACGGTAACACAGTAGGCCTGATAAAAGGTTACCCCAGGCTTCCTGTAACGAGAAGCCCATCAATTCAAATCCTTCTAACTTATCCACTTGTAGCAGGGTGAAGTTTAATTCCTCCCTGAAAATCAGTCCTACCCCTCCTCCCATTCCCACATCTCTGGGTTCATGTAAAATTTTAAATCCGTCCGGGCAGGCGAGTCCAATTTCAACTGCGGAATCTGCTCTAATCCAGGTTTCCGTAAGAAACAGAGCGTCTAGCTTAAGGTCCTCAATTAGTAACGCTATTTCAGAATAGTGCTTTACCAAGGATCTGCTGTTGACCAATCCACAGTTCAGATGGCCAGGAGTATTGGCATATGAATTTCTTGTGCTTGCCCTGGTCTCTTTGGCGCTGCCATTAAAGTCAATAACGGCAGCAGTTCCACTGTTTTCCCTCATGCCTATCTCTATCAGCTGGTTTTTGGAGTACCTATGGCGTACCTTGTTAGAGTCGCATTCATCATCCAGCGTCCGGCTCTCGTCCGGAGCGCGGACGGGCGCAGACGGGCTTGCCTCTGGCGCGCCTCCGGCGCGCCTGCGCGCTTGCATTACTCTGTTATTTATAGTCTCCCCATCTAAAAGCGTTGACGCGCGTTACAAGATGGCGCTCAAAGTGTAGGAACTAGACCAATCCAAGATGGCGCTCGTGACTTTAGGAGCGAGAGTAAGATCCCGCTCTAAACAGCAGGTGAGTGAATTCTGTTTTAAGTGAGGGTATGCGGATAAAACACAGTTAAAAACACAGTAAAAGACCGACATCCGGTCAGTAATCTAGCAGCGATGAAGGAAGATTAGCAGCAACGAGTAACCCTGAATTAGCAGCAACAAATACCCCTGGAACAAATAATGGCCCCCGTAGCAACTCACTCCTAAGGCTGAGGTTAGAGCGTAATGTCAAGAACAGCTGCGCGCTTGCATTACTCTGTTATTTATAGTCTCCCCGTCTAAAAGCGTTGACGCGCGTTACAAGATGGCGCTCAAAGTGTAGGAACTAGACCAATCCAAGATGGCGCTCGTGACTTTAGGAGAGAGAGTAAGATCCCGCTCTAAACAGCAGGTGAGTGAATTCTGTTTTAAGTGAGGGTATGCGGATAAAACACAGTTAAAAACACAGTAAACACAGTAAAAGACCGAGATCCGGTCAGTAATCTAGCAGCGATGAAGGAAGATTAGCAGCAACGAGTAACCTTGAATTAGCAGCAACAAATACCCCTGGAACAAATAATGGCCCCCGTAGCAACTCACTCCTAAGGCTGAGGTTAGAGCGTAATGTCAAGCACTGATGTAAAGTATTATTAAGAAGCCGAGACATCTTGTTCCTGTGTCCTCATTATGCCTCACAGGTGCCATGGGACCAACAACGGGGCCCTCAGCCCGCTGGCAGTCCCATTTAACTCCTAACTATGCCTGGGCGTGATTCGCTGAGTTTTGCTACGCGGAACGCCGCAAAGTTACAAAAAATCTCTGTCGGGTTCCGCAAGTGGCGGAGTGCAGTGCAGACTATTTGGTGCTGGTCTTCCTGCTGCTCGGGTAGAAATTCTACCCGAGCGGCAGCTCGTGCTCGGCAACCTACCGTTCGCAATCGCGAGTGGGGAAAAAACTCTGCTGCACTACGCGAAGCGTAGTTTTCTGCACTCCGCGCAGCTTGCGGAGTGCAGAAAACTCCGCAAACAGAGCGTAGTTCACTGCCCAGGCCTACTCGTAACCTTTGTGGAGAGAAAATATTTTATGGGCCCCTCTGCCAGTTTTGCAGAGGAGACCTTCATCATTGCGATATATATCTGCCTGAAACAGAATATTATGTCTGAATAAATACAGTTGCTGCAAGTAGTTTTCTGGAATGAATAAGCCATAAAACAGGCTATTTTCCTACAGAATCTCTCTACTTTGCTTATTGTGTTGTATTTTATTCTTGGATTTGGAGGGTGGGGGTGTTCTTACTGTTTGTTCAAACTGTTTATGCATCACCCTTTTAAAGATGCACTTTTTTCATCCATCCATATGTTGAAACGCTAAACCCAAACTTTGTTTTCAGCCCTTCCCGTTTTTGTGCTGCATTACTTGTTGATGAGTGAACCTGTACATTTCCGTAAAAGCCCTTTGCGTCAGTTCAGTCGCATTTTGAAATCCAATGAAAGTGGCAGATTTGGCAGAAGGAACTAAAAATCTAAATTTTTTCAAGGCTTGCCATTTAGCGGATAGTTCTGACAGAAATCTCTCCCTTTTTTAGTTCACATACAAATCTCACCCTTTAAAAATTAATTTAGAATGCAGCATGATAAATTTAACACAAATTATTGAAACACATGGATGTATGTATTGTAGTTGTCGGACCCCCTTGTAGAAGGCCACAAGGCAAGCTGAGGTTACTGTGTACAACCTTGGGTGTTGAGGCCTTTTACTCCTGATGTCCCGGGGCCTGACCTACTATGGATCCTGAGCAACTGGGCCACGTTCCCCTTCCGCTCTTCACTCAGTGCTAGCTGTGGATGACCAGTCAAAGGCTTCCTGGGGGGGGGGGGGAGAGTAGATACAGATTAGTGCACACAGTATTGTCAATAAATCAATGTCCAGTCACATACTTGCTTTTATTTGAAAAATACGTTTTTTTTATTTCTAACAAAATGCATGCAACCGAGTAACGACATTCATAAGCAACAACCCAATCCCCTTGAGGTCGGGGGTCTAGCGTTTGTCAGGCAAATCCCTGTACCACCCTCTTTCTTGTAACGTGGTCAGGGTCATTCCCAATCACATTAAACTTACAAATATCACACCTAATATCATGGGCGGGATCATTAGTAGACGGAGGGAGTGAGAACCAGAATTCTCACGACACTATATGAAAGGCATGCAATGGGAGATGCATACAAATGGTGTTAACCTTAAATAATACTACGATAAATTCACGCAATAGCCACATGAATCGAGCATGTTAAGTGTGTGTATATATAAAAATTTGTATGTCTATATGTATTAATTTCAGGTGAAACCCCAGCGGTACAACTTGAAGGCAAGTATAATGATTGCCCCAGCGTACACAATTTGACATGCTTCATCAGTTACATACTAAGAACAATATTATCCACTGCACAACCCATGGGGGTACCAGTATATTACCCTGATGAAAGCCCCGGACCTGAATAGGCCTTAGAGTAGGGCGGCAACATCTCAGTATAACTTAGGGTTATAGGACTATTAAATCCTCAATACCCACTATATATAACTTTTAACCCTCCCATCTTCGCTGTCAATAAAGGGATACCTTGGAGAACTGGAAGGATTTTTAATCTTTAGTTAAGCCGCCTGGTCATTCTTCTTTTAAGTGCTCCCTAGAAGACTGTTGTGCCCACCCTGACCTTTAGGAGTCAGGGTGAACTCGATGGTGAACATGACACTATTAGATTGTGTAGGGGTTAAATATAAAAAAGGATTCTTTTTTCCTTCCTAATATTGCAGAGCCACGGTGGATACTTTTTGTGACCACCCCCTCCCCCTGTTTTTCTCTCTCCCTCTGTCTACTAATGATCACATTTGTGATATTAGGTGGGATATTTGCAAGCACTACGGAGGATGTATCCCCCCCATACCCCCTTAATTGTGAAGGGACCTCTCAACCCTCTGGATTTTAAAGGGTTGTCCCTTATCAGATCAAATTTATAAATTATTCCTATTCACTTCTGGCCCAATCCAGGTAATGCGTACTATCAGGCCGTACTGAAGAGTTCCCCTGTCGCTCTTTAAAATTAGTCAAGAGTCTTTGGTGCTGCACCATCAGCTGTGAGTCCTCCTGGGGCCCCACAGGTCCAGTTCAAGTCTTACCCGCACCTTCAGCACGGAAGCGTTTAGCATTGCAACGAGTGCCCTGACCGCGGGCACTTGAGTCCTGATCTTGTTTAAGGAAATCATGCTGCTCACGGTACACACAACAGCACTTAGCAGGAGTGGACTTTCTTCCTGTGCGGCACTGCCCGCTTCCCAGTGATCAGAGGTGTTCCCAGTCTGTGAAGATGCAGTAAATAAATTTTCCCCACACCTATGGGGGGGGTCGGATTATGCTGGTCCTAAAGCTCCTGAATAAAGCCCAGCTAAGGTGAAACGTCATCTGCAGCGTCCTTGGTAGTCAGTCATGGGCAGTTCTCTCGCTTTGTGGGCTCGACCCACCAAGCACAGCCTCAGTGTTGCCTCGGGCAATGGCCCAAACATTTTGGCAATGTCAGTACCTGCAGCCCTTCATGGCATATGGGGTTACCGAGGTACTTTACAAATTGAGAAGAGACTCCTCTGTTGCAATCACCTTCGTCTCGGCAGTTATGAGTCTCAGCTCTTTCGCAGCATTAGCTTCAACGGTGGCCCATTTCTGAATAAGGGGTCACCGCAACATGGCGGTACGGGCTTGGCAAGTCCTGCACTGCACTTATTACGCAAATAGCTCAGTCCACAGCGGCCCTTTCCTAGCATACAGGGGTTGCCGACCCAACAGTGCATATGCACAACGACCCGATTTGTGCAGAGCCGTTCCCTCACACCCTCACACCTCGCTCAGGGAGTCCTCTTGGTTGTGGCTTCCCATTGGACCTTGCTTCCTCCAACCCTCTGCTTTTCCTCACAGGTCACACTGGTCTTAGTAAGCAGTCAGACACTGGTGCTCCAGGTTCCAGGGCAGATGGTCTTGGTTTTCCTGGGTGATGACCTCTCCCCCAGCAGTGACATCACATTGTTAGACAAGAGTGTGTGCTGGCCCCTGCACATTTTAATGTGTATATCTGCAATCACTGCCTGAATTGTCAGCGAAACTCCAAAACTCACAAATCGTTGAATAAATGCACTGCTCTACTCTGACGAGGTAGCCCTCCTTAGCCAAACAGCGACGGGGCTACAAAAGATTAATTAACGCACCGCACAGGCATATTAGTTCAAACGCTATGGCAATAAATTTAGAAAAAACGAACATCGTAGTGTTTGGAAGAAAAAGAAAGAAAACAGGCGTCTGGTTCATGGACAAACCACTGTTTGACTCAATCCAGCAAATATAAATACCTTGGATGCTGGCTGGATGAGAAGGGAGGTCACTTATAGGCACATGCATGAAGCTAAATACCGGTCTCAAACGGGCAGATTCTCAGAATCTGCCCCATAGCGACCGGTATTTTAGCATTTGGGATGCATCATCCCAAATGCAAACATCGCAATATAAGGAATCGCTAAATAGCGATTCCTTATATTGCGATAGCATTTAAGGAATCTCAAATTGAGATTCCTTAAATGCCATGCATGATAGTTAAAAAAATAGCGATTTGGCAAATAGCGGGAGCAAATTACCATGAAGTAGTACTTCATGGTAATTTGCGAAAACTTTGAAAAAAGCACTTTTCTGCTTTTTTCAAAGTTTCATGTTGCGCACACACATGCCCTTAGGGCATGTGTGTGTGCAACATGTGTGCACAGATCATGTCAGGGGTGCAAAAGGGTGTCATGTTGACACCCTTGCACCCTTGAAATTGCGGGAGCTATTTGCGAGTACCTACTGGTACTCGCAAATAGCGCTTGCAATTTCCTACAGGCCCATAGGAATGAATGGGGAGCTAATCCTTATTTGCGACTCGCTATTTGCGAGTCGCAAATAAGGAATGTGTAGGAATCGCAATTAATATTGCGATTTCTACATGCATAGGATTTTGCGAGTTCTTAATAGCGAATCCTTAATATTCGCTATTAAGGACTCGCAAAATCCTATAATGATGCATGTGCCTGTAAATGCGTTAAACCAGAAAGTGCATCTCCTCAATTTGCCTCTCAAACCCTGTTAAAAACAACAAAACAGCCTGCTTTGAAACCATCTATTTGCCTTTCAAACCTTGTTAAAAAATAAAAACGCAAAATTAATTCCAATACCGGCATATGGAGGCATTTCCGGGGAGATTTGGTGTCTTTTTCAATAAAGTACAGAGTAACATCTTCAGGTCTTTGTTTCAGCTGTCAGATTAGGCTGGAATTCAACCTAAGTGACCAACAAGTTGTGCAGAAAGCTAGTTTTCTGAAATATATGCATTTAGCATGAGTTGCCAACATAGGATCCTTAAAGAATCTAATCTGGACTGAAGTGATGACCTGTAACCGACAGGGCTATACTCGCTGGTCAGTTGCCCTTACAGAGGGTCTAGAAATGGAAGGTGCTGCTGACTTAAGGAACCAGCACCTGCCCCTTCATCAGTATAAAACTGCACTAAATAAAGTGGTACATACAGCTTCCTATACGATGGACCATCATAGCTTAAAGAGAAGAAAGCATGCCCACTTCATCATAGACAGCTATGAGCAAATAGACTGAGGCTTTACCAGCTACGGATGGAATGTTTTTTTTTATCTCTAGACCTTCGACCTTCATGGGTGACCTCACCAGCGTCCAACAAGTGTCACCTATGTCATCTGCATCAGGAAATGTGAGCACATCCTCTTTGCATTACCCCTTACCTAATCAAGGCACGTAGATATGTAAATAAATGTAAATCCAGTATTTGTAAAGCGCAAACAATTACCCGAGGGTGTCAAGGCGCTGGGCGCCGTCGGGAAGATTAAGCGAGCTATTGCCCAGAGTCGCATGGTGCTGGGCTAACCTGCCGCCGGCACCAGGAATCGAACCGTGAGCCCCGTATTCCGGATTCAGGCACCCTGGCTACTGCGCCACACCTCTTCACCAGGGGGTAAAGTTGGTTCAGGTGGTCCTTGACTTCTGAAAAGGAAATCACCCTCTAGCGATAGTAAGACTTATAAGATTCTTGGATATAGCAGAAAGATCATTAAGGAACGCAGTTCGTCAACTTCTCCTGCAGGAACCTAGCCTACCCCTACTGGGATGACTTTTGCTTAATGAAGGAGAACATGTCGCCACAGCGGTAAGGCTGCTAGTGGAGAGATGTCCTCTTTCTCCAATTTCTGTTTACACGCAGTTTCTTCGGTGACAGTCTTAATTTGATAACCCTACCTATCCTGCCTTTATAAGTAACCCAAAGCATAGCTGTATTTTTAGTGCTTACTGTCTTTTGAGCCTGCACGCGCTCACTGCACCAAGATTTTACAATCCTTTCCGTCTGTGCACAGACTTCCTTTTACTCATCAGTCGGTTTCGTAACTTTGCCCTGACCCAAGACAGTTTGAAGCACATGGCGCTTTGAAATATCACATATTTCTTATTGATAGTGACACTGGAGGACAGGGCATTGGTACATATTTTGATGTGCAGCCATTTTTATGCAATCTTTACCCTTTTAATGATCTTTTAGATAGGTAAAGTAAAGTAAATTGTCATTGTCGGTACTGCTCTACCTCTATACTGCTCCCTTTCCCAGGCACACATACATCCAGCACAGTCACTACTCCTGCGCTGCGCAGCACTCCACATCCATCTGATGTAGGCGACTGAGCTAAGCACACAGCAGCTGGATTTTAAACAGGCGCGTGAGCCTGTAGGACTCATTCCAGTGACATAGGATAACAAGCATTGGCGTAGCCAATACGTCTCGCCTTTGTGACCTTTACGTTTAGCCATGCAGTAGACTACTTTAATTGTTACAATTACAGGCCAAATGTAGCCACAAGATGGCAGGAAAGGCACGCATGTACGAACAATGTCAAGAAGCGGAATGAGTGGCACAAGCGCAGATGCCGCCCACTGATCTAATATCACATGTGAAGCTGCACGCTACCCATGGCTGTCCCCAGCAAGAGTAGCGGTTTGTTTTCTGTCGTCGTGAAGCCATGAAGCTCACACCCTCGAGTTTCACCAACAGAAACTTAAGACAAGCATTTGCAATTCAATAGGTCTCTCATTTTAGAAACTTTGACCTGTTGGTATTGTAAATGACAATGCCTTTGATTATTGCAGGTTTATTAAACACATAAATAAAAGGCATTGTCATTTACAATGCCAATAGCTCAAAATCCCGCAATTGCGAGACCTATTGCATTGCAAATGCTTGTTTATACACTTTAGCGAGTCGCCATAAGTGGGACGGGTATGTCCAGACGTGGGTCCTGTGCACACTGTGTCACTGAAACCAAGCTATAGCTGGCTCATGAGCCCTAATTAGGGCAAATCTGGCCCTGACTTCATGTGTTCTGGTTCAGGGAGGACCTGGCTTGACAGCTTGGGCTGGACTGTTCCCAGTGGAGCAGTCAAGATTGACTTGCATATGGCTTGGTCCAAACTGAGGTGACATGGTGTGCACAATAATGATGGGAATGACCGAGTAATTACCAGTGTCTGAGATTATTTAGGTATTCCCTTCATCACATTTTTGTATACAGGGCAGATATAGGTACAGCCTGGCAGAGGAGCAGCCTCATTATTTAACCTTTCATCATCCTAGTGGGGTCCTACCTGGCATATAGGGGCGACTGTTGGTGGCACCGACTGAAGATAGTGGAGGTGCAGATAGTTTCCTGTATCCCTGTTCGAGATGTTAACCAAGCCTTCGGTAAATCCAGTGCTGGCATCTCTGTACTGTGTGTCTACCTTGTGTACGACTTTGTGCAGACAAACTGCAGTGACTGCATGTTCGCTCTGTACAGGCTGCGTTCATGCAAGTTTGTGCTTGTATCCGCATGGCACCCACTCTGTATCCTTGTGATGTCACTTAGTCGCAGTCATGCTTCCGAAGACCAGATATATCTGTTGCGTGGGCACATCCTGCTTCTTGCTGGGCTTGTTTTTATGCGTCTATCTTTGTGAGCTGAAAAGACAATTCTCCACTCAAACATCGCCAGGGCCCCAGCAATAATTCCAGTTAGGAAACCAGAGGTCTGGCTAGGGCCTTTCACGTTGCTTTGCCTGGCGAGCCTGACCAGCAGGGAGGGAGGGCTCCCTGTCCTGTAAGTCCTGGAGGAAGAGCCTGCGAAGTGTGAAAAAGACACGAGGGAACCCTTTCATCTAGGACTTGCTGCAGCGCAAGGCATCTCCCTTCTAACAGATCGCCTGCACGCCTTGGGTAGGGTGGTGAGCAGAGCTAACAGCGGGTAAAGCAAGGGGTCACAGAGCACTGAGAGCAAAGCAGTGGCGCTTTACACGAACACTGTGTTTTACTCAATGACAAACATTCGTATCAAAATGTGTTACTGTCAAGATGCCCCATTCCTTTTGTTTGAAAATGGTGTTACTGTGAGCAATGTACACGCGTTCAATTACCCAATGGTATGAGTAAAATGTACATGCGAGGTTACAAGAGGTAAAATGGGTTTAAAGCTATTTTTCCGCGTTCTCTTTCTTCCTGTGTCGGTGCGACGGATTGCCCGGAGCTGCACGCTTCCGCAGATGCATGAAGTCCTAGTAGGGCCTGGCCAGCAGCCTGCCGCCCTTTGATGCCAGTATATTCGCTATTATTGACTTGGTTAATAGTAACACGTGTTATTTTCAGCGGTTAGAAATGGCAAAAACGTATGATTTGGCACTATATAAAAACAAGCTGATATTAACCCATTGAGTCTTCCTCATACAGCCTGAGGTTTGAAGGAGGGGGAGGGGCTGGGTGTCACGCGCTGGTTCATTGGCACTCCACAGTAGTGTAGCAAGGGAGCCATGGGCCCTGAAACACGCAAGGAAAATGGCCTCTTCGACTGCTGTGGTGGTAGTAAATTATAGCATTTTCGGGCTTTAATGGGCCCCGATGCCACTGCACCTGCTGCATCATTGGTAGCTACCCCCTTCCACTACCCGAGATAGGAAGCCAGCGTTGCCCATAGCTGTGGAGTCTGGCATGTGTGGCATCACTCTGGCCTCAGCGGGTTTGACGGGGGGTCAGCTCCCCTCAATAATAATTAAATACACCAGTATCTGACGGTTCAGGGTATGGGGGCGTATACCCGGGTACCCCAAAAAGCTGAGCGTCTTGTAGCTCCTTGGAATCCCCCAAAGCCCTCCCACACCCTTAACACAAACCAAGTGTACTTAGCACATGGCGAAGTCACCTCTCAGCAGTCACCTCATCCCCTGTCAGAGAGGAGCACTTGAGCCCCCCCCTTGGATCCTAGAAAGAGCCAAGCCAGCGTGACAACGCGGTCTGCTAAGCGTCACCGCTGACATCGACTGTGTAGGTCGCAAGCGAAAATCTCGGCAAGGCCACCAAAGCCTTCCATCCTTCTGAGGTCAGTAAGATAAGTGCCATCACATTGGATAATAGGAGGACCTGTGATTTATAGCGCCTTAAGGCTGCAACACTATTGTGTGAACCTCTGAATAAAATTAAAAAAACACAACGTAAGCGTCTCTTTCGTATCTCCAGCCTGCCTTGTTGGCAGCAGCGCTGTTCACTCAGCTGTTTTGTAGGATGGGGGGGTGGAGAACCTATTCTGTCCGGTTCTGTTTTTACACTCTGAGATCTGAAGAAGGTGGTATGCGGGTAGAGGGAGGGGGGGGGGTTGTTCGTGCAATGCCAGCCGTTATTTTCGTTTTCAGAATGTGAGGCCACTGCTGAATCAGCAGATAGTGAGTAGGGACAAGGCAAAACAAGACCGCGTGTGGTGCGTGCGCACTGCAAGGAATGTAAGGTATGCAACTGGCACCCGGCCGTGCTGCTGCTAGCTCCCGAGACCCCTAGGCCATGGGAGTCAACGTTTAGAGAGAAGGCCGACATGCACCCGCCTTTGGCCAATTGCGGGCTTTCAATTTTTGAAAGCCACACGCAAAGGCCAATAGAATTTGACAAGCAGATGCACAAGCTTTCAGAAAGCTTTCTGAAAGTCTGCAGTGATTACAAGAGGCCCTCTCCTAGATCAGCGCATGCGCGCTGCGCTAAGCGAGACCCAAAAAGGACCTGTTCACTCCTCGGTATGCTGACACCATCGCACTCATGCTATTTAACTCTTGGTTAATAACACTTTAGGCGCCCCCTCCTAGTCCAATAATTCCGCAATCTGTGAGACATGCCTATGTAATTTCTCACACACATGATCCATGTTTGCCTATGACAACAAAATTCAGCATTAGGGATCCAAATAGGAGTATAGTTGGGTACTCTGGGCAGAGGTACACGTCTTTTACCATACTGAAGACTTTTCCTCCCCAACACATATCCATATGGAAAATGAAAGAGGTGGACAGAGTTCTGAAACAGTACAGTTCGGTGCTGTAGAGGAATATCAAATAAAAATCTAAATTTACAGAAGATGCCAACGATAACATTGATGCACACATTCTTGGCATTCTAAAACTAACTGCTATCATTGTAAAACCTTCAATTGTGGATTATTTATTTGGGTCTTGCTTTCCCTCCTGCCCATCTTGCTGGGCTTTACTTGTGCCAACAGAATTATCTATAACCACCTGCATTGCACATTGTTTCCAGTCATTTGGAAAGGAGAGAATGCAAGGAATAAGAGTGGCAGAATTTCAGTTTTACATCAAACAAACATACAGCAGTAGTTAGATTATACGATATGCAACATAGCAGGCATATTACGATAAAGTACATCATCATTATCCTGTACACGATTTCGGAGAGCCTTACCTGAAGACAAGCACCCTCCACCCATTGGCACTCCAGACCAAGCCAACCCCCTAATTGGAGTCATCTACACCGACTGCAAGCGATCCATCATTTTCATCATCCACCATGCTTCCATCATTCAGTAGGGGCCAAGGTGGCCTCAGGGTCTAGGAGTGTATCACAGAGGTCCCTCCAGACTGCAAGGTCCTCAACCACCTTGTCATCTCACCTACTGAACTTTAAGTGAAATTCCTCTGCTAATGCCGATTCCGAGATCGAGATGCCAATGGTCAATATTGGGCACTCTTTGTCTTGTCCGAGTGATGGTGATCCTACGTCTGGACAGTACTAGCGCTAGTTGCGGAAATGTTTACACCATCTTCCTACCCTTTGGATGTTTAATGTTACCCAATAGGCAACACTGTGGTGTGAGCTCAAGGTGCAGGCGCATTGACCTCTTGAGATCTGCAACTACTCGGGACAAAAAGCACTGCACAGCCCGACACTGCCATGCTAAATGCAAAAAGGCTACTTCGCTAGCACTGCATCGATGACAACTGTCAGGTTGGGAAAAGGTCCTACGATGTACGTCACTTGGATGGAGTAAGGTAAGTCCTGTGAACAAAATTATAGTGAACCAACTTAAAGCGGTGTTGCAGGATATCATGTGTGTAAGGTTACTGACACGCACCCTGTTGGACCTGGCCCGTTTTGGAGGGTCATCCCAGAACATTTTGACTCCTCCTGTATTTATTCTGACCTGTTTTTGTTGGTTTTATGACTCTGGGCACTTTATCACTGCTGATCAGTGCTAAAGTTCATGTGCCCTCTCTTGTAAACTTGGTAAGATTGGTCTACACCTGTTTTGCATATTTAATTTACCCGAAAGTCCCCTGTGTAGTGGTATCCCATATAACCTGGGACTGTAAATTAAATGCTACTAGTGGGCCTGCAGCGCTGCTATCCTGTCTCTGGCGTCTGCCGCTGCTGGGTCTGCACGCACAGTTTACTGCCGAAGTGCCGTGGCATGTAAAGTGGTTGCCATGTCTGAAACTCCCCTTTTACTATACATGTCACCCCAAAGGTAGGCCCTAGCTCGCCCCATGGGCAGGGTGCTGTGTAGGTAAAAGGTAGGACATGTGCTTTAACTGTGTGGCATGTCCTGGTAGTGACTAAAAGCCTATTTGGTTTCTCACTGCTGTGAGGCTGTTCCTATCAGGGTTGCATTGGGAATTCCCTGATGTGTACTTCAGTGGTAATTTCTGAAATGAAAGGGGTAGTGTGACCATGTTTGATATGTTTGGAATAGTAGTAATAAATCCTGCTTATTGGTGAAAGCGGATTTGTTATTACTATTTTAGAAATGCTACTTTTAGAAGTATGCATTTCTGTGTGCTAATGACACTTTATGTCCTGCCTGGATGTATTTTCAATGTCTGGTTTAGACTGACAGGAGAAAGGTGATGTGCATTCACTCTAGACAGTCACAAGTGGGGTTGAGGTGTGCCCTGCCTTTCCTGGATGACTCAGCTCTGGGCTGAATAGATCTTGGCTGCATTTAGAGGGGTGGGAGGAGTTTCCCTTGCACCTGAATAGGGTTATGCTCGACTTTCACAATGCTGTCTCTGCCCCCCTGTAGTGTGTCTGGGGCCAGGGCTTGGGATGTGAATAGGGGTGTTGTGCACTTCTGTAGTGTTTGAAGTGCACCCAGAACAAATAGTTGTGCCCTATAAGTACAAGGGCTGTGACCCCATGATTGTAGACACTGTGTTGGACTGTAACAGATGCTGCTGGCTCTACAGACTGCCAGGAGGAACCGCAATTGGACTTGATTGTTTGGAGTGCTGACTGCTGGGTGGAGGGAAGGACTGCCACTGTTGCTCGAGACCTTTGTGCTGGCTTGTCTGCGTCCTGTTGCTGGTGCCAGTGTTCTCTGGGGACTGGGTGACTCCCTCCCTGTTCCAGCCTTAGTTTTATTTATGGCATGTGATTCTGGAAGCAGCCTGTGTTCCTGCCTGCCGGCATCAGCGCATGCTGAGTGCGTCTGGGTTTGCCCTACCAGCCGTTCCTTTCATCAGGACTGTGTCAGGCACTGCTGGCAGTCGAGTGTAGCACTTGAAAGCACTCAGGTTTTCTTCTCTCCTTGCAGTCAGTGCCCCAAGTGAGCTGCACGCTCCTAGGTGCGCCCGGGGCACAAGCAGGCAACCACTTCGATGCCCCCTTCTTGGAGAGGAATCCCTGTGTGTAAGGGATTCCCCAGGGACCGGCGTGCCTCCTGACAGCCACACCCGGAAACAGAAGCCGGAACCTCGTCCTTGGACGGCCCAGTCGCATCGGCCCGACGTGCAGCCGTAGACCGGAGGGAGGACCGTTGGAGTCCAGCAGCACCCTCCCACCTGGTGAGGCTGAAGTGGGGCATTTCGAGAAGATCCGACAGGGAGTGCCACATCTGTTCTTGGGACCGCTGCAGTAGTGTGCCGATCATGGGGACCGGACAAGGTCTCCCACGCGATCCTGAGGTGTCTGCCCATCTTCCTGCAGCGGTCCGCCAGGCCCCAGAGAGGTCCGGGACCCACTGGGAGGTCCGAGAGCTTGCGGGGGCTATTATGATGACAAGTGCCGAGTGGCACAGTGATTTATGTGATTGTGGTATAATGTGTTGTTATGTATAATACAAAGGATATTCTTATATAATCTTGTGTGGAGTCTCTTTTTGTGGTGTGCCTAGTGTGTCACTGGTGTGTGTGTTACGCAAACGCTTTACACATTGCCTCTGGGATAAACCTGACAGCTCTGCAAAGCTACCAAGGGGGCGAGCAGGGGTTATCTTGGTTGTGTAACTCTCTTACCACAACTACAATGCTGGGTTCTGCCCGGCTTAGGTGCATACCCTAGCCAACCAGATACCACATTTCTAACAAATGCTATCTCCATCATCCAACGGGACAGCCAGGTCAGTGTCCAATGCGGTCTGTCTCTGGGGAGGGGGCCCACGGCGTCCGTACACCTTGCCTTGTATACCAGCGTGATCAAGTGGCGACCTGAACCACATGACGAGAGTATGCCTAGAGTCTCCGTGGGCCGTGCCTTCCTAGCTATATATACCAGGTCAGAATGGTGTAGAGAAATCCGCAGGGCCAAGTGTAAATGTACGACATGCTTCCTCAAAGGACACGAAGGTTTCTCCTGGGTACAGGTCCTCAAGGAATTCACATCCGCATCCTTGCCAGGCCTGGAAGGACACATTGTCCATCATCTGTCTGACGTGGTTCAATATCCAGATCTGAAGTTCTAGGAATGAGGACCGCTTCAGCACAGTTTGGACAAAGCGTTGCCGATAGGGTGTTCCGTATATTACTTGAGTAAAGTTGGATTCTCTCTTTTAGAGCATGTAATTGCCACACGTTTAATGTACTACTAGTTTCTTAACAAATTTTGTAGGACCTCCTGTGTGCTTCCTGAGAATGGCTGTTTCTAAAACATAAAGGCCAACATACCCCACAGATTTTGAACATGTAGCAAATTTTCCACAAATTGTGGACACTGGAAACTAACTGAATAGTTCCAGGCAAAGAGGAAGTGGAAACAGAAAGGAAGGAGGAATGAATGAAGACAAAGAGACCGTAATTAGTTTAGAATAGTAATATTATAGGCATCAACTGAGCTACAGGGCAGAGCTCTGGACACCTACAGTCTTTACAGCAAGCTACTTCAACAAGTAGCACATGAGCTACTGGTAGCTCTTCAACTACCTGGAAGGAGCTGTCCTGTTACAGCTGAGCCCGCTAAATTAGAAGCTTATAAGTATAAATCTATACATATACAGCACCTAATCGGTCTGTTCCTTTGTAATATGTTTTAATCCTTATTAAGGCATCATGAGTCCATACGGGAGGAGGAGGGACGCATGTAGTCACACTTTCTTCAAGGCTACTCCCTCGCTTTGGTAGAATACCGTCCACCCTTAGCCTCGAACAGACCGATTAGTTGCTGTATATGTATAGATTTATATTTATTTTTTAATTTATCTGAGAACACTGTGATCTCCACGACTGATGGAGTGGTAACAGGGAGTAACCTCCATAGGTCCTGATGAAAAGCCTTGGGGTGGGGCTTGAAACTAGTTGACCAGAGAAACTCAGGTATATGACCCCGTAAGTTTCTCACTGTCCCCTTATTTTAATCATATCGGCTAGAGGTGCTATTAAATAATGCTTTCCTACTAGCCAGATAGTTTTAACCTTTTTTAAAAAAAAAAAAACACTCCTATATTCCTTTCTCATCTTGATAGGTTCCAGTACTATCAGTGCTCTCACATACCCATTGGTTGTTGCACGCCCATTTCCGCAGCTGGTTTGGGAAGAACCCTATGATGAAGCATGTCACCAAGGGGCAACCCTCATGGGTGAGGGATATATACAAACACACACCTTACCTGTTAGATTTTTGCCATGCTTATATATACTCACATATATATATATATATATATATATATATATATATATATATATATATATTATAAATATATTTACAAGTGTATATATATATATATATATACACACAAGCATTCACCCTTGCCACCCCGAAACTCATACCCACCCTAAAAATACCCTTGCCACCCAAAACCCAAACCCACCCTAACCCTAAAAATACCCTTGCCACCCAAAACCCAAACCCACCCTAACCCTAAAAATACCTTTGCCACCCAAAACCCCATACCCTCCCTAAGCCCAAAAAATTCCCTTGCCACCCAAAAACCCATACCCAACCTAAACGCAAAAAATTCCCTTACTAATTAAAAACCCGAACCCGCTCTAGACCTTAAAATTTCCCTCACCAAAAACCCAAACCCACCATAAAAACACCCTTGCCACTCCAAAACCCATACCCAACCTAAACCCTAAAAATATTGTTGCCACCCCAAAACCCATACTCACCCTAAATATACCCTTTCCACCCAAAAACCCAGACACAACTTAAACCCTAAAAATACCCCTACCACCTAGAAAACCCAAACCCACCCAAAACACAAAATATTCCATTACCACCAAAAAACCCACACCCATCCTAAACCCTACAAATCCCACTACCTCCTAAAAACCCAAACCCACTCTATACCTTAAAATTTCCCTTACCGCCCAAAAACCCAATCCCACTGTAAACCCAAAAAATTCCCTTACCACTCCAAACCCATCCTAAGCCCCAAAAATTCCCTTGCCACCTAAAACCCCATACCCACCCTAAACCCTAAAAATACCCTTGCCACCCAAAAACCCATACGCACCCTAAACCTAAAAATACCCTTGCCACCCAAAAACCCAAACCCACCCTAAACCCTAAAAATACCCTCGCCACTCCAAAACCCATACCCAACCTAAACCCTAAAAATATTGTTGCCACCCCAAAACCCATACCCACCATAAATATACCCTTGCCACCCAAAAACCCATATCCAACCTAAACCCTAAAAATTCCCCTACCACCTAAACCCCAAACCCACCCTAAACCCTAAAAATTCCCTTGCCACCCAAAACTGCAAACTCACCCTAAACTATAAAAATGTCCTTGCCACCTAATGCCCCATACCCTCCAATAAACCCATCTCCACCATAATCCCTACAAAACGAAATTTCCCTAAAAAAAAATATATATATATACACACACACAAACACACACACTTGGTACTTACCTGTACTTATCTTTAAAAGTTTTACCACGCATATGCCTTTACCATTCATGCGTTTACAATGAAATTCGTTGTAATGGCATGTGTGGTAAAGGCATATTCGTTGGCATTCATGGTGGTGTCACGTGCTGTAAAGCATGCGTGTTAAAGGCATGCAGCCAGGTTCCGACTTCATTATAAAGTCTGTTTGCTGTAAATGTGTAGCTCTTCTCTTCCTATTGAATGCAGAGTTTAGCAGAATACCAAACCGAGGCATCATGTCCTGCAACCAAACCGAGGCATCATGTCCTGCAACTAAAAAGTCCTTCTTAATGATGTAGAGCTTGCATCTATTATTTTGTGTTATTCTCCTGAGATCCGAGTCACAGACTCTGAAATTCCACTCTATCTTTTGGAGGCTGAACGGTAAACCACCTGATGCTGCATGGAAGAGCCCAGTGACATCATCACAGTTCCTGCTCCAGGTGTTTTCCCTCCCACACCTCTAGTGGATAAGAGGTGTACCTTATGGACCTCAGTGCCACCAGAGCACCCGTTGCCAGCTCCTCAGTCTGCAAAAGCAGAGCCCTGGCATTGCTAGGCTCATCCAGTGGGAGAATGCCCAAAACTCAGTTTTATTGTTTGGGCCATGTTATCAAAAGCTTCCATGTTTCTCCAGTCATACCTTTGACGGGATCTCCCCACCTCTAAATTTGCTGTATCACGCCAGGGTCTTTCCTTCATTCTCCACCAAGATCTCAACCTCCAAAATATGTTTAAGATTCCCCATTTTCACCTCTGCTTGTTTCACCTTACCCTTCAGCTATTCCAGGCAACTCTTGGAGGAAGACGTTTTATGATCAATGCTTTTGGTAGTAACTTGAATGTCGGTAAGTAGATCCTGGACCAGCGATTGCTCCTGGTCACGATAGCAGGAATGGGAGCTCCTGCATCACCCCCAAGCTTTGTAGGGGAAGAATACCTCTGGAGGTCAAATTAATCCCTTTTCTCCCTGGCTCATTTCTGCTTTTCTTCTGTAGGCAGCATCTACTGCAGACAGTGCCTCCGGGGATAGATCAGGCTGCACTGCTGAATGCACAGCAACCCCAGGTTCGCCTCTCAGGAAGAAAAATGTTGCTTTAATGAGAGAAAGTTCCCCCAGTCTCCTATAGTTATCCCAAATGACTGTCCCTGCCCTGCACCGACATGTGCTGTACCTGCCCTGGGCTCACATCACTACCACTAGGCCTTGCATAGAGAAAACGTCCTCATTCAGAGATGATTCCGCGAGGTCACATATTTTGAAAAGCAGGATTCATGTCTCTGCTCTCTAGTCCATAGCCGGTACAACCAGTACAAAATCTCAAATGCCACGATGTGACGTAACGGTCAGAGCTGCTGACTTTGTAACTGGGAAACCATGTTCTTGCCTCAGCGTCTGGTCAACATCCTGTGATTCTGGGCAAATCACTCTATCTCCCCTTGCCTATCAAAAATTTAATGTATCCTTGTGTAAGTTACTGGTGCTCATGTAAAGAGCTCCAATACCTTCAGGTAGAGTTTGCGCTATATAAAACTGAAGAAAAACAAATACTACAACTCCATCCTTTCAAGATGGCCTCTGGCAGCACCGTGACACCATCTTGAATCCGCACGGCATAGAAAGGGGTTATCACCTGCTTAACTGAAGACTGTGGACAAAGCAAGAGGTCTGCTGACAGCAGACCCGGAGCAATTGGTAACCCGCCTGATCACACATCCGGAATTACCCAGCGAGTGTTTCTCCCGGTACCTAACTTTTTACAAGCTTTGCCCAAATCCTCCTAATACTGCCACTACTACTGCTGTTGCTACTACTACTAATGCTGCTGCTACTACTACCACTACTGCTATTACTGCTGCTGCTACTGCTGCTGTTACTACTACTGCTACTACTACCACTACTGCTGCTGCTACTACTGCTATTACTACCACTACTACTCTTCAGCTCCTACTACTGCTGCTACTACTACTACTACTACTACTACCACTACTGCCATTAGTGCTGCTACTACTGATGCTACTACCACTACTGCTATTAGTGCTGCTACTACTACTACTGCTATCACTACTGGTACTAGTACTACTGCTGCAGCGTGAAAGGCAGGCTGGTACCTCTGAGTGAGGTGTCGCCCTCTGGCGGTGTTCGCTAGTTGCCGGGAGTGGGGAAGGTCATGAAACTGCCATGTTGAAAGCACTGAGTGCAAGCTTTCCACACTGCTCTTCACTGTGTGTTAAAACGGATTAGTAGGGCCGATTGAGTCCTTGTTTTTTTTCCCCTGAGATTTCCAAAAATGCCGTCACTGAGAAGTGAAGATCCTCTCCAGTTTTTGAATAAAAAGGGTAGGTCGTGCTGAGAAATGCGAGCATGGCCCCATTCAGACTATATCTCGGAGGAGCGGTGCAAGAGTGAAACAAGCCTCTCACGCTGCCCACAGCTGTGCCTACATACCTGCCAGGGAAGGTAAAGGGGAGTATGGACCCCACAGCCTCTTTGTTTGTTACTCCAGATTTTCCGGGATTTCTCTTTTCACAAATTTCACACAGCCGTTGCAAACTTTGAAAGGTTAAAAATACTTTTGAGGCTGCATTTATTTTTATTCCAGAAGAACTAGATTTTAACCACACTCCTGACGGGAGCGGATCTCTCAATTAATCGCTAAAAGCCACCTACATAAAAAAAGCGACTTGTTTTTAGGTCGGAAGGGGGTTGTCAACAAAATGTGCAGATGTGCAAAATTGATAACCAAGGGAAGCTTCTTGTTAGGGGATGACATCTTGATCTATAAAACCAACGCTTATATCAGGAGTGTTTCTAAACGACCATAATTGGCATTTGTTCAGGTTTTAAGGTGGACGTACAATATTTAGAGGTCTGTTCATCTCTGTGTATTAGATGTTACTTTAGCTTGAAACAAATCTCCTTCAGTGGAAAGAGGTGACCGCTATCAGAGCTCTCACGCCTAGGTTGGTGCTCTACAAATACCATACATTCATAATACAGAAGTAACCCTGATTGCTACATAAATTGAATTTATTTTTTGCGTCATGACTTATCCGTTTCCAGGATTACGCAAAACACTAATGTTTTAAATTCAATCTTCCAACCAGTTTATATGTAAGTGGTAATGTCCACTTGGCACCTAAGCTGGAAAATATGTGAATGATGAAACTTCTAATTTATGCTGTAAAAGAAATAAATTTTATGTAAACTGGTTTGGAAAGGAGGGAGAATTGGTGAAGGAAAATGCCTTCAAAGGTTTGCTTTTGATGTGTAGGTTTTTAATCTATTGCTGTTGGTACAGTAGTTTCCTTGTGACAGAACTGTTTGGAAGAATTGTGCAGTGTACTCGCAGCCCAGTGCAAGCTTTTCACTCTAAATCTTTACTTTAAAGCAGTGATGTTACTTCTGGGAAGAGAAGAGGATAAGATAAAGTTTGTTTCTTTTTTGACCTTGAGTTGCCTAATAAATCATTCTCGTCTTTTCTAGCCAGTCTCTCCATAGTCTGCGGAGACCTCAGCAAATGTAATAGTATTTTGAAGTTGTGGCAAAATCAGATTGCTTAAAAATGTAGTACAGCTTTTTTTACCTGTTTATCTTTTCTTTGCTCCTAGAATTTATTTTACCCATTTCTTTTAACTTTAAAAAAAATTATGTTTTTACATTTTATTTAATATTTTTTCAATTGTCTGCCAATTGTACAATCAAACTAATGTGTTACCACAGTGTACTGGTGAAATCAATGGGCGGTTACATTTCGGTAAGCAAAATACAAAGGGCACTCCCAGTTCCTTTTAAGGTCTGCCTTGGCAGTGGAGCTGTTTGTTAAGCTATTGTTTCCTAAACTTAAACATGTACATAAAGTGAGCTTTGGCTCTCCGCAAAGAAAATTTCTCTCACTCTTGGCTGTTTGGTGTATCTATCTATCTCCTGTCGAGCCCTTGCATGTCAGTGCTTGAGGGCCTATTTTACATCTCATAGTACTCTGAGTCATCAGATCTTGGGTCAGATACACAACCAAGAAAATTGCGACTCTTCTGCGATTCGCAATTTCCGATGTACAACAGTGTGTTTAACACTGTTTGCAATTCCTGATGGGGTCGCAAATTGCGAGGCTCATTAATATTAATGATCCTCTCGCAATTTGCGACCCCATTGGGAATGACAGGCCCTCCCAGGTATGGCGGCCTGCTGGGCTCAGCAGACCACCATGTCTGGGACTGCTTTTAAATAAAGCAGCTTTTTGTTTTTTTTAAATGCAGCCCGTTTTCCTTAACTCCTTCAGTGCCCATGACGAGATGGTCTCGTCATGGAGCGCGGTTGCGCTGTGCCCATGACGAGACTATCTCGTCATGAACCCCGCCCGCTAATGAAAGGGCCGGCACAGGGCGGGGAAAGGGCGGGGCACTGAAGGGGTTAAAGGAAAACAGGAAGAATTAAAAAAAGGGAAAAAAAAGAAACGTTTTTGTTTAATTTTTTAAGGGCAGGTAGTGGTCCCTGGGACCACTGCCTGCCCTTCAAAAATATTTTTGGGAGACAGTCACAAAGTGGAAGGGGTCCCCTGGGGACCCCTTCCAAATTCCGACTCCATTACCACCCTCTTGAAGAGGCTGGTAATTTGCAAGTCTTTTGTGACCGCAGTTGCGGTTGCAAAACATTTGTGCATGGAATTGAGACTCGCTATTTGGAAGGGAACGCTCCTTCCAAATAGCAAGTCGCAAAACCTATTTAGCAAGTCACAAATAAATTGCGACTCGCTCGATAGGCTTTGTACATGGCCTATGATGTTTATGCATGCGCAAACGGGTTTGCAAACCCGCTGGCGCATGCAAAAACGGGTCGTACATCTGGCCCTAAATTCTTTACCTCCGATGCATTGAATCCAGAAAGTAATCGTTAGCCGTGTTTTTTCACTGCAACAGGCTTTTCTTTTAAAGGTTTAGTTAGGGCTCAAAATGCAAGTCCACACCGATTGACTGTGCCAATAGTTGGTCTTAGGCTATTCACGCGCCGGGGTACTTCGTTTGATCACTTGGACTCCGCCAGATCGTGACCGAACCAACACACTCAGCAGGACACACCCTCGACCCCCTCTTCACAACAGGAAACTCCATCACCTTCAGCCACACCACCGAACTCCCATGGACTGACCATTGATGCGTCCACTTCACCTTGAGAACACTCCCCATCCACAGACACCAGCACCTGCTCCTATGAAGAAACTGGACGAGAATCACTGACGACCAGCTAACCTCATCACTCAGCAACTCCACCACAACCATCGCGGAAAACGACGACGCCAACACCGCAGCCCCAACCATGCACAAATGGATCTCAGACAGCGCCAACACCATAGCCACCCTTAAGAGAAACAACACCCACGCCAAGAAAGCTAGATGGTTCACCACCGAACTTCGAGAGTCCAGACGCACTTGCCTCGAAAAGGCCTGGTTGGACACCAAATCCACAGGAGCCCACAACAACTTCAGAGCCGCCACCAACGCCCACCACCAACTCATCAGAAAAACAAGGAAAAAAGCGATTGAAGACAGAATCTCCACTCATGCACACAACAGTAAAGAACTCTTCAACATCATCAAGGAGTTCGCCCAACCCACCAGCGAGTCCACCGACATCCCTCCCTCACAAGAACTCTGCGACAAACTCAGCACCTTTTTCCACCACAAAATCAAGAGCATCTATGACCACTTCAATGAAGACAACCAACACACTGACCCCTCACCAATCACCCCGACACCCTGAAGCCAGTGATCGACAACTGGACAGCCCTCACCACCGAAGACACACTGAAGACAATGAAGTCAATCCACTCCGGGGCCCCCACAGACCCCTGCCCCCACCACATTTTCAACAGAGCCGTTGACACCATAGCACCCATGCTCTGCCACACCATCAACCACTCCCTGGCAACCGCCTCATTCCCTGATGACTGGAAACACGCTGAGATCAACTCCCTCCTAAAGAAACCCTCGGCGGACCCCACCGACCTCAAAAACTACAGACGCATCTCCCTGCTCCCGTTCCCAGTGAAAGTCATCGAGAAAGCCATCAACAGCCAACTCGCCACATTCATCGAAGAGCACAATATCCTCGACTCCTCCCAATCTGGCTTCAGAAAAAACCACAGTACGGAAACCGCTCTCCTCGCCGCAACAGACGGCATCCGTATCTTACTGGACAAAGGAGAAACGTCAGCCCTCATCCTCCTCGACCTCTCAGCGGCGTTCGACACAGTCTCTCACCGCACCCTAATACGCAGACTCCACGACGCAGGAATCCAAGACAAGGCCCTCGACTGGATCCGCTCCTTCCACTCCGGCAGAACGCAGCGGGTCAGACTCCTCCCTTTCCTCTCGGACCCTACACCTACCACCTGCGGAGTCCCCCAGGGGTCCTCCCTCAGCCCTACACTCTTCAACGTCTACATGGCTCCACTCGCCCCCATCGTCAGAACCTATGGGCTCAACATTGTGTCATACGCAGACGACACCCAACTCATCCTCTCCCTATCCAACGAACCCAACACCGCCAAACACAACTTTCGAGAAGGCATGGAAGCCGTCGCCAAATGGATGAAAAACAGCTGCCTACAACTAAACACCAACAAAACTGAAGTACTCATCATGGGCCCAAACCCAGATGCCTGGGATGACACCTGGTGGCCCCTCGCCCTCTGAAGCCCGCCCACCGCCACGGATCACGCACGCAACCTGGGAATCATCCTGGACTCACAGCTTAAAATGGACCGCCAGATCAACTTCGTCTCGTCCTCCTGCTTCCACACCCTCCGCCTCCTACGTAAGACCTTCAAATGGATCCCCCTCGAACACAGAAAGCCGTCACTCATGCTCTGGTCACCAGTAGACTCGACTACGGCAACGCACTCTATGCCGGAATAAACAAAAACATCACCGAAAGCTACAGAACATCTAAAACGCCTAAAGACCGTCACTCATGCCCTGGTCACCAGCAGGCTCGTCTACGGCAACGCACTCTTTGCCGGAATAAACAAAAACCTCACCCGGAACCTACAGAACATCCAAAACGCCGCCGCAAGACTGGTCCTCAACCTGCCTAGACACTGCCTCATCTCCCAGCACCTGCGCACATTCCACTGGCTTCCCATCGAAGCTAGAGTCACCTTCAAGATGCTAACCCACGCTCACAAGGCTCTCCACTACACCGGACCAGCATACCTGAATAGCCGACTCAAATTCCACGCACCCCAAAGGACCCTACGATCAGCCCAGCTCTCCTACGCCATGGTCCCCCGCACCAGAAAGACCATATCGGGAGGCCGCTCCTTCTCCTTCCGTGCGGCCAGACCCTGGAACGCCCTCACGCTCCACCTCAGACAGATAACATCACTCCCCATATTTGCAAGAAACCTCAAAACCTGGCTCTTCGACAGACCCCCCTCCTTGATGGATTGGAACCTGCGAACCCCCTAACCCCCCCACCCCCCCTCCAGCGCCTTGAGACCCTTACGGGTGAGTAGTCGCGCTTAACAAACACCTAATTTGATTTGATCACTTTATTTGTGATTGATAATTTATCGACCACTGGCTTGGTTGCGTTGTGAATGGTTCAATGAATTTCCTTGAATCGCATACACATGCTTACTACAGTGCACCAAACTACATCTGGTGGAGGAGTGAGCGCAAAGAGAAGGCTAGAAATGGTGCGCTTGCATTGCACCAATGCCAAGGAGAAGCATGCTTGGAATACTGACTGGGCTGTTGGCAAAGGCATGTTTTACCTCATCCTGGAGTCAGGACTTTATTTGTTCATTTTGGTCCTAACTGGGGAACAAGGGAAGTCCTTGGCTGGTTACTTCCTGTCCTGGGATGCAACTGCATGCAATGATAGAATGCTTTGCAATTCCTCTTTAGTATCTATAGAACGCTTAACTAAAGTTTTTTTCTGCAGGAAGTGGTTTGGGTGTGGCAGGTTCCTTCTCTCTATTTATCTTTTACTTATCTCGCCTTTGACATGCCTGCTGAACTGGATAGTTTGCTTTGGGCACCTTTGACCGCTCCCATTCCCACCCAGTAAGCCCTCCCTCGCTGTCTACTTGATGCATACTTCGGACATTCAGTATGTAGGACTTAGCTTTTCAATATTTCGTTTATTCCATTACGTGTCATGAGTGAGACTTTAAAAAAAAAAAAAAGGTTGTGCATGCTACTGTGCAAATTGTGTTTATGTGCAATATCTTTAAAGAAAAATTGTTTAAAAAGCCTGTTCATTATTCTTTTTAAAAAAAATGGTCATTTCATTTGAGGATTCTGCATGCAAATGGATTTGACGGGTTGGAATTTATTCCTGTGCTCTTCTGGCAACAAGTTGGATATTTATTTAAAAAAAAAAAAACACTTGTTTTCATCTTGCATAAATATATTTAAATGAGTGCCACTGCAAACTTTGTCAACTAATTCATTTTTGGTCCAAGTGTCCACCTTCTGGGCGGAATTATTACATTTTCATACAGCCGATCATACTTAATTTGTAGAAATTCGATTCCTTACTAAGTTCATAGATTAAAGCTTAAAATTGTAAACAATGGGCCCGATTCACAGAACTAACTTAAGACAAAATCCTAAACTTACTACCATTTTGGTATTCACAGAAGGCACTTACTCATTTCGGTATTCACAGAAGTTAGGAGTCCTAACTTTAGGACTCCTAAATGCCTTCTGTGAATACCGAATGTTTTAAAGTTAGGATTTTTCTCAGTTTAGGAGTAGTAAAGTTAGGACTCCTAACTTTAGGACTCCTAAATGCCTTCTGTGAATACCGAAAGTCTTAAAGTTAGGATTTTTCTCAGTTTAGGAGTAGTAAAGTTAGGAGTCCTAACTTTGCTACTCAAAAGCAGCAACATATATAGATATATAGTGTGTTGTGCTACATACAAATGCATTTGTCCTTTTCCCAGCCTGATTTTCCTTCATTTTTTTTCTTTCTAGACTCTTGCTAACTTCACAGTCATGGAATATTGGAGTGGCAGTATGAGGCTGACGTGAACAAGGGAGGAGGTGCCCGCACTGAGTGAAGAATGACCAAATCACGGATGTTTCGCCTCTCCCTAGTGCTGGGATCAATTTTTATGATCATTTTTATTATTGTGTTTTGGGACAATGGTGGGACGGCTAACTCTTACTTCCACACTCCATTATCCGGGCCAGTATCCCCAAACAAACCAGAGGAGCAACACACTGAACCTCCAGATGAGGAAACTGCCTACTTGTCAGACGTTGATGAGTTTTTAGACATGTTTCTCAATGCTAGCACGCCACATAATAGTAATCTGAACCAAAAGACTGAGCAACCACCTCCAGTGGGATCGAGCCGCGCAGTTGTGGCCAGTTATGAGGAAAATGTGAGGGGCTATGATTGGACCTCTCATGACACTAAAGTATCATTGGACCAGGAAATATTACAGGAAGCAAGAAAACAAACTTTACGGCAATTCTGTGCCAACTCTAGTTTTACCTTCCCCACAAAGCAGCGCTCCTTTGATGACATCCCAAACAAGGAGTTAGATCACTTGATCGTGGATGACCGTCACGGCATTATTTACTGTTATGTGCCCAAGGTGGCCTGCACCAATTGGAAACGGGTAATGATTGTGCTGAGCGAGAGTCTTTCAGAACGTAAACATGGAGTTCCTTATCGGGATCCCCTTCAGATCCCTCGTGAAGATGTCCACAACTCAAGCACACACTTGACCTTCAACAAGTTCTGGCGCCGATACGGAAAGTTCTCGCGCCACCTGATGAAGATCAAGTTGAAGAAGTACACCAAGTTTCTATTTGTCCGCGACCCTTTTGTGCGCCTCATTTCGGCATTTCGCAGTAAATTTCTTTTGGAGAATGATGAGTTTTACCGTAGCTTTTCTGTGCCTATACTGAAACGCTATTCCAACCACACAAATTTACCCACCTCTGTTAGCGACGCCTTTTCCGCAGGCATGATCCCTTCCTTCCCCCAGTTCATTCAGTATCTCTTAGACTTACAGACTGAGAGTGAGAAGCCCTTTAATGAACACTGGCGCCAAGTCTATCGCCTGTGCCACCCATGCCAGATAGAGTATGACTTTGTTGGCAAATTAGAAACATTGAATGAGGATGCTGCACAGTTGCTTCAGCTCCTTCACGTGGACAGACTACTGCAGTTCCCCCCTAGCTACAGAAATAAGACTGCAAGCAGCTGGGAGGAGGACTGGTTTGCTAAAATCCCACTAGCGTGGAGACAGCAGTTGTACAAGCTTTATGAAGCGGATTTTGTTCTTTTTGGATATCCAAAGCCAGAGCACTTGCTGCAGGACTAAAACACCACAAAATACCAAAAAATAAACACAGCCTACTTTTTTTAAACGCCTTCCTTAACATTTTTAATAATAGGTCAAATGGACCTGCCTGTCTGCTTTTTCATGGATTTTATTATGTAATGAAAGAAGTGAGGCCACATTTGACATTCAATCATTCAGTCGCTTGAGTTTTTTAATGATGGCTCAGATTGACCCACTTTATTGCTTTTTCCGTTGTTTTGATCTCACGCAAGGATTGAGGATACATTTGACAGACAGTGGACCTTCAGAATCATGCAATTCCTTGGAATTTTTCAATGATGGTTCAAATTGACCCACATTATTGCTCTTGTCTTTGTTTTTTATGTCATATAAGAATCCAGGATATTATTCACAAACAATGGATGTTCAGGATCATTTATTTCTCCTATCACGCCTGAAGACTGTTTATTATAATCAGCCGAGTTTACAAAGGGGAGTGATGTTCTTGACACACGTCATTTTCTTTAATATCTTTTTTTATTTTTGTTTTCTCATAAATTAATATATTTAAAATATTTAATACAAAGTTTGCTGTGGGTAACAACACAACTGAGTAAATGTCTAGCTCTGCAAGGCTTGTCTTGGTCATTGATGTGCTTGGGTTCAAGGGATAACGATGCTGAGAGTCAGCCTGATTATAGAAAAGAATGAGGTCTACATTAACGCTGGGTCAGGTAGGGGAATTTATTTTTGCAGAACAAGTGACAGATCAATCCACCTTCAGTTATCAGCGCAGTACTACGTTGGAGGATAAAAACACTGCCGCAGCCAACCACCATCTCCAACCACCATCTCTCTCCCCATTCCATATGACCTGCATCAAATTCTACTCTACGCTTTTGTCATTCTGCGCTCTACCACATTCTGACTGAGATCCCCCACATTCACAACCTGGAATATAACACTTATCTTGTTTTCATAGTGACTGCTTTGACTAGTAACAATTCCTCCCCTCCTTATGCTGCCTTAGCCTTAATTCCTCCGTTCTAGCGCTCATAAATGTGCGTTTTTGATTTTTCCTGGCCCAAAACGTTAGAAGATTGGATTTTAGCACAACAACTGAACCCATTCTTGTTTTTCCTGGACGAAAGAGTTGTGCTTTTACCTCTTATGGCTGTGAAAGGAGGGGTGGGTTCCCATATGGCTGAGTGCAAATGTTAGAGCAGAGATGTTGGAGCCACAGACTAAGAACTGGGAGTGAATATTACCTTCTCAGGATTTAAAACAGATAATCTGTGTTCTTCTTAACAAAAGTAAACGTTGGCGTGGTATAAGGGGAAACCTTTAGAGTTGTCGTAGGTTTGTTACAAGCAATTGATCACATAAGTGTAATAGCACAGCAGGGGTCTGTATGTACATACAGAATGGTGAAAAATCAGCAGCACTCGTTTTAATTGATTATCGTGTATCAGGTTCCAAGAAAAATCAGATTGGGTAAAGATTATTTAGCAAAAACATGTATTGATCATTGATAAGAGCTGCAAGGTTGATTTTCAGCAAAGAATCAGGCGCTAAAGTCATTGAATGATTGTGATAACATGAAGAAGAATGATGCACGATTATAAACATATGAAAATGATGAAATTTGGCAGCAAAACCAGTTTTGTCAAAAAGTACTTGTTCATTGAGCTTCTGTTACCAGCTGAGAATAAAGGTTGCACTCCCACTTATAATAAATTGACACAAGCATAAACGTAAAGTTATTCTACACTCCTTTTTTTTACTAATATTTTGTCCCTTACAACTATACTGCATTTCACAAGTTGCCATGTGGGTCGCTCGCTGGACTCTGATTTGTTTCTGTGTGCACATTTATAGCCACAAAAGTGGTACTTCAGTTGTCCTTGTCCTGATGAAGAACCCTATAGTCAATACTTCCAGTTTACATCTCCAGAGTTTGGGCCGGACTGCTTCCTGACTAATCCATTGTATGGCAAAGGACTGCTTGGCACTGATGTACTTATTGACAAACCATCCGCAGCCAGATTTTCTGTGTGTTTATCACAATGTATTATCGCTCCTAACATCAGCCACATTGTTTGAGCACCACGCTGTCATGTCACTTGGTTATGTCACTCGATTAGTTTAATACCTCATTCTTTGCAGAATGCTGACATCTATGATCACATGTTTTTGTTTTTGGTTCAAACTTGATCCAGGATAAATAAAGTGAATGCATAGTTGCTGTCCAGCAGTTCTTTTTGACGAAAGAAAACACCGATTAATTAACACCCTTTCAGCTCCTGCCAAGACTGCACAGACACAAGATACCCCCATATCTTTCTCCTCAGTTACTGTTGCATATAATATGGAATATTCGCCCTACCTCTTTTAAAAGTGTTTCTTTTTCCCCTTATTGCCATGAAAATGTAAAAAATCGGGTAATTAGTTGAAAGAGTTGAGAGCCGCACCAGTGGCGTAGCTGGAGGGTGGGCGGTCCGCCCTGGGCGGCACGACTTGTTGGGGTGGCGGCCTCCCCCGACTATCACCTGCCGTCTCGGGGCAGCAACAGCAAGTCCCCCCCACCCCCCTTCTTCTCAATGCGTTTGCCGCAGGCTACAAACAGAGAAAAGGCTCGCCAGCACCCCCCCACTTGCTCTTCACTGCAGCCGCCGCAGGGCAGCAAACGCAGAGACAGCCCAGGGCACCCATAGGGCTAGCTACGCAACTGATCCGCACTGAAATATTAAACACAGTCCTTTTCAGAGTGACCCACAAAAGTCACTAAATATATCTGTGGTTAACCCACCGGTTGCTTGGCACAAAAGAAGTCAGGTTTAACTTAGAGGCGACATGTTTAGTTTTTATGCAGGACTCAAACAGTAATAAAGTGCATACACGAGTAAAATCCCAAACCAATTTAGAACAATAGAGTACATTTTAACAACTAAAATGACATCAAAATAGTAAAAATACAATCAGTAGAACAGTAGTTCTGAGTTTTTAATGTTTAAGGAGAAAAAAGCACCTAAAAGTGTGAGGTGCCAGCTGTGGGTATCTGGGTGCTTCGGACCGGGGCAAAGTGACATGTTCAAGTTGACCGTGATGGAACGCTGGCCAGATACAGGACCAAGTTCGTCACAGTGGAACTCGTACCTTTTGTCCTTGATGCGAGGTCTGCGTGGGTTCGTATCACTTGGCATCAGATCCAGGGAAGCTTTCAGCTGCACAGCGAGGCTTTGCAGAGCATTGTGTCGCTCAGCGTTGGATCTGATGAAGCATTTGGGCAGGAGCTAAGGGGCTCAGCATCGCTCTGCATTGGGTCCGATGCCCCTTTCAGATGGGGTCTACGTAGCATAGCCCTGCAAGGTTTTCCGCTGCTCAGTGTTGGTTACAGTAAAGCCTTTGTTTTGGAGCTGCGTGACTTTGCAGGGGCCCATGTCACTTCCGATCTGATTAAACCTTCGGTTAGGCATGGAGAAATGTACTCTTGACTCCAGCCAAGGGTCCCGACAGGCCCTTGAACAGTCTGGGATCACTCACACAGAGGCGACCCAGAGGGTTCTAGGTCCGGTCCAGTAGGTCTGGGTGGTGAGCTGGGAACCAGGAATGGCCTTTGGAAGCTTGTTTTTTTCCCTGTAGCTCAAACAGGAGGTCAGTCAAATGACCATTGGACTCGCATCTGGTTTCTTGGGCAAGCAGGCCCAGTCTTTCTTCTTCAGACAGCTGGGCAGTCCTTCTCCTGAATCTTCCATAGGTTCAGGAATGTTCTGATAGGAGATTCTGAGGGTGCCACATTTATATCTGATGTCAGCCTTTGTGTTGGAGAATTCCCAGGCCTACCACTAAAACTGTTTCGTGTCCATTCTTCCACTTCAAACCCCATGGCTAATAGGAGAATGTGAACAAATGCTGAACTAGCAGTTGGTTCAGAACTTGTGTGGGACAAAGCCCACACTTTCAGTTCAGATATGAACTCCACAAAACTTCACAGAAGTGCTCTTCTTTGAACTGCAGGAACCATACATCCCACGAGTCTGGAAAAAGGGACCTGGACATACACTATTTTACAAACTGAGAAAACATTTTTACCTGGACCTTGTAGCCCTGATGTTTAGGCCACTAAACAAGTCTATATCGAATTATAGCGATATTTCTACATTGTGAATGTAACAGAGGTGGGGGTATTCCTCCAACCCTGAAGTACACCATTCATTTCAGGAACTTTACCAGTGGCCCCTTCTCTTGCATACAGAATCACCGCAGCGCAAGACCTGCACTGCGCTTATCACATGACCCAGTCCACTGCTGCCCTTCCTGGCATACGGGGGTCACTGAGCTGATACTGCACATGTGCAACGACCCGATCAGTGCACAGCCAAATCCTCACACCTCACACAGGGAGTCCTTATGGTAGGGCTCTCCACTGGACCTCTTTTCCTCCAGTGCTCTACTCTTCCTTATATGGAACACTGATCTTGGCAAGCAGGCAGGCGCTGGTGCTCCAAGGCAGGTGATCCTGGTTATCCTGGCTGATGTCCCCTCACCCAGCAGGGAGACTAGCAGGCGTTTGCCCCTAATCCTGATCACAGGCAGAAGTCTTGTAGAGCTTCCCCTTTTCAGCAGTCTGGCTAGTTGGCCCATGACAGAATTCAGGGTCTTAACCTCCTCTGCTTATAGACCATTTCCAGACACAAAACTATAAAAGAGTCTGAGTCTTTGAAGTTCTATGTTGGGGTTCTGCGTCCCATGAACTGTTTGTCATAGCAGACAAGACTCAGAAGCTGATTGTCCCTCAATCATGTAAATGACCAGAGTTCACACCTGGATGTCAGCCACAGTGATATGTGCATCCAAAGCTTAATCCCAGACCCCAAGCCCTACTCCTTATGATTTCCCTTATCAGCCCATCACCTTTCCTGATATGTGTCCAGGCTCCTTCCTTGTGAACTAGCACTTAATGAAAGCGCAGTCTTTTGAAGTCTAAAGAGAGTCTCTTCCTTTTTTTCCCTACGGTGTGTGTGTCCCAACCTACTCAAGGAAATGCAGTAATACACAAACCTGTCTGGGGGGATTACTCTCCTCATGTCTTCCCCAGGCAGGTCTAGGCTTCCCAAAATGGAAGCCAGGGTCCTCCATGCAATGTATCCTTGCGGCAGCACTTACTCAGTGTACATTCACAGCACACTTAATGTCCAGCGCTGTTTCCTTCATGCATTGTACCCTTACATGTTCACATGCATTCAGCACATACATTCAGACTGCACTGCACGCACTGTTAAGCACTGAAGCTTTTCTATATTTAAACAGGGTGTGCTATTTACAAACACACACACATTCAACATGCACCCTGCACAACATCTCACCCTTCATGTATTGTACTTAATGCAAGCACACATGCACTTAGCATATGCTTTAATTGCACACGCACTGCACAGCACTACATCTCTCATTTAATACATTCCTCTCAGGCATACATACACCCAGTGCATACACTATCCACACATGCACTGCAGAGTACTGCTGTTTCCCTGTGCTGTACCCTTCCCAGGCACACATACATCCAGCGCAGTCCCTACTTCTGGGCTACGCAGCACACTGCATTACCTCATGTAGGCCAAGGGTGAGTTAAGCACACAGCAGCAGAAATTTTAAAAAGGTGAGTGAGCATGTGGGCCTCACTCCAATGAAACAGGGTAAAAAGGTCCTTTTCTTTACTACGGATCCCCATACGGTATGCTGCCACCACCGCGCTTAACGCCTGGTGAAGGATGTAGCCCTTCACCACTATAAGGGTAGTTCTTCTGGTGCCCCTCCCAGTCCAACATGATCGCAATCCATGAGACAGGCCTATGCCATGGTGCACCCGCATGATCCTTGGTTGCCTATGAAGAAAACATCGTTGGGTAACACAGTTGCTTTGTGAAATCTGGCAATAATTTGCCAAAAAGTATATATCACACAGACCAATCTTAGAACTTTGCCGTTCAGTAACCAATACATGCAACATGAAACATGTGTGGTCCGTATTAGACCAATATTTGGCACACCTGTTGTACTATGAATGCACAATGAATATAAGGAAGCACACCATGCGAATATTAATCAGTTTTGTATATTCAAAATCATATCTTTAGTTGATGGGTATAATTCCCTTCTTATATAACTGCTACAGACACAAAACACATATGACATGACTTGGTGAAAAAAGTGACATAGGTTGCAACAGTGTTTTATACAATACAGTACAACAATTAAACAGAAAATATTCAAATGTCCATCAAGTGGTTCAACATCCCTTCTCATGATGCTCCTTACTGGACACACCATTACCATTCACATGTTTCCTGGGTCTTCCTTTGAGTCCCATGAGAATAACCTTGGCCCTTACCCTCCGCTTTGGAACCAGTCTGTGGAGAGTTCTCCCTCTTTGGCTAAGAACAATGCTGCTCCAGTCCTTGGTGAACCTGTTTGCCGACCATTTATCAGCTAACACTGTATGTTTTGTTTGATCCCTTTCTGTCGGATCAGACAGGTATTGCCTAAGTGAGGTAGATCACTCCCATGAGTCGCTCCCTCACCACCAACTGGTTAAGGGACTGAAAATCCTTGGCCCCCCATCCCCGTTTCCCACCCAGTTCAATCATGCAATACACCATGAGTCCAAATCTCGAAAGGAATACCATCCGCTCTCTCACTGACACAGAATCTCTGCAGACATTCAGCTGACTTCAGCCCAAACCGCCTGAGAGCTTCCTTCATTCGGTCATAGACCATCTGTTCTGCCACAGGCATCCTCTCAATGATGGCTGTTCCTTCCAATGCTGTCCGCCCCACCAAGGCAGCTGCCATAGACACTTCATTTGAGGCATGTGCTTTACAAGCGACCTCAAAGCTTACAAACCATTCCAAAATAGCCTGACCTTCCACATAGACAGCCACAAGATCTTTGGGAATCTTGGTCTGAACTGGCAGTAGAGTCACTTATCCCAGATGGAGTAATCATTGCTCCCATCCTAAGTTTCTCTTTCTCAAGGGCGATCCTTTCCCTTTCCAGCTCTCTTTCCTTTTCCTTCTGTTTCTCCTCACACTCTCCCAATTTATTTTCCTGGGCCCCTTTCTCCCGTTTCTATCTCCTCCTCTCATCTCGTCCATGGTGAATTAGCCTTAGCTTCTCCCTCTCAAATTCTCAGGCTTTCTCATCTTCCTAACCCTTAGCTTTCTGAAGTACCCACTGCAAGCTCAGGGTTTCTGCTAGACTCACCCCACACAAGGGATTTACTCCTGGAATTGAGGACAGTGGTACCATAGAAATTCGAGGTGGTGTACACACCTGAGATAGTCTAAAAACTAAAGGTGGTTGGTGTCTTGGTGAAACACTGGAAAATGCTTTAGGGGACACACTCGGCGTGTATCTGGGATATATCTGTGCTAAGACCATCCTAGAGCCTGAATCCACAGTGCTCTCTTCATGAGTTCCTACCATGGTTCCCTCCCTAGAGTCAGCTAGAGCCTCCTGCCTTTCACCCATTATCTCAAACTGGTTCCTAATTAAATTAGCAAGGACCTCTTTTTCCCTACTCCTGGGAATCCTCCACCCTTTGTCCCTACATAAATCCTTCATTTGATCTATGGACATGGTGCTGAGGTCAATTCCCAAAGCTGTGTTCTCCATTGCCTATGTGAACCACATTTGTGCATGGATGAAAAAAACCTAGACTTGTTGCAGTACTGGTGCATACTAGAAATGACCAATGCCACCACTGTATCTTTGGCTCCTAAAAACTAGGTGCCTGCAACTTTCCGCCAACTGTCAGACTCCTTTCAGAATGTCATGGGGCATGTAGGGGTTACTGGGCCCAATCGTGGTGGTTGAGGCCATTTACTCCTGATGTGGCAGAGCCCGACCTACTATGCATCCTGAGCAACTGGGCCTTTTTATAAGAAAAAGTAGTATTTTATTTCTAACTACAAATGCAAAGAAATACAATATTTAGAAGCAGCAACACAATCCCCTTGAGGTCAGGGTTCCAGTAGTTGTCCAGCAAATTTCTGTCACACCCTCTTTTGTTTAATGTGTGCGAGGTTATTCTCCATTCAGTGGTGGCTGCATCCAGGGAATGCTCACTATTAAACCGTACTTAAGAGTTCACCTTTGACGCTTCAGGATTTAGTCAAAAGTGTCTAGGGTGCTGCAGCACCGTAAGCAGCGATTTCCCCTGGGCACAGCCGGCTCAGGCCACGTCTTACCCGCTATTGCAGTATGGAAGAGTTCAGAGATGCAGCGGGTGCCCTCAACGCAAGCACCCCCGAGTCCTGCTCTGCTCGGAGTAGTCGGACTGCCCGCAGCCCATGCAGCAGCACCCGGTGGTACAGGCTCTCTCTACTGAGTGGTACTATCGGAGTTCTCTCAGCTGTCGGAGAAGCTCCCAGGTCATGAAGACACCGTAAGTTGGCTTTATCCAACAGCGGGGGAGGAGGAGAATCCTTTCTTGAGCCTCCGACTGGATCCAGCAAGGTTGGAATGTCCTCCCTGGCATCCTTGGCAGTCCTCAGTGGTGGGTCGGGGCAGTTCCCTCACATCGTGGGTGCAAGCCACAAAATGTAGCATCAGTCTCTTATTTGGGCGGCGGCCCGGAACCTATGGCAACGTTGGTACCGGCAGCCCCTTCTGGCCTACGAGGTTGCTGTGGTATGGGATAATATGGGTGTAGGCTCCTCTAGTACAAGCGTCCCTGCCCAGATGATTGCAAGTCTTGGCAGTTTCCAAAGTAGCAATTTTACCAGTGGGTCCTTCTGGCATACGGGGTCACCGCAGCGCAACAGTGCAGGTTGAGCAAGACCTGCACGGCTCTCAGCACACGGCTCAGTTAACAGCTGCCAGAGTTCACACCTGAATGTAAGCCACAGTGATATGTGCATCAAAAGGTTAATCTCAAACCCCAACCCTACTATTTATGATTCCCTTTATACCTCATCTCCTTTTTGGAGATGTGTCCGGTCCCTTCTTTATGATCTATCACTGAATCAAAGATGTGTAAAGTGAGTCTCTTGTGTTCCGCCCAGTGTGTGTCCCACCCAGCTCACAGGAATGCAGCAATACACAAATCTGTCTGTGAGGAATACTTTCCTCCTCATGTTTTCACCAGGCTGATCTGGGTTTCCAAAATGGAACCCAGGCTCCTCCATGTAATGTACCTTTGTGTACCATTGTGAGAACACTTACTCAGTGCACATTCACAGAACTCCTACTGTTCGACACTGTTACCTCTATGCATTGTACCCTTACATGTAGACGTGCATTAAGCACATGCACTCAGTCTGCACATACTGTTCAGCACTGAAGCTTTTCTATATTTAACCAGACTGTGCTATTTACAAGCACATTCTCTGCCAGCACACACACTCACCACAACAGTTCACCCTTCCTGTATTGTACTTAACGCAAGCACACATATGCTCAGCACATGCTTTCATTGCGCACGCACTGCACAGCACTACATCTGTTATGTAATGTATACCTTTCAGGCATACGTACACCCAGTACATGCACTATTCACACATGTACTGCAGAGTACTGCTCTGTCACTGTATTGTACCCTACCCAGGTACTCATACATCCAGCATAGAGTCACTACTCCTGCGCTACGTGGTACTCCGTCCAAGCCTGATTTAAGCCAAGGGCGAGTTAAGCACACAGCAGTGGAACTTTTAAAAAGGTGAGTGAACCTGTGGGCCTTACTCCAGTGACACAGGGTAAAAAGGTCCTTTTGATTACTACTGATCACTATACGGTATGCTGCCACCACTGCACTTGTGTTGGTTAACCCCTGGTGAAGGCAGTAGTCTCTCACCAATTTGAGGGTAGCGCTTTGGGTGCCCCTCCCAGTCCAACAAAACCGCAATCTGTGAGACAAGCCTGTGTCATGGCGCACACGCATGATCTGTGTTCGCCTATGACAAAAAATAAGCATAAGGAATCAAGACAACAGTACAGTTGGGCACTCGGGTGGGGGTACACGCCTCCTACCATGCAGAGGACTTTTCCTCCCCAACAATCAGCATTAGCTGACCTCAGTACTTGGGTAGCCAATGAAAGAATTTGTTTTCTGAGCGCTTCAGTCCTCTTCGACTCCATGTCTAGTTGTAGGGAATGAATTGGGATCCCCTGCTGGTGCTAAGCATGACTACTAGACTGTCTGAAGTAAGAAGTTCTGTAGGAAAATCTGGGTCACCAGATGCCAGCATGTAACCTCTGGGCACCTGCCTATTACCTGCGGGCAAGAACATGGATTAGACCAAGTGGCCAATAAGGTGGCAAATTGCGAACGGTTGCAAAAACAGCATTTTACATTCACAAATTACCATAAAGTGGGACCATGTGGTAATCTAGTAGAAACCCCTTTTTTTCTCTCTTTTAGTGTGGCTGCTCTTTATGGTTTGGCAAGGAGAATTGAGATTTTTGCTACACAGCAGAAATTAAAAGAAGACTGATTTTTTAGAGTTAGATTAACTTCATTTCAACAAACTGAGGAGATTTGAGAAAAATAGGCTGACCAGTAATGTTATTTTGGATCTTGTAGATGCAATAGACCAGTATTGTTCAAAGACCTACAGCTTCTAGCACGGAGTATCTATCAGGGAGCAGAAACAAAAGCATGATGGGTTTCACAGATCTCACTTTCTAGATTTTTCCATAGTTTTCTAAATGCATTGTTGCTTAACATAAGCAAACTCATTTTATTGACTAAACAGTTCTCAGCAATTGCAACAAACCCAGTTAGAATTTTTTAGAATGGCTACTTATAGGTTTTGTAGATGATAACCATGCTTTAATTTGTTTAGCAAGTTCCACCAAATTTCAATGTGTGAATCTCAAAAGTTTGCATTTTTTACATCTAAGGGCCTCATTACGATGTCGGTCAGAAAACCTCCGACGACAGTCGGATTCCGCTAGACCGTGTCGGAACCCATCCTCCCGACTCGATCGGAAACAACTCTGACCGACCGATGACGATGCTTGCAGTCGGAATGAGAATTTCGAATCGGTTCCGACCGGCATTAGAAGAATCAGAGTCAGTCAGAGCTGATTTGTACCGCTCAACGGCCAGCTTTTCCGTCCGACCGATTACAATGTCGGATTCCAACAGCCTTTCCAACTCTGTCTGTCTGACACAAAAAGGCTATCGGAAACTGACTTTGGGGGCCTCTAGCAGCCCAGTTTGGGGTGGAGGGGGTACCCAAGGGACTCCCCTGTAAAACCATGCACAGTGTGGCAGGCATCATGGGGTTCCCGCGACAGGGTGCAAGGTTTTTTGCAGACACCCATTTTCCCCATAGGAGCCTGTGTTGAAAGGCTCCCATTGAAGTCAATAGGAGGCCTTCCGAACGGTGTTCAGAAGCACCATAGTCGGTTGGGCGGAACCGAATCCGACAAGGAGTCGGGCGGTTTAGTTTCCAACCAACATCATAATGAGGCCCTAAGTGTACAATGCAGACTCTAATTACTGACCTTATAGCAAAATGTCCAAGGCACATTTTCAGACAACCTTTTTTCAAGTCGTGAATTTTGAAATGCCTACCAGTGAGGGCCCAGATGTCTACCATTGAGGGACCATTTAATGAGGTTAAAATTATATTGTTAATATTTTATTTTGATTATTCTTAAAGTAACATTATGTCTGTTGTAGGTGACTGTGTGCTATACCACCTCGAACTATGATACAAAACCTGAATGTTAATGTGCATATAGAGTGCTCAAATACCTGTATGTGTCTTGGCGTTACCTCTGCTGTCCATTGAAACGGAGGCCACTCTACAAATCAGATAGCCAGGTTTTTAAGGCTATTCAGCAACAGCTAAGCAAAGAAGATATAACATTACTCACAGACATACAAGGGCAGTAATAGAGCACAATTGTGGGCTTCTGAAGGCCTGTTTTGGTCGAATTCCATGATGTTGCATGTAAAATTGTCGCAACCTGTGCTATGATGCACAGCATTGCAACCAGCAAAGACCTGCCAGTACAGCCAGATGATGACACTTCAGATGATAACAGTGAATCCCCACACCATAACCCAGCGCACAATGCCACAAGGGCTGCAGAAGGAAGGGACCGTTGCACATACTTCGCTATGACCTATTTCTAACATATGTATATTTATTATTAATTAAAGAAATAATGACGCTAAGAAATATTTTTGAATATTAAACCAAATTTCTTCCATGTTTATTCACAGGATACACAAGGAATCATTAAGTAATGGAAATCAAACCAAACTGTCTTAAACATACATTTCTCATTCTTATATTAATTTTAAAATGAAGAGAATGTTTGTGTTTATTAAATTGACGTTTTTAAATGTCTTATTCTTGGTTTGGGTGGAGAATTTCTGGCTTTGGTTGATTCTGATACCTCCTCGTCTTTTTCAGCTGCACAGCTCCTAGTATGCTGTGCCCCTTAAACGTCTGACACAGAAAAACTACTATGGCTAGAAGCCTCCTCTCTTTCCTGACCATGGGCTGCCAGTTTACTGGAATGTGCCTGGATTGTTTGAAGCATTTCCAGTGATAAAGTAACCTGACATAGTCCTTTGACCATCTCCCACTGTATATTAATAGTTGTTCTGCTAAGAACCCCCAATCAGTTATCAATGTTTGACGTTTTTGCCATAAGTTTGCATGCACTGAAGAACATGACATTATCTTTTATTTTGATGCATGCTATTGTCATGGATTGCCCTGCCTAAAGATGTTATGGCGTCTGTCGGATTATTAATGCTGTTTTCTTTTTTTTTTACAGTGGACAGTCCTTTGCCCACCTTATTACCAATATCCAGGATTGCGTCTTATTAGCTCATTTTGTAACTCTCAAACTGATTGCTCAATGTGCAAAAATTCCTCTCTTCATGGTGTTACTCCTGCTACATCCTGTGGGACTACACTCTGGTTGCACAGGTGCCCATCTTGGCCTTCACAGTCTTTGAATGTTCAAAGCTCACCTGACAAGTTGACATAGTAGAGCTAGTCGAGTAGCTGATGAGGTAACTGGAGTAGATCGCCTGTGAGGTTTTTAGGTCGAACCTAGGCAGTGCGCCTGCGTTGTCTGCAAGAACTGCTGTATTCAATAAAATTACTGTGGTCCCGCCTGCTGCTTTCTATAGGTTCACTCCAGTGTCGCTCTTCTTTGCTGCCTCCAAACTCGTTTGCGCAGCCGATACCTCACTTCCGTTCAAGACTGAGGTGTACCTGCCAAGTACAGTTTCCTTGCGCTTTCAGTCTTTATCCTTTGTTTGGGAGAACTCTTTTTTCTAATTGTTGCTTTCATTGCTCTTTCACCACTTGGCCAGCAACGGGTCATGCACAGCACCACTTCTTGCAGCCAGCCCGGCTGTCAACATGCCTGAAGGTGCATTTTCATTCTTACCCCCTGTTGTGTGTGTATCCAATCGCGGGCCCCAGTGAGCTGGAAGCAGAGTCTCCACCTCCCACTCTGAGATCTGTGAGCTTATGTGGGAGTGGTCACTTGCAGTGTGAGTCACTATTTTTGTCTGTCTCCTCCTCACTTGCTGAAAACTGTGACTTCAACAAACGGCTCTTTCCCACTCTTTCCTCTTCTTTCATTTATGCAAAACTGTGACTTCAACAAACGGCTCTTCCCTCTCTTTCCTCTCCTTTCATTTATGCATTTTCTTGTGAAATGGATCCAAAAAAGAAGGAAATGCTTTTGCTGCACATGTCGTCTTTTTCAGACATTTTTCTATTCCAAAGTGCAGCCTTGGGACGGAGGAAAAAAAAGGTTCAAAATACGAAAAATAAATTAAAAATCAAAATAAAGCAAGACAGAGTGTTCGCAAAGTGGCCAGATTGTTTTTATTCACACCCATACACATTAGCGCCACTTTACAGAGTTTGCCAGTGAAGCGCTACTTTCGTTTTCTCGCCTTTCTTTGAACAAAATTGTATTTGCCAGGTGGGGAAGTGCACCATTCCTGGAGGTACTACAATACCTGAGGAATGATGCGCACAGTGGAAAACGTTTAATGTGTTTCTGATCAGCTGTTTTCCTTTGCCATAAGTTTAAACGTGCGTTATGTCCTGCTTTTTCAATTTTCCTGCTCTTCTGCACATGCTTAAATCGCTGAACACCCTCATGCTCATACAGGCGGTAATCCTCTCACTTTGAAACACAAAGATGAGTTTTAGGCACTGCTTCAAATGCGCCAAAGAAATGAGGATGCATGCCCTCTGCCTCCCTGTTGGACTTGGCCCTTCTGGCAGGTTCACCCCTGAACTTTTTTTGCTTTTTATTGGTGACTTGGTGTGGTGATTTGTTTGGTTCCTGCGCACTTTCCCTGTGTCCCAGGGTAAAGTGCGTGCGTGCTCTGAGTGCATGTGGTGAGATAGGCCTGCCCTCCCATAGGAATGCATGGGGAATGTATGTGTCCCTAGTAGTTCCTGATGCGTGGGGTGTGCAGGCCCGAGTTTGGTATGTGCGGACTCGTGGGAGTGAATGCTGCGCGATGATGTGTGCGGCGTGCATGTACCTAGTGTGGAAGTGCCACTTCTAGAAGTGGGCACTTCTGTGTGCAGTGCGTCTGGCGTGTGATTGGCTGGAGCTGGCTGGTGAGCCTGGCTCCAGGAGTCTGGTTGGGTCTGCCCCAGTGGTGAGTGTGAGATTAGCATGCTGATGGCTGGGGAGGAGTGCACCTTGGACCTGAATAGGGCAGGGTTTTCCCCACACACTGCTGGCTCCGCCCCCTGTGGTGCGACTGACGACCCTAGCCCTGCCAATGAATAGAGTGAGGGGCTGAGCACATCAAGGGTGCTCCCCAACCAGCTGCGACTGGTTTTCCCCCTCACCCTGAACCCAGACAAAGGGATTTGGTGTATAAAAAGGGGCTGTGTCCCCTTACAAAATGTTCTTGTTCCAAACTCGAATCTACCAGGGGCATGCTGCTGCTGGGGCCCGGGGGAAGGCTTGCCTCCCTGGGCCCTGCCCAGCCCCTGGATACCTGGAGGACTTCTGGGACCCTTTTGGACTTCATTTGCTGTGCTTCCTTACTAAGCCTTATGGACTCTAGGCTGCCCTAGCGCTTGGTGGGCGCTGTACCTGCACTCTGCTGAGAGGCGCTTCATTTCTGTGGCAGAGCGCTTCCCTGGTTTACCCGAGCGCCTCTCTTTGCTGCCTGCAGCGCTGGGCTGCGATCTTTTTTTAGAGGGAATCCCCAGCGTAGGGATTCCCCCGCCTTGTGTCCTGTTGCGGGTGTCCACCCCGCTTATTCCTTTATTTCTAATTGTATGCAGGTGCCCACCCTGCGTCTTCATTGCCGTATTATCCCTATTGGGGGTGCCCACCCCGCTTATGGTTGTTTTATTGCGGGTGCCCACCCCGCGATCATAGAAGGAGAAATCACCGCCGCGGCCCGAGCTTCAGTTCAACTGCCGCCGAGTCCGCGGCCCGCCTGGTTGTGGGCGGGGCCGCAGGACGGAAGCGGAAGTGCCGCCATTGCCCCCGGAGCCTCGCAGGCTCCACCAGAGAAGTCCCGGTCCCGAGATGGGGGACCGGGCGAGGACCGGCGCCTCCAGGGACGGAGCTCTCCTGTGGTGAGAGAGCCCCGCAGGCAGCGCCGAAGGCAGACTAAAGGCGGAGGGGGCTCGCGGCACATTGCCGGTGCCTGCCCCGCCGCGGATGAAGAAAAGAGCCCGGTAAGTGGGGGCTCCTTGTTGTTGGTGCCCCTCGAGGCACAGTTCTCTCGGAGCGGCCCCGTTTGGCAGCGGGTCGCTCCAACCGGGACCGGATATTTCCTAGAGAGCGAGTGGCGCTCCCACGGTCAAGGGGCCATCTTTATGGTCCCAGAGCCCCCTGAGGGGGACTCCAACGAGACGGGCAAAATTGGTTATAGAGCCTAGAGGGCTCCAACGTGCCCCGCATTGCGTGTGTTAAGAGCGCTAGTGCGCTCTAAAAAGACTGAGGCGAAATTATTGGTTCAGAGCCCAGAGATGGCTCCCACGTTGGGCGCATATTGATTTTAGGAGCCAGTGCGCTCCCAAGTGACTTTCTGAGCTAGGTGGCTCCAACGTGCTGGATATTGTGTCATGGGCCATTTGAGAGCCCCGGCCCCTATTTGCCTTCCACAGCTGCGCAGCACTTAGTGCCAGCTGCAGCGTTTAGGCCCTGTGCTTGTCCCCAGCTGCCCAGCAAGTAGTGGGCAGCTGCTACGTTTAGGTTCTGGTGCGTCCTGGACTCTAATGGGATTGAGGTGTTATTGCGATTCATGCTAATGCGCTTTTGGGTGCTAGGAAATGTACTGTATATAGCATGTTTTGCGCACCCTGTGTTGTGTACCTCTAGATGTGGTCTTTTCTGCCTAGGAGGTTGTTTTACCTGCGTAGGTTGTTGGTAGGGAGAATGTACTTCCCTGTGTTATGTACGCCCCTAGTGTAGGTATACTTAGGTGGCTAGGTCTAATGAGTTAGACCAATGAGAATTGCATAATGTGATTTATGCCCCTGTGATAGATACAGGATAGGTTTTATACCTGATGCTAGTGTGATGACGCTGAGGTCATTATTGCGCCAGTAGAGACTGGTTGTGCTCTACAGTTACTTTGTGTTATGTCCTATGTTTACTATTGGCGATTTGTGCTATGTTCTAAGTGCCAATTCCTGACAGTGGTCCATGTGGCCCTGTCCCCTGTACATATAATCCCTTGTAAATTCTGCCCGTGCCTGTTGGCACATTGTAAAGTGTGTGTTTTTATCTAATGTGTTGTGTATAATACAAAGGCTATTTTTATAGAATACCTTGTGTGGAGTTTCCTTTGTGGTGGGCCTTGGGTGTTGTTGCTGGGTGCGCGCGCAAACGCTTTACACATCGCCTCAGAGATAAGCCTGACTGCTCGTGCCAAGCTACCAAGGGGGTGAGCAGGGGTTATCTTTGGCGTGTAACTCCCCAGCCCTGACTAGAGTGGTGGTTTCTGTCTGGCTTTGGCGCAAGCCTCAGCCAACCAGAAATCCCATTTCTAACATTGGTGATCAGCGGTGGGATTTGGACTTGCGTTTGCGCTGTACCGCAGCAGCAACTGGCCGCACTACAAAACTCTGCATTTAGATAAATCACATGGTATAGGGATTATTGTTTTAAAGTTTGCTTTTAATGTGTTCTTGTGCACTGTGAGTTAGGTGTCCCTAGCTCGGGAGGGTAGATCATCCCCCTTAGTGCATTGTGTTTTCTGGATTCACCAGAGGGTGGGATCCAGTGGTGGCAGCAGATGTGTGTCCAGTGCATGTATTCCCATTCCCAGTTCCAGGGGTAGTGGTACCTGTGTCACGTGGTGGTCAGGTTGAGAAATCAGGGGCGGTAGAAACTGTCTTACCAGTCTTGGGAGGGGTTTGGGGATGAATGTGTAATGCGCTGGATGAATGTGAATGTCCCATTCCCAGTTCCCAGAGTAATAGTACCTGTGTCACGTGGTGGTCAGGTTGAGAAATCAGGGGCGGTAGAAACTGTCTTACTAGTCTGGGGGGTGTGTGTGGGGATGAATGGTGTGAGTTCTCTGAAATAAGGAGCTTGCTGAATTCTTTGGTGTGAGTTCTCTGAAATAAGGAGCTTGCTGGTTGATTGGGTGTGAGTTCTCTGGGATAGGGAGCTTGCATTGGGGAGTGATTCCAAAAGTAGTGGCTGAGGTGTCTTCCAGCCCAGCGTGGTGGAAGAGGTTCAGAGTAGCCCAGCTAGGTCTCGGTGTAGGGGCTCACGGCCTGTCTCTGCGGAGAAGGAGTGGGTGGGACTGCGTGTCTCCAGGTGCCCGAAACCCAGTGTCAGGGCCTGGATGGTTTCTTTAGGGAACATCAGGTCGGGGGCCTAGGCTGTACCAATAGGTCACTTGAGGAGGATCTCCCAGTGTCTAGAGGACGTGGAGCGTCTGTAATCAGAGCTCCAGTAGTCCTGGTGTCTGGCGGTACCGCTCCAGTTGGGAGGGTGCAGAAGTCCAGAGGGAGGGATGAGAGGGGGAGGGATTCCCCAGTGGGAACCAGTAGGTCAGGGACCAGCCGGGAGGGCTGTGTCGCCACTGAGTGACCGTGGTGTCGCCACTTCTGTCCTGGGGGGTCTGCACGCACTGTCAGATGGACAGGAGGTAGTGAGATCAGCGCCAGGCAGACTGTCACACGACCCATTAGTTATGTGTCACCCTCGTTAAGTCCTGGTTCGCCAGGCATCTGACCAAAGGGTACGTCCCTCGGTTGGGGAGCCAGTAGTCGGTGTTTCCGGATCTGGACGTAAGGGCAGCTGTAGTCCTGAGGGCAGGTGGGGCTCATCTTAGGTGAAGAGACCCTGCTCTACAGTGGAAGGGGGTGCAGAGGGAGGGAGTCCTCGCCTCTGACCCCTTGGATCCCAGGTGGTAGACCAGTTGGTGGAGAGAGGTCCTAAACTGGTGGGAGAGTTGTGTTCTGGTGGGTGCTTCCCTGGGAGGGTGCGGAACCACAGAAGTAGAGGTAGGGTGGGGCATTCTTGCCCGTGACCTCTGGTCAGCCTGAGGGTGCGGACCCTAGGTTGAAGGATCAGTGGTAGTTGGGAACTACACTGAGAGGGAGAGTGGAGAATGGCTTGTATGCCAGGGGTTACTACCCCCCACTCTGGGTTTGGCAAGGACCAGTGGTATCTGGGTGGCCTAGGGCCTGGTCCTGGCCGTGGACAACTAGGCAGTACCAGTGGGGTAGCCTAGTTGGGCCTGAGTTCTTTGCGGTTGTTTTTTTTTCAGATGGAACCATGTTGATTGAGAATGGCGTAGAACCGGAGAGTGTCCCTGCAGTGCGGGCCTGCGTCCATGTTCTATCGCCCCAAGCAGGGAAGACCATCACGGTGGTGATTGGTCTGCCCTGCGTTTTGGCTGGAAGGGGGTTGTGTTGGACTTGGCCCTTCTGGCAGGTTCACCCCTGAACTTTTTTTGCTTTTTATTGGTGACTTGGTGTGGTGATTTGTTTGGTTCCTGCGCACTTTCCCCGTGTCCCAGGGTAAAGTGCGTGCGTGCTCTGAGTGCATGTGGTGAGATAGGCCTGCCCTCCCATAGGAATGCATGGGGAATGTATGTGTCCCTAGTAGTTCCTGATGCGTGGGGTGTGCAGGCCCGAGTTTGGTATGTGCGGACTCGTGGGAGTGAATGCTGCGCGATGATGTGTGCGGCGTGCATGTACCTAGTGTGGAAGTGCCACTTCTAGAAGTGGGCACTTCTGTGTGCAGTGCGTCTGGCGTGTGATTGGCTGGAGCTGGCTGGTGAGCCTGGCTCCAGGAGTCTGGTTGGGTCTGCCCCAGTGGTGAGTGTGAGATTAGCATGCTGATGGCTGGGGAGGAGTGCACCTTGGACCTGAATAGGGCAGGGTTTTCCCCACACACTGCTGGCTCCGCCCCCTGTGGTGTGACTGACGACCCTAGCCCTGCCAATGAATAGAGTGAGGGGCTGAGCACATCAAGGGTGCTCCCCAACCAGCTGCGACTGGTTTTCCCCCTCACCCTGAACCCAGACAAAGGGATTTGGTGTATAAAAAGGGGCTGTGTCCCCTTACAAAATGTTCTTGTTCCAAACTCGAATCTACCAGGGGCATGCTGCTGCTGGGGCCCGGGGGAAGGCTTGCCTCCCTGGGCCCTGCCCAGCCCCTGGATACCTGGAGGACTTCTGGGACCCTTTTGGACTTCATTTGCTGTGCTTCCTTACTAAGCCTTATGGACTCTAGGCTGCCCTAGCGCTTGGTGGGCGCTGTACCTGCACTCTGCTGAGAGGCGCTTCATTTCTGTGGCAGAGCGCTTCCCTGGTTTACCCGAGCGCCTCTCTTTGCTGCCTGCAGCGCTGGGCTGCGATCTTTTTTTAGAGGGAATCCCCAGCGTAGGGATTCCCCCGCCTTGTGTCCTGTTGCGGGTGCCCACCCCGCTTATTCCTTTATTTCTAATTGTATGCAGGTGCCCACCCTGCGTCTTCATTGCCGTATTATCCCTATTGCGGGTGCCCACCCCGCTTATGGTTGTTTTATTGCGGGTGCCCACCCCGCGATCATAGAAGGAGAAATCACCGCCGCGGCCCGAGCTTCAGTTCAACTGCCGCCGAGTCCGCGGCCCGCCTGGTTGTGGGCGGGGCCGCGGGACGGAAGCGGAAGTGCCGCCATTGCCCCCGGAGCCTCGCAGGCTCCACCAGAGAAGTCCCGGTCCCGAGATGGGGGACCGGGCGAGGACCGGCGCCTCCAGGGACGGAGCTCTCCTGTGGTGAGAGAGCCCCGCAGGCAGCGCCGAAGGCAGACTAAAGGCGGAGGGGGCTCGCGGCACATTGCCGGTGCCTGCCCCACCGCGGATGAAGAAAAGAGCCAGGTAAGTGGGGGCTCCTTGTTGTTGGTGCCCCTCGAGGCACAGTTCTCTCGGAGCGGCCCCGTTTGGCAGCGGGTCGCTCCAACCGGGACCGGATATTTCCTAGAGAGCGAGTGGCGCTCCCACGGTCAAGGGGCCATCTTTATGGTCCCAGAGCCCCCTGAGGGGGACTCCAACGAGACGGGCAAAATTGGTTATAGAGCCTAGAGGGCTCCAACGTGCCCCGCATTGCATGTGTTAAGAGCGCTAGTGCGCTCTAAAAAGACTGAGGCGAAATTATTGGTTCAGAGCCCAGAGATGGCTCCCACGTTGGGCGCATATTGATTTTAGGAGCCAGTGCGCTCCCAAGTGACTTTCTGAGCTAGGTGGCTCCAACGTGCTGGATATTGTGTCATGGGCCATTTGAGAGCCCCGGCCCCTATTTGCCTTCCACAGCTGCGCAGCACTTAGTGCCAGCTGCAGCGTTTAGGCCCTGTGCTTGTCCCCAGCTGCCCAGCAAGTAGTGGGCAGCTGCTACGTTTAGGTTCTGGTGCGTCCTGGACTCTAATGGGATTGAGGTGTTATTGCGATTCATGCTAATGCGCTTTTGGGTGCTAGGAAATGTACTGTATATAGCATGTTTTGCGCACCCTGTGTTGTGTACCTCTAGATGTGGTCTTTTCTGCCTAGGAGGTTGTTTTACCTGCGTAGGTTGTTGGTAGGGAGAATGTACTTCCCTGTGTTATGTACGCCCCTAGTGTAGGTATACTTAGGTGGCTAGGTCTAATGAGTTAGACCAATGAGAATTGCATAATGTGATTTATGCCCCTGTGATAGATACAGGATAGGTTTTATACCTGATGCTAGTGTGATGACGCTGAGGTCATTATTGCGCCAGTAGAGACTGGTTGTGCTCTACAGTTACTTTGTGTTATGTCCTATGTTTACTATTGGCGATTTGTGCTATGTTCTAAGTGCCAATTCCTGACAGTGGTCCATGTGGCCCTGTCCCCTGTACATATAATCCCTTGTAAATTCTGCCCGTGCCTGTTGGCACATTGTAAAGTGTGTGTTTTTATCTAATGTGTTGTGTATAATACAAAGGCTATTTTTATAGAATACCTTGTGTGGAGTTTCCTTTGTGGTGGGCCTTGGGTGTTGTTGCTGGGTGCGCGCGCAAACGCTTTACACATCGCCTCAGAGATAAGCCTGACTGCTCGTGCCAAGCTACCAAGGGGGTGAGCAGGGGTTATCTTTGGCGTGTAACTCCCCAGCCCTGACTAGAGTGGTGGTTTCTGTCTGGCTTTGGCGCAAGCCTCAGCCAACCAGAAATCCCATTTCTAACACTCCCCAACACCACCTCACCTAATTTTAAATGCCAAGAGCTTTAACTTTCACAAATGCGAGACTGCTTGCATTGCAAATGCTTGTTTTATTTTAGTTAGTATAGGGGATTGGTGTTGTCAGAGCAACTGGTGTCACTATCTAGTTGCTTTTCATCATCCCCTAAATCATGTATATCTGGTGTAATTGGCTCGATATCTGGGTAATAGAATGAACAGTCAGTTATTTCTATTAAACAGTCAAGTTATTTCTACTATACTCTATTAAATAATCAGTTATTTCTGCATATATGTTGATCCTTACAATGTAATAATAGATGTTTGAACATAAAGAATATACATCTTGTTGAGAGAAAACTAATACCCAAACATTGCTATGTATATTTTTACTTTGATAGTTTCCACTCCTCCAGGTTGTTGTGTAGTTCTGTTAGGACACCCAAAACTACCCATTGTAAAATTGTCATGTGCTTTCCCTGCCCTGCTACACAGATATAGCCTATGTACACTTCAAGTTGATGACAGTGGTGTTATTTCCAAACTTAGTCCTGCAAAACAAATATTTTCATTTTGATCGTTAACGTAAAGTAACAAAAGTCCTTTCTTCTCCCAATACAGAGTGTCAGGTCTAACAGGACCTACTATCACATCTGTAGCACAGTAGAACACACTTATAACGATGCAAACATTGCAAAGTATTTCACATCATAACATTTTGTACTGAAGCGCCATCCTTACGGTACAGGGGAGAGGAGATGAGTGTGAAAGGGAGGGGGGTGGGGTGAGAGCGAGAGAGAACGAGAGAGCGAGATAGAGAGAATGAATCAGAGCAGGCTTGGAGTTATAATAGTAACTACACACTTCATTACAGTCATTGGCCAGTCCTCATATTAATAGGCATGTTATGGGGAGGGTGTGTGTGACCAAATATTCCTAATGTGGAACTGTGTTGGGGACACCGACAACAGCACTGTAATTTAGTAAAATTACATTTCTGCTTCCCGCCCTTTTACTCATCCAAACTCAGCAAGGTAAACTATTGTGCTTTGTTTCGTGACTTCTAAGTATCTAGATGTCCCATAAAGCATTTCATCATGCAGTATAAAACGCGGCTTGTACCTTATCCATCTACATCATACACTCTTAAATAACAATTTGAAGCAACTGTAACGTTACCACTTCACATATCACAAACTAAAGCCAAGCTTGTAAAAACAAAGCATGTTTCACATTAATAATTTACAAACACTAACCTGATGGTGGCAGCACCGGATCAAAAGCATGAATAGCTGTTAATCCGGACGCTGCCCCTGGAGCCAAAGTACTTTAATCGCTTCATCCAAAGGCGTAGTTTGCAGCTGAGTGGATGCCCCACACCCTGTCCCGGCTGCTTCCTTCCTCCGACTTGCAAGCTTCTCCTTAGTTCTGAAGCGAAGATCATACCACCGTTTTCAACTTTTGTTGATGCTTCTTGAAGTCACTACATTAATTTGTTCCTGACTTCGAGTCTAGATTCTATTTTTGGTGGTCTCAGAAACTGTGAGTGAGGCATTGCGAAATGTCCCACTGTAGTAGGCCACACATTGTTCTACAAGTCTCTCTCTTGATCAGTGAACTTATGTTTTCTTGTGTGCCGTCCTTCCTCTAACTGACCTTCTTGGCTTTCTCCTGCAGAAATGGTGGCCTTTCATGTATAGTGCTTAAGAACGCAGCAGAGGTGTTAGAGCTTCTTCCTTCAGTGGTGTACCACCCCAACATTTTGACGAATGGATTGCAGTCAACTGCCACCAAATTGGAGTCCTTGTTACAGTGGCAGCTGCCACCGAAAGTACGGGTGGGGCGGATGAAAATTCAATAAAATTACTTACCTGGCTGCTGGCTGCTGGCTGGCCGCTGCCTCTGTTGAGCTCTGTCCTTTTCTGGTCCTGCCGGAAGCAGGATGCACACACAGGCTCCCCTAAGCCAATCACAACGCTGCTGTCACCATGACAACTGCGCCATGATTGGTCTGAGTGCTATTGTTCGGGGCTCAGAATGGGACTGGGAGTCTGTACAATACAGTAGGTTGAGAACATGCAAAGTGTGCATGACTCTTTGGCCTGCCCGAGACGGCCGGCTAAACCATCATATGTACTTAAGTGCCCCAACATCTTTACCACTCCGGCTGTGACTACAGCCCAGCCCGCCCTGCCCCGTACACCTCCCTCAGTATGGAAAAATAAAATGATAATAACATTTTCCTTTTTCCATTTCTCAAAGAACAGTGGGGTGGCGCTCCTCAGCCTTAGCAGCCTCTAATGGTACCCTTCTAGAACCACTTAAAGAACCATTGTCTAAATCAGTATCGTGCCTAGCAACCAACCTAACGAAAGATAAAACCTGCCTTCTTTAAGAAGGTCTCCACTGCAGCTTAATGAATGTCATGTTTCCAAACAAATCAGCATGCACAGCCACTCACACACCAACTCCCTTAACCAAACACTCACTCAAACAGCCACTCACTCATCCATATAGCCACTTACACAGCCACTCACTCACTCATAGAGCCATTCAGACACCCACTCACCCACGCATACAGCCAATCACTCACCCATATAGCCACTGACACATCCACTCACTCACCAAGACAGTCACTCACTCACCCACACATCTACTAACACACCTATATAAACCCATGCATTCACGCACACACCCATACAGGCACTCAGACACCCTCTCACACACTGATACACACAGTCACTCACATAATATATGTTAGAAATACTATCACTCATTAGAAGTACAATAAATATACTACTTTAAATATACCATGGTATATTTGTATAGATAAATATATAAATAAAATTATATAAAAAAAACTATAATCAAATCAAACTATATAACACACATTCACCACAGAAGGACATATTTGATTTAAAAAAAAATGCAAACTAGCATTAAACTAACCAATAAAATCAAACTATAAACAACCTTAACCAATAAAATCAGACCAACAAAATAAACCAACAATATAAAAGGCATACTATTTTCTACCAAAAAATGCTTCTAAAATGACTAACGCTGCAAGACGAGGAAACTCTGTCAGATTCTCTAACCAGACCCTTAAAGACGCAAGATATACAACTCGACAGCTATCTAACCAATTAAGTTAAACTTAGATTTAAACTAAAACTTACTCAGAAATGAACTTTAACATTTTAAATAGCAATTAATTAACAAAACACTCTCAACAACTATCTCTTTACATGATTTACCTAAAAGAAAACACTACAACTTTTAAAGTGATGATCTGCCAGAAAAAAATACACCTTTTACAAACCAGCAAAAATATATAATAAGGTAAGTATACAAATATTATTCAAAATGTAAGGGGCAGATCAGCAACAACCGGCGATAATTATTGCTAAGCGCACTTAGCGCTAGGATAATTATAGCCGGCTAGCGTGGATTTTTATCGCTGAGATAGCGTGCTATTAGCCATGCTTATCTCAAAAGCGATAAAAATCCTCACGCTAACTGCCTAACATGAGATTATCGCTGGAAACCCAGCGATAATCTCACGCAATGTGGCGTTAGCTTGATGATAGGGCCCCACAAACTTAGCCATGATATCCACCTTCCATAGGATATCATGGCTAGGTCAGTCCTGAAGCAGGCGTAAGGAAAGTAGCGATAACAGGGGTTATCGCTCCTTTGCTTGCCGCTATGCTTCATAGCGTGGGGCTTGATGATAGGAGAAATGTCGCTTAGCGACATTTCTCATGTCAGGTCAGGAACGCCCACTTTGCATCTCATTAGAGATGCAAATCTGGGCGTTAGGAGTTCCTACGCTAATGCAAGTTTTCACGCAAAAGCGGCGATAATTCTATTGCCTTGCCTTACTGATATGCCCCTAAATTCTCCCATAGTGAGTAAAATAAACCTAACAACCTCAACCTCTACAAACTACCAACAAATAAACATTTAAAATAATACTGATGTTCTTTTTTCTTCCATCAAAAAAGTATCTCCTGTTCCACAGTACAATACACCCAACGGAAAAGCTGCAAGACTGTGTGAAACATCTAAAAGGAATACACATTTAAGTACAAAAAATAGAAGTAGCTGCATAAATTGATATGTAAATAACAAACATATAAACTTTAAACAATTTAATTTACTCATACTATTACACTACTTTGAGATACAGTGACGCAGCAAGCGAAATACATAACATCCGAGAAAGGAAAGCAATTACTAAGTCGCAACCACGAAAGTGCATCGACAGAAAATGTGAATTGGAAATGTACCGAATAGTATACTGATGCATGCTATGGGAGTGCCACTACAAAAGATAATGTTGTAATTTATGTAACAGAACACAACCACCCACCAAATGTGACAGAAATAGAAGTAAGGGAGGATTGCAGGATATAAGAGAGGCAAACACTAGCTCCCAGGAACCCACAACCAAAATCCTAAAAGGTATACTGCCTAAAATCTCAGATCATATCACAAGGCAACTACCACCTCTACCCACTTAAAAATGTTTTATTGCACAAACTAAGAAAGCCTCCAGCGATACACCTCCTGCCCTAGAAGATACCAAGACATAGAAATACCGGAACATTTAACAGTGATACATATTGAGGAACATTTCCTTTTATATGACAACCTAAACAATGAGAAACTAATCCTAATATTCTCCACAGCAAATAACTTACTAAAACTAAGCCATTGTCAAACCTGGATGATGAATAAGACTGTCAGAAGGGGTCCCACACCATTCACTCATGCATACACCATACTTGGTGAATATCAAAACACAACCAAATAAACAAAGCAGCACTTACTACGAACTCTGAATCCACTTTAAAGATGAAATAAATTACTATTACCCCCAAAACATAATTATAGACTTTGAACAAGCCATGATTCATACCATTTAAAAAATATACCCCCCACACAGCCATACAAGGCTGGGACTGTCATTTCAATCAAAGAATATGGAAACATCTCCAACAATCTGCATTAAATGTAGAATATGCTGCAAACAGCAAATGTGCCTTTGGAATAGAAAAACTATGATAGCACTAACCTATGTCTCTGTCACAGACGTAGCTAACCACTTCAATTTACTAATAGAAAGCCATTTCTACCAACAAAATGAAGACAACATAAGCCCCCAATGGATTAGTTTAAAGACAACTTGGATTGGCAGACATGCATCACTTCGGACACAGACGCCAACCAAATCTCCAAATACTATGGTGGAATGTCTTTGAAAGCTCCTTGGCACAGGAAGCCAAAAAAACAAAACGCAATGAAAGGATGGCACAATGCCTTCCAATCCACACGAGACAGAACCCAATCTAAACTCTATGCATTTATAGAAGCTTTACAAAAAGAGCAGAGCTACAACAACTATGAATGGAGCAATCTGTTCGCTAAATTGCACCTAAAGATAGCAAACTAACAAAAAGAATGTATGATATACTGCAATTTAAAGTCATACTTTTCGAAAACAACAAAGGAGTAAATTATTTAGACAGAATGGCCAAAGCATATTATAAAATAAATAGTATTTTACAAAAGTCTCAAAAAACTGTCACAAAATCAAAACCAAGATGACATATCATTTTTGATATAAATAATAAACATAATATTTTATTAAATCAGTCTGAAAATTAACTCAAACTCCAATAACACTGAAATAATAAAACGTTCTATAAATAATTTACATACAAATGTAAACCTGATCAAGCAAACAGCTGGCTTAACCAAGCCCATCACAATAAATAAATACAAAACATAAACCATAAATGTCCAAATAACAATCATATAAAATTTGCACATAATATAATATATAACAGTTCGCACCCAAAAATATAAAATAAATGATACTTACTGTTAATTAGGGGCAGATATTTTTCTGTATCCACGTAGTCGAGAATAATTCATCCGAAATGGGAAAAATATTTTTCAAAAAGACACCCCAAAAATGCAAAAATAAAACAAATCCATTAGATATATCTCTCGAAGCAATCCAAATTATGTAGGAACTTAAAAAAAAACTGACAAAGTGTTTAAAAAAAAGAAACACTCCTCAAAACACAAAAAAGGAAATCAAAGCTAAAAAAATTGGTTTATTATAATCCAAAAGTGTTTTCCTTAAAAACAGAAAGGTAACTCCCAGTGGCCATAGGACATGTTTGTTGACAAAAACGTGTAAAGTAAGGAAGAAAACTCACCTGCAAAACTCATAACATTCCCAAAAATATATATACATTACACTTAATCATCATAAAATAGATAACATAACAAAACAATACTGAAACAGTGTACGAAAATCCCAAAATACACACTAGTAATATAACACAACTATTAATAGACTCAACGACGACCCCACCACCACAAGAACCAAATTCCATAGATGCATGACAAATGTCGCCGATTGGATGAAGAACCAATGCCTGCAGCTGAACAAAGACAAGATGGAAGTACTGATCTTTGGTAACAGCATCAAAACATGGGATGACTCCTAGTGGCCATCAGACCTAGGACACGCATCCACTCCCTCTGATGATGCCAGAAACCTCAGAATCATCATTGACAACAAGCTCACCATGAAATCACAGATCAACGCCGTCTCCTCTGTCAGCTTCCTCACTCTGCACATGCTATGTAAGATCTTCAAGTAGTTACCCCTACACACAAGATGCACTGTGACACAGGGGCTCATCACTAGCTGACTGGACTATAACGCCCTCGATGTAGGAATTGCTGCACACCTCCTACAGACACTTCAGACCATACAGAATGCTGCAGCCAGTCTCATTCTTGGCCTTCCCCGACGAACCCACTTCACACCTCACCTCAGGCAACTCCACTAGCTCCCCATACAGAAGAAATGCCAATTCAAGTTGCTGACCCACACAAACAAGACTCTCCACAACCAAGGACCCACATACATTAGCAACCACCTGAACTTCTACCAACCACTGAGACTACGCTCTGACTCCCTTTCACTTGCCCATACTTCCCGCATATAGCTAAGCAGAAGTGGAAGACGTTCTTCTCCCACATCGCAGCAAAAGCCTGGAACATCCTCCCCACACACCTCCGGACCAGCACCTTTCTTCCCGAATTCCATATGGCCCTCAAACCCTGGCAGTTCGAATACGCCTCCGGATAAGCTCCTGTATACCCTATTGGGTGATTAGCCGCGCATTATAAATCCTGATTGATTGATTAATAGAACTAAATGTCCAAAAATCCCACAAACAGTACGGTAACTAACCTATGGACTTCCTACCTAGTCACACCCACTACCCTCAAATCCTTTAAAAATCCTTTAAAAAGGTCTTACTTGTTCCGACAAGCAGCAGCACCTTATTGTGACCTAGATCCTGGAAAATAGACTTAAATTTACAGAAATAGACTACAAAATAGATGGCAGTGGCAAAAAAAAATGGCAGCTAAATGAAACAAAAAAAAACCTATCTCCCCATAGAAATGAATGGGAAACAGTGTAAAATGTTGAACAAATATATTAAAAATGTTAAAAAATATTAAACATCTAAAACAAAGTTATAAAACATTGTATATTATAAGTTAAATAATAGCATACACAATTATTTAATATAGACAAAAACACTTGTGCTAAAATTATGTAAATATGTATATGAAACAATTTAGAAAAAAATAATAATAAACAATATGAAAAAAGTGAAAAATGTACTACCTGCAATACAATTTAAATATTATTTACAATATTTACATTTTTATGTAGTAGTAAAATTTTTCATTTTTAACTTGAAATATATATGTAAAAATATAAATAAAATAAACTTTAAAAAATAAATACATTTACACTAAGGGGTTACATGTCTTTATTATCTAAAAATATGCAAGTAAAAATATTATTTATTACAAACATACAACTGACTATCTTTATAATTATATTGCTAAACACCAACAATACTAATTAAATAACAACCTATTTCTACTGCATACAAATACAATTAAAATAAAGATTTGCACACTCAAATTATAAAATCAATTCATCACAGCCCAGCATAAACCATTTTTAACTAGGGGCCTTATTATTACCCTGGCGGTCAGACTGCCACACGGCTGTTGGTGTCCGCCTGACCGCCTCATGTCTGACGGTCCGAACGCCGGATTATAAATTGGGTGGTCAGACTGCCTCAACACTGGGGAAGGCTGTGGCTGAAACGGCAGTGCCAATCCAGGCACCGGCGTGCAGATTACGACCTACCTTATCGATAAAGCTGTTCATGGCCGATCTCCGCCATGAACAGGTAGGCGGTAAGGCAGGAAACGGGGCCCAAACAGGTCCCCCAGGGGTTGCCTGTCCATTGGGCATTGTGGAGGGGTGCACATCATGCTCCCCTATGCCTGCACTGTCGTGTGTGCACTGTGTGGTAGGCAGGACAATGGTGCATGCTACCCAGTGTACTCACAGCCTGAAGGCACTGTCACAGTAGCGGTATGCTTTGCTGTCTCTCCTATGGACCATACATACTGCCGCCATGGTATTGCCGTGCCCGCACCACCAGCCCTGGATTACTATCGTAATCCGACGGGCGGGAGTCCGGGGGCTTGTTCGTCTTCCTAGGACACCTGTGTCTGGGGTCCAACAGGAAGTCCGACAAAGTCCAAATTGGGCCCTAAGTGTTGAGCACTAAAGGGGTGACGTTTGTAATTTCATTCCAATATATACCAATTACAGGAAGGTGTTAGACTCTAAAAAGGGGGGCATTTACTATTCCCACTCCAATCAATACCAATTTGAGGAAGATGTTGAACACTGGTGAAATATACTATTCCCACTGCAGTCCATATGAATTTTAGACCAAATTAGAGAAATTGTTGGAGACTAAAGGGGTGACATTTATTATTCCTACGCCAATCTATACCAATTTCCAGAAGGAGTTGGACACTAAAGGGGTGACATTTACTACTCTTACTCAAATATAAAAATATTGTGGGAAAGTTTCGGACACTAGAGGAGTGACATTTATTACTACTCCAAACTATACCAATTTGAGAAAGGTGTTCAACACTAAAGGGATGATATTTACTATTCCCACTCCAATCTATTTCATTTTGAGGAAGGTGTTGGACATTAAACGGGTGCCATTTACCATTCCCCTTCCGATCTATACCAATGTGGGAAGGTGTTGACCACTAAGGGGGTGACATTTACTACTCTCACTCCATTTCAAACCAATTTAGGGAAAGTGTTGGACACTAAAGGGGTGACATCTACTATTCCCACTCCAATCTAAAGAAATTGGGGGAAAGTGTTGGCTACTAATGGGATTACATTTACCATTCCCATTCCAATCTAAACAATTTTAGGCAAGATGCTGCAAACTTCTACTTTTTTATATACACAATCATTGGTCTTTACTCACACAAAATTTCGGATATAGATAATAAACTAACATTTACTTCAACAAACACAACACTAACCAAAACTACAAACCAGTATATTCATATTTAAATATTAAAATATATAAAAAAAGTTTTTAGCACTATTAATAATTACGTTTTTTTTAAATTATTAACTATCATTTGTAAATTATAAAAACATAAAAATAAAATCATAATCCAAAATTAACAATTATAAAAGTAAAAAATAAATAAACCGTTTTCAAAATGTAATGAATTGCTTTTTTACAATGACAGAATTTTCAACATAAAAAAATACTTTTTTAATTATAATACTTAAAATAAATGTAAAATAAATAAATACATTTCTGTAACATTTTCGAAAATAATTTACTGTAGTAAATTTTATTTTTATATTTTGTAAATGTATTTTTTAATTATTTTATTATTTACCTCAAAATATTTTTTACATTAAGGGGTTGATTCTGATTCCGTTTGGAAATCGAGCCGACCGACATGGAACGGGAACGGAGTCTGACCAACACTTACAGGCGCCGTACGACCCGTGTATTACAATGCAACGCCCGTGATGTACAACCGACACATACGGAATACAAGCCGGCCGACCGAGCAGTAGAGAAACCAGTGATTCACCCGGAAACGGGACGCAATTCGCACCGACCGACACGCACCAGGAATGAACCCGACCGACACGTACCCGCGATGTCCAACCCGCGCAGTATGATGCAATGTGTGTAAAACCAGACCGACTCGCACAGAGCTCAAGCTGCATGACCAACACGCACAGAAACCAGGGACCTGAAGCAATAGAGATGTCCGCCACCGATGCATATGAAACACAGAAGAAAGTCAGCGTGAAAGATCGGGAGAAGCCCGCACGAGCCAACATCAGCGTCCATCTCAGTCATAAGAACGTCTCCTTCATGCCTAAAAAACCCAAAGGAAAAAATACAAAAAAAAGGACCAAACAAGCAATGACAAAGTCAATAAATATTTTTTTTTAAAACTTGGAACAAAGACAAACCCACAACTCCACCTATATAAAGGCCACAAATCACTACCATGATCCTTTGCAAATTCAAGAGAACAGCCAGCAGAGAACACCATCAGACAGCAACCACAGACACACTCACAACTCACCCATCACACAACCTTCACACCATTAGCACCTCTCCAAAAGCACTCACACATACACCTAGCAAACTGACACTCACCCACCCTCACTTGCACCCTCACACACACATCACTCACCACCACCACCCATCACCATGCCCTCAAAGAAGAATCCAAAGTTCACAGATAGTGAGTTAGAAGTCCTGGTAGATGAAATCATCAGAGTAGAGCCACATTTGTTTGGTACATTGGTCCAAAGGACCCCCGTGTCACAGAAAACAAAGATGTGGGTGAGGATTGTGGACAAGGTCAACGCACATGCACCAATGTTGCGCACAAAGGATGACATCCAGAACAGGTGGTATGATGTGCGCAGGAGGGTCAAGAAGCTCATCAAGAAGGATCACGCCTTGAGTCAGCGCACTGGCGGTGGCCCTCCTGCCAAACCAGTATACTCCAGGTCCTGGGAGGAGAAGGTGCAGGACATCCTACCACCAGAGATCGTCCATGGTCTATCAGACATACCAGTGCCTGGTGAGTACACAACCAATATACTCAATATTGTGTGGCAATACACACACATCACTGTCAAGGGGACAGTGAAACCATGCACCGTTAGCAAAGCCACAGTAACCAATAGATAATCATCCCAAGATGTGTATGCTAGTCAGACAAACACAATACCTGCCATCTCATAGTGACTTGTAACTGTGTCATGACATGTACAAACCTACCAATAAATAGAGCAAGGCAGTGGCACAAATCTAAATAAACACTGTCAGACATTTTGCAACCACAAACACACTACCTCACAGTGAAGCTGACTGACAGGAAGGAATAGTGGGTATGCTGGTGAAGTGAGTGTATCCAAAAGCATGATGGGGTTTGTAGTCACAGATAATGCTCCCCCTCCCAATTGGCCCATCAAGACCTCTCTGAACCATGCTCACATCACAGGGAGTGGAAAATAACTGACAAGATGGCTGACACTGAGTCCTGCTGTGGGGAGCACAAGGCCCTGGTAGGGGTTGTGCTCAAATCAGAAGCAGGACATCACTGTCTGACATCCTGAAAGCCAACTTGCACGCCCTGCAACGTAAGCACGTTTCATGGTGGGATGTCTGGCTGGATGAGCAAAACAAACACCAGGACTGCACTGTCAGCCATCTTGCCATTGCTGTCACACTCCCTCATAGGGAAGCAGAGTTAAAAGGAAGGAAGTATGGGCATAATGAGAAGGGGGGTGTTGCCAAGAGCATGATGAGAGTTGCAGTCACAGACAATCCTCACCCACCTACATGGCCCAGCAAGCTCACACTGAACCATGCTCACCTCATAGGGAGTGGAAATGGACTGACAAGATGTCTGACACTGGGCTCTGTTGTGGGGAGCACAAGGCCCTGCTGGGAACTGTACACCAACAAACAACAGGACTGCACTGTCAGCCATCTTGCCATTGCTGTCACACTCCCTCACAGGGAAGCAGAGTCAAAAGGAAGGAAGCATGGGCATGCTGGGAAGGGGGTGTAGCCAAGAGCATGATGGGAGTTGCAGTCACGAGCATGATGGGAGTTGCAGTCACAGATAATCCCCACCCACCTACATGGCCCAGCAAGCTCACACTGAACCATGCTCACCTCACAGGGAGTGGAAATGGACTGACAAGATGTCTGACACTGGGCTCTGTTGTGGGGAGCACAAGGCCCTGCTGGGAACTGTGCACCAACAGACAACAGGACTGCACTGTCAGCCATCTTGCCATTGCTGTCACACTCCCTCACAGGGAAGCAGAGTCAAAAGGAAGGAAGTATGGGCATGCTGGGAAGGGGGGTGTATCCAAGAGCATGATGGGAGTTGCAGTCACAGGCAATCCCCACCCACCTACATGCCCCAACAAGCTCACACTGAACCATGCTCACCTCACAGGGAGTGGAAATGGACTGACAAGATGTCTGACACTGGGCTCTGTTGTGAGGAGCACAAGGCCCTGCTGGGAACTGTGCACCAACAAACAACAGGACAACACTGACTGACATCCTGAAAGTTAACCTGCACCCACCGCAATGGTGGCATGCTTCATGATGGGATAACTGGCCTGGGGAGAAGGAGGTCCTGACTTAAAAACAAATACCACCGATGCTGGCCATACACACACCTTCTCTGCTAAAACACATTGCACACGTGGTACCAGTCATTCACAAAGTAAATGCCTGGGCAAGATGGCTGACACATCGGCCTGATAAATGATGTGGCTGCAAATCACACTTATGCACTGGCCAACCCAAACACGTTCGCACTCACAGCCATTGCAACCGTATGTTGAAACTCACTGTCTGGGGATGCAGTGTCAAGGGGTGCACCCTGGCCTGGCTGTGGAGGTGTATCTTGCAGATGACAAGTGTGGAGATCCATATATAGTACATTGCACAAAACACACATATACATTATTGACAGGGGACATCTGACAGTGAATGGAATTGACACACAAATATAGCTGACACTGTAGCATGGTCTCATTCACACTAGGTGCTGTTGTGAGCTGCATTCCACTCCTACATCGTTCTGCAACATATGCATCCTTCACACAACACACCACTCACTGTCATAGACACTTTAGACACAAGGTCTAACCTGGACTGCATTGGAGGAGACATGCTACTCACAGCAGCAAAACCGCAACACACACAATACTGGCTATCACTGTCATGAGCATGGAAAAGCCAGAGAGTTGCCTTGCTCAATCCATATCACCATGGAGAACATTGACAAGTTAAATCACTTCTGCACGTACAAAACTCAGCCCCAGCCTCATTAGCTACGGTGACATAATCACTTGTATGAAATGAGAAGGGAACTAGGAACACAGGAAAAAAACACTTTCTCCCAAGAGATCACAGGCATACCAGACTGTGACCATGTCGTACCAACACACCAATGTGACGCACAAAGACTAGCAAAAACTGCTACCACACATGCCCCAATCTTGCAATATATCCTAAGTGGAATTGCACGTATGTCCTTGTTAAAGGTCAATTGTGTACAGGGATGACACACCTGTGTCAGCCACGTGATGGCCCTTAAGTAGCAATGGCCATGTACAGTCAAATCTATAGATGAGCTGGTCACGCACACACTTCGACATGCACATTGAAATGCTTCATGTTGGCTGGACAATGTGCTACAACAATATCAATCTCGGTCCGTGACAACTTTGGACAATGCAGTGTACAGGCACACATCCTGACGTACAGTTGCAAATGTCATGTATGTGAACCATTGATGCCTGTAGAAACATAATTTACATTGTGTGTCTCTTCTAAATACAGGTGGTGCTGGGGACACAGCAGCAAACGAAGAGGAGTCCCTGTTCCAGACTCCGGTGGACCCTCAGCTCTCTGGTGTGAATCAGTCTCTGTCCTCTTCGGATGATGAAGAACAACCTGGCACCTCCGGTGTGAGTCATCATGCAGCACCAGCAGTACAAACATCTGCACCCACGCCTCCAACATCTGGCAACAGACAGAGCACCCCCGCCAACACGGACAGACCAAGGACACAGAATCCCGACAGCACAGGGACACAGGCCACCCAGGAAGCTACGGATGACACCACCAGTAACAACACCCAAGGGGGCCCAGGGTCACCTGTGCGTGCCACCGCAGGTCCTGCCCGTGTGGCTAGGGGTGGTGGAAGGGGTGGTAGGCAGAGGTCACGGCTTGCAGAGGGGTCTGGACTGCATTATGACCCCAACTGGTTCGCATCATAGATGCGTACCAGGATAGCACCGGAGGATTCGGCCAGGTAGTGGGGATCCTCAAAGACATTCAACACAAGCAGGCTGCCCATCATGCTCGCATGGAGTCCAAGTGGGATGAACTTACTGCGGTGCATAGGGACATACTGACATGCCTCCGCCAGATAAGCACCAATATGTCCACACCTCCCTGTGTGCCCGCAACATCTGTTGCCGCTAGATCTGCTAATGCCACAGGAAGGGAGGATGACTCTGGTGGAGAGTCCTCTGCACAGCAGATGCCTGCACCTGAGGATCCCCCCCGGAAGAAGAAGAGGGGTCATCCGAAGAAGCAAAAGTGAGACGCAGATGGCCATGCTCATCCCCCAGGGACATAAAACATGTTCTGGAAAATGTTCTTTGTGTGCAAACCGTTCACCTTGTTGTATATAACCCAACTCGCCAACATGACATGGAGGGTTTATGTTGGTCTAATGTAGCAGATGACTGTGGACTTTACTCTGGACATTTCAGCTACCAACACTTCCAACTCATCTGTGAACTTTGGATTCCAAACCCAATGTACAGCACCCACCATCCTGTGCACTATCCTCACACGTTTGTAAATAAACTCACTATTACACTATACTTGCCTCTGTTGTGATTCCAACTTGGTATGTGTCATGGAGATGATGATCTGCTAAAGAACACAGTGCATGCTAACTACTACAGCAATGTGATCACCGTTATGTGAGTCATGGTGATGTGACACATGTGAGGGAGACACACCACTAGGGCACCACAACACATACTCACCATGGCCATGTAACTCATCGCCTACAATGATGTTGACCAGAAATACAGTGGAATGCACAGACACCACACCTATCCACAGTCAGTGGTAACAAGCCCACAGGTGAGGTAAGCAAATGTCAGTCAGATGTGGGAAGACAGACAACGCACATAACAAAGTGTAGCACAGGTTCATAACACATCAGCAACATGTTTATTCCACAACAGTTGCAAGGTAATTTTACGTGACAGTGGACACACGGTCACCAAGTGTCGAAGAATTGAAGTCCAGGGGTATGTGGTACATCACTTGATGGGAATCGACAACTTCCACCCTGGGATTGAATTCTGGGTGTTGGGGTCAGAGTTGACCAAACAACAGGCAAAGTACCCTGGGAAGGACAGACATAAGACACAGTCAAAAGCAAAGCAGAACAGGATAGAAATGCAATACACATGCACAAAACATGTCACAAGAAACCTACACAGAAACAAGTTAGCATGTCGACACTATTGTGGCGTACAGACTACCTGAAAGGACACATCACTGCACGCATCCAGTCAAGTAGCACACAGACACACTCAAACAGCAACAGAGCAGCACCAACACATTTCAGGCTAACCCAATACATTGACATAACAACCCTGTAAACTCACATTCAGGTGAACAAGTTGTTGATGAGCTGTGTGCGGACGTCATCATCATCATCACTGGCATCGTGGCCCAGGCCTGGATCCTCCACAGGTGGCGGATGTAGGTCATCGTCATCCTGGATGAGTGGCAACTTTTTCCGCATTGCCATGTTGTGTAGCATGCAGCATACAATGATAATTTTGCACACCTTTGCAGGGTCATATGGGAGGGCCCCTACGGTCTTGTCCAGGCAATGGAAGCGGCTTTTCAGGAAACCTAATGTCTGCTCGATCACCCTCCTGGTCCGACCATGTGCCTCATTGTAGCGCATCTCGGCTGGTGTCACAGGGTTCCTGAGGGGTGTCAGCAACCATGGCATGTTGGGGTATCCTGAGTCACCTACATACAAACAATTGAACAATTAGCTGAGTTTTGCAAGAGGGTGGAATACAACATTGCCAAACACACACAATGGTAAACAGTCAGGACACACCAACAAGCGAGGCACGCTGGTTTGGCATCTGTGACATCATCGTTGCAATGCGACTACTCCTTATGATGTAGGCATCGTGCGCAGAACCGTGGAAAAGTGCACACACGTGTGATACACATGTCCGCTAGACATACCACCAGAGCATTGATGGAGTGGAAATGTTTCCTGTTCCGGTATGTCTGCTCATGTAACAGTGGTGGTAACAGGGCCACATGTATACCATCAATAGATCCGATGACGTTCGGCATCCTCCCCAGTGTATAAAAAGCAGCCTTTATGTCAGTGAGTTGACCTGGGCTAGAAAATGTGATGTACAGGTCAAGGAAATGCAACATCCCCTCCAAGACATCGTGAAGCACACGACTGAACATAGTTTGCGACATACCACCAGCAGTAGCCACAGTGTACTGGAAGGTACCGGTAGCAAAGAAGTGCAGGGCTGCCATCACCTTCACCTCTGGGGTCAGTGCTGTAGGGTATGTCCGGCAAGGTAGCAGATGTGGCGCCAACTGCTCCGCCACCTCCTCAATCAGTGGCCTGGTGAAGCAGTACCGTCGGATGCAGTCGCGTTGCAGCATGGTTTCAAGGTCTGGGAACGGTCTATGGACAGCTGGTGCCCTGCAGTACAGAGATGAACAAAGGAAGATTGTCGATTCATCCACCCATGTGGCTATGACCAAGCAAAATATCACATGATACATCATGACAATATACAATGTACTGAGGTGTGTGCTGTTGGGTATGGACACATATGTCACCTACATGCACATCATCTCACACCTCAAGTCCACATGTCTACATAAGTTCCATGTAGTGCAATGGCAAATCATTAGGCTGTGTCACAGTACCTATGTACTGCTGTCACGTTACAAACACACACCACAGTGACAAGTGAGGACTGATGTCTCCCAGGCATCACAGCTCTTTGACAGGCAGATACCCAGGGTCCCTGTATTGCCACATGGACACTAGCATGACATGGCGTATCATGTACATGCCACAGAACAACCATGAGTCCCACAGGTAGTGGCCCCTGTTGACTCTGCAGGCCATACATGGACGTCTCTGAGACAGACACACAACATCAATGTTGATGCACAAACCACATGGATGTGGAGACCGTCTCCCATTGGGCACATGGGATCAGACACATCTGAGACACAACATGCACACAGTCTGTGGGTGTACATCAGAATTGTGGCTATGGGTCTCGCTGTGACGTACATACCATCCCACCCAGGACTCAGGGTGTATGTGACATGTCATAAACATATCCAACCTGCAACTGTGTCCATGACTCATGCCCATAACTGTACAGTTGCACATCACAGTAGTAATGTGCACAACACACAAAGGATTCTGTCCCCATGAACCCGTGCACAGCCTGGGAGTGGCTGAACCAAAGTGCCACACAACAAACCAAATGTTGTCCTCCCTACACACACAGGTAATGCAGTCTTATATGCCATGGGATACAGTGTGGCACATGCTGTGGTGTGGTAGGTGTGTATCTGAGTCCCTGGCAAGTAATTGTGTGTGGAATACGTTAACAAGTCACACCAATGTCAACCGATTCGGGTGACTTCTACAGAGACGCATCTCACAGTTGTGGACCAAGCAGTGCACACGCCTTGGCCAGTGACTGCAATGCTAACCGACGCCGGTAACTATTATGCATACACGTCGTGCAGGCATGGACTGAGCCATGCGCACGCCTTGGCCAGTGACTGCAATGTTAACCGACGCGGGTGACTTTAATGCATACGCGTCGTGCAGGCATGGACCGAGCCGTGCGCACGCCTTGGCCAGTAACTGCAATGTTAACCGATGCGGGTGACTATTATGCATACGCGTCATGCAGGCATGGACCGAGCCGTGCGCACGCCTTGGCCAGTGACTGCAATGTTAACCGCCACGGGTGACTTTAATGCATACGCTTCGTGCAGGCATGGACCGAGCCGTGCGCACACCTTGGCCAGTGACTGCAATGTTAACTGACGCGGGTGACTATTATGCATACGCATCGTGCAGGCATGGACTGAGCCGTGCGCACGCATAGCCCATTGAATCGTATGGAGACGGGTGCGTGTGGATTTTCAAACTACGCGTCGTGCAGTTAGTTGACCGACCCGTGCGCACTTCTTGGCTATGGACTGTCATGGAGACGGACGCGGATTCAAAACTTGTACGAGTCGTGCGCTGGAAATTCAGTTGGCTGCCTACAACAATGTTGCAATTCCTAGGGTGTCATGAAGGTGAAATTTTGAACGATGCGGAAGACGTGTACAAGTCGTACAATTCCATGGATTGGCCAGATTCATAGGATGCAACCGTGTTGGACCTATCACTTAGGACACATGGCACAGATTCTGCCTCTGCAGCACAGATATAAGCTGGCTGGCCCCCAGAGAGCTCACTTGCCTGCACTACATGCTACAGGACCACGTCTCTGCTACCACTGCTGCTGTCTCTGCATCCTCTGGCTACTGCTATGGCACATACTCTGGAGAGAGCCCCAGCCTTCACAGAGGAGGAGAACCAGGGCCTGCTGGACGGGCTCCTTCCACAGTACTGCAAGCTGTATGGGAAACCAGGGGAGCAGGTGAGTGTGCAGTCCACTGCCTTCCTAATTGTGCATGTTGTCTGACTAGCAGTACTAGCAGTGTGTACAACAGTGGCAAGCATACTCACTGAGTACTTTCAACCCCCAAAGTGTGTAGGTACATGTGATGAACAGGTGTTCTGCAGCAAAAGAGCATTTGTGCAAGCTTTAACTTCCCAGGCAATGTTACCATGTCAGACATGCCGGACAATTGCAGTATCTGTGTACCTCATTTACCTTTGTGATGACTACATGTATAACCAACTGTGTGCAGCACAAATATGTGGCTTGTGTGGTAATGGCCTTTTCACTTTTTTATCCTCACAGGTTGATGCCCACCAGAAGCACGAGATCTGGCTGACCATTGCCCAGGTCAGTGGGGGTCTACAAGCGCTGGATCCGCAACTGCCAGAAGAGGTGGCAGGACCTTCGGGGCTGGATCCGGATGTTCGCAAGTGTCCAGCTGAAGCTGTCGCCTCCTCGCAGGACCCTGACCCCCCACATGCTCAGGATTCTGGCGGTGGTCTTCACGGACCTGGATGGGCAGCTGAAGGCCAGACAGCAGCAAGGAGGAAGTAAGTCCATGCCTAATCTGTGAACTATGTCTGACATGCTATTTGTAGTCTTTTGGCCTGGTTACACTTCCACATTACGTCGGTCTTGTAGTCCAGGACTCATGTCCCTCAATTGTGTAATGCACGCTCCTCATCTGATCCACAGGTGTGGCCCCTACAGTCTGTGACTTGTTTCACTTGGGCACTGTGTCCCTGCAGTCAGCTATGCTTAAGGTTCCAGACCACATCTGTTACCGGGACTCTGTTGTGTGCTTCGTGGGTGGGTCAATTGTTTACATAATGCCTCAGATCTGACATGTGATCTGTGTGTGCCTTTGATATGTGTTCCAATTGCTGGTGTGACTCGCCACATGTGCCTGGGGTATGTCAAACACACCCATGCAGCAGGTGACTCCAATTTTGGGGCCTCAGGAGTATGTATATCAAATGTGTCACACTTGCTTAGCCACCTGCCTACTGTCCAGGGCTATATACTGTTTCAGGTAGACCTGGGCAGCCATGCCTACTCCAGGGCATTAAAACGCTCTGTACTTCCACTCCTGTGTATCAACTTACAGATTGTGCTTAGTGACGTGCCCTCAGGTGTCTGCCTCTGTGTCATTGTGGTGTGGCTTCCTTTTCAGGACAACTGGGGTGTTCATGAGTTTGAGGGTCAGCAGGACATCAAAGATATGACTATAGGAGACGAGACCTGTGTGACATATAGGTGTGTGATCACTTGACAGTGCACAATGGTGTATGCAACTGTGAAGTTCAGGCAGCTGTGTTTCATTCACAGCAGACTGTGAGGTGCTCATGGTCAGGAAGTTGTGTTCGCAGTCACTCATATGTCTGATTTGTATGATGTGGGGTCATCAGAGTCCAGAATATGTTGTTTGCAGGGGATGGACAAGTGCACTTGTCAGCTGCAGAGTTTTCTTTATCCATGACCTATGATTGTGACACAGTGCAGACTGTTGTTGTCTGGATGCCCTGCCCCTGTGACAGGAGACAGTGATGACTGACTTTCCAGGCATGCCTGTGCCATGGCATTGAACTTGCTATGAGGGATCCTGCAGTGGAGTCAAATGTCCTCCATGCACCCCATTGTGGCATTGACTATCAGGACATGAGAACATCATTGTGTGTGGTGCTGGTATGCATCACAAGCATGTGAAATGAGACTGGCCATCGCTTCTTCCTGACACCTGTACTGAGTCAGTGGCAAGAGATGTGATGTGTGTATAGTGACAAACTTCTTGCATGTCCAACAACTGTGTAGGTGGGGCATGTCTGCACATTGGGGTATTAGCATCCAACATGCAACAGACATATGGGTGCAAGTCCAGGAGCAATATGAGTGCCATGGTTGATGGTCAGACTGCCAATTGGCTTATTCAAAACAGAACTTTGAGCAGTGTTCAGATGATGATACCAGGGCTAGCCCTGTGATGTGCTGTACTCACCCTGGTGTGAGCGGTCAGTGCAGGTGACTAATGTTGGTCTGGTTTTCCTAATTCTATCCAGATACATCCACGGCCACATGAGGGGACAGCGCCACGGACCAGGAGGAGCCGCAGAGCCAGACTGGGACAGCAAGCAAGGAGTTGGAGGGACCCAGTGGCACAGAGGGCGAGTGGAGCCACACCGAGGAGTCCTCAGCACCATCCACCCCAGCTGAGGACCACGGCAGCTCGGAGGATGACTCCCTTGTGGAGGCGGGTGTCAGCAGCCACCAAACCCCAGCTAGTGAGGCCGTCCCCAACACCACCACCATCACCACCCTCCCATCGGTACCCATCCCAGAGGTCCGTGGAGGCTCCCATGTTCGGGAGCATGTCTCCTTTGTGCAAGGCACTGCACCCCCTGCCCCTGTGTCCCCTGCTGCCCTGAGTGTGGAGTATGTGGACTTGCTTCAACAGATCCATGTAGGGCAGACATCAATGCTGAGTGTCCTCCATGCACACACCAGTCTGTTGACACAACTGGTGTCGTTCATGGAGGGCCTGTCATCGGGCATGTCTGCCCTACAGAGGAACACTCAGTGCATGGCCTCCTCCCTGACAGCAGCAGTGTCCCTCCTCCAACAGTCCCTCACCCCTCCTACCTCTGCCCCATCCACAATTCCTAGCACCCTACCTGTCCCAAACACACACACACCAGCACATTAACCCAACCCATAGACACGGGCAGCACACAAACACCCAAACCAATGTCTAGACGTGCACGCAAGCAACCTCAGGGGACTGATACCACACTCACAGGAGATGGTTTGCAAACACACACACAGGCATCCACACCCACTCCGCAGTCCTCCAATACCTCTCCCTGCAAGACCCCTTCCCTTGCCTCACCTGCAACCCCATCTCCCAAGAAGCTCTTCCTCTGTGACCTTGGCCTCTTCCCCACCGATCCAGCAGATCCAGCGTATATGGGGAAGAGGAAGTCCCCACACACAGAGGGGAGTGCCCCTCACACCCGGACACCCTCCCTCTAGGCACAGGCAGATGGAGGCCCCCACCCGCAAGTCCCCCTGGAAGAGCAAGACCCCGCCTGCAGCTCCACGACACAGTCTCTGTCCTCCATCCCCCAGGCCACCACTCCACAGGTTCCCCTGCCACACCCTGCCCCACCCACAGATAGACCATCCCCAAAATGCTCAGGCCCTCCCCCCAACACTTGCTCTTCCACCCCCACCCCCCAGTCAGCCTGTTTGTGCCACTGGTGTGGGGACCGTTGCCCCCCCTCTGTCCTGCCGACCTCACCTGAACCCCATTCCGCTCCTATGGAGTTAGGCACTGCAGTGGAGTCCACGACCACCCCGTCTGACTTGGGCACTGCAGTGGGGACCCAGTCCACTCCATCTGACATGCCCACTGCAGTTGTGCCGGCAACCACCCCATCTGACTTGTGCCCCACAGTTGTGACTGCACCCACTATATCAGACACCTCCACTGCAGTTGCCAGTGACTCTCCTGCACCCACCACCCCTTCACTGCCTCCTTCTGCTGAGCCCTGATCCTGTCCCTGCGGTGCCTGGCCTGCCCCCATGTATGCCCCTCCGAGTGCATGTCCCCTGTCCTTAGCAGTGCAGGCAAGCAACGTGTGACAGTTGTCACTCACACCCTATTTGGACATTAGCTATAGACTGGCCATTTGCCTTTGTTTTTCATAGACTTTGCATTTGATTTTCAAATTTGCTGAATAAAGCATTTGTTGTTATCCTTGTGAAATTGATTTAGCTGTACATTATGTTGATGATGTTTACCATGACCTTGCTGTTATAATGCTGGATTTTCAATGTTGAATACTGAGGTGTTGGTGTGATCCATGTCATCCTTTGCAGCAAACTAGGTGTGTCTTGATTAACAATTTTTGCACATGGATGTAAACATTTCATTTGCATGGTCACATCTGTGGCTTGCACCCATGCACATATGATGTGCCTCCCATTGTCCAATTTGTCTATTTCCCTGACTGTGGGCCCATCTCCACTGGACATGCAGGTGTGGGCATCATTGGTGTAGGAGCAACTGTGTCCTCTGTGCAGCTTGCTAGACATATGTATTGAGTATGTGCAGATGACTTAAGGGACACTCCCGTACCCAGGCTGATGTGACCAGAGCCTTCATTGGGTGGTAACTGATGGCTGACTGACCAAGTGTTCTGCTGACATGACTGAGACCTGCTGGAACTATGTTTGGCACAGCTGAGCTTCCACTGGAGTTGAGTCCCCTCAAGTAAGTGTGTTGTTCCGTGACATTGCCTGGGCCCATGGTGTGTGTTGTGTGAGCATGTGTGTGTGTGTCCACATCCCTTTTTCTACACAGGCTGTGTTCCCTTAATATGTTCCTGTTGGTGATGCTTGCTGAGTTGTCCTGTGTTCATCTCACATCTTTGTCCTGGGCTACCAGAAATGTGGGTGCATGACACACTACTGTTCATTGGTGTGTCATCATTGGGATTTGTCAGTTCTGAGTGGTGATGATGTGGTCAGACGCAGATGGGACACAGTCAGGGGTCCCCATGGCACTTGTTTGTTCGCAATATCATGTAGTTGTCCCTAGGTGGTACCTTTCAGTGATTGAAACATGTGTATGTGTGTGTGACTGCTCCCACTCGTCAGGTTCAGAGGTGCAATGTAGGCAGGAGTCAGCATGTGTGCTTTGTGGTTCTCCTTGGCTTCTGTATTGTCCTGGGACTGTGGCAGGTATTCCGAAGGTTACGGGAGCTTTGACGTCATGGCCATGTACTGCATACTGTGCAGTATGTCTGTCATTCACCAGGGTTGTAGACTGTCCTTGTGTGATGAGTCTGTGGACCTTAGATCCTCCCAACATTACTGTGTTTGTCATGGGTGCATGTGCAATGTCACCAGTCCATGTGGGCTTTACTGATGCACATTGGTGCAGTTCAGGGTGTGTGCTGTTGAGGGTGGACAGATGTGAATGTTTGCATGGCTCGGCCCCTACCTCCCTTTTGTCCCTGGATGACGGGCCATGCTGAGTGATTTGTGTTTGTGTAGGTGTGATGTACGTTTGTGGCACAGGACACATGTCTGAGTTTCACAGTTTGAACAACATCTACCTTTGTCATCACAGTGGATGTATCATGCAGGCTTGTGTCACCCCAATGTATGGTCCGTGGGGGCAGTGCTGTTGTGGGTCTGTCTCTTGCTGTTTTAGTTGTTGTTCATTCTAGCTTGTGTCACATGTGTCTGTTGTGCTCCTTCTCATCTCACAATGCCTGATTGCCCACTAAGGGGTGCCCAATTCATGGGTTACTTTTGTATGGCACTGTGTCCACATCTGTGTCATTGTCGTTCAGCCCCCCCCCCCCCCCCTCATGTGTTGTGTAGTTACCTGGGGATACTGAGACAAACACACACATGTTGTGTCAGATGTGCAGTGTGAGGTTGCCTGTTTGTGTTTGTGCATCTGCACCCGTGCATTGGTATTGCTGTTGTGGGCCATTGGCTGGATGTTGTTTGGGTGGTTTTCCCTGCTGTCCCTGTGAGTCATATCTCATCATTCTGCACATTCATCCTGGTTGTTAGGTCCCATTGCTGCCATGGAATGGGAGTTTGTGACATGATGCCTACAGTCTACACAGGATGTATTGATTTGTGTGTCTATTTTCGAGATGTGTGTATGCATTATGATGGTCACTTCTGCTTTTGTGTCATTGTACACTGTATGCAATGTCAGCCCCCATGGGTGGTGCGTGTCTGCACATGGCCGAGAGTATGTTTTATTTTCACAGCACTGTTAGCCTCACCACATCTCTGTGGGTATGGGACACAACCACTACTTTGCCACAAAAGTGTTTCATGTGTTGGGACCAGGAATCATACATGCTGTTTGGCATTTGCAGCTTTTACCATGATGACACTTACCTTTTGGTCACTGTGATGATGGGGGGTTTAGACCCCATCACCACAATGCTCAACATTTGCTGCAGTTTGGAACCCCACACTTAACTTTTGCTCTACACAGTGAGGGGGGGTTAGTGCACATTGACACAGTGCTATTGTGATGCTTGACTTGTGTAGCCCACAATCAGTTTTTGGTCACACATGTGATGGGAGTTACATTGTATGTTCGAAGTCATATTCACTGTTGTGGGCATTTGTCACAGACTACACACTGTTGTCATGATGTTAGGGGGAATGTATTTTGCTGACATACCTAATGTTGGTGTATGATGGATGTGTGGTGCATCACCCATCCTATGGGTGTGGGTGTTGATATTGATAGTCACACAGCACCCTATGAGTGGGGGTGGCAGTAGTGATAGGCAACAAGTCCCCTATGAGTGGGGGTGGCAGTAGTGATAGGCAACTAGTCCCCTATGAGTGGGGGTGGCAGTAGTGATGGGCAACAAGTCCCCTATGAGTGGGGGTGGCAGTAGTGATGGGCAAGAAGTCCCCTATGAGTGGGGATGGCAGTAGTGATGGGCAACAAGTCCTCTATGAGTGGGGGTGGCAGTAGTGATAGTCAACAACTCCCCTAGGAGTGGGGGTGGCAGTAGTGATAGGCAACAAGTCCCCTATGAGTGGGGGTGGCAGTAGTGATAGGCAACATACCCCCTATGAGTGGGGGTGGCAGTAGTGATGGGCAACATACCCCCTATGAGTGGGGGTGGCAGTAGTGATGGGCAACAAGTCCCCTATGAGTGGGGGTGGCAGTAGTGATAGGCAACAAGTCCCCTATGAGTGGGGGTGGCAGTAGTGATAGGCAACATACCCCCTATGAGTGGGGGTGGCAGTAGTGATGGACAACAAGTCTCCTATGAGTGGGGGTGGCAGTAGTGATAGGCAACAAGTCCCCTATGAGTGGGAGAGGCAGTACTGATAGGCAACATACCCCTTATGAGTGGGGGTGGCAGTAGTGATAGGCAACATACCCTCTATGAGTGGGGGTGGCAGTAGTGATAGGCAACAAGTCCCCTATGAGTGGGGGTGGCAGTAGTGATGGGCAACAAGTCCCCTATGAGTGGAGTGGCAGTAGTGATAGGCAACATACCCCCTATGAGTGGGGGTGGCAGTAGTGATTGGCAACAAGTTCCCTATGAGTGGGGGTGGCAGTAGTGATAGGCAACATACCCCCTATGAGTGGGGGTGGCAATAGTGATGGGCAGCAAGTCCCGTATGAGTGTGGGTGGCAGTAGTGATAGGCAACAAGTCCCCTATGAGTGGGGGTGGCAGTAGTGATGAGCAACAAGTCCCCTATGAGTGGGGCTGGTAGTGGTAATAGCCATGCGACACCTATGGTGGCCTGTTGCTAGTGGACAGGATATGGATCCCCTGGGTGTGTGTGACATTTGGCGGGTACGTGTCATTTGTTTGTGTGATGGGTGTCTGACTTACTGTCTGCGCTGTCCGTGTCTGTTCCTGATCCGGTCATAGATGTACAGTACTGATATGACCTGCGCGATGGGATTCATGATGTGTTTATCTCCTACATGCTGCTTGTTGCTCCGTCTTGTACCCGTTGCTAGCTGGTCCGGAAACTGCTGTGGGAACTGCGTCCAGGTGACTCGAATCGGCGATCGGAGGTACAGCTCGTACGGGAAATGCTGCTGGAATCGCAGCCTACGTGTCGGACGGAATGTGTCAGCTATGCGCATCGTACTTCATTGCCCGGACGGACCGGCTCCCGGGAATGTGTCGGTCGCAAGGTAAGGCTACGAACAGCTCTCGGAGGGCTGTCCGACCCGGATCGGAATCGACCCCTTATTAGAATCACCATATATTTAATAAATTAGAAACTATTATTCATAATAAATTATTATCGTAACAAAATAAAATGATACATTTGACTGTATTAATTTCCATAGAACAAACACAATTAGCAAAAATGTTAATTAAAATATCCACTTTTAAAAAGTCTCCCCACCCTTATCCCCTATAAAACCAATATCCCCTTCTAAAAAAAATGATAAATCCATTAGTTTTAATACATTAATACAACTAAAATCACAAATTTCAACAACTTCATGTTTAATAAATTATCTTACTAAAAACACACAAATCCCCAAAATTAATACACAAATAGAATAAAACACACTACAATGAATTATTCACAAAATAACACTTACAAACGATAATACACACATTTTCTAAATCAATATTTTTTACAACAATAATAAAAAACAATGCCTAAAAGATATTTTTATCTTTGATAATCCTGTCAATTATTTTTTTGACATTCCGATTCTCTTGAAACAATATTTTTTGTATCACAATATTTTTGTTATGATATTTAGTCCAAACACCCCTATATTGTACTAACAGTAGTCCTTATGTGATTCAAGTAGGTCTGTGAAAAGCACCTTGAGCAGCTCCAAACCAGTCTGTACGAAAAACCAGAGTGCAACTGTTCTAAGCATCGTTTTTAGTCAGCCATGCTATTTACTGCCAATCCAAAATTGGCAACAACATGTGACGTCATATTTTACACTTCCCTTATGTTGTGTCAGCCAATGAATGGCGATCCTCGCTTAGAATGTCGGGATAGTGGTAGGGCCTCTGTAAACATGCAAGTCGCACAAAGTTGATCAGACTGTGGTGCATGCTCTAATGGTGTGACAAGCAACAGTATCATAAAAATAGCAGCCTCCCAAATCTATCAATAGGTGGCCTCTCAAATGATTGCTCCACGGATGAAATTTCAGCAGACTCTTTCCAAAGTAGGACACCATATGAACATTAGGAGTCTTCTCAGATAGCGCTGGTGGGTTCCCTTTTTTTTTTTCAGAGTTTTATATAGTACGAACTTGACCCGAATCGGGTATCAGAGCGCTTTACATAGCACCAGTTACGTTACATGAGAACACACATTCATTTTTTGTTAGGCACGGGCAGATTAAGTGATTTGCCCAGAATCACGGGATGATCAGCGTCAATGCCGAGACTCAAACCCAGTTCACCAGATTCAAGGTCGACTGCCCTAGCTGTTAGGCCAACTCCTCTCCCCTGAGCAGTAACACCAACCACATCCTCGTCGCCAAATGTGGAGTGATGAAAGAAAGCAAGTTTAACTCCTCGGTCTAGAGTTACAGCATTTATTAGTAGAAGAGGGAACACATGATAGGAATTCAGCCGACGGGTCCAAGACAATCTCAGCAACTGACAAGACACAATGCAAGATTGCTTCAGAATGCTGACCACTTTCCAGTCAACACATTCCAAATGAAAATGAGTGTACTCATTGACATTGAACAGTACAGTAATAACAGGAATGAAATAATATGTATACTACACTTTAAGATCTCCACCACTTTCTTAGTGAGGAAATAAATGCTTCTAAAATGAACAGTATACCAAGCTCAATTGATATGACATAACCCTACTTCCAATGAGGGGGGAAGCGAGCAAACAATAGGCTCAGCAAAAGCATAGTGCTGCAATGACACTGAAGAAAGATTAGCCATTATTATATTTTATGTGAAGTCCTTGATCTCCCCACTAAGTGACCAATAACTTCCTCAAGCATTACATTTATTACGACAACACTCTGATGACAAAGTTATTATTCAAGTAGACATGCATAAGTTATACATTATGCCATTTCAGCCAAGGAATTAAAAACATTACAGTATAATTAGGTGAGGAAATGATATCAAAAGATAACTCTTAATTATGATCACCAAATGAGACTTAATTGTGAGTCATGAACAGTTTGAATAATTTCAGGAGTCTTCTTACCTCTCTTAGGAAATGTATTGTTTGTGGCTCAGTCCAGATCAATGAACATCCCACTGGTGCCACTTTCCAACATACAGAGGTATTAACAACCTGCACTACTTCTGTTCTCATGACAATCAGTAGCAAGAACAAATGATGATCTGCAATATTCATCCCATATAATGAAGCCAATGAACTCCAGTCTTCTTCTTCGGAAATGATTGGATTCTTCCAGAATTCCTTTGAGACTGTTTAGAAAAGACCTGAATCGTGTATCATGACTGTTTCGTACTCCGAGGTCCCCACACCGGAGGGCTCTTTATGACTATCACTCGATCGTTTATTTACAAGGAGCTCTGCCCTGCGGTCCACGTTGCATACTTTACCCTTACCAGTCGTCATCGTTTGCCTATCATCTTTTGACTCGTTTTTTGAACGTGGCTACGGTTTGATCCAATAGATTGGCTTTTGCGTACTTCCCGTTCATATCCAACTGTTTCTAACCATCGGAGTACGCTTTCCAATAAAGCACACTATATATTTATTCTATTTTCCAGTGGACTTGGCTTATTTGCAAATACCCCTTGCTGTCTATGTTAACCCGTTTCTAGTATAGTAAGTGACCTTTGGAGGAAGTTGAATTGACCATGTGTGTCCAGCGGAACTAAAATTTATGTTTGGATCCTTTTTCAAACCAACAGTTTTAGCTTGAGTGAAGCCCGGCATTAAGACCAAACCATGGTCATAAGAAAATAATTTGGTTGTCCCTACAAACAGAAATATTAATTGCGCCCTGAAGAAGGAGCATACAGAATTACATGGGATCTCCGAAACACGCGTCGGCGCTTTCTTTTTTGTTTATTGTTTTTGTCTTTTATGTAGGTTTTATTGTATTGTGTCATTTATTATTCAGTTGAGTTTTTCTTGTTAGCTACTTTTGTGGCTTTTCTCATGCATTGACTTTGATGAGTATTTGCATTTTTGTTGATTGGCTCTCTCATTAACCTGCCTGCTAGACTTAGGACATATTTTCTCTAAATGTTTGTGCTATATTTTGTGTATTACGAATGAAAATGCACAAAAATGGATATATAATTATTAAGAAAAAATATATTTTTGATAAATAAATTAAACAAAAAAACATTTTATAAATTTACTCTTGGTCTGTGGGCTTACTTAATCTAATGGACTAGTTGCCTATAATTGATGTACTAGTGTGGGAGAAGTGTTCTGTTTTTTTTTATATTTCTGAATCATGTATCAAGCATCACCAATATATAGACACAGACCAGCCTTTTGCTGACCCTCTTTTTCATTTTCAGCCAAAGATCCCTGGAGATGCGCAGTCTCTTCTTGAGACAATTGGTTAATTGAAACTTAGGATCCATCAGGTGATAAAACCTAGACAAATTAGAAAACTTCCTTGGAACAAATTTCCTTTCATTTCTCGAAATCAACACGTTCAAGAAATAAAGTGGATGTTGCAAACAGATCAATTTGTCCTGAATTTCTTCTTTCAAGCCATGTCAAAAGAGTCATCTGAGTTCTTTCAATTCAGATAGTTTCAGCTGCCAAATGACAAAACGAAACAAATTACTTAAGTCAATACATCATTCCTTCTTGTTGAATATGACACAATGCTTCATCAGTGGAACTTTCCAAGACAGGACATTCAAATGTCTTCTTAAAAGCTAGTAAGAAGGTGTCATAAGGCTGCAGGCAAACATCTAAATTTGTTACCAGATGAGTTCCCCAGGTCAAGGCAGATCAAGTTAGGCACTTAATTAAGTTTCCCATTTTGACATGATTTGACTAAACCATGCTTGTCAAAAAGCAAAATGCAATGTAAGAGAATACAGATATTCACCAAACTTTGTTGGATGCCCAAAAAACTGCTGGGCAGTGGAAGAGACTATTGGGACATTTTTTTTGTTTTTGTTTTATATAGCACAAACTATACCAGAAGGTATCAGAGCGCTTTACATGAGAACCAGTTGCATTACAGACGGGCACATTCTTTTTGTTAGGCACGGGTAGATTAAGTGATTTGCCTAGAATCCCTACCGAGACTCGAACACGGTTCCCCAGCTTCGAGGTCGACTGCCCTAACAGTTAGGCCACATCCTCTCCCCTTTTTTACTTTTATAGAACTTGATACTAAGGTCTTCTAAGTGCCAAATTCTCACAGATCATTTGCTATAAATCTTGTGCTAGGTCCTGGGAAGAATCCATAGCATTACCAAACCTATGAAGTTGCTGGCTTTGCAGTCCATCAAGCCTAACTGATGAGAATTTATTCTGCGTTCCTTCATGATTGCTCGTGTAAAGGGCCCAAGATTGACATCCTTGACGTACTGCGGAAGTCTCTGGTAAGATAATGGTACTGCTCTTGTCTCAGATCTCGGCAAAGATGTAACCGCTTACGCATGAAGTAAATCTTGATTATGAGTGCCTGGTTATTTGTGCATTATCACAATCAACAAATAATGATACACTGTTGATCATTATTTATTAGATGTGATAAATACAGCAAAATTAGTTTCCCTATTTGAAGTCAGGAATAACATGCAGATGTTGGTGCTTGCTACATGTAAATCCGTATATATCATCGTATTTTCTAAACCTTTTTCAACCAATAAATATAAGGATGCTTAACCTGTCGATATTCATCTGTAAAAATCTCTGAGGGTTAAAAAATGTGACTTCTCATAGTTGTGATACTTGTACAAACATGTAATCAAGACCTTTCAGGGCGTAAAATGTGCTCGACTTCTTCAATGAGGATGTCGATCTCATTCAAGGTACTTATTTTAGGGGAGATTCCACAACCTTTTTGTTGTTAAGTTCAGCCATATGTTTCTTGCTGCTTTTCCCCTTAGCCACTGCATAATCTTAGGTTAGCTAGATACAACCCCTACTATTGGATTCCAGCTGAAGCTAAAGTAACAGGAGCTTTTTGGATCAAAGATGATACCAGCCGTGGGTCAGTAATGGCCGAGTTCCTTGAACCAGATCTTGATGTATCACCTAGTGTATAACACCTGATACTAGCCCACTATGTCAATAGGTAGCACTGAGAGCAGGCATGGAAGTCTGGGCTCTTAGTTCCCCTACCGCAAACAGAGAATAAATCACTATAATGTAGTGCCTCACAGCGCACACCTAACCCATTAACAGACAGAAATTAACAAAAATCATTTTATATCTCGAGATCTTGGCTTTCAATGAATCCGATTACCTAAAAGACAATTTTAAACAATGAATACATCAGGCACAATAAGCGCAACCAATGAACATAAATGAACCTTCAAAATTGAATATCCTAACGCAAAGCCCTCTTGGACACAACTTGGACACCTACAAAAACGCAGCTCAAAAGTGAATCAAAGGCATCAAATCAGAATGATCAATGCTCCTCACAACCCACAGATCAAAGCCCCATAACCAAAAGATTCACATCCAAAATATTTTATGACACTGCACACCCTCAGACTACAAACACCAGAATACACCACTAACAAAACACAAAATGCCCAATCTCTATCACAACTCACCATAACACTTCATTTTATTTAACCTCACTCAGTCTGGATCCTCTTCAAGAACACCTGAACACTGCCATTATCCACACAGGACAACAGAGAAAGGGAGTTGCAGACTGAATGAGGGGCAATTTAGTTTCAGGGTGTGACGAGTTGTAACGTGAAGGTCCATTTTCTAGCTATCTGAATTTCAAATCAAACCTATCCAGATGCAGTTGTAACCATCCTCTGCTACCAGAACTGATATTTCTATGGGTTGTCAAATGTAAGTACTACTGATGAAGTTAATCCCCTAAGAATTTGTTGCTTCTAGCTAGATCTGGCCACTGGGTTAAAGTCAACAATATTTCAGAATTAAGGGCCAGATTACGATGGCGGTAGGACCGCCACCATCTGGCTGTCAGTGGCGGTCCCACCGCCATCTGTCCCTGCAGGTCTGCCCGCCACATCCTAATGCTGCGGGCGGAGGCATCTGGCAAAGGGACCATTCGCCTCGCATCCGACAGGCTCAAGGGGCCCGTTGGACCGTCGGAGGGACTGTAATTCCAACAATAGGGCGGTGCCTGCTCAGGCACCGCCGTAGGGATTACAATGTCCCTTTCCGCCTGCCATTTCATGGTACTCCACCCGTCATGATAAGGCAGGAGGAGAGTGACTTTGGGGGCACCTAGCAGGCCCTCCTTCCCCCCTGGCCCTCCGCTATGGGGTCTGGAGGGCACCTATGGTGCCCCCCTAAACATCCCTGCACCGTGTGGCAGGCACCGCATGGTGCCTGTCACAAGGTGCAGGGATGTTTACAAACATTCCTCTTAGCAATGAGGCTTGTGCTGCAGCCATTGTTTGGGCTGCAGCACAAGCCTCAATGCTAAGGGGCATGGTTCCGGCTGATCAGATTGTAATTTGTCTGGCGGGACTGCCGACTCCCTGTTGGCCGTACCCGTTCCCGAAGGGGATGGCAGTCGGACACTCATCCGACCGCCATCATAATCAGGCCCCAAATGCAAAGCACGTTAAGCTTTACAAAAAAACCTAGTACATATTATAATCAAACCATAAATGTTTATTAAAACATATGAAGGCAATACAGAAGACAAAATATATAGTTAGAAGGCAATCATGAGTATTATGATGCTCAGAAAAAATGAAGAATCAATATTTACTTTGTTATATTTGAGCTGAACTGTACCCAGTTGTGATAAATCAGAGTAAACACTGACACAGTGCTGCCTCCCAAGAGGTGGGGAAAGGTTCTCCAACTCACACCCAGGAAGGGGTCTCTTTTTAGGGAATTCTACAATGAGAACCATATATTTTGTGTGAAGGTGCTAATGTCCACGTACCATCCAATCAGGTTAAAGGAAGAATGGTAATAAAGCACAACAACGGCTGACTTTTAGAGCCGCACTTCACTGTACCATTTCTTCTTTATCCAATAGATGTGCATGACAATTCCTGCACTTGCCGTTGTTAGGTGCAACTGCAAATGCAGAACACAAATGAGAGGTATTTGGAATGGTGCACCATAAACGTTCTTGTGCAAAGTCAATAAGGAAATGAGTCCGGCAATATGTTCTTTTTAGTCATCTCTTTTATTAAGTCAACTCCACTTCCTTGCATCAACGAACATCATCCAGCCAATGCGTTTCGTTCAGTTATTACACGGCTGTGAACAACCCATATATAAATACATAAATATATACAAATGGTAGACATATGTACATGCAGAAGCACAATTCACAAGGAATATGCATGTTCAATCACACAATAAAATTGCACAACAGACAGATTTCAAGGACAAGTTTAAAAAACACATTTACATTTATGACATGCACAAGAAGGTGTGACAATAAAATCCATACTTTTGAAGGGTCCAAAAGGGAATAACAAATGGAAAGGGGAAGGAAGGGGAGAAGGAACAGGTGGCAGGGGGAAAGTGCATTGGAAAATGGACCTGCATGACTAAAAAATACCCCCTATGACACTTTGGTCAATGGTCAGTGGATGTAAACTAGAACGCATCAGACAAACAACCAAATGTTAGAGCAAAGTACTGCTTAAATAATAAGACAACAGAACATAAGCACAAAGACTGGGGGCCACAGTATACCTATAGTACGCATAAACCCAGGTATGGAGTCTAAGTACGACAAACAAAATACCAAAATAAAAGGACAAAAACACAGCATTGGAGAAGGTGAGGAACCTAACTCACGCATAGTGATCACACACAGGTGAAGTGCACAGTTGTCATTATTGATGTAACATACCTCATGGAATATTGATAGGTTTGGGTATCCAATTGAAGGGTGTAGCACCTGTGCCGCTGCCGTATGTACCAATCATCATAAGCAGAGCTGGTGAGTGTAGAAATGGCAAGGCCTCATATTGGGGCCACGTGTTTGATAGCCCGTAAATTATGCCTACATGTAGAATAAACAAACTGAAAACGCCATTGAAAATAAGGCGGAATGAATCCCTGGCTATGCACATGTTATTGTGGTTGAACCACAAAACCAAATCAAGAGATTAAGCCAAGTCCATATCCCACGCAACAATTTACGGGTGTGTAATACCACCCTACTCAATAATGGCAAAGCCTAAATACCTTTTAAGCTCAGGCGTATATAACAAGAGTCTCACCAGCATGCATGACTAATGAGTAAAGTCATGGGCAAGATGAAATAAAGCGACAGTGCACTAGTTGTATTGTAAATCCAATAGACTTGATTTGGCAGCCATTTAGTAAACCACAGTCATGTGCCGGCCACCTTAGCATGGGCCATAATGGTAAAAGGAATAGATATGACTCAACATAAAAGAATGTCAACAGCAATGTGGAAGTAATCCTGAAATACGGGCTGCATGGTACACGCTAAATAAACGTGCACCTCCTGCGTGTGCCCACCTTGGCATGGGGCACCATGGTAAAGAGAATGCTTATAACCCAACCTAAAAGAATGATAACAACAATGGTGAAGTAATCCCGAAATACGGTCCGCATGGTACACGCTAAATAAATGTGCACCTTCTACGTGTGCAAGGGCCGTAGAAGTATGTAACCCCAAACACAGTGAGTAGGCCTAAAGGTGGCAGGAGAAGGTCTGCATCTCTTACCAAGTATCACGTCTTAACACCAACCGGGTCAGAATCAACTGGCCCGGTGGCGTACGGCCATATTTAAAGGCACAAATGGAAATAGAGAAAAGCTGCAGCTGATCCGAACACTAATGGTGTACAATGGCCCCTCGATGCAAACTCATACTGGGCCACGCCCCCATGGATGACGAATGGAATACTGCAAACGTGGATGCCCTCAAACCAAAATTAGAAATATAAAATTTGTGTATGTCACCACGTTAAAAGGAAATGTTGTGATTGTGTGAAGGAAAGATATAAGGTTACGCCCGACACAATCAAAGCAAACCAAAAAAGGGGGGATCGTCCATGTGGCGCCCTGCCCTTAGTAGCACCAATAAAAAGTATGCCCTGGTAAGGATGGCCAAGTAACACAAAAATGACAAATTATACCCCAGGCGTGATGTCCACTAAAATTGTATAATAACAGGAGCCAGAGAGCATAGTTACTACAAAACACCTGAAATAAATACCAAGCCTCCGCCACAACATCACTGAGAACCCAAATTAACAAAAGTCATGAGGTAAGGTGGCCACGAAAGAGTATGATCAGAGGGGTTAATATGTGACTGATGCCAAATATAGACTCGTATAATCGTAAAATTGGGAGCTGGAAGTAGCACCCGTTATGAGCAGAACAAACCTGAAAAGACGGAGGCAAATAGGGCAACCAACCCTTAATGGGCCAAATAAACAAATACCCTGGTAGTGCTGGCCAAATCGTACAAGTGTAATATAAGTAACATGTACCCTGGTGAGGGTGGCCAAACCTTAAACTACAATAAAGGAAACCAAAGGTTATAGCCGCACAAAAGAGCCTAAGGTTCAGCCAGAAATGGTGCTGTGGTGGAGTGGAATGGACAAAACACACCAGTAGATAAGCCCAGTGATGGTAATAGTAACATGAATTGTTACTATCCGAGAAATACCTAAGGGAAAGGGGCAGGAGTGGATAGGTCAGCGCTCAGACAGGCGCGCAGGGTGGCGAGACCGATGCCCCCTTATATCATACGATGTAGTCCAGGATAAAGACTCATGAATGTAAATTCATGAGTAAAACGTCAGGCACCTAGATAGAAAGACAGACAACAACCAGATCTCTTGAAAAGGACCCGAATACACACTCCTGAGTACAGAGCAAGGCACGATAAATAGGGAGCCTGCTGTCCACCTTGTCTCAAGAAATAATGGAACTCATTGTCCGTGTTGTGCCCCTTCACGACAGATAGTAACCTGCAAATCCATTTCACTTCAGTTTGCCTCATGACAAGTTCCCTGTCACCACCTTGTGTGTTTGCCGTAATATGATCAATTCCACAGAACCAAAAAGAGGGGTCCCCCATATGTGCTACCCTATAATGATCAGTCATGGGGTACCTCGGTCTGAGTTGAGCAGGGCTCTACGATGTTCTTGAATCCTTGTCTTGAGACTGCATATTGTGCTGCCCACATAGATCAGCTTACACAGACATCCAATAATGTAAACCACATACGGTGTGTTACAATTAATGAAATGCCGGATCTTTTAGACATGGTCCGTATTGTGGCCGAGCTCCCTTTGTTTATTCTGGCCGAATTGGCATATGTTGCAGTTAGTGCGTGTGTAAAAGCCAGACAGTCCCATGGGTAACCAAGTCTTCCCAGTGGGCTTATTAGTTGTGACATAGCTTGGGCAGAGTGAATCACGTAGTGTATGTCCCCTCCTGTACACTATCGTCGGATTGTTATTAATAAACGGACGCAGTGTGGGAATGTCCCAAAGTAAGTGCCAATGCTTTCTGAATGCCTCAAAGAGGTTGTCACTTAGTATGGTGTATTTTGTGTAGAATGCCAATTTTCTTCCAGATTGTACTTTGCTGGACCTTTTATGCCTTGCCTCTTGTCTATGTTTGTTAATTGTTTCAGTTCTCGGCAAGCATACTGCTCTATGTACGTCTCGTTCTAGTGTTTTTTGCTCATAACCATGGTGATGGAAGCGTTGTTTGATGTCCACTATATTTTCTCTGAATTTGCTTCCCTCACTACAAATCTGTCTGGTTCGCACCATTTCACCGTAAGGAATGTTATTGAAGACAGATTTTAAGTGTGTACTTGACGCATGCAAGACGCGGCTACATGCAGTTTTCTTGCGGTATATAGTACTTTGCACCACCCCATCTTTGACATAAATGTGTATGTCCAGAAAGTCAATGTGTTCTTTGTGATTATACGGGCTATCATTCAAGTATGCCAAATTATCAAACAATATGTCACTGGGGCCCGCCCAGAGGCAAATTATGTCATCTATGTACCTCCACCAGAAAATGATATACTTATTCCAGGGGGATGCACCTATGCCCCAGGCATGCTCCCTCTCATACCAGCCCATGAAACGTCCAGCATAAGAGGGAGCAAAGCGGGAACCAATAGCAGTTCCCTGCAGTTGGTGGTACCATTTCTCATCGTGCTTGAAAAATGTTTTTAGTGAGAATAAGCTCAAGCATATCTAAAATCATGGCATTGTATGCATAATGGTCAGCACCATCCTTATCCAGATAATGGTGTATGGCCATTAGGCCGAAGTTCTTCTGGATACATGTGTGCAAGCTCACTACATCAAGTGTGACAAATTGCAATTCTTCTGACCACAGAAACTCGTTAAATTTGACCAAAATGTCCTTACTGTCTTTGAGGTAGGCCGGGAGGTTCATTACATGTTTCTGCAAAGTGATATCCACAAACTCCGATAACTTCTCCGTGGGTTAGCCCACTGCGGAAATTCTGGGCCTCCCTGATGGAAAATCCCCCCTTTATGCAACTTAGGCAGAATATATATGCATGGGAATCTGGCATTTTCAACATGTAGGTATCTCCACTCATCATCCGTAAGCAGGCATTCATCCCTCCATTCACATAATCTAGCATTGATGGTCACGGTAAGCTCTGGCATCGGGTTGTACCTGGCCAACTCATAGCACTGTTGGTCACTAATTTGGCGGGAGATCTCGGTCTGTCCTATCCATAATTACAACATTACTGTCTGCATCTGCCTCCTGCATTACAATTGCTGCATCACTTTGTATCCTACTTAAAGCCTTCCTCTCTTCCCCTGACAGATTGCATTTAGGTTGGGGACTAAACTTGTTCGGGATCTCCATTAATCAAAGTTCCTGTGTCATCCTCTCACCAAATTCATCAATGTTAGAGTGATATCCGCCATGCGGAACAAACCTAGATTTACACCTCGGCCCAGTATCGCTGTTTACATTCTCTCTAATATTAAGGTCATCAAGAATTTCTCTCATTTCAATCGCATCATCATTTTCAATAGACAATACATTTTGCACATCACGTATGTCCCCAATGGTTTGTAATGTAGGTAGTGTTTCATGCAAAATGGAGACAGGCTTGGGTATTTGCTGTGAACAATTTTCTTTTAATTTGAGTAAACGTAAAAACTTAAACAAATCAATATGAACATCAACCAAATCCCCACATTGAGTGGGACAGAAACCAAGACCACTTTTTAGGACGCTTATTTCATGTTTATCTAGTGTTCTGACAGAAAGATTGATGATCTGGAGATCCATTTGTGCAGGTGTGGATTCCAACAAATGAGCAGTATGAAACTGGGAATCAAGTCCTAACAAATCTGCATTGGCGCTAGCAAGGCCCGCTACATCTAGTTTTTCTTCAAGCAGGTTAGCATGGCATGGCTGTCTGGTATCCGTCTTCCTCCTTCTCCCACCTTGCCTTGTCTTCTTAGTCCCTTTTTGCGCTGTCCGTCAGCTATGCGTAATCTCTCTAGTTCCCTCTGAAAGTTGGAGGCCCCTTCCCCTAAAGCGGTGTCTGACTCAGCAGCATTGGAGGCGGTACTCTAGCAGGAAGTTATTGAACTGCTGCTTGCTGATCAAATCTCAAGGCTTTCTTCCATGCCTCTTTTGCTGTCCTTCAAACTGTTGGGATTGTTATATTTTCACGCGAAGATACGGCCATCCTTATAATCGCGATCGTCTCGTCTGATTTTGCACATCTTTTTGTCCCTAAGGTATTGCTGATGGTCTTCAATTACCTTATTAAAATAGCATCATTTTTATCAATTAGTTGCTTACAATCCATAGCCTCAATTTGCTTCTCCAAACCTTCTATTTCTGTCTGGAGTTTTAACCCCTTTTCATTCGCATGCTTGATTAAAATTTTAATTATGGTGAACGATGCCCCCTCTAGGTTTGGTTCCTACATCCCCATTCAGTTCCTCACTCAGATCTTCAAAGGTTGGGAAAATAAGAATCCGTAAACCCCTAGGGATCTTTTTGTTATTCATGTATTGCTGCAGGGGGAAACCGTCCCACCAACGGGCAATCTCCTGTTTTTTTACCTGTTCTAACTTAACAAAACATGCACGTAGCCCAGAGTTCTGATGGTCACTTGGTGTCCCCAGTGACACAGCACTGAACCCCTTTCCAAACAAATCTCGTGCTGTTGTAGGGATTCTGCGTATGCACAGAACTATGCGCAGGAAACCAGAACCTTAGAGAATTGTGGTGTACCAGAAACTCCCCTCAGAACTAAGAACCCCTTATCCGACTAGCTTAGTGTCACATTCGTTATCCGAGATTTAGCTCGGCGGTCCCAATGTATAGACAACCCAGAACATGCGACTTAGTTATTCTCAGGAATGGTGGGAACCCGAAATACCCGTTTGCACATATATATCAGTCCACAACAGAATAACTAAGACACAGTAAAGTTTAAAGAATTTATTCATAAACCTCGAGTCCTGTTATACAGTACTTTGGCTAACATAAGCAGACAAATGGTTAAGATCATTACCATTAGCATTGTTACAATACCATAGAAAACGAAAGGAGCGATCATATTAATAATGACAGTGGGAAACAACCACCCTCCTTTCTCTAGTAACTAATAAAATATTATTAGACTATTAGAAGGTCTCATAGGCTTGCATAGGGGACCCCATACCGTATAGATCAGCTTAGGTGTATCACATCACAGGATCAGCTCAGTGTTCTCTGCTTCAGCTCTTCTATCGAATGTGTCTAAAAACCTGCTGCGCTGTAATATTAAAGCCTACGGCTTTCCGGTATTTGCAGCTGCGTGCATGTTATGGCTAAACAGTGGTACGATCACCCTGAACACAATCAGCCGGCACCGTCTAGTGTCCTAGAACAGTTCTTTACTCGATGTACAGACCAAGGGCACTAGCAACTGTTAAGGATGTATACATAACATTCACTTGAGACAAGAGCGAGTCTGCATTTCTCAAATGAATAACATGTAACAACAGTGTCGGGTGCAAAGGCAGCAAAAGCAGCAAGATGGCTGTCTAACAGCTAACGTGATTGAGCTAACTTAGCAATGTAAATAGGGAGTGGCCTAAAACCACGTGACATCCCCCTTTGATCGAATCACGGGACTACCAGGGGCGTATAATTTAATAGAACGCAGAGTTCAAGATCAACGATGCAGACTAAAGAGCTTGAAATGTGAGTGTTCAGAAAATGAGAGAAAACATTTTTTCGAAGAGAAAAATATATAAAAACTGCAACTCCACATGACTCGCCATCAGACATTGTGAGCACAAATGTCAATCTAGGAAAGTATAAGCAGCGTATGCAGCCGCAGCTTCCAGTAGAAAATCATTGGAGTCATCCGCAAAATTGTCTGTCATCCAATTCAGCAAAGAAAAAGAACACACGTGTTCCACAGGGAAATGAGTATCAAGCACTCCACGTGGACAAGAAGCAGGCATCTCAATGTAACTTCGTGCCAGGAAGTCAACTGCAGCCTTCTCGATATCCCATAAACCAAGGACTCCATGCGCCGCACCCAAGGCCATAAACCCGACTCCAGAACAGTCAAACTCATGAACCACTAAGGGATACATCAGTCGATCAAAATCCAGGTCAGGTGACACCAAGTTTGACAAACACATATCAGGAGCCCATTGGAACGGACATTCGAGACAGTGAAAAACAGGCTGTACACAAGTGAAAAACGGGAACCGGAAGGATAATCCATAAGCGACACTCAAGGTAGCCAGTGGTAAAGTCCCATAGGATTCCCACATCCGGCTACGCAGATGGAACAGGCTGAATCCGTGGTCGAGTAGCGCAAGTCGTGCATCCATAGCGTAGAGCGCAGACCAACAGGAGTATGCCAGCAATTAAAGCGAGAATCAGAGGAAACCCTCCGAAAACACCAGAAAAAATAGAATCAAAAATAGCTGGTATTATACCAAAGATAGACTGGAAAGACGTCACAAGGCCAGAGACTACAATTTTAAAAAAATGTACCAGACCAGTCGTGGAAGAAGCATTGAAGATAGTGTGTATTAATGTGCCAAAATGCAGGGGGAGGTCAGTATTCAAAAGTGCTTGAACTTCTGTGCGAGTGTTCGCCACTTGAAGGAGAAATGTTTCACGGGACGAAGTCAACGCAACCTCCTTTTGAGACAAAAGAGCCCTTATTCTGCTCATCCTATTGAACTCTGCTTTCAAGGTTGGAATCGTCGGCCAGATGGATATATCAAGCCGGCCTTGCGGGGGTGGGAAAAGCACGTTATTACAGCAAATTACCCTCCGTGAAACTGAAACTATATAGGGAATTCCAGCTAACATCCCACAGCAAGCCTCACTATTTAAAAGCAGATAACTACCATTAGCAAGCAGCGTAAATGATGGCGTTATAACTGGCACAGGAATGCCATTCAACACGCAAGCTAAATTTGGGGCATTCATATTACACGATCCATGTAATTGGATATGTCTACACACTACGGAATGATCAGGAGCAGACGTACACTCCTCACCCTTCAAATAAACTTCTTTGCCTTCTCTCTCACATCGATATGTAAATGGGAGAGACCAGACTTCATGCAAGAATGCGGAACCAAGTTTTTCATATCTTCCCAAGGCGTAATGTTTCATGCACGAACTAAATCTATACATAGAAATCGGGAGAGTGACCATCCCATGGATGAGCCACACTGCATAATCAGACTCAGCCACTGAAAAAGGCAAAGGTTCTAACTTTTCTATATGCAGTAGTGAATACGTAGCATCTTTCATGGACATGAATTGCTGCTTTGCTGTCAGATTAAATGGTCGGAATAAAGAAGAAATATTCATGTAATCCCAAGGTACTTTCCCCGCCTTTAACGTTTGCAAAGTCCAAGCAAATTGCATAATCGATCGCAATTGATTTTGACCATGATATAACACAGACACATCCTCCTGGACAATATCTACAACAGATGAGACAATGTTATCTAAAGTATATATTCTCGAAGATAAGGTGTTAATACTATTATCTATCACTGCCAATACTTTTTCCATATTGGCCTGGTCAATAGCACGGAGCCTGGAAGCTGCCTCAATCTGTGACAACTTCCAAACCTCGTTGTAAACAGCATACACCCACCTTTTGGATCTTCCCAATGCGGGACCTTTAACAAAATCATTCAAATCTATTTTGTCATGTAAACGGGACAAGTGAATTTTTACAGAATCTAATGTGGAATGTTGTAGCCATGTCTGGCACAATTTACCTACCGAGTAGGTAGTGACAGTGTGTGAGGATACAAACCGAGGGTCTACTCTATCCTGTATGTATCCGGGAACCAACCCCAAAAATCTACGTTGACAGGTATCCGAACTTCTCTGCCATACCAACCAACCTTTAGGGTCAAATGCACTAATATTGAAGGTGTAATTTGAAACAAAAGATTGCAACATAGCAAGGGACAGATCTGTGTGATTCTCCCAACCAGGATAAGCACTCAGATCCGGGATCGAGGGAGAAGTTAATTTTTTAGAAATAGCCAATCCAAAACAGGTTGTCTGAAAAATTGTGGAATTTAAAAATAACATGTGGTTTGGGATGAGGCAGGCACGATGTAAAGCTTCTGTTCCTTGTACTTGCCAAGACTTAGTGCCCCAAACCGATTTGAGATCAATAGTATCTTTCCAAACGTCATACCCTCCAATTGCCAAATCGTCCATAAAGGACTTAGAAAACAACAATTTAGTGTGTGTCAAATGCACCTTTGAAATAGGTTCGTCCTTAAGTTTAAAATAAAAGGATGCATTATTAGACACACTGAAATCTGAAAAATATGAAAATGTGTTGACCAAAGTTTTTGAACTACCAATCATCGGGGCAGGGCAATGTTCCCACTGAGTAAAGTTGACTAAACTTCGAAATGCATTAGCCCTATGAAGAAAATGAGTTCCATAATGTTGATAACAAAACTGCTCTGCATAGTTTTCAGTATTCAAATACAAATCTTCAGCATCAAATGCGGCATAGTATTTCAAATCAGAAAACAGTGTCTCTATAGTTTTTACATCCCAATCGTCAGATCGAATGTTCTGTTTTACCACATCACCCATAGAAACACGATATACAGATGGTACATTAATCACTTCCGTGGGCCCATGAATTTGAAATTTAACTGCATCCATGCTATTCCATCACGGACAGGCCAGGCTGTGATGTTCACAAAAGTCTGGTCCCTCTTCATGATGTGCGACGATGAATGTGGGGCCAAAGTTCCATTAATTAATCTAATTGTAGAACGTTCATTCAGGTAGTGTCCATTTATAAGCCTAAAAAACACCACCACAAAGCCAATGGACATGAACAAAAAAATGCAAATGAGCACCAGCCAAATGTAAATCCAGGGGGGAACCAAAAATTGTCTCTTGAACCAGGCAAAAAATTTTGGAAATTTGGAAGGGGCAGTGGAAGTCAATGATTCAGTTCCAAAGGAAGAATTAGACTGGATAATTTCTGTTGAATGCAAAAGGGGCAATGGAACATCAGCAGGATAAGAATACTCAGCATCATCAGGCAAATCACCATCCGCAGGCGATACAGCAGAATCAGAAAGTACTTGCATTTCAATAGCAACATCAGGCACGATGTCAGATGGTGGCACCATAACAGAACTGCGCATCATTGAAGGGCAAGAAACTGAAGGTGTCAGACTATGGAGTATCGGCCACCCTGTGTAGCTTGACATTGTCAACTGAAATGTACCTGTTGTCTCTGTGACCAGGAAGTGGAGGCAAAACAACTGTACGTGTACCCTTAACTCCAAGCACCGGCACTGGTGCACGATAAGAGGGGCCAAACTCTTTCTTCTTCTCCACCTTCTCACGGAGCAGATCACCAACTCTGGGTAGCCAGCCGACTACCGGAATCTGAAATCCAGCTTCGGACGCAGAGGATATGTGCTCTTTTGCTAGAGTGTCTCTTGCTTCTTGAAGATTCTGTAAGACAGTACAGTGGTCATCTAAGTCAAAAGGCGCGGCCGCCGCCGCCATGTTCAGACCCTCAAGGTCTGGGACAAACATTCGAACCCCGAAGAGCATCATGTACGGGGTCCTCCCACCCAGAGACCTTCTAGGGAGATTATTAAGTGCACGTTGGACGTCAAACAAATGGGCTAGCCAGTTTTTGCCAGTACCTAACACCCTGGCTGTCAATGATTGCTTTAGGTCACGGTTCATTCGTTCCACAACACTATTGCCATCAGGCCGGTATGGAGACGAAAATTTGACTTGGACCCCCAAACTTCTCATAGCTTCTTTGAACGCCTTAGAGGCGAACGCAGGGCCCTGATCAGAGTGAAGGGTTCCACATGCAAAACTCCCTATAAAGACACGCAATGCTTTGATGACAGTCCTGGCGTCAGCACTCCTGTGTGGCCACACCCAAAGAAAACGTGTGCACGAATCTACTGCAACCAAGATATACTTGTACGCAGTGTCTGAGGAAAAAGGACCGCAGTGATCTAAATAAACACACGCCAGTGGTTGATTAGATATATGCAGCTGCGTTTGTGGTGGACGCGCCACAGAAGACGGTTTTATTTGTTGGCAAATACCACAATTGAGGACATAAGTCTGCGTATGTTTGTACAAACCGTACCACCAATAACGCTGTTGCAACAGTGACACAGTTGCGGACACTCCGGCGTGCGCAGACGCAACACCCTCGTGCACAGCTTGCACCAAAGCGGGCCTGCAGTCTGCATTGGGAATAACTCTATCCCCAACATCATTAATCCTCACTAACGGGACGTTATCAGGACTTAAGTGATAATGGTATCGAGAAGGGAAACCTCTAGGGAAGTTTGTCCCAGTCTCAGAAGCAGCAATGGCTGCCAAGATGTCATCATCGATCTTACTTTTGGATCTTGTAACTGCTGCTACCAAGTATGTTGCCACTGCTGTTTTAGCTGCCTCGTCAGCCAAACTGTTACCGACAGCATGGACGCCAACTCGTTGGTGACCAAGAGTGTGAATAACATTCACAAGGGGCCGACTGCCTTTTAGTTCAGCCACCCTAGCCCAAAGCGTTTTATGCTTCACTGTGCTACCTTTTGAATCACGAAATCCATTCGCGATCCAAAACATCAGATTGTCGTTGTAAGATTGAACACAATAGTAAGAGTCACTTACTATAAGAGTTGTGACTCTATGATCAGCAAACTCCAGTGCAAGCACCAGAGCACGAAGCTCCGCCAATTGTGCGGTACAATCACCCAAAGTCTGCGTATGCACCGCATCCTGTATGAATTCTCCATTCACGAAAGTACCAACAACAATTGCGCAAGCCGCTGAATAAGCGTGCCTTGATCCAGTTGCGGGCTGCGCGGACCCATCAGTGTATATAACACAATGGAACTCCTCCAACGGGCGCAATGTAAGTGGAGCCGGATGAACTAATTCATACTCCAAACTCTCCTGAGTCTGTAGTCCTGCGTCAAAGATGTATTCGACGTCAGGCGAGGCTAAGGAGGTCGCCCATTGTATCCACCTTGGATGCAAAGCCTTAGAATTCGGCACACTTGCTTTAGTGACTGCCTCTAGGGCAGGAAACGGTGTCACCACCATCATGCGTTTCCCCTGCGATAGCGCTCGTTCTTTCAGGATTGCCATCTGAACAGCTGTCAAAACCTTTTCGACAGTGGAGAAACGCATTTCAGCCGAAGTATATAAATGAGATTTGTAAGCAATGGGGACCGTGTCGCCCTCATTGTATGTTAAGTACGTGAACCCCTCCACACCCGGTACTATTCTTATGACCAGGTTTGTGTGGTCATCACGAGTTTGTAAATATTTCGCAGTAAGAAGGTCAGACTGCAAAGAGTGCAATGCAGCTGAATGCTCTGGCAGCCAGCAAGATTTGGTAAAAGTTGGTTGTACCAAGGCATATAGTGTCTTGATACGCTGGGCATATTCAGGAATGTAGGTACGACCGAAATTCAGAAAGCCCAGCAATGATTGTAGTTATTTCAATGTCGCAGGGATACGAAGGCGTGCGCATTTCTCAAGGAACTGCGGAGCCAAGCCGCGGCCCTCATTGTTGAGTTCGTACCCCAAGAATAATACTGTGTACTCGGCAATGTGGGACTTCTTAAAGTTAAACTTGTAACCGAAGTCCGCAAACATAGTAATTATGTTGTCCACGCGAGCAAGGTGTGGAAGCAACTCGTCGTCTGTCAAGTATATGTCATCAACGTACGAGTATGCCTCCGGGTCTACCATCTCTAAGAGAGAGACCACACGAGCAGCAAACACCCCAGGACTATTTTTATAGCCCATAGGAAGCCTTTTGAACACTTTTTGTTTACCACCCGAAGTAAAAGCGGTCCACTCATAACTATGAGGGGATATGTTATGGCAATAAAAGCCATTGGACAAGTCGAGTGTGGTTTTGAACCTCTTCCTCACAAGACTATCGACGAGAGCCGAACTATGTGTATTTTGCACCGCACAATTCCGGCAGTGCGAGTTTAAGTGCCGGTAATCCAAAACTAGGCGGTACGATCCGTCAGGCTTCGTCACAGTGAATAAAGGATTATTCATGGGTGACACACACGTTTCAATCACTCCCTGATATTCCAATTGTTCAAGGATAGACGCGACGTGAGATCTAGCTTCTCGACGCATAGGGTATTGGGGTTGTGGCTGGGGGTCGGACCGCAATGGAATTTCGTGGAGGGCAGAACATTTATCCCACCCCACCTGATTACGATACAACGCAGGTGCTAGCACCCGCGCCCACTCCTCGGCTAACTTCCCAGACTCCTCCTTGGGCACTACGTGTCCAAAAGAAGGAAGAATGACTTCTTCCCCCCTTGGAGCGTTTAGAACGAAAGCCGGGGGCCAATCTTTCTCCGCCAAGAATATATCATAGGTGGTCGTCAGATTATCCCAAAATACCGCGTTAATTTTTCGTTGTATGTCACCCTCAATAATGAGGACTACTTCAAATAATCTCTATGGGGGGGCTACGCGAGTATCAGCAGTTTCTACTGTCACATAGATTTTAGTTGCTGTCGCCTCCAGAAATGGACGCAGTGCTCCCCGCACTACTGTAACTTCCGCCGCGCTGTCTAGCAGCGTCAGCGCCCATTTCATGTTCAGAAGCTGTGTCCGTACCATCTGAGGCATACTTCGCTGAGATTGCAGCAACTTTCTTTTTCTGAAACGGAGGACGTGGACGTGCAGAATCTTCTTGCTTGCCTTTTCCGTCCGCCTGTCGGGGCTGGTCTCGACCTTGAGCACCCCGGCCTCTCCCACGGTCTCCGCCACCAAAGTGTGAAGCCGCTGTTTCCTGTGAAGAACGAGGAGAGCGCTGGTCAGGAACCTGAAACCTATCAGGTGACTTAATACGAGAACGATCACGCAAATCATAAGTGCGTTCAACATACGCCTGAACAGGAGAGGCAGGACGAGTATCCTGTTTCTGTTGCTGTTTATCTTATTTTTTAGTTCGCCAATTTTGTTTTGGAAAGTTGGGTTTATCGTCTTTTGTAGACGAACTCACTTTAGTGTGCTGTACTACATCAGGAATTTTGATGGTGGGTTTCACGCCTAGGGCACTACGTCCAACAATCCTATAGGCTTTCGCAATAACTTTTGCAAACTCCCTCGGCTTATCTTCATCCGCAATTAGTGCCATCAGGTTTCCTACTTGAAACTGCATGGCATCTCCTTTGAGATTTCCCATAATCATGGAACATACTATATCGAAGCTGTCGATAAGCCGCATTCCCAACTCAATAGCTGCTTCCGCACCATGATCCTCCTGGACTTTTTTGATAACGGAAGGTAGTACCGACATAGACGTAGTGCCGAAGCACTTCGAATAGGTCGCGGCAAAGACCTTGCCCCAATTGTCACAATCGACAATGTCTGGGACTAGTTCTTTCGGCAAAGTAATAGTGAGTATCCTGTGTTTTTCCACAGGACTAGTGTTAGGAAACACGGCTTCTAGTTGATCGAATTTCTCTGCAAGCCAATAAGGATATTCATCCTTATTCTGGGGGCGCTTGCCTACAACCGCGTTTACCATTACAGGACTGATCACCACCGCATGATGGTGATCAGCCCCGTGTCCCGCAACTGTAGGTGCCCCCACCTGTACAGTGCGCGACACATACTGCACTAAAGCCCTATGGACCGTAATCAGGGTTGTGTGTAGTATACGTAAGCTATCCACACCTACCGTCAGGTAGCGTGGATGTGGTGTATGTCCGGCCAGTACCGGCCAAGTAGCTCCTTCAATTGACAAAGGACCCAGTCTCGCCGGGGTGACCGTGTGGGGGAGGGCGCCATTAAACCAAATAGTGTGCTGCCAGGTAGAAATAGGAATTTCTAAAGCCATATATGGGGTATAATGAAGAGGCACCTGCGTAGCAGTGTATTTGTGGAACGTTTTATCGGTATCTTCCACAGCCTCAAAGGTAACCCAAGAGTAAAACAACTCATAAGGGTAAGTGGCATTTGCACTAACGACAAACACCACTGCCATCCCGTCATCAGGCACCCCATACGTCCTCAAATGAGCACGTAGAGACACCCTACTATGAGCGGGAATTTCTACCGCCATTAGGACGAAAAAGAAGATACAACGAGATCTTCAGTAGCACTTGGGCTTAGTTTAGTGTAACCTTTTTTATTATCAAGCTTGAAAGAACCTATAGCCTAAAACTTAGGTAGGTTAAACCGTCACTCCCGTTATCCGGAAACCAGAGTGAGGGCGTTGTGGACTAATAAAAGCACTACTAAGGCATCTCAGATTTTAAGACCAAACGTTAGGTGCGCCATGTTGTAGGGATTCTGCGTATGCACAGAACTATGCGCAGGAAACCGGAACCTTAGAGAATTGTGGTGTACCAGAAACTCCCCTCAGAACTAAGAACCCCTTATCCGACTAGCTTAGTGTCACATTCGTTATCCGAGATTTAGCTCGGCGGTCCCAATGTATAGACAACCCAGAACATGCGACTTAGTTATTCTCAGGAATGGTGGGAACCCGAAATACCCGTTTGCACATATATATCAGTCCACAACAGAATAACTAAGACACAGTAAAGTTTAAAGAATTTATTCATAAACCTCGAGTCCTGTTATACAGTACTTTGGCTAACATAAGCAGACACATGGTTAAGATCATTACCATTAGCATTGTTACAATACCATAGAAAACGAAAGGAGCGATCATATTAATAATGACAGTGGGAAACAACCACACTCCTTTCTCTAGTAACTAATAAAATATTATTAGACTATTAGAAGGTCTCATAGGCTTGCATAGGGGACCCCATACCGTATAGATCAGCTTAGGTGTATCACATCACAGGATCAGCTCAGTGTTCTCTGCTTCAGCTCTTCTATCGAATGTGTCTAAAAACCTGCTGCGCTGTAATATTAAAGCCTACGGCTTTCCGGTATTTGCAGCTGCGTGCATGTTATGACTAAACAGTGGTACGATCACCCTGAACACAATCAGCCGGCACCGTCTAGTGTCCTAGAACAGTTCTTTACTCGATGTACAGACCAAGGGCACTACCAACTGTTAAGGATGTATAAATAACATTCACTTGAGACAAGAGCGAGTCTGCATTTCTCAAATGAATAACATGTAACAACAGTGTCGGGTGCAAAGGCAGCAAAAGCAGCAAGATGGCTGTCTAACAGCTAACGTGATTGAGCTAACTTAGCAATGTAAATAGGGAGTGGCCTAAAACCACGTGACAGTGCCAGTTCCTCTCTTCTTTCAATTAATTTTGGCATTGTTAGTAATAAGTGTCCCGAAAGGTAGCGAGTGCAAGCAAGTCCAGAAATCAGTAATAAAGCACAACAACGGCGGACTTTTAGAGCCGCCCTTCACTGTACCGTTTCTCTATTCAATAGATGTGCACGACAATTCATGCAAGGAAGAATGGTACAGTCTCTGAATGCATGCTCTTAGCGTTTGTCCGACAGATTCACATCTTCCCACCCTGGTGTCCTTCAAACATTACAATTTGCAAATACATAATTGTTAATTTTATTTGACAGAGGCAGGTTCACATAATGCAGAATTATACTGCAGTCTTGATAGGTGAGGCCTTGGAGATATTAATTTTGATAACACAGCATTCTATGAAGCTTGGGAATGACATGTCGCGTTTCAAAACATTATTTACAAAGTTGCGTATGTGTACTGCATATCTGGTGAGAAAAGATTTGATTTGATTTGATTTGAATACTTATAAAGCGCGCTATTACCCGGAGGCATCTTGGCGCTAATGTTCGATGCGCTTCAGGTTACTGCTGAGGTGAAATCCTGGCTTAGCAGAGAAAAGCCAGGTTTTTACTGCCTTTCTGAAAGACCGAAGCGACGGGCTACTTTTTATTGTGATAGGGAGGAGGTACCATGTCTTGGCTGTCCTCCACAGAAAGCTTCTCCCTCCCCACCTAGCCTGCTTGAATTTGGGTACTTGTAGAAGTTTTGCGTGAGCAGATCTTAGACTTCTTGCTGGCACATACCATTTCAGGTGTGTTCTCAAGAACTGAGGTCCTGAGCCATGAAGGGCCTTATATGCCAGACACAAAGACTTAAACACAATCCTTTTGTCCACCGGTAACCAGTGGACGACCTTAGTCTGTGGGAGACTGGTTCGGATCTAGGAATATCCAGCACTAACCTTGCTGCTGCTGTTTAGTTAGATGTTGGGCTTGAATCCCTGCATACAGAGCATTGCCGTAGTCCAATCTGGACAAGGCCAGTGCCGTAACGACCTTTTTTACGTGAGTCATGGGGAATGAAAGGACATATTCTTCTGCTCATTTTTAATATATACCAGATGGTTGAGGACAGATTATTAATCTGGGTGTTAAAGGTCAATTTCTCATTGAATATGACTCCCAGATTTTTTTTACTTTACCCACTGGGATTGGGCAGTCACCCAGACTGGCAGGCCACCATTTGGGGGACCAGAAATCCGCATTTGATCCCAGAAGCATAAACTCTGTTTTATCACCATTCAGCTTCAAACAATTAAGCTGCATCCATTGATTAACATGGGTCATGCAGTCATTAAAGCGGTCTGCCCGTTTCATCCACCTTGCTAGTAACTGACACCACTATTTGGGTGTCATCGGCATACGAGACCGGCAGGAACCCACATTGCCTGATGGTCGAGGCCAAGGGAGAAACATAAATGTTAAAAGGAGTGGGGCTCAAGGAAGAGCCCTGAAGCACTCCACACGGCGACCTGAAGGAGTTGGATGCAAATTCTCCAAGTAGAGCTGAGAATGTTCTGTCCCTTAAGAAAGATGACATCAACGTCAGTGCATAATCTTGGACCCCCAATTCTTCTAGACGAGCGAGAAGTATCTCGTGATTCACGGTGTCGAACGCCGCCGATAAATCCAATAGGCTCAGGGCGCCGTTCCCTCCCGCGTCTAGTATACTCCTGAGTCCCTCTGCTGCCATGACCAGAGCTGTCTCTGTTCCATGCTCCTCCCTGAACCCATACTGTGATTGATCTAAGAGATTTCTAGATACTATGAAATCTGTCAGTTGTTTATTGAGCAGTTTTTCCAACACCTTAGCTGGAAAAGGCATTCTTGAAATTGGACGGTAAATGCTGGGTTCCTTTGGGTCCAAATTCGATTTTTTTAGAAGTGGAATAACTGATGCAGTTTTCCAAGCATCTGGGAAGAGTCCTGGCTGGATTATCTCTGTGAACGCAAAGTTTAACTGTTCACTTAGTAACTCTGGGAACATGTGCATTATTATAGGCGCACATGGGTCTGTTGGATCGCCGGATCTGATGGTCTTTACTGCCTGGCTGATCTGTTCCACTGTAGGGGGCGTGAAGCAAAAACCAATTTTGGGTTTTGAGGTATCCATATACAGTTTAGGATACTTAGGTAGGGCCTTAGTGTTATTATTGGTCTTAAATGATTCGTACACAAAGTTAGTTTGTCAACGAAAAACTGTCCTAATGTGTTGCAAAGTTCGATGCTACTTTCCAACTGATTCACAGCGGGGGGATTCGCTAGTTTTTTAACTGTCGCAAAGAGCTCCCTGCTAGAGTTCTTAGCCTCACTGATTTTTCTTGTGAAATAGTTCCTTTTTCCCCTATGACCAGTTTTTAGGTCTCGCCTGATCCAGCGCTTGCGCTGATCTGGCCGAGACATTTTGTATACAGGCTTTTTAAAGTGCTGCCGTGGCCTAAAGCTACAGTGCACGTGAACGTGCACGCGCGCAGCGCCATGTGTCTGTCCTCCCGTAATCGCGATCGCGATCACTTTCACTTTCGCGGCACTTTCGCGGCCGCGTTGCCAAAGCTTGTTGTCATTTTTCCTCCTTCTGCTTCTTCCTCTTTTCCTTCTCTCTTTCCTGTTTTTAATTTTTCCCATTTTCTGTTTAATTTATTTCCCCAATTTTATCCTATTCCTTTCCCCGTTCCTTTCTATCTATTTCCATTGTTTGTTCGCGTTGGACATTATTTTGCTACCGGTGTATTTCCATCTAATTTCTCATCTGTAAGTCCCCTCGATACATTCACTTTGAGTTTTTCTCCGTTCTTCCCATATTCCTCTTTCCGTTTTCCCTGCGAAAGAACAAAGGCCCTGTGCGCGGCCCCGTGTTAGCAGAGGTGAGCACCTCTGACCTTCACCCTCCCCGAGCGGGAAGCAGTGACTCGGTGTCTCTGTTCTACAGGACAGCAGCTGATGTAATGAGAGTGGTAAGGGCAAAGGGCCCCGTTGATTCACAAGGCCTCCATCTTGTTATTATCAGGCAGAGCACTCAAAAAGCCCGGGGTTAAGAATCACTAATTAATTATGAAATGAAATGTAGCTTTTGGAGCGTGGGCCGCCCCGCCCGATGACAACCCCCGGCCCCCGCCTCCTTTTCAGTCCCTTTACAACGCGTGGAGCAGCAGGAGTGGCGAAACCGTAAACAGATACATACGGTGGGTGGTTTGTTCTCTGCAATCAGCGGCCGGCTATTTAAAATCACATCTGTCATCTGCTTCGCCACACTGTTGATGGGTGCCTCTAAAAGTCGGAGTTAGCGGCCCCGAGAACACTGCACTTTCAAGTGATGTCTTTATTGCTTACGTTACCAATTTAGCTCACTATCAAAATGTGATGTCATGTCCCCTTTGAAGTCCACTCCCCTCATCTTGACAATAGGCAAATCTGATGTCAAAATGTCCTTCAGGACAAAATTACGGTTCTGTTTAAAGCAACCCACTCAGTTTATTTGTTTTTGCTTGGCAGTCTCTCTACCAGAGGACACCAAAATTCCATTTGTGGATTACTACCAATGTGCATAATTTACATAGACATAGACGCCAGCATTTGTACCACTCAAGAGGGAGGATTTATAGCGGAGAGTGCACAAAGGCTCTGGTCTCAAACTCCTAGATTATATTACTAAACTGAAATCTAAATGGTGTATTTGATAAATTAGATTTCTGGATTTTGTGGTAACGATTTGCTGTGTTGTGGAGACAAAGGGGTTCCAAACAAGATGGCTACTTAGATGTTCCAAGCCCAAACGCTTACGGGTGGAATCCCACCACTATCTTGTTTCCCCAGAGTTTGTTTCCCTGACCCAGGGACAAATTAAGGATTTTGGGGGCGCTGGGCCCAACGTTTCTTTGGTGCCCCTGTTTGGAACAGCTTTGAATTTTTGATTCAGTTCCCAGCTCTTTCATGCCCTCTTTGGCTAGATCACTGACAGTGGACAGACGCACTCATCCAAACTTTAAATGTGTTTGCATCTAATGTTCAAGGATAGTGTATTGTAACCCAGCAACATCTCACTAATATTATTGCAAGTAATCTCTGTGACACCCTACCATTCTCATACCTGAGGTCCTATTGTGATCTAAAAGGAACAATTTTTTATGGATTTTGCAAGAACCTTAAACACAACATCTCTCTGCAAAATGTCTGCAATAGACTCACACATCACTCACGTCAAAAATAAATTAAAGTAAAATGGCACTGTTAGTGCATCCCCTGATGGCAGCCCTCTGGAGGGCCATGAACCCCTCAGACTTCACGTTGCAGGCGGGTGCAGTCACTCACTGCATCCGCCTACAAGGGGATCACTAATCCCCCTTAAAAATGCAGGCGGGTTGTCACCTGCACTGTGAAACACGGAGCGGTTTCAAAGAAGCCGCTCTGTTTTTCACATGAATGCTCTGCCCAGGGGCCAGTGTGAGTTGGAGGCTGCCCTGGGGGAAGCGCATTCCATGTAATATGGTGCACTTTCCCTGTTTTTGCCCGACGCACCTGTTTTGAAGTGCACCGGGCGCAAACATGGAAAGTGCGCCCTTTAAATAATGAGGCCACAGGTATGTAACTCAGTCGCTCTTTATAGGCTCTAATATCCATTTGCTGGGTTGAAGTACTTTGTGCAGTGTTGGTGCTACAATTTAGCTTTTGTTTTGTGATAGATGTTCCAATTCAAGCGGCTGCTGAATAAATGAATGACTATATATTCACAGAGCACTAAATTCTACCGTAGTAATGGGGCGTCCTTAAGTTCAAGGCGGTCTGAGCGGCCTGTTTGGCCGCTCAGGCAGTTACAGGGAGCCTGGGCATGTTCTTCACGGGGCTGCGCAACACAGCCCCATGGAGAACATGCTAAGTGTTTGGAAGTGCAAAAAACACTCCTCACAGTGCTCAGCCATGCCCCTCCCCAACCTGGCTCCAATCCCTCGCAGAAAAATAAAATGATAATAACTGCTTGGTATTATCATTTTATTTTTCGTTGTTGCACTGTTCAATTAGCAGAGTGGCGATGCTCCACCGCCTTAGTGGAAGAGCCGCTACCGAAGAAAGCCCCATGGCCGCTTGCACTTTGATGCTTTGAATGTAAAGCAGACAACATGCAGGTGCTGCCGAATGTGTCGGCAAATTACACCGGGACACAATCAGCATGTTTCACTGGGACCCAACCTTGTGGCAGGGAGGAGGGATTCCACCCTGTGAAAATAGTGGGTGGACGCCGTCCACCCATGTGTACCCCCGACTTGTGCCCAGCATCACATACATTCTCTCACATTTAGTTGTCATGTTGAATTCGCTTGTGGGGGAGCTTAGGAGTGAGTTAACAACTGAGCATGCAAGGGACTGAGTGAGTGAGTGCATACCTGATTGACTTTTTGTGTAAAACACACTGGAAACTGAAACACCGTCAGATCCTTGTCTGACTTAAAGATGGGAATTTGTGGCACTGGGAATGCCCTACAAATTGGGGTCTTCATGCAGCAGTGAATCCTCTCACACCTCTGTCGCCCATCATTTGACTTTAAGATACTCCAGAGGCATAATACAGGCTCCAGCAGGACATGTGCGCCGGGGTGGGGGCCCAATCAGCCCATGACCTATGAATATCTGTAGGACACAGGAGTCTCAAGGAGCCAGGGGGCCTAATTATTTCTCGTTTCATCACTGGACTGCTCATGGGGGTAACAGGACAGTTCAGCCTCAATTCTCACGCTTCCCTTGGTATTTGTCTAAGACTGCCAAACTGGGTGCAAATTTTGTGCAGTGACTGAAATGTGTGAGGCCTACCAGAGCTGCCTTTGTGGTAGGGGTGTGTGGGGCTTTTAACCATGTTCAACCTACATGGAATTCTTCTTTGCCTGTTCTAGACACACCGAGCACCCTGTCAACTCTATCTCCTCTGCTACTCCATGATGGGCCAGCAAGATACTGCTTTCTCAGTTATTTGGTATGCTGGTTGTTAGCAGATGAAATCGAGGAGCAGTTCTCAATCAGCCCCAATGTTCTTTTCACATCGTTGTGAATAACAACAAACCCTATGGCTTGATGAAACCGAGCCATCGTCTGAATCATCAAGGGTCAATACCAGCGCGAGACAACATACCACTTCAGGTGGCTCCTTTTTGCTAACAGAATGTAACATTAAAACAAGAATTACAGCCACTCCAGAGAAGAAGTGGGTGCCATTGACACAATGGACTAATACCTCAAAAGGATGCATGGACCCCGAAGGCAGAGATCCGCATCTTCTCCGACTAGGTACAGTGTACTAGGCAGCACCCCCTGAATTGAGACTCGGAGTAACAAGCATTTGCAATGCAATAGGTCTCGCATTTACGTGAGTTTGAGCTATTGACATTGCAAATGACAATGCCTTTTATTTTTGTTTCCGTTTAAAAAAATAAAATAAAAGGCATTGTTATTTACAATGCCAATAACTTAAACTCACGTAAATGCGAGACCTATTGCATTGCAAATGCTTGTTTGTAATTGCCAAAGTTCGGGCATAATCACTTTTCAAACTTTGGTCATAGTTCTCCATTTTCTTTCTGCCCTTCTGCACACTTGCTTTTGGGTCCTAAGTTTTTCTCTGAACCATGGTTCTGATGGCTAAAAGACCAGAAAGATGGCTGCAGGTAGCACTAGACATTTTGTAATTGAGTCTGGCATTGGCTAATATTAGTATAAGCGCAAATACAAGTGGTTATATATTCTGGCTTAATACCATTTACATCAATGTAATACTATTATTCACGACAAACCTACAGCAATCTTTTCCTGTTTTGGAAAGGCTTGTTAGTCGAAAGCATTAAAATGGCGTGACCCTCACCTATGATGACGTGCTGCCTCCAGTTAAGGTTACTCTATGCCAGTGCTCATGTTTCAACCACGTTCCTTCTTCATTTAGCCTTAATCGGAAATGAAAGCTAATGTACACTTTTTCAGAAAGCTTTTTACCGCTGACCGGGAGGCGCAGCCGACCCTACAAGGAGTATGCCTAACCTCCCCCGTCCCCGCCCTGTGGGGGGCAGACAAAGGGCACGGCAGCAACAGGGCGCAAATGGACGCCAAGAAAAAAGGGTCAGCGAATGACCAGGGGAGTTTGGGTTCAATGGACCCATTCAAGAAGGAAGGGCATGGTCACAAGCACGGCCATAAAGGCGACCTGTACAAGCAGTGCCCAGTTTTGTTGCCAGAGGAAATTGCCAGACATTAGCATGTTGAGGACCAATGCCATCATGACAAGTGTGTACCAACTTATGATGTGAATTAACTGCGCCCGTTTTAATGCCACAATGGTCTTGGTGTACATAATTGATGGGAATGAAGGATGAAGGAACGGCGGGAGGGCCCAGGAGATGCTGGCACAGCTGGAGGGGGCGGTGTTCTACTTTTACCTATTCTGTTTTTCTATCTAAAAATATTCACATAATTAAAGAAGCATGCTGTTTCTCTCACAGATGGACTCCAGCTGATTTCACGTGTATTTTCTTCAAGCCAAAATTAACTATCACCAGACTTGCTCATCTGAAATGTTTCCATTTTGCATAAATGAAACATTTGGAAACATTTGGCTGCAAGAGCTTCCTGCAACTCTATCCCTGTTTATTCAGTTCTCACTCTAGTATGGTTATGTAATTTGCTTGGAAAATTGACTGCTTTATTTTGTGTGCATTCTTTAAAGGGTAATCGAAGCTACGTACAAAAAAGATATGCAAACCACACGTCTCTGGTGTGCATCGTTTGTATTATTTCGCATAAGGACTCTGAATGAAAAGTGGGCAAGGGCGAAGGTCTTTGGATGAAGTGCCAAGGTGGTGGTGTCTGGGCTTGCCTCTTACGTCATAATACAGGAGTTGCAACTGGCATCCAGATGCACTTCACAGCAAAACGTGGCTACCCACTCAGCATGGAGAAAACGGTGCCTTCTTGCATGACTTCCACCTCTCACTATCCATCTGGCATAAAATGTCCGGTTTCATTAGTAGGGAGGGGGTAAAGCCAGAGAGGGGGGTTCTCCGAGCCGCCAAGTGTTTTCCTGCCACCCACGCAAAATCACCTGGTAATTATTTTCCAAATGTTGCAGGGTTTAAGAAAGATGGGTTAAATGTGATAGAATAGAACAATATGACGCATATTCGGTAAATACGTTTTTGTTTTACATCATTGATTATGCGGCTGTACGGAGTGTGGTTGCGTGCAAACGTGCACCCATATGCGTGAGTTTATGCTTAAGTGCCTGTGTGTTTTTGCCGGCAAGAGGCGTTCTGATCGCTCGAAGGTGAAGCAGTCACTGCGAAGAGACAATACGTTGTAAGGCATCATTCTGCCAATGTCTGACTACAATGCAAAAGACAGTGGTTGACAAAGGAGGTGTACAAATTGAAACAGTAGCACACTGCGTACAACAAATGATTTCACTCTCAGATAGGTACAGGGGACTTACGAGTCACCAGCAAATTCAAGGCCCACTACCAGTGCATAATTTGAGCCGGTGGTGGCAGGTCCTTCTCCTACCTGGCAGCCAAGACCTGGAATTCCCTCCCCATCCACCTCCGACTCACCCAAGACCACCTCTCCTTCCGGAAGCAACTCAAGACCTGGCTGTTCGAGCAGTAGCGCCCCCCCCCCCCCACGCGCCTTGAGACCCTCCGGGTGAGTAGCGCGCTATACAAATTTCTTGGTTGATTGATTGATTGATTGATTGATTGGGGTCAACCGGCACTAACATTTGGAGACTGGCACTTATTTTTCCTCAACAGACTTTGATTAAAAACAAAAGAGATGGGGGCGCCAAACCAAGATGGCCGCACAAGAGTGAGGCTCCCGCCGGACCGGGCGCTTTCACAATCCTTTCTGATATCCTGACCGAGCTATCCTTTGCCTCACCCTCATGGATGTTTCCGCTGTGTCCTGCGCAACGCCCCGATGCCCGCCACGTCTTTAGAGCCTGCCGGAGTGCCGAGATATCCGCTGTTGTTCCCCCGGACAGGGGGGGAGGGCTCGTCTACGGCCGGCGCGCTGTGGGAGACGCGCTTTACGAGAGCCCGGTGCTGAGAGGCCTGCGCGACGCTAGAAAGCTCCGACCAGCGAGGCTGCATTCGGCGCCGGACGACCAGCGGCTGTCCCTGCCTGAGCTGAGAGGTCTGCCGGGGGTAGGCGGAGACGCCTCCGGGGTCAGGACGATCTGGGGGGCCTTTCGCCCGCTCGTCCTCCACCTGTTGAGGCCTACACCCGGGACTCGGGCTTACAGGCTACTACTCTCGCCTGCACACTGGACTCGCCTTGATATTCTGGCACAGGCTTAGGGGCCATCCTATCCCCCTCCCCCCCCTCTGGCTTCCCCGGGCGGAGAGACACTTGCCTGAGGCCTGGTACCTGACTGCGAGGTCGCGCCGGGAGAGGCCGGGGATTACGGCCTGAGCGACGCACGCTGTCCCCCATTGACCGGCGGGGCGGACTGTGAAGCCGGGACGACTGCTGCCCCCGCCTCGGCGGCCGGAGCTGCGGGGAGGGGAAGGTTTGCGACTCCGGGGACGAAGTTTGTGCGGGGCCCTTCGCCCGGCCCTGTGCTACCAGTGGAGGACCTTGACCTGCAGAATATCGACCGCGCCTAGCCCTGCTGCTGCTGGCCTCTCTGGGGGGCCGCCTGGGTCGGGCGGATTGAGCCCGGACGCCCCCCCCCCCGCTATCCTGCGGGTGCCGGCCGCGACCTACGGAGCCCTGGGGCTGCTGCCTCGTCCGGATCGCCCCCCCCGGTCCTCTGGTGGCGTACCCGGGCTAACCTGCTGGCAGTAGAGTCGCCCCCCCGCCCTCCCTGGTCGATCGGCCGCGTGTGGGGTGCCCCTGGACCGGCCGGCGGGGCCGCCTCCCTCGGTTCCACATTCCTCGAGGCGAGCCTGGGAGCCGCACCGGCCCGATCTACTCGCGCGGCTGCGGCTGGACCTGGACGGAGCCCTCCTCGCCCGAACTGTCTGCGGGGTGAGCTGGGCGGGTTCGTCTTCCTGGCACCATGGGGCGCAACGACGCACGGCAGTCCAAGTTACCGTTTGACACCAAGAAGGCCCCCGCGACGACGTCCAAGCCTGGCCCCTCCGCCGCCAGCCCTCCGGACGAGGACTGGAAATCTCTCCTGCTGGGATTGAAACAAAGCCTGACGACCATAGATTCTAAAATTGACACCATCACGACCAGGCTGGATGGCGTGGTGGCCAAACTGGAGCGTCACGATACCCGCATAAAAGAGACTGAGGACAGGATCTCCACATTGGAAGACGGCGCCACATCTACAGACCGACATATAACCCAAATGGACCGCCTCCTCAAGATAATTGCAGATAAGAATGAGGACCTTGCGGAGACCACCAACACCGGGACAATGGAGGTCTTCATTGAGAACCTGGTGGCTGAAATGTTCGGACGGGAGTCCTTCTCCCCACACTTCATCGTGGAGAGAGCCCACAGGTCCCTTGCTGCCCGCCCCCCCCCCCCCCCTGGCGCCCAGCCGCGGCCCATCATTGCGCGCTTCCTTAATTATCGGGACCGGGATGTGGTGCTCAGACGCTCGCGGGAGATGGGAACAGTGCGATACTGCAACACTACGCTGTCCTTCTTCCCCGATTTCACTGCATCTGTGCAGGAAGCCCGTCGGAAATTTGCTGGGGTTAAAAAGAAACTGCAGGCCCGGGAGATTCCGTATGCAATGCTATACCCTGCGAAACTGAAGGTCTCACACCAGGGCAAACAATTGTTTTTCCAACAGCCGCAACAGGTGGAGGACTTCCTCAAGCGGCATAGGAGGGACTCGGCCGGGGGGGCCGCGGGGCCGCGGCTCTCTCGATCGCCCTCACCGATGGAACAACAGGACTGAACGTATCGGGGGGATGCCCCCCCTGACTCACTTTGCTGTCATGGCTGCACTTGCCCGAATGGGTCATCGTCATTCCTGGTGAGGTACCTCTCTTTTTTCATGAAAATGACACTTGACTTGGTCGCTGTTATATTTTGTGCCCGGTCGCCCACCTCCGTCCCACACTGAGGGCCTGGTGTAAGTCTGGGTTCCTGTGGGTGTAAGTAGGGAGGTGGATGGCAGGTCTGGCGCCCCTAGAGTTCGATCCCCCAATGGGCGCACCCCAATACACCCCTTTCCTCATCAAGGCAGGGGTGGTTACTGTATTTTTTCTGTTTGTTGGGTTGGGTTTGCTAGGGGGGGAGGGGATGGGTGGGCAGTGTGTACCCGGCCAGTTGGGGATGCCGGCGTGGGTGGGCGGATACTCCGACCTTCATCTGGGTTTTTTGTCTCCTTAGTACAAGGTGCGGGAAGTCGGGTGGGTGGGGTAGTTAACTGGGGTTTTGATATGGAATTCGATACTGAGTGCTACGTGCAATTGCAAGTTGTGAGAACAGGCCACATATGCCTTTATCCGGGGGAATGGGGGACCTAGCTGACACGCGCCCTGCGCTGAACTTTCAGTTGATCTCATGGAACGTACGCGGGTTAAACAACCCAAGGAAGAAGAGGCAAGTCCTGAGCTACCTGTCTAGGCAGGGAGTGTCCTTGGCCATGCTCCAGGAGACGCACTTACACCCGGGGGTGGCCCCCCCATTTGCATCACGGTGGGCTGCTAGTAGGGTGTTCTCGTCTTACTCGAGTTACGCAAGAGGAGTGACCATTCTAGTGAGACGCGGGATGGGGTTTACACTGGCGGGAACCGAAGTGGACTCTGGAGGGCGGTACTGCATGGCTTGGGGGACATTGCACTCACATACAATACTGTTTGCTTGTTACTATGGCCCCAATACGGATGACCCGTCCACGCTCCTCACTATGTGGGGTAAGATTCAGTCCCTAGGTATCTCCCACATTATACTGGGGGGGGATTTCAACACTGCACTCAAACCTGGGATAGACAGGTCACACCCGCAGCCGTCGCATTACACGCACACACAGCGCTCGTTGTTGAACATAGTGGACGAACACCACTTAATCGATGCTTGGAGGCACTACCACCCCTCGCTCCGGCAGGGCACCCACTACTCCGCAGTACATTCCACTTGGGCACGTATTGATTACGTATTCCTATCGTCGGGCCTCTCTCCATGGCTGGGTGGAGCGCTTCATCTTGCTCGCACATTCTCTGATCACTCTCCAGTCCTGCTGTCCCTACGTATTCCCCTTGAGGTCTCCCCGTACCTGAGTTGGCGACTGAATCCTGCGCACCTCACAGATTCAGTGTTTCAGGAGGAACTTGAGCAAGACATAAAGGACTTTTTTGAGCATAATATTGATTCCGTATCCAGCCTCACTACAGTCTGGGAGGCGTTCAAAGTTACCGTGAGAGGTTGGTGCATAGCTAAGGGAGGAGGTGTTCTTAAGTTTCTGCGCGGAGATTTACGCAGGCTTGAGGCTGAACTCCGTAAGTTAGAGAGCGAAATGGAGCGGAATAGGCGGGAGCCTAGCACTGCGGCACAGATTCGAGAGAAGCTAAATGAATACACGGAGGCCGCAGCCAAAGAATGCAAGTTTCTGGGGAGACCCTTTGTCTCTCGAGTGTATGGCGAGGGTGACAGACCTGGCAGGGCATTGGCCACCGCAATTCGCCCCCCTAGGTATAGTAACTACATTACTTCCTTGCTAGATGAGCATGGCACCCCGCAGCGGGATCTTGCTGACCAACTCAGAGTCCTCACAAATCACTACACTAAACTTTACACCTCCCACAGGACCACACCGATTGTATTGCATGAGTACCTCGACGACACTGCGCTTGCATGGCTGGGCCCCTCCCAGCAGCAGTTCCTCCATCATACACTGGAACTAGATGAAATAACGGATGCAATAATGTCCATGAAGTCGGGAAAGGCGCCGGGGTCGGACGGGTTACCGATCGACTTCTACAAAGCCTTCAAGCATGTGCTAGCCCCCATTCTACAGCAGGTGTACTACTCTGCATTAGAGGAGGGTTCCCTGCCTGCCACGATGCGAGAAGCCCTCATAACGTCTCTGTTAAAACCTGGTAAACCGCCAGAATATTGTGACTCCTAGAGGCCCCTTTCACTGTTAAATACAGACGTTAAAATATTAGCGAAGGTCCTAGCCACACGCCTTAACCTCCTGATGGAGCGCCTCGTACTCCCAGACCAGGCCGGGTTTGTTCCCAATCGTGCAACTTCCCATAACTTGCGCACGCTGCAGGCGGTGATACAGGATATTCACCCGTCGAGCGAGGCTGCCGCGGTCTTTCTCGACGCCACTAAGGCGTTCGATTCCCTTGAGTGGGATTACCTTCTGGCCTTGCTGGAACGGATGGGCATGCCATTCAATTTCCTGGATTGGATCCGACTGTTGTACTGCCGGCCTCGAGCAAGGGTTCTGCTCAATGGTGCCCGCTCCCCCCCCTTTGCGATCCACAGAGGTACCCGACAGGGGTGTCCCCTCTCCCCGGTTCTGTTCGCACTCGCCATAGAGCCCTTGGCGGCCAAACTTCGGCAGCATCACAAACACCGATCTCTCATCTATCCAGAGCGCCAACTACTCATTGCACTATATGCGGATGACATGACTCTTTATGTGCATAAACCACGTGAACACCTGAACCCTCTGCTGCGTGAAGTCACTAAATTCGGCGCCATCTCGGGGATTCAAATAAACTGGACGAAGTCGGCCCTGTTCCCCTTGACTGACAAAACTACGCAGTTCCCTCTGGATTACCCCCTGGTGTGGGAACAAGATGAGATAAAATACCTGGGCATTCAAGTGACCAGAAATCGGGAAGCCCTGATTAGAGCCAACTACGGGACTGTTGTAGATAAACTCACGGACAAAGTCACCCAGCGGATTCGTCTCCCGCTGTCAATGGCGGGTCGGATCTCGCTGATTAAGATGGTGGTCCTTCCCAAGTTGCTGTACCTTTTTACAAATATACCATACAGCCCTGGCGCATATTTCTTCCGTGCCCTCAACTCCCAGTTGTCACGACTTATCTGGGGGGGGGAAGCAAGCCCGACTCGGGCTGCGGACCCTTATGCTACCTTATCACCAAGGGGGGTTTGATGTACCCAACTTCCAACGATACTATGACTGCGCACAGGGTCACTTCGCCGCCTATTGGTTCCACCCCCCTCCCTTTATGGCGCACCTGGCAGTCGAAGATGGATATATGAGGCCGGAACAACCTTCCGGATATTTATACACGACAACCCGAATAGAACATAGGGACCCCACCACGGTCGACTGCACTGTCAGTGCCTGGAAACGATTGGCGGAACATATGGAAGTGACATTCCTATACTCTCCTCGCATGGCTTTGGCACATGATCCTAGAGTGAGTGTTGCCCGTGAGGAAATTGGCCGTAAAATGCTCACAAAACTTGCGATTCACACCTGGGGGGATCTATACCACCAGGGGAGTTTTCGCACGGCGACACACTTCTTCGGGGACAATACTCCTTCAGTTATGCATACCTTTCTTTACATTCGGCTCCGGCAAAATATCAAGGCGGTCACGCCCGACTTTCCGGGCGAGCCGGATACCGTGGCGCCCCTCCATGCCCTGTTGCAGAAGGGAACTCCGACACATGTGGTCTCCATGTTATATAACCACGCGCAGGCTGCTCCATCCCCCCCCCCTCTCCGAGCGCGCACTGACTGGGACGGCGATCTGGGGGAACCACTGTCGGATGCTCAGTGGGAAGAGAGTTGCTCTCATACCAGCGCGGTGACAGGTAATGCCCGCCTTCGACTGGTTCACTTTAAATTTCTGCATCGCCTCTACTTTACACCTGCCAAATTACACCGCTTCGGACTCCGGGACAATGATCGCTGCCTACGTTGCAGGAGGCCAGGGGCGGACTTCATGCACCTGGCATGGTCGTGCCAGGCCGTAGCCGCCTATTGGGTGGAGGTGTTTGCGGCTCTCTCTGAAATGATTGGGGTAAGCATTGCTCCTTGTCCTAAGATTGCCCTGCTGGGCCTCTCCAACCCCACTGTTAAGACGCACCGGAAATTTTTCGCGCTGGGACTCCTGTTGGCAAAGCGCCACGTCGCATGCAGATGGGGCGAGGGCGAGCGCCTAAATTCAAAACTTGGCTGGATACGATGACAACTTGGCAGGAACAACTGCACAATTATTCGGACCTTTTACCACACAAATCGCGCCCCAGGGACCTTTGGGGTCCTCTTACTACGTATCTCCTACGGGCGCAGGTCCCAGACACATCCGCGACCGGCGCGAATGGAGACGTGGCGGTGGAGGGCCGGTCCACCACGCTAGCTCCAGCACCTATGCCACTAGCAACTGACACTGATTGAGCCCCTCCCCTCCCACACTCCTTTAGCTTCCCATACATACTACGCATGCATTCTTGGTACATCCGGCAGGGCTACACACGTCCCGTGGGATCGCCCACCGTCCACAGGCTACACGGGTGGGGAGAGCTGCGGGCCTATCGTCCCCCCCCAGGACCAAGGGAGGGTGGAGTCTACCCCACGACGGCATAGAATGCACGACACTACAGGAAGTAGCATCATGTCATGTTCTCTAATTGGGACATTGCCATATCCTCCCAGATCACTTGATGGTGCTTTGGGGCGTAGGGCGTCACCGCCCCGGTTGCTGCCTGCACTCCATAGTGGGATGCATTGCCCGCACAGCCATGCGCCACACTACCGTATATGCCTCATACTGGGTATGGAGGATATCTTCTGGGAGGGCACAGTTCATGTAGCACTTTTTGGTTAGTTACTAAAGTTGAAAGAAACCTCATGTTCCTCATGCTTGATTACCTCATGCTGCTATGATTGCTTACTACTACATACTTAAACAGCTCACATTCCAATACTACGCGGCCGGCCCGTCTGGGTTGTAGGCGACATGCTGTGTAACCCAGTGGATGCTTTTCAACCTATGCTTATCGATGCCTCCACTGCATGTTGTCGCTGCCGGCCTGATCATTCAGGATGTAGGCGTACAGCTGTGTACTATTTCTTCATGATCAATAAAGGTTTTGAAAAAGAAAAAAAAAAAAAAGAGATAAAAACACAAAAAGGAAAAGACATGGACATCAATTCACCAAAATCACAAAGTTAGCGGAAGTGACATCACATTACCTGTAACCCCCTCCCCATGACGCCATAGGAAGTGATGTAACACGGCTGTAAATCCCGATGACTTCTCAGAAAGTGATACCAATAAAGGTTAGAAAAAAAAGCTACAATAATTGCAAGTTCAAAAAATATCAAAAAACTTACTAAAGAAGAGAAAATGTAGTTTAATTATAACCCATATATTGACTAGTGTGCTGCTGTGATGTGGTAACAAAAACAATGTCTCAACAGGGAAAATAAGTCGGGGGACCAATAAATACACGATTTAATCAAAAGACCAAGGAGGGACAAGAGAGACCAAGAGATTGAAAAAAAGAGAGACAAATTTTATAATTAAATACACATTTGGTATATACGATTTAAAGTAACCATAACGAACATATGTGCACTGACAGTGAAGTGAACAAGTGAACGACGCAGTGACATTAGTGTTAAGATGACAACATGGTGCGGCAAATTAATTCGAATAATTTCAGGGTCAAGAAAGAATATATACAATAAACAGTTTACAAAATATCTTTAAAGTCACAAAAGGCCCTTTAACTAGCCGCAAATAATGCTGTCCAGTCGACGACGTTTCAACCTCCTTGCGTTGAGGTCATCATCAGGACTATGGTTATCAAAATATCTTAAAAAAATACCTATGTGTAAAAGAAGAAAAAAGCAATAATGAATTGTGAAGCCCATAAAAGCCAACAACGTAGAGAACAAGGATGAAAAATTAAATCAAAAAGAAAAGAAGGAAAGGAGGAAAGGAGAAAAAGTAGAACTAATCGTACCTGTGTACGGGGTTAATTAATTGACAGCGTCATAGCTGAATACAGGAAGGTATTAGGACAAATGAATATGGCAGCAACAGAGAAGGTCCGTCAATCTAGGGGGGTATCTTTAGGTGTCTGAAACAATAATATCATTAAAATGAATTAATAAAGGAGACCAACTACTAAAGCAAGTCATGTAACTAAATCAAAAGGGCGAAGGGCACTTACCTATAAAGGACAACGGAGGAACGAAGGTGCACGAAAAGTTCGCCTTGAAGGGTATTGGTTGCTGTACTGTAATCAGCAATCTATCAAAAAACGGGAATTACAAAGGCGTGCTATGATAAATAACAAGGATGTACTATGGTGAACAGGAGAAACAATAAGGGCATGAAGGCAAGTGCGCTTACCAGGAACAATCTGTTAATCCGGAAGTTGGATGTGCCATGGCACAGTCAGTGGCCAGTGGCAACTGGTGAACTTTTTAACATGTGGGGCATAAATGCCAGTGCATGTAGCTGTGGAACATTACTAGGGAAACAGGAAGCTAAAGCAGCAACTGAAAGGAAGAAAACTATGAGGTATATGTACAAGACCCTATCGTCACGCCACTTATATCGACTTTGTGGTGGCGATAGGTGCTGCGCCTTATTTACAAAACAATGTTAAGCCACTTAACGTGGCTTAACGCTGCCCTGTAAATAAAGCCCCCTCTCACACTATGGTTAGCGTGAAAGGGGTGGGCAGTGGGTGTTGCAGTGGGCATTCCACCGCAACACCCATTCATTTTGATGCTGCCCCCTATGTACAAGGGTGGCATACATAGGAGGCAGTGCCGAAATTAAGACCAGGTAAAACCTGGTCTTAAATTGGCGAAACAAGGAGAAATGCATTATTTCTCCTAATTTTTGCTTTTTCCATGTGTGCCGCCTTGTGCAGCACATATGGAAAAAACAAAATGCCATGTAGGACGGTGTCCCTTCCTGTACATAAACAATCCTTTAAAAAAAATCAATTTTGTGACTTTCATGTGTGCTGCATGAAGCAGCACTCATGATAGTGAAAAAATGCCATTTTAGGATTGTTTATGTGCAGGAAGGGACACCTTCCTACACATAAACAATCTTCCCCTGCACACAGACATAGTGCAAGGGTGCCTGCGTTGGCGCTAAATTGCTAAACTTAGCGCCATCGCAGGGGGAAACGCAGGGCTGCACCACATTTTTGTAAATATGCTGCAGCCTTGCGTTACAGAAGTGGCTGAGAGAGGTGTTAAGCCATGACGGCTAACGACTCTCTCCACCACTTCCTTGTACATATCCCCCTATATGTCTTATCTTAAGACCGATAGCAAAAAAAGACTGTTGCTTAATTAGTTGAGTAAGCGTGTGCAAGACTGCTTTGGCAATGATAAAGAATGTCAACACCATTTTTTTATTACAGAGTTTCAAATGCTCTAAAAAATGGACCATTTAATTTGGAAAGTTTAAGCTTAGTCAAGCCCACCTTACTTTTTGAGTCCATTTGAAGGTCTGCATACATGGGTATAACTCCCATTTCGCAAACTAAAAGGAAGCACAAATGTAACCCCACAGAGAACAGGAGCCATGGATTTTCTCAGACGGCATGACATTTCAAATATTGAAAACAGTCCTTTTTAGTTTCTTTAGGCCAAACGTAGGACCCGCAAACATCAATATATGAGCAAAGATTTGCTCATATAGTCCAATTGAAGTGAATCAAGACTACATTAGCAGAAGCATTATAGTCTTAAATGAACCATCCATTTCCCAGCGACATCAGCTGTCGATCAGTCAAAACCACTTTATTCGGTTAAAAAAAAGTACACAGCGTACAGCATACACCACAACAATAAGATTAAAAATTTCATGGCCATCAACTGTCATGTCATAATCAAAAGCACTGATTGTGTTGACATCACACACAGGGTAAGTAGAGCAGGCTATGCATGAATTCTCATTTGTTCCCTCCAGCTGTGGGCAGGGGTTTTGCACTTCCCAGGGACACAGACCCAGATGCCTTCTCATATATGGCTATGAGATGGTGCAAAATCAATCTCCTTTTTGGGCCAGGTGTCAAAGGATACCTGGCAAGAGCCCTCATAGACATATATGACACCCACCAGCCATTCCCGACTGCTTTTGCTAGCAGTTCTTTGGATTCTGGGATGCACAATTTAGTTTTTCCAAATTAAGGGACTGGTACCAGTCCCAGCACGCAAGTGGTGTGTGGCTTAAAAGACAGATGTGCCTGTGGGAGTCATACCATCCTCTAGCAACATGCACACGTTCTTATAGTTTCTTGGCATGAAAATGTACCTTATGCTTTAAACACACACTAATCTATGTATGATATATTCTCAGAAAAAGTATTCATAAAGAGAGATTTCTGAGTAAGGTGTGTGGAAACTGGAAAATTCTGCTGAAAATTGAAATCTGCAGGAGTCGGATATTACATAATGTTTGTGAGGGAAATATACAACTTTTAAATATTTTTCATATTTATTACGGTTTGATAATGCAGAAACACATGCAGGGTACCCATTTCTCAAATATCGGTTTTTCCTTGTGCACCATGACAGACTTTTCACCAGTGAACAATTACAGGGTAGTTCTTCATTTTGTTTATAACTTGACATTTTAAGCACTACCGTGCGTGAAATTTCAAAATGTGTCTTAATTGTATTTATAGGCCCAGTACACTAGTTACAAAACCTCTAACTTTTATACACTGGACCACACAATGAATTTGTAAAGCATGAACATGAGCAAAAGATATATATATATTTTACCTTTTTAGTTACCATTTTGTTGGGTCTCTCAGGTTTTATAAAGCGCTTTTGAGCAAGTGAACATTATGTCTTCATTTACTGCTCCAAGTGTCCTCCACTATCTTGGAGCTGTGCAAAAAGAAAAAGTAAAATGGCTCTCACATCATTCAGTAGGCATGCACATGCATGGTGGCGCATGCGTGCACATACTTCATTAGGCATCCACATGCATGTGATGCATGCGTGCACATACATCATCAGGCATGCACATGTCTACTGAATGACACAGCATCATGGCACCTATGTGATCATGCCTGCACCATCAACCATTTTGTTGGCTGGTGCTCATCAACAGTGCCAAAAAGCATTGGCAAAGCCAATTGGTCAAAATACGACATCTATTGGCTTTCCCAATACTTGTTATTTGGACTGTCTTTTTTCTGGGCCAGAGTCTTGGACTTGATTAGCTGAGCCAACTTTCCTTCCTCAAAGGCGCCCTTTAAAAACAGCAGAAACTACGTGGCAGATTTACAAGAATCAGATGCATCTCTGCATTAGAGCAGAGATTTGTGAGATTCCTTGCGTCTGGCAAAAAAAACTTGCGCCAGCATGGATACGTCGTATATACAATACGGCACACCATGGTGCAAGGAGAAACAGATGTGTCAGAAATTCGGCCCATCTGTTGGCGCTAAAGTAACGCATTACTGGAGTTGTGTCGGAAGCACGACGCAACTCCAGCAATGCATGGGGAGGCCTATACCTAATACACTGCGTCACTCCTTGCGCCTGCTCCAAGCAGTCGAACTACCATTTCTGACATCCCCCACCGGATATTTCACACAGCAAGATCCTCAGAGATAAACCAGCACCCACCTTTCTGTATATATCAATTGGCCTCCTGAATTGCTTGTTATACGCATCCCATGATCCCTTCTGATTTGATTCCTTATACTATTGTGTCATACAGCTATGTGGTCTAGGTGGCCTCTTGAGGCTTGAGAGTGAGCAGAACTCTTACGTTATGGGTAAGATTACCCCTCACTCCGCCTCCATCACTAGTGTGCACATTAATGGAGGATACTTGTCTCACCTTCTCACTCAGGTCTATGCACTTTACTTTAGCAGTAGACTTTCACATTTTTTTCATGTCCTTGAATGCTTTTAATTATTCTTTGTGTTTCCATTATTTAGTATGACGGTAGACCTCATGACGAAGATATTGATTGTGGGCCATTTTCTGTATCACATGGCTTACTATCGTGTGGCCGGGATCAGATTTTAGTATTGTTATTGCAGAGCGACTGTACCATTTTGGTGCCGACGAATGCCCCTGAACCCCATATAGGGTCACTACTGGGCAGAAACATACTGACCTCGCATAAGAAGTATTTTTTCCAAACTCCCTGTCAATTCTCACTTTTTTCCCCTATCCACTGGGGGCAACAGAATAAAACTGATACTCAGCACACCAGTATACAAGTGATAGCATTCTGGCCCTCACTCAAAGCTACTGCCCATCTAACTAAAACACGTCAGCTCCTCTCCTTTGGAGGGTCGTAGACCACACCAGGCGCCATTCGGTGCAGGTGTGAGAGGGAACCCAATGATGAAGCATGTCATCTGTGGTTGAGTGAGGGTTCTTGTCCTAAAGAAAGCATTCTCCAACGGACAAATGTAACTTTCCCCCTTTCCCATTTGTGTACCAGACATACTTTATGTGTGATTCATGCAGTATTACCTCACCTTTTCCAATTACGCACTTCAGTTTGGGGGACTTTTCCCTTGTACAAGATGCAAAAGTAATAATCTTGAGATGTCTCCACACACAGAGATTCTCCTAGATATTATTTCTTGTGAGATTCACGCAAAGAACAAATGCAAACTTTGCACATTAGGTCCTTGATTACTAGTGACGGAATTCGATCCAGAGCAGTCACCGTACCACTCGCCAGTCTGAGTGCTGTGGTGTCTTTGGGCCTGGAACTATTGGGTTTATAAATTTCTGGTCGGGATTATTCAGCATATGCAAACTCTGGACTGATATATCTCGACCCAGTGATTCCCTGCCTAGTTTTACTTAGTGCAAATGCACATCCTGTGAAATCGCTGATGGGGCATGAGCTGAGCCTGGCCCCGCTCAGCCTCTGCTGCATCACGGCAGAGAATATGACCCTGACCACAGTCCAGTGCAGGCTCCATCCCCAGAAGCAAGGCTGGGTGTGAGTAAGCACCTAGGCACATGCAGAGTCTGGGCAAGAGATTGTGGCCCTGTGCAGCCAGGTATCCCACATAAACCAACATCTTCAAAGGGTAGCAGACTGCACTCACCTCAAGCAGGCCCAGCACTTCTCTGGATTCCCTCACAACAAATCCCCACCCTCCAGAGCTAGGACGGCCACGAATCTGAGGCAACCTCTCCCAAGCTCAAATAACAATATGGGGGTGCAGAAAATGCTTCTCCTGGGTTCAGTAGCGGCCGGTGGTGGGAGTGCTGCGGGCGGTGAGGCGGGGCAGGGTGGAGCAAGGTGGGGGTAGTAAACTATGGAATACGGCCTAACAGAGGTAAGAAAACAAATAAATAAATAAAACGAATTTCATTGCGCGCGCTGCATTGCCAAATGCGATGCAGCGCGCAAACGAAATTCGTTTTATTTATTTATTTGTTTACTTACCTCCGTTGGACCATATTCCATAGTTTACTACCCCCACCCCGCTTCACCCCCGCCCCACCCCACCGCCCCACAGCACTCCCACCACCAGCCGCTACTGCCTGGGTTAATAGTCCTCTGTCTTGGCCTGCTCTGACCCCCACACCTCATACTCCCAAGGAAAGACAGGCCAAGGCTAATAGCAGTGCCTGGGGCTCTATGTTATCCCAGCTCCCCCTCTCCCAGCCCAGATCTCAACACTTGTCAAGCTGCCAAAACTCTCCCGTAAACTACCCAGTGGCGGTTCCCTTTAAGGGGCTGATGAGTGTCGCTCCGCCTGCTGGGAAAGCAGCAGGTAGATGTAAAAAAATAATAATGGTCATACTCATTGCCATTTAATTGCAGGCATACGAGCATGAGAGTGTGAGGGGGCAGGGCTGATGGCAGCAACAGGATCACTACAACGTGAAGCTGGCCGCCAGTGCCGAGTGTGCATGTAGGACTGGCCGGCCGTCCTGCAACGGCCAGTCTGACATGCGCACTTCAGCCTGCACAATCCCAGAAGTGTTAAACTGCTGGGGGAATTACAGTCTCAGGCACCTAGCCTCAGAAAGAGCTCTAGGTTAGCCTGCTCAAACCAATCCTGGAGCTGCTCTCATGCTGAAAACAGCATGAGAGCAGCGCAGCTCCAGGATTGGTTAGGTTTGCGTAGGAAGGACATCAATCATCTTCCATTCCTTCTGAAATTCGTCATTCAAGGATGCTACTGGTTTTTATTTGCAGATTGTTCCCAGTACATTTGCCACGAGATTACCTACAAAGCTTTCTATGGGTGACTCTCTCAAGGTAAGGTAGCTGAAAACTTTCTGGTTTATGGACGCTGAGTTTTGAAATATCTGAAAAATTTGAATTAGCCTCGGCGCTTTAAAGATGTGGAACGGGAAAACCGACCTGCGCTCGAAAGCGTGTCTCTTTACGAGAGTGGAACATTGGGAAGCCAACATAAAATTAGCCTGAGAATATTTACTTGAAATAAAACCCAAATCCCGAGCTATTAACTTTTGTAATTTAAATCAGTAAAAATTTCAAATCCGTTAAACAATTGAAGAAAGGGCAGCTCTTTGTGAGTGCTTTCTCTAACGCTATCTGTTGTCTGTTTGATTTGAGCTTTTCACCGTGGAGTTACTTTGTTCGATGGGTGCTCTCCCTCATGCGGAGATTTTTATGTCACAGGGTTCCATTCCTAGCCAGGATTCCATTGCAAATAAAGCAAGTACCCAGAAAACACTTGCGTAAAACAACCAAATGTAAACATGTTGAAAAAGCAACGCAAAACCTGGTATTATGTGCTCAATCAATCAAGTGGCTTGTAAAGCTCGACTACTCACCCGTAAGGGTATCACGGTGCTGGGGGCGGGGTCACAGCTCTGTTGCAAGGCACTGTGGTTCAGTCGGAGAGCCAGGTCTTGAAGCCCCTCCTGAATTGGGGCAGTGACGGTGATTACCTTAGGGGGAAAGGCAGGATGTTCCAGGTCTTTGCTGCGAGGTAGGAGAAGGATCTTCCCCCGGCCGTGGTCTTATGGATATGTGAGATGGCAGCCAAGGCCAGTTGGGACGAGCAGAGGTCTCTGGTGGGTGCGTGGAATGAGAGGCAGTGGTTGAGGTATGCATGTCCCGTTTCATGCTTTGCGGTGTAGAGTGCGTTGCCGTAGTCGAGTCTGCTGCTGAAGAGTGCATGGGTGACCATCTTTCTGGACTTGGTGGAGATCCACTTGAAGATCCTTCAGAGCAGGCATAGCGGTTGGAAGCAGGATGATGAGATGGCATTGATCTGGCAGTTCATGGTGAACGAGAAGTCCAAAATGATGCTGAGATTTTGTGCGTGGTCTGTGGGTGTGGGGGGAGGTCCAGGATCTGCGGGCCATCATGAGTTGTCCCAAGTGGTGGGGGTGGTGCTCAGGATGAGGACTTCAGTCCTCTCTGAGTTTAGCTTGAGGCAGCTGTTCGTCATCCAGGTGGCGACAGCCTTCATCCCATTGTGGAAGGTGCTCTTTCTGACTGTGGGTTCGTTGGTGAGGGGGAGGATCAGCTGGGTTTCTTCAGCATAGGAGAAGATGTTGAGTCCATTCTTTCTGATGATGGTTGCGAGCGGCACCATGTAGATATTGAAGAGAGTGGAGCTCAGGGAGGAGCCCTGAGGCATTCCCCAGCTGATTTCTGTGGGTTCCAAGTGGAACAGTGGTAGCCTGACTCTTTGTGTTCGGCCGGTTAGGAAGGATCAGATCCATTCCAGGGCATTTTTGCAGATGCCGTCGTCATGGAGTCTTGTACATAAGGTGCAGTGGGAGACTGTGTTGAAGGCGGCCGAGAGGTCCAGGAAAATGAGGGATGCAGTTTTGCCTCGGTCAAGGAGGGTGCGGACGTCATCTGTGGCAGCGAGGAGGGCGGTCCCTGTACTGTGATAGATTCGGAAGGCAGATTGAGAGCAGGCCAGGATGTGGTTTCCCTCAATGAACTCAGAAAGTTGGGCATTGATTGCCTTCGCGATGACCATGTCTGGAAAGGGGAGCAGAGAGATGGGTCTGAAGTTCTTGAGGTCCTTCGGGTCAGTACAGGGTTTCTTCAGCAAGGGGTTGATCTCTGTGTGTTTCCAGTCTTCCAGGAATGAGGTGGAGTTGATGGAGCAGTTGATGGTGCAGCAGAGTTTGTGGGTGATGGAGGTGCCAGAACTGTTGAAGATGTGATGTGGGCAGGGGTCCGAGGGTGATCCTGAGTGGATGCTCTTCATGATCTTGAGGATGTCGTCAGTGGTGAGGGGAGTCCAACTGATCAGGGTCTGCTGTGGTCTGGTGTCATTGGGTGCGGTGGTTGCGAGTGGAGTGAGAGGGTCTTCGGTATTGAGGTCGTTGAAGCTGTTATGGATCTCCTTAATCTTGCGGTGGAAGAAGGCACTGAGGTTGTTGCAGAGGTCTTGGGCGGGTGAGATGTCTGTTATCCCTGTGCTAGCTTTGGCGAATTCTTTGACCACGGCGAAAAGTTCCTTGCTATTGTGCGCATTGGTGTTGATCCTTTCTTGTAGGGCCTCTTTCTTTGTTGTTCTGATGAGGTGCTGTAAGTGGAAGAGTAGTTTAGATAAGGGGAAATATATCTGCATGAATTTTCACATTTCATGCCTTACTACACTGCCATGAATTCACACAAGTAAAAGCTCTGTGAACATTTCTCACCCTTGTGTCCATCGGTGTTACCCCCTTGCACACCTGTTCTTTCTCAACCTCTTGTCAGGGCCAGTTTACACAGTCTCAACTTTCACATATCCTTGGGTTTGTGGGTATTGCTTGGTTCTTTTGCCTCTGCGGTCATTAGGAGGTTGTGTAATAGGTTTGTTTGGTCTCCCTATGTGTGTACTTTTACAAATCTGTGGTGTTTGGTTAATTGATTGCTTCTTGTGCGAATCTCATCTTTGTTGTTGTTTTAATTGTATGTGTTGTATGACTGACTTTGTCATCTAGGTATAGATGTTAACACTTTTGGTTTCTGTTTTCATTTTTCTGATGTAGTGGAATATAAGGGGATGATGTTGCCTTAGTATTTACAGTAAATGCAGTTCAAGAAAATTCATCCCCAACTTGTACGCCCCACTACTTTCAAATGTCACTAGCCACCACTGCCAGTAAGACATGCATACATTTCACTGCATGCATACTAAAAAGAGGATAGCTTTAAAAAGAACAGTTTTGAATGGGCTTGCTCTAGTATGCTGTGAAATGGCACACAAAAAGATGATGGACGGAATGTTGAACGTTCTCAAAAATTCACCCCCAGTCACAGATCTGGGTTTATTCCATCGTTGTTTTGCTTGCCACGCCATTCCAGTTTGGACACAGTCACATGCAAATCAGCCTTGACCATGTTCCCTATGAGAACAGTCCAGCCCGAACTGCCAGGCCAGGTCATCCCTGGACCTGAAAACAAGCATCCTGGGACCGGATTCCGGGCATCATCCCTCATCAGAAATGGCAACAGTCAGATAAACAAAGGCCACTCCAAAAGGAATTTATTACAGCATTAGCGGGAAACAGAAGCTAATAAAGCTTTAATTTGCACTGTGTCACATCAAAAACAACATGGAACAGATAGTAGAAAGCGTCCTGTTATCACACAAGGCACCTAACACAAAGGCAACACTACAGTAATGATAAAGTAAAAACTAAAATATTTGTACTGAAGGGAATTTACCTTGTATGCGGATTTGCTCATTGTGAAAGAGTCAAATGCACTTACTCAAAGTGAAGTTAGGAGGTGGCTGAAGTAGGCTGACCCACTGTCCCATGCTGTATGCTGTAATGGGGGGAGGCATAAAGCAAAATGTGAATGATGTAACAACAGGCCAATGTATGAAAGAGTCGGTTGGAAACCCCTTCAAGTAAATATATTATATATAGAAATAAAGAAATATATTAGAAATATAGTTTTAGAGCAGACCTAAAAAGGAATAGCAGGGTTCAACAAATGAGAAGCGGAACCAGAGTTGAAGCTAGAATAAAAGAGCAGGACAGCAGAGGCGAGGAAGCTTCAAAGAGAGCAACAGTACCTGCGGGGCCAATCACGTTTTATTGGCTTCATCATAAGCACACCAGTGTTTTCAGCATGTGTGCTCTGCAGTATTATTTGCAGTCCATTTCTGCTGAGCTGATGCTCTTTTGCTCTTCTGTTGGTGCTAATGTGATAACAAAAAGACCGCTTTTCACCCCCTCATAAGCACTTACGCTAGCAGAAGAATTCAAGAGTATGGTATGTAAACCATACATTGCATGAGTAGCAACGAAACAGAGGTCTCGCAAGTGTGTGTGCATGTGCCACATATACAGTGGTGACTTTGTAAAAAAATACGTGCCGGGCTTTCGTCAGGAGGCGGCTTGCACCAGTCCAGTTTTCCTGTTAGCGCCAACTAAAATTAAACCAACCATGAAAGTGGGGAGAAGATGTGGTATAAATCTCCAGAGCTGTCGACTGCGGAGCTGGGGAACCAGGTTTGAGTCTCAGTGTGGGCTCAACATCCTGTGATTCTGGGCAAATCACTTATTGCCTACCATAAATGAATGTGTCCTTGACTGGTGCTCATGAGAAGTGCCGGTGCTGAGCACCAGAACCAACTGGCTCAAATAAAGCACTGCACATATCTAATAAAAGTAACTTGTGATAGTTTATTTAACTATTGTGAAATACGCAGGAAACTACTGCAGAGCAAATAGGAAAGGGCGGGCCGGAGGAGGAAAACATTTTTTTTTCTGAATTAGTGCTGATAGCCAGTGGCGACCGCCACAAACAAAGGGTGGTGTGGCGGAAGGAGGGAACTCAGGAGGCTTTGCGCCACCTCTCCTCTTCCTGGTCCCAGCAGCCCCTAGGACAGACTCCCATCCAATCCCCGTGCTGCAAAGCAGTGCGGGGAGTGGCCTGAACAGGCTAGAAAGGCGTGCAGCCGGGCTAGTGAAACCTAAGTGCTCATGTGTGTTTTGGTCGGCCTGAGACGGCTGGCCAAACACACATGAGCATTTAGGGAGTGCACGCAGTACTCCTCCTCCCCCCTCCTAAGACACAGAGAGGAATACGCACTGGGTCACATTTCATAAACCACAAGTTGTGGACTGGGTGCAGCCCAGGAATAGCTGCACAAAGCTCTACTGTGAGTAGTATCATGCAAAGTGTTCTGTTGCACTTGCTGCCATGGATCACCATTGGTGCGTGCCAGTCAGGAGTCCAATGGTTCAATGTGCTGTTGTGGTACTCCACAAACTGTCTGTCCTCAGCATTTGGGATATCCAGAGTTTGGTGCACCTCCAAATTTCTCATCCCTGTTCCATTGGTAAGATGCATCAGTTTCAAGGAATCTGAATACCTCTGCTTCTGCACTTACAGGACATAGCATGTGGTGCAGGTGCTACAGGGATGACAAGGTTGGACCGAAAGCAGCCACGGAGCATGTTTTAATACAAGCCCAGTACAGCAGTGATTGATCGAGTGCAGCAAGCGACCATGAAAATCATCAAGGTAAATTGGGGCAAGATCTTTCCACCAAGAGTTTAGAAAAAACAACTTAATGCCACGTCATCTATTTTGCAAAAATTTACCTCAGATATAATGGCAACATTCCATAGGTTTTACAAGTCTGAAATCTTTCATTTTAAGACACTCTTACCGCCAACTATTTTTACCTCAAAGAAGCATTTATATGTCTGTAAGAAAATTGTGCACTGCTCCTACAGAATTGTATTCAGGCAGTGCTTAAGTTGTAAAAATATAAGTGCCAGGGCCCTCCTTATGAGGCCAATGGAGCTTGCACCACCCATTGCCCCTACCAGCACTGCCAGTGACCGCACCAATACAACTATTAACCATAACACCCCTACAGTTGTGACAATTCAGACGATTCCAGGCCCATAAAGCTATAAGAATGGCTTGGGCGGCAGGTATGAGTCATTTTTAATATATTGAATTAATAAACAACTGTCGTTGTGCTCATTTGTAACTAGGTAGACAGCGCCACCATGTGGCAGACTGTCATGAGTGCAGGTGTTTACAATTAAGTGCCAGTGCCTAGCACCGGAAACCATCGGATCAAATTAAGCACTGCATTCAGCATAGGATCGATTGAGGATGGATGGATTGATGAACATTCAATCCACGGGTATCCGAGTACCTCATTCCAACAATGTGCCGAGGCACAAGACCTTGAGAATCCATCCAATAATGGCATTAGCTACCTGGTTCTTGGTGAAGGTGCATCTGTAAGCCTTGCTGAACATGTACAAAGGGTAGGCCCCACAACCCTATCTAGGCTCAAGTTCATTCTGATACAGCCATAAAAACATCACACACAAATGTTACAAAAAAAAGCACTTCACATTTTCATCTCACACAATTCAAAATGCATTATAAAAGGCATGTAACATTTAAGAGAGAAAATATACAATCTGAAAAATGTAGAATTGATTTTTTAGCTGATGTTAGTTTAACAACAAAGCCAAACCATAATAAACAATTCCTCAATGACCAAAATATTGCCACCTTAATTATAATGTGACCCTGAATCCCAACCTTAACCTGAAACCTAACCCCAATCTAGCCGAACGCTAACCTAACTCTTACAGTAAGGGAAACACTCATCCATGCCTTAACCCTAGCCACAACGACAACCGTATTTATGCCATTAATCTAACCATAGTTTGAACCGTTACTTTTTTTGACATTTCTACTTTTTAAAAATATATGTCTCAAATATACATTGTTTCGAAGTTCTTTACTTTTTTAGTCATTGTTATCTAAAAGAAAATTCTTCATTTTTGCATTAGTTCATTTTGGATTAATCATTAAAGTGTATGTTTATTATGGTTTATTATTTTCACATAATCTCAATGTATAAATGTATTTTGTACATAAAATCGGATATATATCTCACTGTAATGCTGGCATATTATCGACCAGCAAACATATTGCACCCACCATCTCGCCTACCTATATCGTTGAGGTAAGTAGATGTAGGCAATTATAGATGTATTATTCTTAATACCAAATCTACTTAACTCCGTTAAACAGTGGTAGCATCATTTTGGTAGGCTTATATTTAACCCATCAAATAGAGACACACCCACCCACCCTTCAACAGCGACAGCGGCCACCTGATTCACAAAGGGAAACGTTAACTTTTGTGTAAGTTTACGATTGTTTGCTACTCACAAAGGGATTTATGAGTAGTAACTTTATGAGTGCGGAGTCTCCACACATAAAACGATAGTCCAGATGGGACTTCTCCAGTCTCTTAGACTTTAGCCTCGTAAACCGCACTCTAAATAATGCTGCAAGCCTCATCCAACACCCACCAGTGGGCTAGGCCATTATCAATAGCTGGCCAAATAACTATCTTCAAGGTTAATAATAATAAATCAATGCTTACCTGTATGTACTTACCTTCACAATAATTTGGCAGTCAACATTCTAGATACAATATCTTTGTAGCACGATAGTTTAAACTCCTATTTCTGCTGGTATACCAGCCTAAGATGCAATTGCTAGAATTGCAAGACTATCTTGTAAGGAAGTGAAAGCTGTATTTCAGCTATTGTCATTTGCACTAAGAAAAGAGAAGCAGTTACAGGAACTGCCAAAGGAAAGCTACTTATACTGTGACAGAACAAGCACTGAAACGCTACAGCACTTTAATTTTGTTTTGCTGCAGCATTTATGCTCCAGTAATATGGAAGCATAATTTTCCTCTAGATCCATCTCTTCGAATACTTTTTATAAGTGTACTGCTATATCGTCTTGATGGATTTTTTTTACAGTGTGGTTGACATTTTACAGGCCATGCAGCAGGTATGGTTTTTTTTCCACATACAACCAAAGTGAGGATCCGTGCTTGGAAGAAGTTGAACTGATCTCCATTGTGTGTATAGAGTTTTTATTGCAGTGAGTGGTGGGCATAGGTGGATCTTTTCTATCCGTGACCACCAGCACAGATCCTGATGGAAGAGACAACCACCAACATGCTGCAAGTGCGGCCTCTTCCATTCAATCTCAATCCATATTGTAGCTTAGCTGCTCTGCTTTGGATGGTCTGGAAATATCTTATGTGGAAGACTTGTGTGCATCCTCTTTTTGAAGTCTGGTGTTCTTAAGAACTATGAGATTTATTCACATATGTTATTTTAGTAGTACTATAATGGTAATACTAACATACTACAACATGCTATCACAAACCTATGTGTGGAGGTCTCCAACTGCGAGGTCTCTGCACACGCAGGGGTACATTTTAGTCGTAAATGTGGGAGAGTCAGTGGGGAGTGTCTAGAAGATGGAAAATACTAGTAAAGGAGAGGGATTGAAGAATGTTTAAGGAGGGGTTAGGGGAGGGACATGCACCCAACCATAAGAGAATGAGCAACTTCCTATTTTAAAAACTGCACTTCTAAAGGTACCACAGTCAAAAAAGACCCACAACAGTTTGGAATGGACTCCAGTTGGAGTGAGTTCAGCACCTCCCATGCCACTCCATCATAATGGAGGGAGCCACATAAAATAAAACCCCATTGAATATAATGTTAAATTAATTTATTGAAACTTTTTAAAAATGTATATACAGTTATTTCAATCTTTAAAAAATGGAATTCAAAATAGAAATATTATTTTATTTAAAAATATTTCAATAACCTGTTCAATATAAAAATAAATATAACATTTTCAAAAATAAATTGATTGTGGCGGTATCTGCCAAATGTGCAACACTTCCAATTCAGTTGTAGATTATAAGTAACATCTTTAAGGGTGTATATTACGTTTTTATTGACTCCACCCACTGTTTCAGGCAGTGGGGACCTGTAATTCTACACTTTTTAATAACTTTTCACTCATAAATGCTGACTAGACTCAAGTCACTAAAATGTGTAAGCATAAACTTACACATAAAGATTTACTCACATGCAGGTTTACCTTTGTTAATAGCCCCCAAAGGCATTAGCAATTCTTACTTTCAGTCTACTGAGGTGAAGGGAACTGGAAGTGGGCTTCAGTGGCAACTCTGTTGTCTTGGGATGGCAATGGTATACCTCATTAAAGACCATCTGTAGGTTAATGGTCACAACAAAATGGTTGGGTTTGTTTCAAATCTAGAATGATTGTACATGCAAGCACTGAAGAAGAGTTATGAGAGTGATTTGTTTTTCTGAAACTTTCTGACATACAGTCTCCAAGTAGAAGATTCTGTCAGTGAGGCTTAACTCAGTCCATTTCAATTGAGAATTACAGGTGCCCGAATAAAACGGTATTGTATCTATTATTTAAAAATGCAGGCTAAAATTACCAAACTGTAACTTCTTTTTCAAATTACCCTAGCCATAGAGACACCTTTTTATCGAAGCATCATAAAAATGCTGGTTACCGTTATGTAACTATGCCATCATCATCAAAGAGACCTGAGCAAACAAAGAAAACATGTTCATGTATGAATGGTATATCATACATCACAAGAAGAGAGACAGACGGGCTTTTGAAAAGGTCCAAAGTACATGCCCTGAACAATCATAAAAAAGAGGGTACGTTGTTCCTTAGGTGGGTCTTACATAAGGTGAGAGAGCCGGTAAAACTGATAATATGGGGGAAGTCCTAACATAATGAAGGGGGGAATTGCTCCCTTCGGAACTAGGGCCCTCACACACCCAGCCAGCTCGGTGTCATGCTTCATCATTGGGCCTGCTCCTCGTCGGGTTGGCACTGCAATACCCGACGGGCGCCCAATGGGGGGCTCTTTAGCGGAGATCTTTTTTTCCTGCTGTATAGTGCCGTGGGAGTGAGGGTCCTAGTAGATGTAAATGTGGTGAAATAGTGAGTGCAGTGATTAAAACAGGTGAGGGAGTCCAGTAAGACACCTTTATTCTAGTAGGCTCCCTGCCTGATTGAAAAATGGAACAGAGTGGCGACTATGTAATTGTAATGAGTCAAAATATCTACACTCTACTCTTTCTATATAGGCCAACATGTTTCTTGCCTGGTTCGTCGGGGAGATCAATGGCAATTCTTCAGGACCAATAGAAAAACACCTGCACACAGTGGTGAGGTGGGGACACCTACCTACCACATAATATAGCTGTGGTAGGAGTGCCCACAGGGGTGGAGGATTACCCACTAGTATGGAATTCATGCCTTAACAGTTACTGACAAGTATGGGACACCAGTCATGTAGTGTCCTGGTTGTGAAGATCCCAGTTGGTGAACCTACCCCTATACCGTCGGAACCGGATGTATGAATGGTACCAGAACTGTTGCATGTGATTTCGTAAACAAAGTTTGGCAGTGGCATTTCTCAAAACTACTTCACCTAAAGAGTTTAATCAAAATATTAAAAGTAATGGCACTTACCATGTGGTAGAAACCAATCTTGAGTATGTTTTTGTTCTAAATAGCCTTTTGTATGTTTATTTTAAGGTGTAGGTGCCTTTAATATGGAAAATGGGTTCTATATATATATATATATATATATATGGCTTTTTTTGGAAGATTTCCATACAACTTTTTTCCCTTCACACCCACTCCTTACCCATGTCCAGCCACTGCATGATGATTTATTAAAAACAAAAACTGAAGAAGTAATGATTGATTTGTGGTTACCTCAGAACCCTCATTTTGTCTTTCAACTGCTCCCCCCCAAACAATAAGGCTGTACATAGATGTAAGGGTGGATATAAGTTAATTGAGGCACATATGTCTTCCATTCGGAATATTCAAAGAGAGGAAAGAGGAGACAAAAACTGGGAACAACTCAGAGGAACATCAATGGACCAGGGCCCATTACATCATCTCGTTATTTCTCATCATTGATGGTCACCATCATAACAAGCTTAAATGATTGTCAACACCAAGAGTCATTATACCAGGAAAGCGTTCTCCCATAGCTGTCCCTGAATGAACACTGCTGGTAGAGTTGCCGCATTATACCTGTTCTCTCACTACTCGTTCTGCCTCTCTCTAGGTGAACGGGGGTGGGTGGGTTAGTTTAGGGTCCTAGTCACACAGTTCAGAAAGCCTTGACACATAAAATAGTCTCTCACAAACAGTGAACTCACTTTATTCAGTCTGTTCCAGCACAAAGAAAATATAAAAACAAGAATGCTCCTTCACAGTAATGTTTATAGTGAGACGTAGATATATATGTTTCACTACAGAGAGACTCATTAAACTGATATGAAGGGCAGCCATGTTGCTCACTCTCTTGTCACTGATATGTTCATAGATGCAGTCATTTAATTAACTTCACTGGATTACAATTACCCAATGGGGCTGATGCATCTTATAAGTACTCATTTAACACATTGTAGGAGGGAAACATGAATGAGAATTTCTCCTAGGAGGGCAACAACATACTTCCTCAAATGCTGTCCATGTTATTCTTAGTGGTGGCGCATCAGACATAAAAACACTTTAAAATGCTGTAGGAAGATAATATTTAGAATTGGACCTTATTTAACGATATTCGCAGATTTATTCAAACTAGGGTCTATTACTCAAAAAAGTACCAAACCAATAATATGTTTCAGGGAATGGACTATCTGTGAACAAACAAGTGCAACTTTTCAATGAATCAATCAGGTTTCTTACATAGCGCCACTACTCACCTGTAAAGTTCTCAAGGCGCTGGGAGTGGGGGGGTGGGTATCTGCGGTTCATTGAGGCCCTCTATTGCACAGTGCTGTGAACAGTTACTTGGAACAGGTCTTGTATGGTCCTGTTGTTATTTGCAGTTTGGTCCTGCTGACCTATTGTCATTATTGTCCCCCTAAAATGATGGTCTACCAAGACCTTACAATCCTGAGACACCTTGCTGACTTCCGGAAGCTACAGACACCAGTCAAGGATGCAAGAAAAAAATTAGGGGATATTGGCAATATAAATACAGAAAGGCAAAAAAGGCACAGCAAGTTATAACACAGCATTCTGCCAATATTTGGCAATAGTTTTCAAGCAAGCACTAAAGGGAACTTTAGCAGCTCTTTCCACCTGGTAGGTAAGTCCATACCATTGAAGGTTTAACTCACTTCAAAAAATGTTGTACATTTATCTTTTTTGCACATGGTAAGCACTTTGTTGCCAAAAGACATCAAGGTATTTCTTTCTCTTTTTCTTTTCTTTTTTTAACAAGGTAAGGCATCCTGGTTGTTGTAATCTTGCCACTTAAAAATTGAGCTACTGTTACATATAACAATATTTTTTAAAGTAAGCTCAGGAGTGTAAACGGAGGGGCATTTTCACATGGATAAATGGATACATTCACCTGTACATGTACGTTTATGACTGTAGTTACCTTAGTTACCCCTGCCAGGAGTTCATGAATGGATTCCAGCCAAGCATAAGCCTATTTATGTGTGTAGAGATCTCTTCTAGGAGAGTGGAGGTTTCCATACTCATAAATGCCATTTAAGGGGAGAGAGTTGAGTTATTTTAAGGGGAGAGAGTGGGGGTTATCCAGGGCACAAGTCGGGGGTACACGGCGTACACCCACTATTTTCACAGGGTGGAGGCCGTCCCCCCTGCCAAGAACTTGGGCCCCACAGAAATATGCTGAACTTGTACCGGTGTAATTTTCAGACACCACACGTTCAGCAGCGCCTACACGTTGTCTGCTTTCCATTCCCAGCAGTAATGTGCAGTCAGCAAGGGAGCTTTTCTCACCTCCAGTTGGGCCATGTTAAGGAGCCATCAGGCCTCCTTTTTTTGTTGTTGTTTTTTTTGTTGCATATTTATATAGCGCAAACTCGACCCGAAGGTATTGGAGCGCTTTACATGAGCACCGTATTTACATTACACATTCAGGCACAGGGAGATTAAGCGATTTGCCCAGAATCACAGGATGTAGACGCGACCTCGAGGCTCGAACCCTGGTTTCCTGCACCAAAGTCGGCAGTTTAAGCCGACGGACCACATCCTCTCCCTTATTTGAATACCCTGACTGGAGGCAGCCTGGAACCTCACACTTAAATGTAAATGCCATGGAGGGGAAACAAAGGTACACAGCTTATCTCTTCACAGATACAGGGTGGCATATCAACAAGGTGGCGATAAAAAATTATCGCCGCTTTTGTGGCCGTTTTCTGACGAAAAGCGGCGATAATTTTATCACTTTATCAACAAGGTCACGCTATTGCGTGAATCCTTGCCTTAGCGACCTTTCCTGTAACGCCCACCTTTGCATCTCTAATGAGATGCAAAGTGGGCGTTCCGTCCCAAAATAACTGGAGAAATGTCGCTAACCGACATTTCTCCAATTATCAATGGGCACACTAACAAGCATAGCGATAAGAAAAGTAGCGCTAACCTTGGTTATCGCTACTTTCCTTACGCCTGTTTTTCCTTTGACTAAACAATGTTAGTCAATGGGTGGTGGATTATAGGGCCACCCAGCCCTATCAACAAGGATATCGCCGTTTTCCATGGAACATCGCTGGAAAACCAGCGATGTTTCATGGAAAACATCGCTATCACAGGAATAATTATCGCCATTGCGCTATGCGTTGGTAATACAGCGTTAGCATGCCGATAATTATCTGCGATAGCCGGCGATAAAATTCCTCATGCTAAGGACGGCCAGCGATAATTATCGCTGCCGCTTGTTGATATGCCCCTAAGAGAGATGTGTTTTTGCCTTTGTTCAGTCCTTGAATATAAGAGATGCATGCACTGTAAGAATATCAGGTGTGTTGGTCTGTCCCAGTATTTACACAACATTTTCAATAACACAATTGTATTTCTTTTATAGCGTTACACGACCAAATGTAGGCTGTCAGAGCTCTTTACATAACATACACATTACACATTGACAATAAATGATGAACATGTGTAAATCAATGTACAAGATGAGTTACATGAGACAGGGTTACAAGGTGTGGGAGGCACATGTCTTCATAGCGATATAACACAGATTACAATTTATGAGCTGTAGGTGACAAAAGGATCTCTGTGTTAAAAACAGTAACCCACTTTACAATCTAAATAAAATAAAAATCTCTCTTCTGCATGTTACGTGATGCGCTTTGCAGAAGACACATTAACCCACTATGCTACTTTGATTCAAATCTGGGACTTCCCAAAAACAAACGTGTTCACCTGCAGAGTTATTTTACCATTATTATTATTCCCTGAGATTTACTGGACACCTTTTACAGCAGACGCCTTAACCCATAAAATATTTTAAAATGTAGACCTTGCAACCAATTAAGCAGAATAGAATTAGTGCCATGCTTCTCCTTGTTGCCAATTTCTTTGTGAAAGGGTTTTAAAAAACGAAGGGGCATATGTACAAGCCCCTATCGCCACGGGACCGTCACTTTTTGTGGCGTTCCTGTGTCGATGGGAGCCTTGCTTTATGTACAAGGCAGAGTTAAGCCACTTAACGTGGCTTAACGCTGCCTTGTACATAAGGCACCCTTTTATGCTATGTTTAGCGTGAAAGGGGCGTGCAATGGGTGTTGTGGTGGGCGTTCCACCGCAACACCCATTGTATTTGACGCTGCCCCCTATGTACAAGAGTGGCGTACATGGGAGGCAGCGCTAAAATTAAGACCAGGAATACACTGATCTTAAGTTGGCAAAACGAGGAGAAATGCATTATTTCTCCTTGTTTTTGCTATTTCCATGTGTGCTGCCCTGTGCAGCACACATGGTAAAAACAAAATGCCATGGTTTCTTTCTGTACAGGAAGGTGTCCCTTCCTGTACATAAACAAACCTTTTTAAAAAAAATGCCATGAAGCAGCACACATGAAAGTTACAAAATGACATTTTAGGATTGTTCATATGCAGGAAGGGGCACCTTCTTACACATAACCAATCCTCCCCTGCACACAGACACCCTTGCACTATGGTGTAAGGGTGCCTGCGTTAGTGCTAAGTCGTTAAACTTAGCCCCATCGCAGGGGGAAACGCAAGGCTGCACCACATTCTTGTAAATATCGTGCAGCCTTGCGTTTCCGAAGTGGCGGAGCGTCTCGTTAAGCCAAGGAGGCTAACGACATGCTCTGCCAATTCTGTTGTAAATATTCCCCTCAGTTCCATAAAAAACATGTCCGATCCAGTAAATGTTATTTTGTCCTCGTGCCTTTTCAATAATGTTTTTATATTCTAGTGCATAGGTAGGTTGCGGTGTTCATCCTGACGTTCACGTTGAATATGGAATTTTTGTTTGGCTTGAGGGTGCCGCCCCCGCTACTCCAGCCGCACACCTTACCACAAAAGAGGCATTGCATAAATATAAAAAATACAAAATAATGGAGCACTTTGTGCATGCCTCAGTCACGAGAGGAACCAGGGGCCAGACTCGTGGCATTCATGGAAAAATACAGGGAAATTCAGTGCAGATAATGTCGTCTCTGTTCCGAGCAAGGTCTGTTTTACTTAGAGTGCTGGAACCGAGGTGGAAAACTTCCCAGGACAACAGTTTTCTGCTCTGTCTGAAAGGTATTCTGGCCACAGTGATATAAACTGCAGTGTGAGCTTTTCATATTTGCAGAGTACGAAATAATGTGTGTGTGCGTGTGTGTGTATGTATTTACATATTATATATATATATATATATATATATTTCTATATATATATATATATATATATATATATATATACATATAGTGTTTGCAGAGTGTAATATGATATTTATTACCAATGTTGAGTGTGGGGAGAAGACAAGACTCATCAGAGGTGCCCATTCGGTCCCTTAACCATGGGTAACAAAATATCATACTATATACTTTGTGGAGCTTCATATATGGTTCATGCCTTCGTGTTTTTTCATGTGTATTTGTTTTAACAAAAGGTATTCAACTTAAACGAGGATGCAAGAGGTTAAATCTATGCAGGATGCTAACATCTTTCGAATAGACCTCCTATGAGGAGAGTTGTTTTCTTGAAGTAAGTAACTGCTACTTGCTATCAGTGAGGCATTAAAAGTGTTTTTTTTATTTCATGTCAGTTTTCATGCACTGTGTAATAAACACAAACCTGTTCTTTGCATTCATCTAATAAATGTGCCAATGTTTGTTTATTAATACAGTTGCTATAGATATCGTGTTATTGGGCCACTTTTATTTTCACTTTCACTTTCAGTACTATATTAGTATATATGCACGGTCTTGGTATTTGAAGCTTGAGTCGAGAGCCGCCATCTTGCTGAAGTATAGTCGCCTATCACATTCTTGCACAGGGATGTTAGAGCTTTTTCAGGGTTTCAGCATTAATGAGCGGTCTATTAATGAAAAGTTATAGCCAGTTGGTTTGTCCTGCTGAGCCCGCTGAGGCGAGGCAACAGAGCATCCACCCTCTCCAATTTATTTAAGAGACAAAATGCTTCACCTTCCAAAAATGTAATTAGAAAAACATATCCTTTAATAGTCGCTGCAACTGACCAAACTCCCTGAATATGTGATATACATCAGTCACCACAAGTGGGTAATTTGTATACATATTTCCTACTCTTTGCTACATTATATGCCATCTTTCTGAGTTTTAGTACAGACACTAAATACAAATACATTGTATTCTTTGAAGATTAGTTTTGAGTATACAGTATGAGAGTTTACATGTAGGTTGCACTAAAGGTTAGCAATGACAGAGATAATATATTGCATGCGCCAAGCCTGTTTCATATTATAATTATTGTTCTTCCCTCGTCATAATTATAACCATAACCATCATCATCCTCAAAGTTTTTTTAGAATCATCAGTTCCATCAAATGTTTCATAACAATAAACTCAGTCAGTTAAAAAGAATGAATATAGACCTAATCTCACCTTAAACGCATTAAAACAATCCACCGCATCTCTCAATATATCTAATATCCAGTCGCCTCACCTACTACCATCACCAATAACCAAGTTAAACAAGGATAGACAACAACCAATTATACACCCATAAAAGGGATAAATATGCGTTGGTTAACCTCAACTACCTATTTTTTACCCATGTTTTCTTATCACAAGATAAATCTTGAATTATTTATTTTTAAACCATTTTTATTGTGTGCTTGCATATCATATATCATACTCATATTCAGTATCACGATACAATAATACAGGATGTCCTTTATCATGTGTGTAGGTGTATAGTTCTTGAGTAGTGTTTGTTCGTAATATATTGGAATGTAAACTCCGGATAATACAGAGATGAGGAAGGAAGAAAATAAAAAGATAACATTCAACAGTACTTGTGAGCCTGCCCCATGGTGTGAGCTTGGATGGGGTATCAAGTATACTGTCCGTGGATGTCGTGCCAAGGTGCACCATAGCTGACCCTATATGATGAGCTAGAGCAGTGGATGGGAGCGTTGTTAGGTGAGAGTATCTGCCCCTGGAAAGTTGTTTGACTTGGGCTCAGTGTTGGTCTTGTAAACATCTATGGTGAGTGAGTGTCATTGCTAGGATAATTCTGGAAATATATGCAAGAGGTTGCCCCGTGCTGCAGCAATAGGGCACTTCTGAAGGCCACCTATTTCTTCCCATGCGCATTTCTTCCCATCGCAAAGACATGGTCTCCACCCAGTGGACCACTGTGGTCTTGTGGTGCATAAATTGAGATATAATGTTGGATACTCAAGGTCTTGGCTCTTTTGTCTCCACTTCATTCACCTGCAGACACCATAGAACCACACACAGCTTGGGCTGTGGGGGGGAATGTTAAATGTTCTTACCGGAAATCAAACAAAGGCATCGAAGCATCACAAAGGTAACTGACAGTGACATCCTAGAATGGTCCTCAAAGAGGGCCAAAAGCAGTTTAAAGGATAGACCCTTATTAACGTTCCAGGGCTGTGAATGTTTACTCATGGAGCGGGAAGTGTCTGGTCAGCCTCTGCCTCTAAGAAGCCTACACTCCAATAGGTGTTTACCTATACGCGTGTCCTCCAAAGAGGAGTAGCCTGATGAAGTGGCCAACCAAAAATAATTAATTTTACTGCAACCAGAGCTCTTTTATATCTGCTCTGACAGAACAATAAGGATCAGGATTACATCCATCTCCACGGGATAGGCACCTCTCTCCAGACACCAACAAAGCCATTGTGGCTAAGCAGATCTATATCACTTGTTGGTGCCCCCTGCCCAGGCTTGCTTTATGGGAAAGGAAGCTGGTGCAAAGGCCTAAGAACCTGCCATGGTCTCCTGAAATCTTCGGTTAGTGGAGAACCTCCACATGGACCCAGAGGTGACTTTCTTCCAATGGAACTCCTGGAGAGTGGTGAAAATGGACTGAAAAAGTCCAAGAAAGATCCAGAAGAAGTGGAAACCATACATGTTACTTCTAAATCGGTATTGCTAGGAGCATAGATACCCCCTGAGCCTAACCTGAGCCACCTCTACCTGAATCATGAGAAGGTGCGCAAGGGCTACTTGCACCAATACTTCAGATATGCATCCACTGATGTTGTCTCCATATTGAAGAAGGCTGGCAGTTGAGCTGTTAGCCCCTGTGCAAGCAGGTCTGTGGCACAATGGCCCTAAAATCTATCACACTGGACACCTGCAACTCCAATCTCTAGTTGCTGCAGTCTTGCCACCATCTAGAGTACCAGTCGATGACCACATTGTTCTTTTCCTGCAGGCACTCCTCTGTCACCAGGTTCTGCCAGCACTTTGGATCCACTTGATAGATGTACCTTACTACAAGACAATGTTCATACGCAGAAGAGCTTAACAAGTGGCCCTGTTCAGCACTGCAAAGGACTCCTAGGAAATGGATGTGCAACTTTAATTAATTAGTAGACTTCTTTCCTTTCTCTACAACTAGTGCTCCATGTTAAGTGACAAGTGTCTGACTGTTGCTTTCACTGGAGTCAAAGCAAAGATCACGTTCCCTTTCCAGGCCTCAATGTGATCCAGTCACTAGCGGATCATCAGCCAGGCATCCTTAGGAAGGGTGATTTATTTCTTTGTAAGTTCAACAGTTTTTTAAAATCTTCATATTGAGGTTTATTAAGTAAGAACAAAAAAAGAGCATGTCAATATAATCTGCACAGCATATTGTCGACCATTGGTACATATGCGGAACAAAAGGGGTACGGAGTTTAGTTGTGCAGATCCCTTGTAGGAGGGCCATCCCTTTACAATAAGTGGTTAAACGGCTGAAGGCAAACTTTGTGGCAGGTGGTGAAATCAGCTATTAGGGTATTTACTTCCTACTAATATGGATCCTAGTGGTTCTCAGACTAAATTGGTGGTAATCTTGGAGCTAGTAGATGGAGTATGTGCTGGGGAGTAACAGGTGTGAGGAGGCCCTGGTGCAGACATAGCTGACAACCATCGGGATGTGGCTTAAAGGCTACTAGGGATGTCTCTCATCATGTTATGTTATCTTGGATGCTCATCGGGGGTTGGTGTGGTGGGGCAGCGGTCTACTAAACTCCGTCTCCCAGGCATCCCTCAAAGGCTGCAGTGAGGTTTGCATTTGATCTATTAGGGCTTTGGTGAGCCAGCTGATCAGTTTGTGGCCACCTCCCATTGTGTGTAAACTTTGCATGAGTTGGTGCGTGATTGGTTCTGTGTCCTAAACTGCCAGGGTGTCCCTGAAGGACCCTTTCAAGGACGTTTACAGAAGAAATTGGCCCCCAGGAAGACAATATTGTTTCATCAAGGTCAGGCAAAGTAGGAACTGCAGTTCTGAAATAGGTTCCCCATTGTGGACAGCCCGACCTGGTCCCTGGCCTGGAATTCTGGTCCCCTAACATGGCCTCCGCAAGCCAGGAGACCGAGCAGTGGCTCTGCTGGTGTGTAAGGCGATAAAAGTCTAGTGAGTCCCAGTGCCTTTCTGAGGTAAGCAAGGCACCCACCAGAGGAGAAGGGGAGGCTCCTGTTTCGGGCGAGCCCTTGGGGTCAAAAGCTATAGGAGGTCTACCCGGGTAAGTGGAAGGTCTGTCATGCCAGTGTCTTCAAGGAAACAATCCGCCAACCAGTAGGAGGGGCACTGTAGCTGAGCCACCAGGTAGTAGTATACAGAGTTGGGAACCCCAAGACCTCCTTGCTGTGGAGGAAGTTGTAGTTTTAGGAGAGTCACTCGTCTGTGAGAGTCATGCCAAATCAGGGTCCCCAGGTGGTTTTGGAGTTTCCGGAAGAACTTCCATGGAGTACAAAGGAAAGGTACGCAAAGTAATACAATAGGCAGGGGAGCATCACCACCAACCGTTTTTTTGAGATGACAATGAGGTCCATTACCAATAGAGGGAGAGACCTCCAGAAGGTTACTTGTGATCTGAGCAATGAAACCACCCCTGTTAGGTCACTGTCAAGCAGATCTGGGACATTGTGTTACATGTGAATGCCCAGGTAGGTGAAAGAGACTTGTTCCTAGTGAACTGGGCCCTTGCCCAGCCCCAGCGCTAGTGGCTCTGCTCCAGGCTTTAGCAGGAAGAAACAGGCTTTACTGCAACTCACATGTAATCATGAGACAAATCTAAACTCTGCCAAAAAGTTGCTAATAAGGGAATTATCTGAGCCTTTAGGAAGTGGACCTGTTCTGTTAGGTGCCACACTTGTTTCTGTATGTTCATCGCTTTAGTTTGAAGGTCAGCAAGTGCTTTCTCAGATTGTGCAACTCACTGTGGGAGGTTCCTTTGGTTGTACCATGAGAGGTTGATATCCTCAGTTACGTTTACCACTTTTGCCTCCAAGTGCAATCAAGACGCCTCGATTGCTAGGAGTTTGGCATCCAATTTGCCTGAGTTTTGCGGGTTGGTGTTGGATGAGGGGGTTTAGTCAATGGGATGATGTCACCTGGGCACATAGCTTGCCACTTGCCTGTGGCCTCCAGTTCCTGCTTGTTGCAGACTGATCCAGCTGCCTGGGCTTTACCTCTGGGGTTTTACCGGCCGGGTTTTCCTCCTCCATGTTCTTCCCGTCAACAGAAGCCCTGCCCACACCAGGACATTCTTAATGCAGACCACAGCCCAACCACATCAGTAGACACCTGGACACCTAGCTTGCCACTTGCCTGTGGCCTCCAGGTTCCTGCTTGTTCCAGACTGATCCAGTAACACCGCAGCTACCTGGGTTTTCCTGCTAGGGTTTTCCTACTCACTGTTCTCCGCCAACAGAAACCCTGCCCACCCCAAGACCTACTTTAATGTGGTCGCATCACAACCACATCAGTAGGCACCTGGACACCTAGCTTGCCACTTGTTTGTGGCCACCAGCTCCTGATTGTTCCAGACTGATTGAGGGATACCACAGCTGACCAGATTTACCACTCACCGTTCTTCCCGTCAACAGGAGTCCCGCCCACTCCTGGACCTACTTAATGCAGGCCACAGCGTGACCACTCCAGTAGGCACCTGGACATCTAGCTTGCCACTTGCTTATGGCCTCCAGTTCCTGCTTGTTCAAGACTGACCCAGTGACACTGCAGCTGACTGGGTTTTCCGACAGGGGTATTCCTGACTGGGTATTTCCACTCTGCATTCTTCCTACTAACAGAAGTTCCGCCCACCCCAGGATCTATTTAATGCCAATAGGCAAGCCCATCTGCGCCTGTCTGTACCTGGACCACACCCAGTGCCAAGACCCCTGGTGCTCCTGCCCCCGAAAATATACCATCACCGAGCCCTACACCCTTGACCCTGGAACTCTGTCACTGTGCCGATCCACCCTCCACGGTAGGACCTTTTACCTGCACCCACTGCCACTTCACCTGCCACTGCACAAACACCAGCTCACTGACCAGCCCCATCCCGAACACACCACAGACGCCACCTGAACAAAAACACCAACTTGCATGCACCCATCTCAACACACACTAACTATGCAAGCATTCCACTAAATTGTGGGACCTCATCACCACCCTCGCACCTGACATCGTCTTCCTTACTGGGACCCGACTCAACCCCACTTCCACCCCAGACATTGCCATAGCAATCCCGGACAGATATAAAATCACTCACCAGGACCACACCAATAAGCCAGGAGGAGGAACAACCATCATCCACAAAGAGACCATACACTGTACCCCCACCACCGACAACACCACCACCCCCATGGAGCATCTCAACTTCACACTCCACACGTCTGACAAGACAACCATCAGAGGCACCCTCGCATACCGACCCACAGACCCGCACTCCAGCTTCTACAAACGCATTGCAGACTTTATTGAGCCCCTAGCCTTAGACTCCAAGGACTACATCTACCTCGGCGACCTACATTTCCACATCAGTGACCCCAATGACAAAAACACTGCACACCTCCTCGACATTATGAGCAGCCTCGGATTGACCCAGATCATCCACGACCCTACACACATCGCAGGACACAAGCTGAGCACAATTTTCATCTCCAGCAACCACGTCAAATACAGCCATGTCACAGAACTCACATGGAATGATCACTCCATCCACTTCAGCATCTCCAGCCCCTAAACCGCCACCCCCAAGATGATCAATGCCTCCCAACAAAATCTCAGAGACCAGCTTGGCGAACACCCTCAATACCTCCAACCTTGCTACCACCACCAGCCTTGAACAGGGAGTGGAAAACTTCCTTGCCTGGATTACCAATTGTACAGACAGCATCATCCCCATCAAGAGCAACATCCAGAGAAAATCCTCCAAAAAGGTCAGCTGGTACACCCAAGAACTCAGAAAAGCAAAACAAGACAGCAAGCAGTTGGAGAGGAGAGGGCGCACCAGCAAGGACATCTCCAACAGGGCAGCCTTCAAGACCTCTCTCAATCTTTTTCCCTGCCTGCTGAGGGCAACAAAGAAAACAACCCTTGCTGCATGCATTGAAACCAGCGCCAATGACACCAAGGAACTTTTCATCATTGTTAAGAAATTCTCCAACCTGGCTGCTGGTAGTGGTGGATAAACCATTTATACCGCAGAACACACATGACATCCCGAGCTTCCTTTTAATGAGAGAACAGAGATGGGTAGAACGACTGAAGAGTCACACCACAGGACTTAATGATGGAATCCCGTGGTTCCAGTTATATGGAATCATGCAACAATAAATGGGATTCCGGGAAATAGTAAATGGGTTTCATCTAAGGAGATGTTGAACTAGTTAGTTGATCGACTCCGTGTTATTATTCCCTCGTGACATTGTGGAAGAATAAATATAAATTTTACCCATTAAAGTAGTTCGATATGTGAACACATTGAAGTAAAATACATTTTCCCTAGTTGATAAGAACACTTCTGCTATGTTAAAAAGGCAGGATTAGAGGAGACTAGGAACTCCAAAATGGCCGCCATGAGAATTGATGCGGGCGATAGAGTTCTGAGGGCCTCTTTCTATGTTGGAGAAGCAAAGAGCACGTTGGGTAACGCACAGACTGGGCGTTCAGGGATCAGCGTGTACGTAAACAGCACCTCTTCAAATAGGGGCTTGATGTGAGGCACCCGTATCGTCGGAGGACGGACGAGGGGAGTAAGGAGACAGTGTCTCTTTGGAGTAGTAATTGCATTTGTGACATCCCTGGTGTGCGAATTAGTTATTTGAAGCGTGAGTGTCGTTTGGCCCCCCCGCCACATTCTGCAGTGCCCTGAGTACCGCACTCGAGAAATAGTTGAACAATAAAAAGAGTACGAGGGCAACTGGATATGGCCGTACAATAGGACTGGTCTGCGTGGTTAAGATGATTGAGTGTGAATTTATCTCGACACAAACGAGTGTTTTGATAGTGACGCTCCTTCCTTATACAGAGTGGGACGACAAGAGCACCCTCCCCCGCTGTCCCGGGTTTAGAACATTACTCGTAAACTCTTGTGAGTATATCAGGTCCCATTGGGTGTGGGTCACTTTCGTAGAACAGATTGACTAATAACATATGATTTCACACGTGGAGCACACGGAAAGAGACACGGTGATAGATATGGACCGTTTTTAAACTTAAGGATCTGTATATACATATATAGAAGGATCTGACACTCATATACTTGGTGAGGTGGGTTCTGTTGGTTGCGGTGTCCACTGACTTGGGGTTTTGGTTTTGTTAGAAGGTGAGGCTGCATTGGAGATTATATTTCACGTTAAAGGATGCGTGGGAAATACAATGAGTATTATGAATAATCATGAGAAGAATGAGATTAGAGATGACGATTCGTTTTCTTTCTCTTCTTTCGTTGTAGATATGTTTATCCTCTTGGAAATTCCAAAATAGAGTGACGTGGGGGTAATACCCTGATTGAAAAAGGTAAAAGATACCCGAATAGGGGTATAGACCGAACAATAGGGACCAACACCCTGATGAATGCCAGAGTGATCCGGATGGGCACATAGAAAACTGGCAGAAACATGTTGGTTTTAGCAGTGGGGATTGTAGGGTCGTTACCTGCCCTGGATACCCCATCTTGTTCATTTTAAATCCTGCCAGAGGTTGACAAGAATAAAGTTTGAGGATCAACCCCTAGACAGTTTTAGACTTTGTTCTGCACTTCTTTTGGTCCCTTTCTTCTGGAGACTATTTGTTTCCTTTTTCTCAGAATTACACTCTTGTGTTTGTTCTGTTTGTTTTTTCCTTTATACTTTACCCTCACCACTTTCCTTCATCATTTATTCTAAAAAAATTGCGCTCCACCCAAGGTGTTGGTCTGCACCTAGGTGTATGATGCGGCCCAATGATGAAGCATGACACTTTCGAGTGTGTGAGGGCAGTATTAAAATACTGATTGATTTTCCCCACTTTACAGCATCCAGCATTGTCTTATTTGCTTTTCTGTTGTGTGAGATTAAGTCTATTTGAGGGAGTCAGAGACAGCCTTATCCCTCGTCTCTTCTTTATTGTGTTTTGTGCCAGTGAAAACAACATTGCACCCTCACAAGAGCTGTGTGAAAACCTTGCCCACTTCCTCCATGACAAGATTGCAGAAATATGCAGAAGCTTGAAACCCTAGCCCACCCCTACGGATTTCCTCGAGAGATACGCCACCACCGTAACAGACACGAACCACACACTAATCACCTGGAATATCGTCTCCACCCAGGAAACCACCTCCACCATGAAATTCATCCAGTCAGGAGCTCCCACAGACCCATGCCTGCACCACATCTTCAACCTCGGAAACCAAAGGGTCAGCCATGAACTCACCACCCTACTCAACACCTCTATCACTACCACAACATTTACAGACACCTGGAAACATGCCGAAGTCAGACCACTACTCAAGAAACCCTCTGCTGACACCAGTGAAATTAAAAAACTTCCGGCCAATCCTCCTGCTCCCATTGCCAGCGAAGGTACTGGAAAAGATCATCAACAATCAACTCATGACACACCTGGAGTAGAACCAGCTACTCAATGCCTCCCAATCTGGCTTTCGCAACAATCACAGCACTGAAACAGCCCTGATCGCAGTCCCTGACGTTATCCGAACCCTCCTGGACAAAGGAGAAACAGCAGCTTTGATCCTCCTCAACCTCTTGGCAGCCTTCGATACCGTATCTCACCACACACTAATTGAAAGACTCCACCAAATTGGCATCCAAGGGGACGCGCTCAGATGGATCCCCTCCTTCCTCACTGGCAGAACCCAGAGGATCCACCTCCCATCTTTCACCTCTAAACCCAAGGAGATTACCTGCGGTATCCCCCAGCGCTCATCCCTTAGCTCTATAACGCATATATGACCCGATGGCCAAAATTGTCAGATCTAATGGTCTCAATATAATTTTCTACCCAGACTACATGCAACTTATCCTCTCACTCTCCGACAACCCAACCACCACCAGAACCAACTTCCACACATGCATGACAAACATCACTGACTGGATGAAGAACAACTGCCTGCAGCTGAACACAGACAAGTATGAAGTACTGATATTTGGCAACAGCAGCAACACATGGAACGACTCTTCCTGGCCATGAGACCTAGAACCCGCATCCACTCCCGTCAACCATGCCAGAAACCTCAGAATCATCATTGACAACAAGCTCACCATGAAATCACAGATCAACGCTGTCTCCTCCGCCTGCTTCCTCAGTCTGCATGCCATGTAAGATCTTCAAGTTGTTAGTCCTACTGTCAGAGCGGTACCAATAATGCACAGAAACAGAATGCCAAAGTTCCCAATGCCCCTCTCAGACTTCCCAGTCACACAGAATAACTTATGTAAATGAAGAACCCAAAGGGGAGAAAGGGGTAGGGGACAGAGAAGAAACTGCCACTCCTTTATCTGATTTTTCTCTCGCTAGTTCTTGACTTCTTTCTTGTTCTGCTCTTCTTCATGTGCTTAATATAGCATATTTAGTAAACTGTAAATACAATAAACACTCTAACTTATATACTCTATATTATTCTTTAAATGCTGTTTTATATATATTCTCACTTATCTATTTACCTACCCAGCTTAGGAGTGACTATTGCTTCTCTTCTGTTATGGTTGCTTATTATGAATTAAGTAATAAGCGTAGTCTTTTATGTTTCTTTCTCAATAGGTTACTGTTAGAAATGGGATTTCTGGTTGGCTAGGGCTTGCGCCTAAGCCAGGCAGAAACCACCACTTTAGTCAGGGCAAGGGAGTTACACGCAAAAGATAACCCCTGATCACCCCCTTGGTAGCTTGGCATGAGCAGTCAGGCTTATCCTGGAGGCAATGTGTAAAGCGTTTGCGCAACCCACACACAGCAACAACACACTAGGCACACCACAAAAGGAATTCCACACAAGGTTATATCAAAAATAGCCTTTGTATTATCATAAAACACATTAGAATATTAATCACATAATATACACTGTGCCACCTGGCACTAGGCAATATTTACAGGGGATTATATACACATGACAGGGCCAATTGGACCACTGTCAGAACCATCACAAAGTGAACACAGTAGATGTAGAACCATTAATAAACGTAGAACACAACCAGTAATTACTGGCAAACACTGTACTCAGCATCATCCTGTAACACAAACCATATTATGCACAGTATCACCTCAGGCGTAAAATATATTATGCGCCAACCTCATAAGCCTAAAAATAATAGACCATAACCTCCTATCCTTAACTTACATTAGGTGCATAACTCACAGTAGAGGATAACCTCACAAGCATAAACCACAGAATGCAAATACCCTTATACATAAACCACATTAGAGGCATAAATCATGGTGCATAAAACACAGTACATAAATCACATTTCCTAGCACCACATAAATCACTGTAGGGCCTGGCGCCCTATCAACCTAACAGTCCCCCTGGCCAATTGGCCTTCTCAGAGGGCTCAAATGCCCTATGTCCAAAAGTGTCAGGGTGGCTGCCAATGCAGCAGAATTCGCAAGTGCGCAATTGCGCTGGGGCAGAGGAGTGCATCTCACTCCTATCTCATTCAAAATGCCCCCAAGGAAATGTCAGCCTAAACGTTGCAGCTGCCGCTAATTGCCGTGCAGCTGTAATGCAGAGCGTGGTCCTGGGCACTCACTCTGCCCTCTGGGTGGGACCCCACTGGGACTCTCTTAACCAACGTAGCCCAAAACGTTGCAGCTGCCTGCGCTGGCGTGGCCCAGCTGGGAATAACCAAAGTAAAGGGCCCTGGCACATCTGTTCCTCTTCAGCCTCACTGAGCCTTTTCAGTCCTACTGGGCCTCTCTAAATCCAATTGCCCCCATCGGTGCAGCTGCCCTCTAGCAAGCGGGTCAGCTTGCAAGAAAAATAGCCAAAAGGTAAGGGGCATGGGCCCTGGCACATCTGTACCCTCGTGGCCTCTACTGGGGCTCTTTAAAAAAAATTGCTCCCCCAACATTGGAGCGGCCCACAATGGCAGGACCGCTATGGACTAAGGACTCGCTCTGTGCCTCGATCCGCACTACAAAGAACAGCTGAGAGCTCCACTCACCGGCTCTGGGCAGGACTCTGTTCTGGTCTTCCCTCGCTGTTGGGACTGGCACCAACATGGAGCCTGCGAGGCTCCGGACGAATCTCCGGTGGCGCGACTTCCTCTCCGGCCGTAGCTTCCACCTTACGCCCCGCCCACAGTCAGGCAAGGCAGCCTGGCTTCCTGGTCGCGCCGGGCACGGCGATGATTCTTGGCAATACAGGGTAGGCTCCCGTTTAAAACAAACACAATGGTGGGGTGGGCACCCGCCAGAACCAGAACAAACACGGGGTGGGCACCCGCCTAAAATAAAGGCATATGCGGGGTGGGCACCCGCAGTTCACGAATATTCATCAAGCGGGGTAGGCTCCTGCTAAGATCGGCATCACGGGGGAATCCCTACGATGGAGATTCCCTCTGCAGCGATGTGCAGCCCAGCGCTGCAAAGCTCTAGCGCCCCTGGGGAAATTAAAGCACAGCGATCCCCTTCAGGATAATTAAAATAAAAGCACTCACAGGGCGCATGAGGTCCACAAAAGACCTTAGAGAGGAAGGGGGCCATGCTGGGCCCAGGGAGGCAAGCTCTCATGGCGGTTCCTCCTGGGACCCAGCAGCAGCACGCCCCCGCTGGTTCAGGAACAAGCACAGACAGAACCAACATCATGGGGTCACAGCCCCTATATTTATATCAAGCATTCCTTTGTCTGCAGTACAGGGCATGGGGGAACCAGATGCAACTGGTTCAGGGGGAATTGGAGCACTTTGTTTTCCAAGCTTCTCTCGCCCTTTGTCAGGTGGGGGCTAGTTGATCAGACACACGACAGGGGGTGGAGCCAGCATTGTGCAGGCTGGGCACAATCCTATTCAGAGTCAGAGGATTACTCCTCCCACTACTCCCACTGCAGATGTCCCATTCAGCTTAGCGCTGACTCACCCTACCCCTCTTGAAGCCACACACACCTCTCAGCCCCTGTCACTCAAAAGCCAGACAAGCAATTCACATCAGGCAGGCAGACACATAGCACTCAGAAATGCCTACTTCTAAAAGTGTCATTTATCCAATAGTCATAATAAATCTAAGCACACCATTGCGCAGCATTCATTCTTACAATTCCATACATACTAAACTCGACCATGCTGCTCCTCCCATATCAGGAATTACCACTGACACACTGATCAGGGAATCCCTAATGCATTCCTATGGAAGGGCAGGCCAACCTTACCAAATGTACACAGAGTGCACGCACTTTACACTGGACCACAGCGCTAAAGTGCCCAGAGGCCTAAAACTACCAACACCATGTCAGAAAAGGCTAGGAGAAGGCAAAAAGTTTAGGGATAAAACTGCCAAAAGGGCCAAGTCCAACAGTTACTATCACCTTCAGATACAGGAGGACATGAGGAATTCTCTGCTCAATGCGCTCTAAAGGTAAGTATTGCTTATATATATATATATATATACATATATTATCTACTGGCGGTCGCTAGTAGATAGTTATAGTTAGGACCGTGTTTCCATAGGAAATCCGCAACATTCTATTTTGAATAACTTTGGCGCCGATTGACGAATCCTCGCAAAATTTTCAAAATAGGTGGGGCGCTCCGCTCCGCTCCTTCCCTGAAAGTCTCGGGGGGATTCGTCAAGCGGGGGGTTGAGAAAAAGGGGGGTCCCAAAACGCGTTTTCCCCATGCATTTTTCCATAGGACCTTTAGTCCAAGCTGCAGCCCGAATGGCTGAACAGAATTACTTGAAATTTGGCAGAGAGGTAGTCCTCAGGTCAGGGATGTGCCTTTTGCAGGTCTGGTGTAAATCTGTTCAGTATTTCCTGAGAAAATAGCATTTAAATCAATATATATATCTATAGGCGCGCTCCGAGCGCGTACCGTAAGCTTACCGTACGCGCACGCTGCCGTACGCGAGCGCGATTCTGATTGGTTGTTAGATCTTAGTAAACATTCGAATCGGTCGAAACCAGGAAGTGTCGGCCGCCATTTTGTCTCTCGCAGTCTGAGGGGGTGAAAAACAAAGGTGGATAACGTGAAAAGGGGGCAGGCTGGACAGTTCCTGACCCCCTAGCCTTGGTCAGGGGGTCCCAGAAGGACCCCCAAGGGCAAAAATGTATTGTAATTCTTTTACGAAAAATCGCGGAGTGCGCGTAGCGTACGCGCACGGTTGAAACGGAAAAATTCCGCGAACTACGTAACGTGGGCGAGCGGTGCGCAAAGCGCACCGTGCGCGCACGGTACGCGCACGGTGAAAAAACTTAAAATAAATAAATAAATAAATAAATACATAAATTAGCATTTAAAAAAACCGTACAAATTCACTGAAAAAACCATAGGTTTCACACACGTTATAGTTAGGAATTAGCATTTAAAAAACCTTGCAAATTCACTTAAAAAACCATAGGTTTCACACATGTTATAGTTAGCTGGGCATTTCACTCAGTGCTCATGACATCACATATTACATCACTCATGACATGGTCAGTGGCATTACTCATGACATCACCGATAACATCATCCTTGTGGTAGAGTGGCGGTCACGCGAGTTATAGTTATCTGACCTAACTATAACGGGGGAATTTCATTGGTTTTTCACAAGTGAAATGCCCAGCTAACTATAACATGTGTGAAACCTATGGTTTTTTAAGTGAATATATATATATATATATCTATATATATATTATCTACTGGCGGTCGCCAGTAGATAGTTATAGTTAGGACCGTGTTTCCATAGGAAATCTCAAAATTCTATTTTGAATAACTTTGGCGCCGGTTGACGAAACCTCGCGAAATTTTCAAAACTAATGGGGCGCTCTGTTCAGCTCCTACCCTGAAAGTCTCGGGGTGATTCGTCAAGCGGGGACCGAGAAAAAAGGGGGGTCCCAAAACGCGTTTTCCCCATGCATTTTTCCATAGGACCTGCAGCTACAGCCCGAACGGCTGAACAGAATTACTTGAAATTTGGTAGAGAGGTAGCCATAAGGTCAAGGAAGTGCCTTTCGCAGGTCTGGTTTAAATCTGTTTAGTATTTCCTGAGAAAATAGCATTTAAAAGCATATATATATCTATACGCGCGCAGGGTGCGCGCACCGTGCGCGCACCGTGCGAGCACCCTAACGTGCGCGAGCGTAATTCTGATTGGTGGTTACATGTTAGTCAACGTTCGAATCGGTCGAAATCAGGAAGTGTCGGCCGCCATTTTGTTTGTTTTCAGTGCGAGAGTGAAAAAGGAAGGTGGCGAACGTGAAAAGGGGGCAGGGTAGAGAGTTCCTGACCCCCTAGCCTTGGTCAGGGGGTCCCTGAAGGACCCCGAAGGCAAAAAAAATAAATATTTTTTTTAAATCGCGGGGGTGCGCGCACCGTGCGCACACCCTGAAAAACTAAAAAAAAATATATATATTTTTTTTTATTTTTTTTTTTTTAAATCGCGGTTTATTGTAGTTCATTGTAAAATAAATATATAAAAAAAATAATACATAAATAAATTAGCATTTAAAAAACCGTAGAAATTCACTGAAAAAACCATAGGTTTCACACACGTTATAGTTAGGAATTAGCATTTAAAAAACCTTGCAAATTCACTTAAAAAACCATAGGTTTCACACATGTTATAGTTAGGTGGATATTTCACTCGTAAAAAAACAATGAAATTCCCCCGTTATAGTTAGTTCAGATAACTATAACTCGCGCGACCGCCACTCTATCACAAGGATGATGTCATCAGTGATGTCATGAGTGATGCCACTGACCATGTCATGAGTGATGTAATATGTGACGTCATGAGCAGTGGATTGCGGGCGCGCGAGTTATAGTTATCTGAACTAACTATAACGGGGGAATTTCATTGTTTTTTTACGAGTGAAATATCCACCTAACTATAACATGTGTGAAACCTATGGTGTTTTAAGTGAATATATATATATATATATATATATATATATATATATATATATATATATATATATATATATATACACACTAATTGAATCTTACTTTATCTCACTCAAATATATACAAACTCAGTTCACGTTAATGATAAATATCGTTCTGTGAATACTATATTTGAATTCTCTCTCTCTACGTATGTGTAAATCTAATGTCAGCAATATTGACCAGCTTCTTCACACGGGAAAGACTTAGCAACCTTCACTGGAACAAAGGAATTCTTCTGTGAAGCTGCTAATTATCTCCTGTCAATGCTGAAGGAATTTCTCTCCTCACGTAACTCCCTGAGCTTGTGCTGACTCTGCTTATGGCATGAATAAGCATGTGCACCTCAAGAGACTCTAATATTTATGACCAAGGCTCCCTCTATCAAGCTAGAATTGCAACTCTAACCAAACATATTTCCAAAATAGAAATGCACAACTTTAAACACTTTCCGACACCTTACCGCTAGGGCACATGACTAAATAACGTATACTCCAGGAAGCACTCCTTGAGAACAAGACGTGGCTCTAAAAGGTCGAGCTCAAGAACGCAACTACCCTGACTGCTTTTCGCGGCGCTCAACAGAACAGAACATGTTTCCTTTGAATCCTCAGGTGAAGTGCAACGAACATTGAACTGGCACCCTTAACATTTTAAACTGCCTCTCAAGTGGTTTCCTAGACTAGTATGCTGCTCGATGGACGGACCTTTTGGCCGCCATCTTGGAATACTCTCTAAGTCTCTTCCAACCATAGTTATTCATTTTCTGAAGGACTTTAGGGAAATACCATTTGCTGATCTCAGCCTTTTAGCAAACGTTCTTGGGGTTCTGACACCTACACACAAGACGTACCGTGACACAAGCACTCATCACCAGCCGACTGGACTACGGCAATGCCCTCCACATATGAATCGCTACACACCTCCTACAGAGGCTTCATACCATACAGAACGCCACAGACAGACTCATTCTCGGCCTTCCTCGATGAACCCACATCACACCCCACCTCAGAAAACTCCACTGGTTCCCCATACAGAACAGATGCCAATTCAAGCTGCTGACCCACGCACACAAAGCTCTACACAACCAAGGGCCTGCCTACATTAGCCACCGCCTGAACTTCCACCAACCGTCGAGAAGACTACGCTTCACCTCCATTTCACTTGCCTATACTCCCTGCATCTACCGAAGCAGAAGTGGAGTACGCTCCTTCTCCTACATTGCACCACAGACCTGGAACGGCCTCAACACACACCTCTGGCCCATCACCCCACTTCTGGGATTCTGAATGGCCCTCAAGACCTGGCTGTTCAAATAAGCCTCCGGGACCTGCAGGCACCTGGATACCCTATGTGGTGATTAGCCGTGCTTTATAAATCCTCATTGATTGATTGATGGTTGAGGTTGCACACCTGCCTTGGCTGGCTTTGTACTCTCCATCATAGCAGTCCCTGCTAGGTGTAGGCAGAGGGCCTTGTACAGGGGGGTGAGCCTACTTGCCTTCACCGCAGGCACGATCCCATGGGGCAAGGTAGCACAAGCAGCCAAGTCCCCTGGCCTCTTCCTCATTGGTCTGAATGAGCCCAGAGCCAGTATCCGCTGTGGAGGGCATCATGTATCTTGCCAAGTATCGTGTGCATCAGTCTCAGGGTAGACCCCTGTACCCTGGAGGATGGCGTTGAGGAATCTGGTCTCTATCCAAAGTTGGCAAGAGGGAGAAATTGCTGCCTCTAAGGGTCTGCAAAGATGGGAGTCACTCCCCTATAGTCAAAGGAGGGCGAGCGGGTGTCAAAGAGTACCTTGGGATGTGGGGGAAGGGACCCAGATGCTCCCGGGGCAATGTTTAAATCCAGTCCTTCCCCAGCGCTTAATGGAATGCAAACTGATGTCCTCTCCCAGTGATAATGCTCAGTCCAAGGGGCCTCATAGCCCAGCCCGCACACTTGTGATCTGGACCCTGCACGGTTGTTCTTTAGGACCTCTGGTCCCATTCCTCATGAAGCCACAAGTGGCGTTTGACAGAGTTGCTTCTATGTGCCGCCATATTTGTTCCAGCTGCATACAGTAAAGATTTTTTTGTTATTATGCGGAAGACTTGTATATAAGTACTAATGGATGTGTGGTGGTCTTACAACATGTTTTTAATTATGTAATGAAAAAAGAAATTACCATTGGTAAAGTACATTACCAAGCTTTTACAACCCAATAAAACGAAAATTAACTGTATTTTATGCCTATGACTTAAAATATATAGGAATGGTCAGCCCACGGAGCCCTAGAAGGCCCATATAGAAGCAATACAGGTCATGTGGGCGTGCCATATGGTTTGTACTGTTTTTCCCCCTTACTCCCAGACCTATAAAGTACTTATTAGGGGGTAACTTTCATAGAAAGGGTTTGACAGACTACCATTGTATTGTATTGTAAGTGCATTTATATAGCGCTTACTGCCCCTAACGAGGCGTCAAAGTGCTTTTTTGAGAAGGATAACGGAGGGATTGAAGAGGGAAAAAGGGTTGCATGTATATAGTGCTTGCTACCCCTAAAAAGGTGTTGAAGCGATTTTTTCGGCGAGTAGCATGCTACTCTGAACCCATAATATTGTGTTTTGGCAGCTCCTCTAGTCTTCTGCGTATGAGAAGCAGACCTGGTTGTCAGGGTCTGAAGGGCACCCATTGATTTGGCTGTTTTAGTGTACTTGTTAATTTTCCCCAACATCTGATTGACATGTGTGTCAAAAAGATGCTACTCATCGAAGGGCAAGTAAGTGTTGTTGGCCAAAAGTGAGAATTTCAAAGCCAAGCTTGACTTGAGAAAATGATACTGGTGTTACTCCCCTGAGAGGCAGTGTCTGTAGCATCCAATGGGAACCTTACATCTGTGTTGGAAATTACCTTGCCCGTGGCGACCGGTCCTGTCTCCTTTTCCTGTGGGCCTCAGGGAGATGGTTAATGAGCTCCTTCATTCCCTTCCAATGGTGGTGGTCAAATTAGAAAAGCAAGACAACGGAGTTTGTGATGCACGATCGTAGAGGTCGCCAGAGCCATAAGCTTTCCAGCTGCATCCATCCGCTTGCTCTTCGATTTGAGGGGGGGGAGGAGGAGCATCTCCTGTCTGTTGCCTGTGCTGAGGCATGCTTCCTCACAGTGTGAACAATGAGGGAGTCAGGTGGTCCTTGCCCACATATGTCTACCAGATCAAGGGCTGGCTTGAAAAACATCTCCACCCATGGAGTAATCACTGAGCCTTTACAGGTTCTTTAAAGTTCTTGTTGGCAGTTTTCAACAAACACCAAAGCCATAAGCATAGCCTGCTCCAGCCATGAGTGGCCCTAGGTCCCAGAGAGTCGGCAAAGGGTGGCTCATCTGGTCTCATTCCATTTCCAGTCTCACACCCTGCTCGGTCTGCAACACTAAGATGTCAGCATCACAGGGGCTCCCCTCTGTCTCCGCTGCCTCAGGTGTGCCCTTGGGGGTCCCCCGGCCCCCAAACATCGATCGTCAGATGTAAGATTGCCTGATGCAGGATGATGAGTGTGGATTGTTGGTCTTCCAGATCATAACCCGCATATAAGTTCAGCCGTTGATGGAGATTCTGATCTTTAGTCACTGCAAGGCACTGTACTTGAGAGTACCTCCAAATGTTGCTCAATTGATGAGGTGAGAAGTCCCACTATGCACATCAGAAGTTTCTGTGTAATCCAATCCCCTCCTATAACACTTCTCAGTTCCTGTCCCAATGTTGCTTCACAAAAGGCTCTGCAGTGCCAGTGGCACAGGCCTGGGATGGAACTCTGCAGGATCCAACAAGTGAGCTGCTCTGGGGAGGAAAAAGGGCTTATAGTTAGTGGTGTGAGCAACTCGCATAATTCAGAGTAGCGTAATCACGCAGGATTACCTAAAATTCCATGGGATTATGCATAATTACGCGAGAAGTGTAATCCTGCAGTTAGCGTTTTTTCTTAACTCAAAAAGGCCCCCTCACATCCAAAATGGGCACCAGAATGGATTTTACGCTAAGAAATAACTTTGAATGCAAAAGAACATGAATAGTGAGACCCAGCACCATTTGAACTCGCTGAATGTGCTCTTAGGGTAGGATTTGTCCCCAACTTGCTTCTGGTATTTAGCGCTATTTTCTTAGCATAAAATGCCCCCTTGGTGTCCAGAATGGGCTCGAGTATGCATCCTGCACTACAAAATAATGCTAAATGTGCTATTGGGGTAGGATTTCCTTCAACTTAGTCCCAGCTTTTAATGCTATTTTGGTAGCGCAAAATGCTCCCTTGCATCTAGAAGGGTTGTGAAGATGAGCTAAAAGTGCTCTCACAGTAGGCTTGTTTTCCCCGAAATTACTCTTAACTATGCAAGTAGGAGTAATTGTGTTATTATCAATAATTCCGCACCAAAGAGTACCGCAAAATGTTTCTGATTACTCCAGCGTAATTAACACCGTCCAACATGAGAAGGAACCCTCCAACTAAATTAATAAATAAACTCAATAAATCAATAAGGTTGCAATGTTTACAATCGCCATTCCAAGAAAAGTTCAACAAAGACATTTTAATACATAGCACTTAATGAACAATTAATACCACAGAGCACAATAAGTACGAAAAAGACATATCGGGTTGCTGAGCAGCAAAGATTGAGGCTAGGATGGCGCCTTAGAGATGTGGTACGATACACATTATGATGGACTGAAGTCATTTATGTATTAGTTTATTTCCCTGACTTTATGGAGAACATAGTTTGTGTATTTCTTGACTGCTGTCTACACATCTATATTCCTGGCACATATATAGCACAGATTATATAGCAAGCTTTATGCACTTCCAAGACAAAAAACATCTCAACCAAATTTCCTTCCTCATATGCATTGCATACATATGCTGTGGTTTACCGCTTCTTCTACCATACTGCCATTGCTGAATTACACCACTGTGTTTATTTGAGCCTTTGTATTCTGATCTCTCTCCTCCCATGCCTGCCTTCTGCTTGATCCAAGGAATATAAAAATGCTTCTAATATTTAACGTTAAAGCACTTGCCCACCATTTATTTATTTATTTACTTTTCCCTTATGAAATGTGTAGCACATTTGTTATGATAGTTATAAATGAATGTCTCATTTTCTGTCAAGAAAATTTGTTACGTTGATTATTTAATTTCCAACAATGAATGTTAGAGCTCCCCGTCAGTCAATTTGCTGTGTACTGAGAAGTAAACATGTTTGGAAATGAACAGATTTCCTCATAAGACATATTGCCACACTGTTAAAGCAATCTGGACATGTGCTGCACTCTGTCAGGGGTGTGGAAGTCATATAGTTTGACCCAAGGTCATATTGTTTGGGGTCAAAGGCAAGAAGTTTCCATTTTTATTTTGTCCTTTAGACAAGTAGGCCCAACCCCCTGCAGCTCAAACCCTTTGGCTGCCAGCTTGCAGTACCACATTATGGATCAGGGAAAGGCATTGCCTATAGTTATTGTAATGTCTGTGTTCATAGGTTGATACTGCTTGAACTTGTATTTATGGTTCATTAATACAAAACCTTCATTATTAGGGGGAGCGCTCTAGGGAATTGTAAGTTCAGACTGCACTACTGACAGTGGTTTCAGTATGAGAATATGTACATACATTTGCAAAGATTAGCAATATGAGGCTACATATAATGTGGCAGGATGATCTCTGATTAGATGCAAAATATGCAAAAGGTTGAAAGCAAGATTGATTATCCTTTTCCTTCAAAATGAAATGTTCCGAAAAAAATGCAACATGGAAAAAACGTTTGCTAAACTACTATGACATTTTAGGTACCATTTCTTTGAAGCATCATTTAGTAAAATGTGTTGATGCATGCTGAGATTTCCAAACAATATTCATAATGGAAAATCATTGTTACCAGTTTCAACAAAATTATAAGAAATATGAAAATAAACAAGCATTGCCAAAGCCAAAAGTTATGACAATGGTTGTGAGCCATTTGGTTATGTGATTGAGTATCTTGTTTTGACATGGTTCTTGTAAAACTTTATTGTTTTGGGAGCTGCCAGGCCCTCATCATTATAACAAACATTGGCAAATACAAAAATATTTTTGGTCTAAAAAATCACACAGATTGCTATCATCGCAGTGAAGCCAGCTGGTAGACAGAGCGAGAGATAGATAGAGAGAGAGAGAGAAAGAGAGAGAGATTGAATTTTAATAAAAACAAAAGCTCTTGGTTAACCCCGGACCTAACAAGGGGCCCCATTCTTGAAGAGAGTCACCAAAGTTCACCCAGGGTATATGTTGTTGCATTAGTATTGATTTTAAGGCTTTCATGAATTCACAATAATTTACAGACGTAGGCCAGGAAATCATACTCCTAGAAAATATTCGTGAACTGCATTTTAGCATGAGCAAATATGCATGTGTAGATTTGCTCATGAGAAAATCTGTTGAGTAGTAAAAAGTTCACTTTCCCATCAACCACTTTTCCCCCAACCCATGAATAAATTTTACTTCTGCACTTGTCAGGAGTACATTTCCAACCTTTCTCTGTATGTGAAAATGATAGAGACAAGCTGTTGAAAACCTGTAAAACATGCAAGTTAGTAGGTTTGCACAGGCTCAAAAGGGCATTCTTACCATGGGGAACTATTGCCTACCGCTATCTTCAGTCCCTGTATGTAGATCTGCAGAAAGGTGGCAAAATAAGGGAATTGCTAGTTTTCAAACCCTACTATGGTATGGGCTCTGGCATAATCAGAGGGGATATTATCAGAGCTCTTATAGAATGAGATTGCTGATATAATTTGTCACCGCAATAGATGGCACCAAAGGGACAAGTGGATTTTGTTTCAGGACCAGTAGATTCATTAAGCAACCCGTCCTGTGGGCAAGTATAAATTCTTTTAAATTACACACCCCTGCTCTGTATGAGCATATGTGTTTGTTATAAGAGATGAACAGTCATACAAGGAAACTGAATTTCCTGACATTGCAGTTATTGCCTTTGAGATGTGAAATGTGACTGGCATGTGACTACTACAGCTCCTCTACCTTCATAGCCTTTTCTCCTTTCCTATTGGCCTTCATCCCTCAGTTTGCATCCGTTGTTCATCCTATGTTTGAGCATGTTTAGCCTGTTACCATTGATGAACTATCTGGCAGATATATTGGTGGTTTTCTTGACAGGTTATTGCCTCTGAAAGACCAGATGGGGAAGAGAAGTCAGTCAAACAGAGCCAGGCACATGACTGCCATAGCCTAGACTTTCGGGGTCACTAGCCTGCACCAACATCTGCAGAGGTACTCATTCCGCAGCATGCCAGTCCAGCTGTGTTCAAGTGTAGTTGCCATTCAGTCAGTGTGGGCATATATCACACTATGTATGAATATGCAAAGCTTAGTGGCACAGGTGGACTGGTCTACAGGGCATTAGTGAACCCCAGAATGTGATTAACAAAGCTGAAACTGACCATCAAGTCACTTAGGCCTAGATTTAGTAAGCCTTTGCGTCGTGCAAGGCAAAGCAGGGAAATGCAAAGGCTTATTTTAAATTTTCATGGTCATGCAAGGCCTTATTTGGGTGCCCGTGCATGGATTTGTAAAGAAATGTAATGCAACGCAGCAGCTTGTGATGCGTTTGGTTACATTTCTTAGTGGTAGGCGTTCCATGGGTGGAGCACGGGTATTTCAGTTAATCCACCCAGGGATTTCATGCAATTCTAGCTTTACTAAGGTTTGTAAAGCTGAATTTCATGAAATTGGTATGCCTACTGCAAGGAGAAATATATTTGCTACTCGTTATTTCCTCTTTCTATTAGGGATGCAATCTGATTTATGCATCAAAAGAAGAAAATACCTCTTTGGATTGTTTTTGGTAGCAAACTATCTCATCCTGCGTAAAAACAATCTTGACCATAACACAGGCACCCTTGCACCATTGTGAAAGGGAGCCTTTTTTTGTGCTAGACAGTCTCAAGCACACCAGTGCAGAGAGAGAGCTGAAGAGAGCCATATCTTAGTTGATATCGAGCCCTTCGGCTCTCTCCGATTCACGCAGCACAGCAACTTGCCTTGCTGCACTGTGTTGCGTGGATTCTTAGTAAATCAGCATCTTAATTTCTTTTGTGTGTTTTTCTAATAGACAAAAATAAAATGATGACCATTTCCAATTAGGAGTAATTGGTTTTCTTTGGCAATTAGCTGCATTCCTGCGTAAATAAATGATAGCCTTCATCTTCCATCATATGCTTTCAACAATCTACTCATGACACACCTGGAGCAGAACCAGTTACTCGACGCCTCCCAATCTGGCTTTCCCAGCGATCACAACACCAAAACCGGCATGACCACAGCCACCAACGACATCCGAACCCTCCTTAGCTGCAGAGAGACTACAGCTTTGATCCTTCTTGACCTCTTGCCAACCTTCAACACCATATCCCACCCTGACTGATCAAAAGACTCCATCGCATCAGTATTCAAGGAGACGCGGTCAGATGGATCACCTCCTTCCTCACCGGAAGAACCAAGAGGATCCAACCTCCCACCTCCCTCCTTTCACCTCTGAACCCAAGGAGATCACTAAGGGGGGGCGGAATTTGCAAAAGTGCCTTTCACAAAATATCGCGAAACGGAAAAAAATCTCCACGATCACGCGAAATTTCGCGTGATCGCAGAGATTTTTGTGTGCTGAATTAATGCGTTACTGTATTTGACCTTCAACTCGGGCACCTGCTTTATTCATATCTGTAAGACTTACAGATATAAATAAATAAAGCAGGTGTCCGAGTTGATGGTCAAATACAAGTGCTTCCTGTTGGTGTTTAATTTTTGTGACAGAAGCATCGTGCCAGAATTTACCCAAGAAGATGCCACCGTTTTGTGCAATACCTCTACTCAACTGGAGTACTTTCTACTGGCTAATCAGTAAGTGCTACCTCGTTGGGTAAATGTATAGTGCTTTTGCTACACTACAGCTGCGTAAAGGGCCAGAAGAGTTGTCTACAGCGACCATGTGTGTCTGTAATGCAACGTTGCCACAGCGCCGACGGGCGCCGGGGTCCCTCGAGTGAGCTGTCCATCATAGTGGGGGAAAGGGCGGGAAGACGATGCACACCGCTGGGGGGGGGTGTGGGGCCAAACGGGAGAGCTTCCATGCAGTTCACATGCCTCTTGTTTATAAAGGGCCAGAGACGGATCAGAGCAGCAGATGAGGAGACAGAACCTCCTGCTGTCAGGAACTACACGGGGATTGCACTCGAGAAACTCATGGATGCACAGAGCTCCATCAAGGATTCTACTGGCTAATGAGTAAGTGCTTCCTCGTTGGGGAAGTGTATAGGGCTTTTCCTACACTACAGCCTGCTGGTGGAACACACTTATTTGTAGGTTGATTATAATACCCTTCCCCCATCTCCCACCTTCCTCATCCTGACCAAGTCTACTGTGGGCAACAATTCTCTTGTTTGACCACTTGTCACCAGATATCCACACAGCCGATACCTTTTCAACAAAAACCAGTTGATCAAACTTTAAGTCATCCCTCTTCACAGCCCATGCCAACCTAATCTTGACTTTGTCTCTAATATGAGCAATTCTTAACACAGTCTAAACAATTGTAATGTGATCCATTTTGTATTTGTTTCCTCTTCACCCTGGCATTCACCTCTTTGTCCATGCATCTAACACAAACAGTCCTGCTAGCCTGAGATTTTAGCCAGTGGAACACACCAAACATGCTACCTATACCTCTCAAAACTACAAAGGGGGTCACACCAGCTGGGAGGTGTGAGGTGTTATGATGTGACAACAGCATCTCACTCTGAGCCTGTTCTACAGGGTCCCTTCTCACCAAAGCTAATTTGATGCATTTGGTGATCAATCTATGTGCCCTTTCTGCCAACCAATTACTTTAGGGATGACACAAATTGGTTTTCCAATGTAGAAAGATCTCTGTCAAAAATCAGTGGCCACCTTGGTATCTACATGTCTGGCCAACTTGACTTCAATCCGTGTAGAATATCAGTCTATGACACAAAGCCTTTCTCCTCAGAAAGACCCTAAACTAAATTTAGCGATTTTGTCCCTAGTGTGATGCCGCAAATAGACAGAAACCAAGGGTGGAATTGTGGTGATTAGGTGCCTATGAGCAACTTTGCATGTCCCACAACAACAAACTTTGTTTTTCTACATCTGTATCCATCTTTGGTCATCAATACGCTTTGTGCAATTAATATTGATTGGGGTCATTCCTAGATGATCAATATGTGCGAGGTCCTCAAGTTTACTCCTAAGGACAGTCGGTGCAATCACCTTGTCCCCCCTGAGTGGAGTAGTGTGGCTCACTGGTTAGAGGCAGCAGACCCGGAAGCAGAGGACGGCCCGGGACCAGGGTTCAATTCCCGACGCGACAGGGTCGTGGACCAGGGCCAGCGGACTCGATAATTCTCGCCTTGGTACCTACTCTAACCAGGGATCACACTCGGCAACTCTGGGCATTAGCTTGCCTCATCTCCACAACGGCCCTCCACATTCGCCGGGGATGCCTGGTTTCACCTTGGAGATACCCAGGAGGAACCATCTCACAGGGATAGCCAGGACGGGTTCCCCAGCGGTCTACAGCGCCACGACGCCTTAGGGCAGCAGTGCGCTTTACAAAAAAAAAAAAAAAGGACAGTCGGTGGAATTACCTTGTCACTCCTGAAAAGTGCAGCATTTTCAATCAGAAGAACTACCTTGCCCCCCTCTAAAGTATAACATTTTCAGTTGACAGCTCTGAACAAATCTTATCAAAACCTAATCCCTTTCCAGACACCTTTCTTTAGGCTACCTTCTAGTAACAAACTTCAAAACGGTTTGTATAACAGGATCAGCACTCATAGTCTCTCTGTAACATGTCTAAATTACAGAGTCAACAGAAGCAAATGGGAGCCGAGAAAAGAAATCCGCTTTCCCATTGCACCTTCCTGGGATGCGGTGTTCTACTAAAAAAGAAAGATCCAACAATGTTATACTCTGCCTTGCCCTCTAGGCAGACATTTTGCTCAAATGTGCTCCAGGTCTGTCCAGGATGAGCTGCAATGTCTTATGATCTGTTCTATGAGTGAACCTCGTATCCTACAAATATGTTCTAAAATTGTGAATGGTGCAGGTGCACAGAAGCATCTCTCAATCACACTGTTCTGTTTCTCTACTCTTCTTCAAAACATGGCATGCACATGCCACAGTTTGTTCACTTCTTGAGTTAAAACTGCACCAATCCCATGGTCACTAATATCCAGGTGAAACTCAAGGGCAGGCCAGTTACAAAAAAGCTGCAGAAGAGGCTTATTAAAGAGCTCTTTTTTTCAATCAACAGATTCTGCTCATCACCTTATACTAATCCAACCATATTTTTTGTGTACCTTGTACATGTTTCTGCTACAGATGCAAAGTTAAGTATAAGGGTAGAATAAAACTCACAAAGGCCCAGAAAAGATCATTATGTCTGGGTGTATGTGCTTCTTTAATAACCTTTATACCCCCTGCTCTGGGTCTTAACCATCCTCACTAACCACACTCCCCAAGTGCTCTAGCTGTCTCTGGCCAAACACACACTTGTCCATTCTTAGGCACAAATTACTAGAGGGAAGAGACTGTCAAACCTTTTGTAATCACTGATTGTGTTCTTCTAATTCACATCCAAAAATCTAAATGTTGTCATGGAAAGCTAAAACACCCTGAAGACCATGAAACACATGTCCGATCCCACGCTGAAAAACTGCAGCAAGGGATGCCAAGCCAAAAGGCAACACCATTTTGGGTCACAAAAACTGTAAGATGACAAAACTCAAGTGAGAAAACAAACTTGCTAAAGCGCTTCGTGTCATCTAAACTAGTTTTCAGGTCATCAGTTCTAGGCAAAGGTTCAGATCAAGCCAGATGGTCTGGTTAAGATTACACAAATCCACACTCAATAAATTGTTTACTTTACCCGCCATCACCATAGGGGACAAACATGCAGAGTTATCAACGATGTCAATTATGTCTTCCGCTTGCAACTTGTTAAAAACCTGGTTAAGCTCATGCCTGATGACAAGAGGCACAGCTCTTATTTTGTTCTTAACAAGGACATCATTATACTTCATATGTCACACAAACATCGACATGGTGTGCACATTCCTGAAATCTCCAGAGGATGCGCATGCTATGACAAAGGTTGCCCTGTATATTATAAATCTCAGTGGCCATTGTTGCAGTTTCCAGTCTGCGCTCAACATGACAGATTTAAATGGGCAGTCAGGCACACCAGGAGAAACCTGCGGATTGAGCACAGCGTTCTTTCAGCTGACTCTTGTCATTCATTCCATCCACACAGGAAATCGGCTCTGCTACGAATGCTGGAAGCGCCCTGGAATCAGTGGTTAATTAGTAAAAAAAATAAGTGCCAGGCCCTCCTGAGGAGGCCAATGCAGCTTGGACCGCCCATTGCCCCTGCCAGCGCTGCCAATGGCACTACAAACACACCTACTAAACATCACACTCCTACAAGTGTGACAATTCAGCGATTCCAGGCCCTCAAAAGCTATAAGAATGTCTTTGATGGCAGGTATGCCATTTTATTGTGTACTGAATTTTTAAACAACTGTTGTTGTGTTCATCTCTGAAAAGCAGAACCAGTGGCACCATGTGGCACACTGCCATAAGCGTCGGTGCTGGCAATTAAGTGCCAGTGCGAAGCACCGAAAACCACCTGCTCCAATTAATCACTGCCCGGAATCCAGTGGGGAAAGCGCGTTGATGATTTGTCTCCTCCCATTAATAATGTCTTCTCTGGAACTGCTGAGACAGGGGTTTGGGTCTTCTTACACCAACAATGTCTTTGCCTAAATAGCTAAGGTAGGCAACCACATTTCTCTGGAGCAACAGGGACTAGGCATCAGATGCTGAGCGGTGTTTGTTGTCACCATAGTTTGATGCTCGCTCCCAAATATAAAGATATACAGAGGCAGATGATGGAGGAATATGGCTTTATTCGATCCACTTGGCAGAATGTTAGCGTCCAAAGGTGTAGTAACATTGTACTCATATGGGCAATTCAATTCAGCTCAAGACAGGACTCTACCAGGTAAGGGAACAAGGAAGGCATATCAAGCAAAAAGAATGGGAAGATCAAGCCATAACACTTTTCTTCACTGAATGTTTATCTAGCGAGGCCAATGCGCTTTAGTAGACTGTTGCTGTGGACCAGCATTTCGTTACTATTGGACTCTCACAACTTTGACAAGTTGACCATTAATGCCCGTGGAGTCCATGACCATGGACGCAAAGTGTGCATGAGGCCTAAACTAAGGCATTAGTTGGTCAACATAAAATCTTTCACTACACAAAAGTCAAATTTATTGACTTTGCCTGTGCTTGTTTTACTAAGCATGTGGAAGTGTAGAAATGTAGTGAATGAGTTTGGGTGTAAGTTCCCTCCTAACTCCTGCAATTATAAATCTAGGATTCTTGGCATGCTAGTTTGATATTGAGGGCAGGAGAACATGCAGAGCACTTGTGCAGCTGCATAGGTTTATCATTGACATCTGGGGGCATATGTATCAAACGATTTTTTAATCGCAAACGCTGCGATTCGCAAAATAACAGCGTTTGCGATTAAAAAATCGGTAATCGGGATGTATGAGCCAAATCCCATCGCAAAATTAAGGAATTGCTAATTTAGCGATTTCTTAATTTTGCGTAGGCATTTAAGAAATTGCAAATTGCCATTTCTTCAATGATATGTACAAAGCACCCAAGTTGTGCGAATTATCCTTAAGAAATCGCAAATTACCACCAACTTCCAGTTGGTGGTAATTTGCGATTTCCTTTCAAAATGCACTTTTTTGAATTTTACAAAGTGCCACGTGGCGCTCATACATGCCCTTAGGGCATGTATGTGCGCCATATGCACACACATGCTCATTTCAGGGGTGCATCAGGGTGTCATCATGACACCCTTGCACCTTTGAAATTATTCTCAAATTGCGATTAGCAAATTGCGATTCGCTATTTGAGAATTACTTCCCATTCATTCCTATGGGTCTCCTGGCCCATAGAAATGAATGGGCAGGTATTCCTTAATTGCGATTTCGCAATTTGCTAATCGCAATTAAGGAATTTTAAGAAATCACAAAAAGTTTGCAATTTTTTAAATACATCCCGTTTTGCAATTCTCAAATAGCGATTCTTTAAAAATCGCTATTTGAGAATCGCAAATGGTGATGTTGATACATATGCCCCCTGGTCACCTCTCTGGAGTGAAATCCTTTTGCTTTACCCTTCACACGTCAGTGCTGTGGACTCGCCCAGGTGGACTCAGCCCACTCAGGGTATCTGTGCTCGTGTCACCTCAATATTGGGGTGTATTAATTGCTAGTGGTTAGGATTCAGATTTAGCGTTTTTCTAATTTTGGTTTGGTTGATCAGCCTGACTCATGCCTTGTGCAGACAGGGGACTGCCACAGTGAGACACATGAAAGAATTGAGGCTCTGCACAGGAGCCAGCACAATCAACCCAGAGACAGCTTCCCTCTGAGAGGAGCGCAATGGAAGCTACAATGATAATGGCGGATCCTTAATTCTTCTCTTTGTCTCTGATGAGGAGACAGAGTCAGGGATGGACCACAACCTGTGTATTAGTGATGAACAGTCCAGGAGGGTGAAGGGGCTTTGGACATGGGGAAGTAGAAAATGTCTTAAAATGAAAGAATATTTCAGTAAGGCGCATGTCTAAGAACACACAGGCACATTGGGAGAAACCCTCTCAGGGGCCACTAGCCAAACAGAGACCCATGGATACAGACCCTGATTTACATAGTCGCCCAGGTTCACTGACTAACAGCCTGTCGAGTGTCCACGCTTACAGATCACTACAGATGCTCACATGTGCAGGAAAGAACATACAGACACACATAAAGTATTGTACAATACACATTCAGTCGGACAGCATACCAGCAGGCTCAAATAGATGGACAGGATTGTCGACTGACAGACTGAATGGCAAACATACTGATAGATGGTAGATTTCCTAGGCACTCAGTTCCACATTATGAGTCTGGCCGTTGACCACCAGCGGTGGCCAGCACTGATTGGGGGTAGAGGGGCATGCAGCGGGTTGGGGGGGTTAAATAAAAAAAGATTTCAACGTACCTGTTTGCCGCGTCCTCCTTGCCGCACCTCTTGGTCGTGTCTCTCCTCCTCCTGACGGCAGGAACAGGAAGCAGCCTGGAAGCACCCAGGCTTCCCTGAGCCAATTACAACGCTGCAATGCAGCATTATGATTGGTCTGAGGGCCATGGCTTAGCGCTCAGGCGGATCATATGGACCAGGGCATGTTCTCCACGCAGGCTGTAATGCAGCCTGGGTGAAGAAGAGGGAAAGTGTGCATGACTAGTATATTCGGCCCGAGAGGGCCGGCCAAACAGTGATGTGCACTTAGGAGTGGGGGTAAATCACTCCTCGAAAGCTCTGTTAGCCCCACCCGCCCTGCCTCGCTGCCCTGCACGAAAAAGGGAAAAATAAAACGATAATAACTGAGTTATTATCATTTTATTTTTTCTTATGCTGTTGAAGAGCTGCCACTGTTGACCACCTCCAGCTTCTGCATCCTTTGAACAAGATCTAAGTGTTCTACAAGTCAGTGTTACTCAAACATTGCAAGGGCCTCACTTTCAATCCCTGTTGGGAAACCAGGAATTCGTAGCCATGCAGTTTGCATTTGGTTTTCAATTCCATCAGATCATGCTGCCAGCTGCTTGTTCTCTTGCATTAGGGCTTGTGTCACCACCTTCACCTGTCGAATATGTGTCTTTTTTTGTAAGCATTTCATCTTCTGCAGTCTGGGGGTGCCATTAGAAACATCAGCTCTCATCTCCAAGGTTAGAACTGCCAATTTAGCATCTCGTCTATTTTCCTACTTTTTTGGATTTCGGAACTGATTGATGGCAGCCCAAAATGGAGTCTAATAATTCTGGGTAGTGAGCAAGGGGCATATTATCAAGCACGGCGTTAAAATTATCGCCGCTTTAGCGGCAGAAAACTGACGCTAAAGCGGCGATAATGGAATTGATAATATGCCGCAGAGAATTCCAATAGAATCCCATGTTGACACCAGAACATGGGCTACTATGGAAATTCTCAAGGGCATATTATCAAGCCCATTATCGCCGCTTTAGCGGCATTTTTCTGCCGCTAAAGCGGCGATAATTTTAACGCCGTTTCTTGATAATATGCCCCCAACTCTTTTCTCCTTTATCTTCGTTGATCTTCTTGAGCCAGGAGTCATCCTTTGGGCAACATTAACTCAGCTTATGGCAAAGGAAAACAATAGTATCCATGGTCTGCTCTTCACAGCAGGCATCAATCTTCCCTTTGCACCACTTTTTTTCCATTTCCGTTTTCAGTTTTATCTCAATTTGCAAAGGCTCATTTACTTCCAAAAAAAGTCTTCCCCTTTTTATTCCCCATTATCCGTCTCTCTCTCTCTCCTGTTCTAGGTCAAAGTTTTAAGATGACAAATAAATCCTGGCTTCCAAATATAAGTGCGGGTGAGCTTCACCTGCAACCACAGCTCAAATTAAGCACTGCCTATGGTGCTAAATGCTCCCTTACTCCAGTTTTGAATCCCTTCCATGTGTTAAGGTTTTTTTGATCACTGCTGAAATTCACAGAGAGGAAGTCTCATAGGACAGTCGGAAGCAGCTGATGAACTTTCAAAGAGGCGGGCTATGAAGACTGAAGCACATGCATGTTGTCCTGCCCCCACATCTATAGATGGCGTGAGACATAGAGAGATTGAAGTCACTTGGATTGAACATTCTACAAAGGAGATTGTTGACTGCAAAGAAATATGCTTCCCAAATGTAAGAAAATATCCTCCCTTTTTTCACGAAATGTTGCAGGCATGAGCTTAAAGAGAAAGAATGCCAAAAACAGATATTTGTAAGCAAAGGTTTTGCCTGACCTGGGTCAGCCTGTGGTCAGGAACCGCATCAAGCTGAAACTTTGGTTCTTTCAGACTTGCAGGTTCACAAATGAGTTCAGCTCATATGGAACCTCCTGGACCCAGGATTTCTGAGGCTGCATGGACTGGAAAGGAAGCCAGCTCTTTTCTTGGCTGAAGACTGAGAACAAATCATGAAAAATGTGGTTCCACAGCCAAAGGCACCAAAGTTCAGCCTCAGACGGGCCAAGGATGATGATCGCATTTCATCTCTATCTTCATTTGTGCCGGGCTGGGTTCCAGGTCCTTCAAGACCGAACACATTGTCCTGGCTGCTCAGCATCCCGTCATCTCAGCCGCTTTCCTGGAGGAACAGGAATTAAAAACAGGGATTGGGCTTGGCGAGGGGCTTCAGTCGTGGACCTCAACCAACTTCTGAAATACACGCTACAACACTCTCCGAAAACCTATCAACTCTCTTGACGCATAAATAATCCCTGTTTGCCTGTCATTGTACTTCTGACCCACCACCTTACTCATAATTCAATTCCAAACATTGTGGAGAGATGTTCCACGTGAGAGTGTACATTGCTGGAACTGCTAAGATCAGCTTTAACAGTGAGGACGTTCCACGTTTCATGGATACTGCAGCAAAAACAAGGTTTTGATGTTATTTAAAAAGTACATTGCATATTTACAGGGACATCTCAAGGATTTTGGTGCCCCCTTTTCAGAAGAACTTTGAATTTATTACCTATTTTCAGCTAAAAGAATTCTTCATGATGCCAAACTGTATTGAATTTTATGCTAAACTTCCAGAAATATGTGCTCCCAAAAACTGCTGAATTCTTAAGCTGCTTAATAGTGCCACAAGAAAGCGCTAACAAGCATTGATAGAGGAAAAGCATGGTGAGGGTGACTTCTCATCACACCTATATCTCCCTTCACAACTGGCATTCTTGCAACAACAGAGAATATCAAAGCATTACTCTAAAAATATCCACCATTTAATATTGTGAAATCTGAAAAATGATCCTTAATTCTCTTCACTTGCCTTCTCCCTAATCTTTCTATGTGTGTAGACTTCTCGAGCTAGACAGTGAAGTCATGTTCCAATAAGTAAGAGAAGTGGAAGGAGGCAGAACACACAAGAAGATTTGGCATGTAGGTGCTCCAGTGGTTAAGGCTGAGAGTGTGTGGTAAGGACAAGTGGGAGGCACAAGGGAGAGAAGGTTGAGGTAGAAGGGATGAGTTAAAATACAGAAGGACATACAGTGAGATGAGAGAAAGTGAGAGTGGCGAAGGAAATAGAAAAAGTAAGAGGAAGAGAAAGAGTGGTAGGAAGAAAGATGTAAGGTGAGAGGTGAGGGATCAGAGGTCGAAAGAGAGAGAAGACAGAAAAGTACAATAGCAAGTGAATGATGATAAATTGAGGTAGTGAGAGTGATGAGGCAGTGAGAGAGATATGAAGTAGAGAAAGAAATGAGGGAGTAAGGGGCATATGTATGAAGCCATTTTCCCGTTTGCGAACGGGAAAAAGCCTTTTGGGATGTATCATCCCAAAAGTCCATCGTAGATTAGGGAATCTCAAAATTTGCGATTCCCTATTTGGTGACTGCCTTTAAGGAATCGCAAATTACCACCAACTTTAGGTTGGTGGTAATTTGCGATTTCCTTAAAAAATGCACTTTTATGCATTTTTCAAAGTGCCATGTGGCACTCATACATGCCGCATGTGCACACATAATAATTTCAGGGATGCAACAGGGTGTCCTTTTGACACCCTTACACACTTGAAATTGCATTCGCAATTTGCGAGTACCTAATGGGTACTCGCAAATTGTGAATGTCTTCCCATTCATTCCTATGGGCCTCTAGGCCAATTGGAATGAATCGGAAGGTATTCCTTGATTGTGAATCACAATTTGCAATTCGCAATTAAGGAATATGTAGGAATCGCAATTATAATTGCGATTCCTACATACATTGCATTTTGCAAGTCCTTCATAATGATTCGCCAAAAATCGCTATTAGGGAATCGCAAAACTGTTGTTTGATACATATGCCCCAAAGAGAGATCCGGTACTAAGGGATGGAGACAGATGAGAGAGAAGTAGAGAGATATGAGATACGTAAAGATAGAGAAAAGATAGAGAGTTACAGTAAAGGGAGTTAGGAGAGTGAGGCAGAACCACTTGGCCCACACCCCTCTTCCCTGTCATGCGTTGGGCTTTTTATGAAATCCTGGCTGAGATAGTCTTCCACCAAAGGTAATAAGGGCCTTAAAGAGGAATTTAATAATCTGATTTTACAGATCACATTAGGTTTAAAAACGTTTTGTCAATTTTCCCTCTTAACATCAACATACAAGAACAGTCTATCCCAGTCTCCCCCTCAACACTACTCCCTCCTGTATTCCCTTCCGTCTCCATTGTTATCCATCCTCTTCCCTTCTCTCTTCTTCTACATCCTGGCCAGCTCTACTCTCCGATATGGGGTGCGCTATCCGGGTGGGGCTTGTCCATGCGCTGCAAGGTGGCCCTGTAGTACTCATTCAGTTTGGAGGTTTCTAATATTCTCGATGTTCAGAGCCTCTTGGGGGACAAAAGTTCGTTATAATCTCTTTTGAAAAGCTCCAGGGGCCTGCTCCATTGTTTTGTAAAGTAGTTACCATTATAGTTCGCACCATTAGATAATTTCCACCACAACCTTTCAATCCATCTAGACTCCATGGGTGCTAGGCTCTGTCCACAAAGAGAGAGAAATGTTTGCTTGGCAGCTAGCAGGAGATGTGAGATAAGGCACCCCTTCCTTTCCTATAAACTTTACATGCTGTCTCCTTGGCATCCCAATAGTATCACTTCTGGACATTCTCTATTTCCTTCTCTGTAATCTGTTTTATTGCTGTCTGCACCGAGACCAAGAATGACTTATTTTTAGGACAGGACCACAAGTTGTGGGTCAGCGTCCCCTCCGCCCCACATCTTCTCCAGCAGTGGAACCTGTTCCCCTTGACCTCCAAGGGCCAGCCTCACCAGTGAGTGGAGCCATCTGTACAATATCTTGAGAGCTGTTTCTCCCCCGTGGAATGTGTGGAAAAGCTGTTTGCATGATGAAGAATTCCTCCCACTTTTCTGTATCTAGGGCAGTGGCGGCTGGTTTGGTACGGGGGCAGGCGGACAGGGGGGGAAGACTTTCTTCGCAGCTGCCGCTGCACCCTCTTCTCCGTCCTCACTCTGCAGTGCCGGAACCACTCAGGCTCCCAGCCGCTCCCAGCCAATCACAACACACATGCAGCGTCGTGATTGGTCTGAGGGGCCTGTTTGGCTGCTCAGACAGTACCAGGGAGCCTGGGCATGTTCTCCATGGGGCTGTGCTCACACAACCCCATGGAAAACATGCTAAGTGTGCATGATTGTTTGGCCGGCCCCAGAGGGCCGGTTAAACATTCATGCGCACTTTGGGAGTGCAACAACACTCCTCGCCGTGATCAGCCCCGCCCCAACATGGCTCCAATCCCTCGCAGAAAAATAAAATGATAAGAACCGCTTGTTATTATTTTCTTTTTCTTTTTCACGCTGCTCAAATAGCCAGGATAGCTTGATTCCAGTGGCATGGAGAGCACGGGACTCACGTCTGAGCATACCCGTCCCACTCGGGGTGACAAATGCAAAAAGAACTATTGATGGACAAAATGCTGAACAATGTCATACATTCACCCCAGTACAGAGATCTGGGCCTAAATCCATCGTTTTTTTTGCTCACCATGCCATTCCAGTTTGGACCCAGCCATATGCAAATCAGTCTTGACCCTGTGCCCAATGGGAACAGTCCAGCCCGAACTGCCAGGCCAGGTCCTCCCTGGTCTGGAAACAGGCATCCTAGGATCGGTTTCGGGGTTTCACCCCTCTTCAGCCAGGATAGCTTGATTCCAGTGGCATGGAGAGCACGGGACTCACGTCTGAGCATACCGGTCCCACTCGGGGTGACAAATGCAAAAAGAACTATTGATGGACAGAATGCAGAACAATGTCATACATTCACCCCAGTACAGAGATCTGGGCCTAAATCCATCGTTTTTTTGCTCACCATGCCATTCCAGTTTTGACCCTGTGCCCAATGGGAACAGTCCAGCCCGAACTGCCAGGCCAGGTCCCCCCTGGACTGGAAACAAGCATTCTAGGACCGGTTTCGGGGTTTCACCCCTCTTCAGCCAGGATAGCTTGATTCCAGTGGCATGGAGAGCACGGGACTCACGTCTGAGCATACCCGTCCCACTCGGGGTGACAAATGCAAAAAGAACTATTGATGGACAGAATGCAGAACAATGTCATACATTCACCCCAGTACAGAGATCTGGGCCTAAATCCATCGTTTTTTTGCTTACCATGCCATTCCAGTTTGGACCCAGCCATATGCAAATCAGTCTTGACCCTGTGCCCAATGGGAACAGTCCAGCCCGAACTGCCAGGCCAGGTCCTCCCTGGACTGGAAACAAGCATCCTAGGACCGGTTTCGGGGTTTCACCCCTCTTCAGCCAGGATAGCTTGATTCCAGTGGCATGGAGAGCACGGGACTCACGTCTGAGCATACCCGTCCCACTCGGGGTGACAAATGCAAAAAGAACTATTGATGGACAGAATGCAGAAAAATGGCTGGACTGTTCCCATGAGGCACAGGGTCAGACTGATTTGCATATGGCCATGTCTGAACTGGGGTGGTGGAGTGAGCTAAAGAATGATGATGGATTAAACCCAGATCAGTTGACTGGGGGTGAGTGTTTGATTTGCTCAAACGCTCCGTCCATCATCCCCTTTGGTATCGCTTTGTTCGCCCTAAGTTGGCAGGGTATGCCCAGACGTGGGTCCCTTGCTCACTTTGCCACTGGATTCAAGATAGCCTGGCTGATGAGGGTAATGAACCCCAAACTGGTCCCAGGATGCTTGTTTCCGGTCCAGGGAAGACATGGCTTGGCAGTTCGGGCTGGACTGTTCACATGAGGCACAGGGTCAGACTGATTTGCATATGGCCATGTCTGAACTGGGGTGGTGGATTAAACCCAGATCAGTTGACTGGGGGTGAGCGTGTGATTTGCTCAAACGCTCCGTCCATCATCCCCTTTGGTATCGCTTTGTTCGCCCTAAGTTGGCAGGGTATGCCCAGACGTGGGTCCCTTGTTCACTTTGCCACTGGATTCAAGATAGCCTAGCTGATGAGGGTTATGAACCCGAAACCGGTCCCAGGATGCTTGTTTCCGGTCCAGGGAAGACATGGCTTGGCAGTTCGGGTTGGGCTGTTTCCATGAGGCACAGGGTCAGACTGATTTGCATATGGCCATGTCTGAAATGGGGTGGTGGAGTGAGCTAAAGTATGATGATGGATTAAACCCAGATCAGTTGACTGGGGGTGAGTGTTTGATTTGCTCAAACGCTCCGTCCATCATCCCCTTTGGTATCGCTTTGTTCGCCCTAAGTTGGCAGGGTATGCCCAGAAGTGGGTCCCTTGCTCACTTTGCCACTGGATTCAAGATAGCCTGGCTGATGAGGGTTATGAACCCAAAACTGGTCCCAGGATGCTTGTTTCCGGTCCAGGGAAGACATGGCTTGGCAGTTCGGGCTGGACTGTTCCCATGAGGCACAGGGTCAGACTGATTTGCATATGGCTATGTCTTAACTGGGGTAGTGGAGTGAGCTAAAGAATGATGATGGATTAAACCCAGATCAGTTGACTGGGGGAGAGTGTTTGATTTGCTCAAACGCTCCGTCCATCATCCCGTTTGGTATGACTTTGTTCGCCCTTAGTTGGCAGGGTATGCCCAGACGTGGGTCCCTTGCTCACTTTGCCACTGGATTCAAGATAGCCTGGCTGATGAGGGTTATGAACCCGAAACCGGTCCCAGGATGCTTGTTTCCGGTCCAGGGAAGACATGGCTTGGCAGTTTGGGCTGGACTGTTCCCATGAGGCACAGGGTCAGACTGATTTGCATATGGCCATGTCTGAACTGGGGTGGTGGAGTGAGCTAAAGAATGATGATGGATTAAACCCAGATCAGTTGACTGGGGGTGAGTGTTTGATTTGCTCAAACGCTCCGTCCATCATCCCTTTTGGTATCGCTTTGTTCGCCCTAAGTTGGCAGGGTATGCCCAGACGTGGGTCCCTTGCTCACTTTGCCACTGGATTCAAGATAGCCTGGCTGATGAGGGTTATGAACCCGAAACCGGTCCCAGGATGCTTCTTTCCGGTCCAGGGAAGACATGGCTTGGCAGTTCGGGCTGGACTGTTCCCATGAGGCACAGGGTCAGACTGATTTGCATATGGCCATGTCTGAACTGGGGTGGTGGAGTGAGCTAAAGAATGATGATGGATTAAACCCAGATCAGTTGACTGGGGATGAGTGTTTGATTTGCTCAAACGCTCCGTCCATCATCCCCTTCGGTATCGCTTTGTTCGCCCTAAGTTGGCAGGGTATGCCCAGACATGGGTCCCTTGCTCACTTTGCCACTGGATTCAAGATAGCCTGGCTGATGAGGGTTATGAACCCGAAACCGGTCCCAGGATGCTTGTTTCCGGTCCAGGGAAGACATGGCTTGGCAGTTCGGGCTGGACTTTTCCCATGAGGCACAGGGTCAGACTGATTTGCATATGGCAATGTCTGAACTGGGGTAGTGGAGTGAGCTAAAGAATGATGATGGATTAAACCCAGATCAGTTGACTGGGAGTGAGTGTTTGATTTGCTCAAACGCTCCGTCCATCATCCCCTTTGGTATCGCTTTGTTCGCCCTAAGTTGGCAGGGTATGCCCTGACGTGGGTCCCTTGCTCACTTTGCCACTGGATTCAAGATAGCCTGGCTGATGAGGGTAATGAACCCCAAACCGGTCCCAGGATGCTTGTTTCCGGTCCAGGGAAGACATGGCTTGGCAGTTCGGGCTGGACTGTTTCCATGAGGCACAGGGTCAGACTGATTTGCATATGGCCATGTCTGAGCTGGGGTGGTGGAGTGAGCTAAAGAATGATGATGGATTAAACCCAGATCAGTTGACTGGGGGTGAGAGTTTGATTTGCTCAAACGCTCCGTCCATCATCCCTTTTGGTATCACTTTGTTCGCCCTAAGATGGCAGGATATGCCCAGACGTGGGTCCCTTGCTCACTTTGCCACTGGATTCAAGATAGCCTGGCTGATGAGGGTTATGAACCCGAAACCGGTCCCAGGATGCTTGTTTCCGGTCCAGGGAAGACATGTCTTGGCCATGTCTGAACTGTGGTGGTGGAGTGAGCTAAAGAATGATGATGGATTAAACCCAGATCAGTTGACTGGGGGTGAGTGTTTGATTTGCTCAAACGCTCCATCCATCATCCCCTTCGGTATCACTTTGTTCGCCCTAAGATGGCAGGGTATGCCCAGACGTGGGTCCCTTGCTCACTTTGCCACTGGATTCAAGATAGCCTGGGTGATGAGGGTTAGGAATACGAAACCGGTCCCAGGATGCTTGTTTCCGGTCCAGGGAAGACATGGCTTGGCAGTTCGGGCTGGACTGTTCCCATGAGGCACAGGGTCAGACTGATTTGCATATGGCCATGTCTGAACTGGGGTGGTGGAGTGAGCTAAAGAATGATGATGGATTAAACCCAGATCAGTTGACTGGGGATGAGTGTTTGATTTGCTCAAACGCTCCGTCCATCATCCCCTTCGGTATCGCTTTGTTCGCCCTAAGTTGGCAGGGTATGCCCAGACGTGGGTCCCTTGCTCACTTTGCCACTGGATTCAAGATAGCCTGGCTGATGAGGGTTATGAACCCGAAACCGGTCCCAGGATGCTTGTTTCCAGTCCAGGGAAGACATGGCTTGGCAGTTCGGGCTGGACTTTTCCCATGAGGCACAGGGTCAGACTGATTTGCATATGGCCATGTCTGAACTGGGGTGGTGGAGTGAGCTAAAGAATGATGATGGATTAAACCCAGATCAGCTGACTGGGAGTGAGTGTTTGATTTGCTCAAACGCTCCGTCCATCATCCCCTTTGGTATCGCTTTGTCCGCCCTAAGTTGGCAGGGTATGCCCTGACGTGGGTCCCTTGCTCACTTTGCCACTGGATTCAAGATAGCCTGGCTGATGAGGGTTATGAACCCGAAACCGGTCCCAGGATGTTTGTTTCCAGTCCAGGGAAGACATGGCTTGGCAGTTCGGGCTGGACTTTTCCCATGAGGCACAGGGTCAGACTGATTTGCATATGGCCATGTCTGAACTGGGGTGGTGGAGTGAGCTAAAGAATGATGATGGATTAAACCCAGATCAGCTGACTGGGAGTGAGTGTTTGATTTGCTCAAACGCTCCGTCCATCATCCCCTTTGGTATCGCTTTGTTCGCCCTAAGTTGGCAGGGTATGCCCTGACGTGGGTCCCTTGCTCACTTTGCCACTGGATTCAAGATAGCCTGGCTGATGAGGGTTATGAACCCGAAACCGGTCCCAGGATGCTTGTTTCCGGTCCAGGGAAGACATGGCTTGGCAGTTCGGGCTGGACTTTTCCCATGAGGCACAGGGTCAGACTGATTTGCATATGGCCATGTCTGAACTGGGGTGGTGGAGTGAGCTAAAGAATGATGATGGATTAAACCCAGATCAGTTGACTGGGAGTGAGTGTTTGATTTGCTCAAACGCTCCGTCCATCATCCCCTTTGGTATCGCTTTGTTCGCCCTAAGTTGGCAGGGTATGCCCTGACGTGGGTCCCTTGCTCACTTTGCCACTGGATTCAAGATAGCCTGGCTGATGAGGGTAATGAACCCCAAACCGGTCCCAGGATGCTTGTTTCCGGTCCAGGGAAGACATGGCTTGGCAGTTCGGGCTGGACTGTTCCCATGAGGCACAGGGTCAGACTGATTAGCATATGGCCATGTCTGAGCTGGGGTGGTGGAGTGAGCTAAAGAATGATGATGGATTAAACCCAGATCAGTTGACTGGGGGTGAGAGTTTGATTTGCTCAAACGCTCCGTCCATCATCCCTTTTGGTATCACTTTGTTCGCCCTAAGATGGCAGGATATGCCCAGACGTGGGTCCCTTGCTCACTTTGCCACTGGATTCAAGATAGCCTGGCTGATGAGGGTTATGAACCCGAAATCGGTCCCAGGATGCTTGTTTCCGGTCCAGGGAAGACATGGCTTGGTAGTTCGGGATGGACTGTTCCCATGAGGCACAGGGTCAGACTGATTTGCATATGGCCATGTCTGAGCTGGGGTGGTGGAGTGAGCTAAAGAATGATGATGGATTAAACCCAGATCAGTTGACTGGGGGTGAGAGTTTGATTTGCTCAAACGCTCCGTCCATCATCCCTTTTGGTATCACTTTGTTCGCCCTAAGATGGCAGGATATGCCCAGACGTGGGTCCCTTGCTCACTTTGCCACTGGATTCAAGATAGCCTGGCTGATGAGGGTTATGAACCCGAAACCGGTCCCAGGATGCTTGTTTCCGGTCCAGGGAAGACATGTCTTGGCCATGTCTGAACTGTGGTGGTGGAGTGAGCTAAAGAATGATGATGGATTAAACCCAGATCAGTTGACTGGGGGTGAGTGTTTGATTTGCTCAAACGCTCCATCCATCATCCCCTTCGGTATCACTTTGTTCGCCCTAAGATGGCAGGGTATGCCCAGACGTGGGTCCCTTGCTCACTTTGCCACTGGATTCAAGATAGCCTGGCTGATGAGGGTTAGGAATACGAAACCGGTCCCAGGATGCTTGTTTCCGGTCCAGGGAAGACATGGCTTGGCAGTTCGGGCTGGACTGTTCCCATGAGGCACAGGGTCAGACTGATTTGCATATGGCCATGTCTGAACTGGGGTGGTGGAGTGAGCTAAAGAATGATGATGGATTAAACCCAGATCAGTTGACTGGGGATGAGTGTTTGATTTGCTCAAACGCTCCGTCCATCATCCCCTTCGGTATCGCTTTGTTCGCCCTAAGTTGGCAGGGTATGCCCAAACGTGGGTCCCTTGCTCACTTTGCCACTGGATTCAAGATAGCCTGGCTGATGAGGGTTATGAACCCGAAACCGGTCCCAGGATGCTTGTTTCCAGTCCAGGGAAGACATGGCTTGGCAGTTCGGGCTGGACTTTTCCCATGAGGCACAGGGTCAGACTGATTTGCATATGGCCATGTCTGAACTGGGGTGGTGGAGTGAGCTAAAGAATGATGATGGATTAAACCCAGATCAGCTGACTGGAAGTGAGTGTTTGATTTGCTCAAACGCTCCGTCCATCATCCCCTTTGGTATCGCTTTGTTCGCCCTAAGTTGGCAGGGTATGCCCAGAAGTGGGTCCCTTGCTCACTTTGCCACTGGATTCAAGATAGCCTGGCTGATGAGGGTTATGAACCCAAAACTGGTCCCAGGATGCTTGTTTCCGGTCCAGGGAAGACATGGCTTGGCAGTTCGGGCTGGACTGTTCCCATGAGGCACAGGGTCAGACTGATTTGCATATGGCTATGTCTTAACTGGGGTAGTGGAGTGAGCTAAAGAATGATGATGGATTAAACCCAGATCAGTTGACTGGGGGAGAGTGTTTGATTTGCTCAAACGCTCCGTCCATCATCCCGTTTGGTATGACTTTGTTCGCCCTTAGTTGGCAGGGTATGCCCAGACGTGGGTCCCTTGCTCACTTTGCCACTGGATTCAAGATAGCCTGGCTGATGAGGGTTATGAACCCGAAACCGGTCCCAGGATGCTTGTTTCCGGTCCAGGGAAGACATGGCTTGGCAGTTTGGGCTGGACTGTTCCCATGAGGCACAGGGTCAGACTGATTTGCATATGGCCATGTCTGAACTGGGGTGGTGGAGTGAGCTAAAGAATGATGATGGATTAAACCCAGATCAGTTGACTGGGGGTGAGTGTTTGATTTGCTCAAACGCTCCGTCCATCATCCCTTTTGGTATCGCTTTGTTCGCCCTAAGTTGGCAGGGTATGCCCAGACGTGGGTCCCTTGCTCACTTTGCCACTGGATTCAAGATAGCCTGGCTGATGAGGGTTATGAACCCGAAACCGGTCCCAGGATGCTTCTTTCCGGTCCAGGGCGAGACATGGCTTGGCAGTTCGGGCTGGACTGTTCCCATGAGGCACAGGGTCAGACTGATTTGCATATGGCCATGTCTGAACTGGGGTGGTGGAGTGAGCTAAAGAATGATGATGGATTAAACCCAGATCAGTTGACTGGGGATGAGTGTTTGATTTGCTCAAACGCTCCGTCCATCATCCCCTTCGGTATCGCTTTGTTCGCCCTAAGTTGGCAGGGTATGCCCAGACATGGGTCCCTTGCTCACTTTGCCACTGGATTCAAGATAGCCTGGCTGATGAGGGTTATGAACCCGAAACCGGTCCCAGGATGCTTGTTTCCGGTCCAGGGAAGACATGGCTTGGCAGTTCGGGCTGGACTTTTCCCATGAGGCACAGGGTCAGACTGATTTGCATATGGCAATGTCTGAACTGGGGTAGTGGAGTGAGCTAAAGAATGATGATGGATTAAACCCAGATCAGTTGACTGGGAGTGAGTGTTTGATTTGCTCAAACGCTCCGTCCATCATCCCCTTTGGTATCGCTTTGTTCGCCCTAAGTTGGCAGGGTATGCCCTGACGTGGGTCCCTTGCTCACTTTGCCACTGGATTCAAGATAGCCTGGCTGATGAGGGTAATGAACCCCAAACCGGTCCCAGGATGCTTGTTTCCGGTCCAGGGAAGACATGGCTTGGCAGTTCGGGCTGGACTGTTTCCATGAGGCACAGGGTCAGACTGATTTGCATATGGCCATGTCTGAGCTGGGGTGGTGGAGTGAGCTAAAGAATGATGATGGATTAAACCCAGATCAGTTGACTGGGGGTGAGAGTTTGATTTGCTCAAACGCTCCGTCCATCATCCCTTTTGGTATCACTTTGTTCGCCCTAAGATGGCAGGATATGCCCAGACGTGGGTCCCTTGCTCACTTTGCCACTGGATTCAAGATAGCCTGGCTGATGAGGGTTATGAACCCGAAACCGGTCCCAGGATGCTTGTTTCCGGTCCAGGGAAGACATGTCTTGGCCATGTCTGAACTGTGGTGGTGGAGTGAGCTAAAGAATGATGATGGATTAAACCCAGATCAGTTGACTGGGGGTGAGTGTTTGATTTGCTCAAACGCTCCATCCATCATCCCCTTCGGTATCACTTTGTTCGCCCTAAGATGGCAGGGTATGCCCAGACGTGGGTCCCTTGCTCACTTTGCCACTGGATTCAAGATAGCCTGGGTGATGAGGGTTAGGAATACGAAACCGGTCCCAGGATGCTTGTTTCCGGTCCAGGGAAGACATGGCTTGGCAGTTCGGGCTGGACTGTTCCCATGAGGCACAGGGTCAGACTGATTTGCATATGGCCATGTCTGAACTGGGGTGGTGGAGTGAGCTAAAGAATGATGATGGATTAAACCCAGATCAGTTGACTGGGGATGAGTGTTTGATTTGCTCAAACGCTCCGTCCATCATCCCCTTCGGTATCGCTTTGTTCGCCCTAAGTTGGCAGGGTATGCCCAGACGTGGGTCCCTTGCTCACTTTGCCACTGGATTCAAGATAGCCTGGCTGATGAGGGTTATGAACCCGAAACCGGTCCCAGGATGCTTGTTTCCAGTCCAGGGAAGACATGGCTTGGCAGTTCGGGCTGGACTTTTCCCATGAGGCACAGGGTCAGACTGATTTGCATATGGCCATGTCTGAACTGGGGTGGTGGAGTGAGCTAAAGAATGATGATGGATTAAACCCAGATCAGCTGACTGGGAGTGAGTGTTTGATTTGCTCAAACGCTCCGTCCATCATCCCCTTTGGTATCGCTTTGTCCGCCCTAAGTTGGCAGGGTATGCCCTGACGTGGGTCCCTTGCTCACTTTGCCACTGGATTCAAGATAGCCTGGCTGATGAGGGTTATGAACCCGAAACCGGTCCCAGGATGTTTGTTTCCAGTCCAGGGAAGACATGGCTTGGCAGTTCGGGCTGGACTTTTCCCATGAGGCACAGGGTCAGACTGATTTGCATATGGCCATGTCTGAACTGGGGTGGTGGAGTGAGCTAAAGAATGATGATGGATTAAACCCAGATCAGCTGACTGGGAGTGAGTGTTTGATTTGCTCAAACGCTCCGTCCATCATCCCCTTTGGTATCGCTTTGTTCGCCCTAAGTTGGCAGGGTATGCCCTGACGTGGGTCCCTTGCTCACTTTGCCACTGGATTCAAGATAGCCTGGCTGATGAGGGTTATGAACCCGAAACCGGTCCCAGGATGCTTGTTTCCGGTCCAGGGAAGACATGGCTTGGCAGTTCGGGCTGGACTTTTCCCATGAGGCACAGGGTCAGACTGATTTGCATATGGCCATGTCTGAACTGGGGTGGTGGAGTGAGCTAAAGAATGATGATGGATTAAACCCAGATCAGTTGACTGGGAGTGAGTGTTTGATTTGCTCAAACGCTCCGTCCATCATCCCCTTTGGTATCGCTTTGTTCGCCCTAAGTTGGCAGGGTATGCCCTGACGTGGGTCCCTTGCTCACTTTGCCACTGGATTCAAGATAGCCTGGCTGATGAGGGTAATGAACCCCAAACCGGTCCCAGGATGCTTGTTTCCGGTCCAGGGAAGACATGGCTTGGCAGTTCGGGCTGGACTGTTCCCATGAGGCACAGGGTCAGACTGATTAGCATATGGCCATGTCTGAGCTGGGGTGGTGGAGTGAGCTAAAGAATGATGATGGATTAAACCCAGATCAGTTGACTGGGGGTGAGAGTTTGATTTGCTCAAACGCTCCGTCCATCATCCCTTTTGGTATCACTTTGTTCGCCCTAAGATGGCAGGATATGCCCAGACGTGGGTCCCTTGCTCACTTTGCCACTGGATTCAAGATAGCCTGGCTGATGAGGGTTATGAACCCGAAATCGGTCCCAGGATGCTTGTTTCCGGTCCAGGGAAGACATGGCTTGGTAGTTCGGGATGGACTGTTCCCATGAGGCACAGGGTCAGACTGATTTGCATATGGCCATGTCTGAGCTGGGGTGGTGGAGTGAGCTAAAGAATGATGATGGATTAAACCCAGATCAGTTGACTGGGGGTGAGAGTTTGATTTGCTCAAACGCTCCGTCCATCATCCCTTTTGGTATCACTTTGTTCGCCCTAAGATGGCAGGATATGCCCAGACGTGGGTCCCTTGCTCACTTTGCCACTGGATTCAAGATAGCCTGGCTGATGAGGGTTATGAACCCGAAACCGGTCCCAGGATGCTTGTTTCCGGTCCAGGGAAGACATGTCTTGGCCATGTCTGAACTGTGGTGGTGGAGTGAGCTAAAGAATGATGATGGATTAAACCCAGATCAGTTGACTGGGGGTGAGTGTTTGATTTGCTCAAACGCTCCATCCATCATCCCCTTCGGTATCACTTTGTTCGCCCTAAGATGGCAGGGTATGCCCAGACGTGGGTCCCTTGCTCACTTTGCCACTGGATTCAAGATAGCCTGGCTGATGAGGGTTAGGAATACGAAACCGGTCCCAGGATGCTTGTTTCCGGTCCAGGGAAGACATGGCTTGGCAGTTCGGGCTGGACTGTTCCCATGAGGCACAGGGTCAGACTGATTTGCATATGGCCATGTCTGAACTGGGGTGGTGGAGTGAGCTAAAGAATGATGATGGATTAAACCCAGATCAGTTGACTGGGGATGAGTGTTTGATTTGCTCAAACGCTCCGTCCATCATCCCCTTCGGTATCGCTTTGTTCGCCCTAAGTTGGCAGGGTATGCCCAAACGTGGGTCCCTTGCTCACTTTGCCACTGGATTCAAGATAGCCTGGCTGATGAGGGTTATGAACCCGAAACCGGTCCCAGGATGCTTGTTTCCAGTCCAGGGAAGACATGGCTTGGCAGTTCGGGCTGGACTTTTCCCATGAGGCACAGGGTCAGACTGATTTGCATATGGCCATGTCTGAACTGGGGTGGTGGAGTGAGCTAAAGAATGATGATGGATTAAACCCAGATCAGCTGACTGGGAGTGAGTGTTTGATTTGCTCAAACGCTCCGTCCATCATCCCCTTTGGTATCGCTTTGTTCGCCCTAAGTTGGCAGGGTATGCCCAGAAGTGGGTCCCTTGCTCACTTTGCCACTGGATTCAAGATAGCCTGGCTGATGAGGGTTATGAACCCAAAACTGGTCCCAGGATGCTTGTTTCCGGTCCAGGGAAGACATGGCTTGGCAGTTCGGGCTGGACTGTTCCCATGAGGCACAGGGTCAGACTGATTTGCATATGGCTATGTCTTAACTGGGGTAGTGGAGTGAGCTAAAGAATGATGATGGATTAAACCCAGATCAGTTGACTGGGGGAGAGTGTTTGATTTGCTCAAACGCTCCGTCCATCATCCCGTTTGGTATGACTTTGTTCGCCCTTAGTTGGCAGGGTATGCCCAGACGTGGGTCCCTTGCTCACTTTGCCACTGGATTCAAGATAGCCTGGCTGATGAGGGTTATGAACCCGAAACCGGTCCCAGGATGCTTGTTTCCGGTCCAGGGAAGACATGGCTTGGCAGTTTGGGCTGGACTGTTCCCATGAGGCACAGGGTCAGACTGATTTGCATATGGCCATGTCTGAACTGGGGTGGTGGAGTGAGCTAAAGAATGATGATGGATTAAACCCAGATCAGTTGACTGGGGGTGAGTGTTTGATTTGCTCAAACGCTCCGTCCATCATCCCTTTTGGTATCGCTTTGTTCGCCCTAAGTTGGCAGGGTATGCCCAGACGTGGGTCCCTTGCTCACTTTGCCACTGGATTCAAGATAGCCTGGCTGATGAGGGTTATGAACCCGAAACCGGTCCCAGGATGCTTCTTTCCGGTCCAGGGAAGACATGGCTTGGCAGTTCGGGCTGGACTGTTCCCATGAGGCACAGGGTCAGACTGATTTGCATATGGCCATGTCTGAACTGGGGTGGTGGAGTGAGCTAAAGAATGATGATGGATTAAACCCAGATCAGTTGACTGGGGATGAGTGTTTGATTTGCTCAAACGCTCCGTCCATCATCCCCTTCGGTATCGCTTTGTTCGCCCTAAGTTGGCAGGGTATGCCCAGACATGGGTCCCTTGCTCACTTTGCCACTGGATTCAAGATAGCCTGGCTGATGAGGGTTATGAACCCGAAACCGGTCCCAGGATGCTTGTTTCCGGTCCAGGGAAGACATGGCTTGGCAGTTCGGGCTGGACTTTTCCCATGAGGCACAGGGTCAGACTGATTTGCATATGGCAATGTCTGAACTGGGGTAGTGGAGTGAGCTAAAGAATGATGATGGATTAAACCCAGATCAGTTGACTGGGAGTGAGTGTTTGATTTGCTCAAACGCTCCGTCCATCATCCCCTTTGGTATCGCTTTGTTCGCCCTAAGTTGGCAGGGTATGCCCTGACGTGGGTCCCTTGCTCACTTTGCCACTGGATTCAAGATAGCCTGGCTGATGAGGGTAATGAACCCCAAACCGGTCCCAGGATGCTTGTTTCCGGTCCAGGGAAGACATGGCTTGGCAGTTCGGGCTGGACTGTTTCCATGAGGCACAGGGTCAGACTGATTTGCATATGGCCATGTCTGAGCTGGGGTGGTGGAGTGAGCTAAAGAATGATGATGGATTAAACCCAGATCAGTTGACTGGGGGTGAGAGTTTGATTTGCTCAAACGCTCCGTCCATCATCCCTTTTGGTATCACTTTGTTCGCCCTAAGATGGCAGGATATGCCCAGACGTGGGTCCCTTGCTCACTTTGCCACTGGATTCAAGATAGCCTGGCTGATGAGGGTTATGAACCCGAAACCGGTCCCAGGATGCTTGTTTCCGGTCCAGGGAAGACATGTCTTGGCCATGTCTGAACTGTGGTGGTGGAGTGAGCTAAAGAATGATGATGGATTAAACCCAGATCAGTTGACTGGGGGTGAGTGTTTGATTTGCTCAAACGCTCCATCCATCATCCCCTTCGGTATCACTTTGTTCGCCCTAAGATGGCAGGGTATGCCCAGACGTGGGTCCCTTGCTCACTTTGCCACTGGATTCAAGATAGCCTGGGTGATGAGGGTTAGGAATACGAAACCGGTCCCAGGATGCTTGTTTCCGGTCCAGGGAAGACATGGCTTGGCAGTTCGGGCTGGACTGTTCCCATGAGGCACAGGGTCAGACTGATTTGCATATGGCCATGTCTGAACTGGGGTGGTGGAGTGAGCTAAAGAATGATGATGGATTAAACCCAGATCAGTTGACTGGGGATGAGTGTTTGATTTGCTCAAACGCTCCGTCCATCATCCCCTTCGGTATCGCTTTGTTCGCCCTAAGTTGGCAGGGTATGCCCAGACGTGGGTCCCTTGCTCACTTTGCCACTGGATTCAAGATAGCCTGGCTGATGAGGGTTATGAACCCGAAACCGGTCCCAGGATGCTTGTTTCCAGTCCAGGGAAGACATGGCTTGGCAGTTCGGGCTGGACTTTTCCCATGAGGCACAGGGTCAGACTGATTTGCATATGGCCATGTCTGAACTGGGGTGGTGGAGTGAGCTAAAGAATGATGATGGATTAAACCCAGATCAGCTGACTGGGAGTGAGTGTTTGATTTGCTCAAACGCTCCGTCCATCATCCCCTTTGGTATCGCTTTGTCCGCCCTAAGTTGGCAGGGTATGCCCTGACGTGGGTCCCTTGCTCACTTTGCCACTGGATTCAAGATAGCCTGGCTGATGAGGGTTATGAACCCGAAACCGGTCCCAGGATGTTTGTTTCCAGTCCAGGGAAGACATGGCTTGGCAGTTCGGGCTGGACTTTTCCCATGAGGCACAGGGTCAGACTGATTTGCATATGGCCATGTCTGAACTGGGGTGGTGGAGTGAGCTAAAGAATGATGATGGATTAAACCCAGATCAGCTGACTGGGAGTGAGTGTTTGATTTGCTCAAACGCTCCGTCCATCATCCCCTTTGGTATCGCTTTGTTCGCCCTAAGTTGGCAGGGTATGCCCTGACGTGGGTCCCTTGCTCACTTTGCCACTGGATTCAAGATAGCCTGGCTGATGAGGGTTATGAACCCGAAACCGGTCCCAGGATGCTTGTTTCCGGTCCAGGGAAGACATGGCTTGGCAGTTCGGGCTGGACTTTTCCCATGAGGCACAGGGTCAGACTGATTTGCATATGGCCATGTCTGAACTGGGGTGGTGGAGTGAGCTAAAGAATGATGATGGATTAAACCCAGATCAGTTGACTGGGAGTGAGTGTTTGATTTGCTCAAACGCTCCGTCCATCATCCCCTTTGGTATCGCTTTGTTCGCCCTAAGTTGGCAGGGTATGCCCTGACGTGGGTCCCTTGCTCACTTTGCCACTGGATTCAAGATAGCCTGGCTGATGAGGGTAATGAACCCCAAACCGGTCCCAGGATGCTTGTTTCCGGTCCAGGGAAGACATGGCTTGGCAGTTCGGGCTGGACTGTTCCCATGAGGCACAGGGTCAGACTGATTAGCATATGGCCATGTCTGAGCTGGGGTGGTGGAGTGAGCTAAAGAATGATGATGGATTAAACCCAGATCAGTTGACTGGGGGTGAGAGTTTGATTTGCTCAAACGCTCCGTCCATCATCCCTTTTGGTATCACTTTGTTCGCCCTAAGATGGCAGGATATGCCCAGACGTGGGTCCCTTGCTCACTTTGCCACTGGATTCAAGATAGCCTGGCTGATGAGGGTTATGAACCCGAAATCGGTCCCAGGATGCTTGTTTCCGGTCCAGGGAAGACATGGCTTGGTAGTTCGGGATGGACTGTTCCCATGAGGCACAGGGTCAGACTGATTTGCATATGGCCATGTCTGAGCTGGGGTGGTGGAGTGAGCTAAAGAATGATGATGGATTAAACCCAGATCAGTTGACTGGGGGTGAGAGTTTGATTTGCTCAAACGCTCCGTCCATCATCCCTTTTGGTATCACTTTGTTCGCCCTAAGATGGCAGGATATGCCCAGACGTGGGTCCCTTGCTCACTTTGCCACTGGATTCAAGATAGCCTGGCTGATGAGGGTTATGAACCCGAAACCGGTCCCAGGATGCTTGTTTCCGGTCCAGGGAAGACATGTCTTGGCCATGTCTGAACTGTGGTGGTGGAGTGAGCTAAAGAATGATGATGGATTAAACCCAGATCAGTTGACTGGGGGTGAGTGTTTGATTTGCTCAAACGCTCCATCCATCATCCCCTTCGGTATCACTTTGTTCGCCCTAAGATGGCAGGGTATGCCCAGACGTGGGTCCCTTGCTCACTTTGCCACTGGATTCAAGATAGCCTGGCTGATGAGGGTTAGGAATACGAAACCGGTCCCAGGATGCTTGTTTCCGGTCCAGGGAAGACATGGCTTGGCAGTTCGGGCTGGACTGTTCCCATGAGGCACAGGGTCAGACTGATTTGCATATGGCCATGTCTGAACTGGGGTGGTGGAGTGAGCTAAAGAATGATGATGGATTAAACCCAGATCAGTTGACTGGGGATGAGTGTTTGATTTGCTCAAACGCTCCGTCCATCATCCCCTTCGGTATCGCTTTGTTCGCCCTAAGTTGGCAGGGTATGCCCAAACGTGGGTCCCTTGCTCACTTTGCCACTGGATTCAAGATAGCCTGGCTGATGAGGGTTATGAACCCGAAACCGGTCCCAGGATGCTTGTTTCCAGTCCAGGGAAGACATGGCTTGGCAGTTCGGGCTGGACTTTTCCCATGAGGCACAGGGTCAGACTGATTTGCATATGGCCATGTCTGAACTGGGGTGGTGGAGTGAGCTAAAGAATGATGATGGATTAAACCCAGATCAGCTGACTGGGAGTGAGTGTTTGATTTGCTCAAACGCTCCGTCCATCATCCCCTTTGGTATCGCTTTGTTCGCCCTAAGTTGGCAGGGTATGCCCTGACGTGGGTCCCTTGCTCACTTTGCCACTGGATTCAAGATAGCCTGGCTGATGAGGGTTATGAACCCGAAATCGGTCCCAGGATGCTTGTTTCCGGTCCAGGGAAGACATGGCTTGGTAGTTCGGGATGGACTGTTCCCATGAGGCACAGGGTCAGACTGATTTGCATATGGCCATGTCTGAACTGGGGTGGTGGAGTGAGCTAAAGAATGATGATGGATTAAACCCAGATCAGTTGACTGGGGGTGAGTGTTTGATTTGCTCAAACGCTCCGTCCATCATCCCTTTTGGTATCGCTTTGTTCGCCCTAAGTTGGCAGGGTATGCCCAGACGTGGGTCCCTTGCTCACTTTGCCACTGGATTCAAGATAGCCTGGCTGATGAGGGTTATGAACCCGAAACCGGTCCCAGGATGCTTCTTTCCGGTCCAGGGAAGACATGGCTTGGCAGTTCGGGCTGGACTTTTCCCATGAGGCACTGGGTCAGACTGATTTGCATATGGCCATGTCTGAACTGGGGTGGTGGAGTGAGCTAAAGAATGATGATGGATTAAACCCAGATCAGTTGACTGGGGATGAGTGTTTGATTTGCTCAAACGCTCCGTCCATCATCACCTTCGGTATCGCTTTGTTCGCCCTAAGTTGGCAGGGTATGCCCAGACATGGGTCCCTTGCTCACTTTGCCACTGGATTCAAGATAGCCTGGCTGATGAGGGTTATGAACCCGAAACCGGTCCCAGGATGCTTGTTTCCGGTCCAGGGAAGACATGGCTTGGCAGTTCGGGCTGGACTTTTCCCATGAGGCACAGGGTCAGACTGATTTGCATATGGCCATGTCTGAACTGGGGTGGTGGAGTGAGCTAAAGAATGATGATGGATTAAACCCAGATCAGTTGACTGGGAGTGAGTGTTTGATTTGCTCAAACGCTCCGTCCATCATCCCCTTTGGTATCGCTTTGTTCGCCCTAAGTTGGCAGGGTATGCCCTGACGTGGGTCCCTTGCTCACTTTGCCACTGGATTCAAGATAGCCTGGCTGATGAGGGTAATGAACCCCAAACCGGTCCCAGGATGCTTGTTTCCGGTCCAGGGAAGACATGGCTTGGCAGTTCGGGCTGGACTGTTCCCATGAGGCACAGGGTCAGACTGATTAGCATATGGCCATGTCTGAGCTGGGGTGGTGGAGTGAGCTAAAGAATGATGATGGATTAAACCCAGATCAGTTGACTGGGGGTGAGAGTTTGATTTGCTCAAACGCTCCGTCCATCATCCCTTTTGGTATCACTTTGTTCGCCCTAAGATGGCAGGATATGCCCAGACGTGGGTCCCTTGCTCACTTTGCCACTGGATTCAAGATAGCCTGGCTGATGAGGGTTATGAGCCCGAAACCGGTCCCAGGATGCTTGTTTCCGGTCCAGGGAAGACATGTCTTGGCCATGTCTGAACTGTGGTGGTGGAGTGAGCTAAAGAATGATGATGGATTAAACCCAGATCAGTTGACTGGGGGTGAGTGTTTGATTTGCTCAAACGCTCCATCCATCATCCCCTTCGGTATCACTTTGTTCGCCCTAAGATGGCAGGGTATGCCCAGACGTGGGTCCCTTGCTCACTTTGCCACTGGATTCAAGATAGCCTGGCTGATGAGGGTTATGAACCCGAAACCGGTCCCAGGATGCTTGTTTCCGGTCCAGGGAAGACATGTCTTGGCCATGTCTGAACTGTGGTGGTGGAGTGAGCTAAAGAATGATGATGGATTAAACCCAGATCAGTTGACTGGGGGTGAGTGTTTGATTTGCTCAAACGCTCCGTCCATCATCCCCTTCGGTATCACTTTGTTCGCCCTAAGATGGCAGGGTATGCCCAGACGTGGGTCCCTTGCTCACTTTGCCACTGGATTCAAGATAGCCTGGCTGATGAGGGTTAGGAATACGAAACCGGTCCCAGGATGCTTGTTTCCGGTCCAGGGAAGACATGGCTTGGCAGTTCGGGCTGGACTGTTCCCATGAGGCACAGGGTCAGACTGATTTGCATATGGCCATGTCTGAACTGGGGTGGTGGAGTGAGCTAAAGAATGATGATGGATTAAACCCAGATCAGTTGACTGGGGATGAGTGTTTGATTTGCTCAAACGCTCCGTCCATCATCCCCTTCGGTATCGCTTTGTTCGCCCTAAGTTGGCAGGGTATGCCCAGACGTGGGTCCCTTGCTCACTTTGCCACTGGATTCAAGATAGCCTGGCTGATGAGGGTTATGAACCCGAAACCGGTCCCAGGATGCTTGTTTCCGGTCCAGGGAAGACATGGCTTGGCAGTTCGGGCTGGACTTTTCCCATGAGGCACAGGGTCAGACTGATTTGCATATGGCCATGTCTGAACTGGGGTGGTGGAGTGAGCTAAAGAATGATGATGGATTAAACCCAGATCAGCTGACTGGGAGTGAGTGTTTGATTTGCTCAAACGCTCCGTCCATCATCCCCTTTGGTATCGCTTTGTTCGCCCTAAGTTGGCAGGGTATGCCCTGACGTGGGTCCCTTGCTCACTTTGCCACTGGATTCAAGATAGCCTGGCTGATGAGGGTTATGAACCCGAAATCGGTCCCAGGATGCTTATTTCCGGTCCAGGGAAGACATGGCTTGGTAGTTCGGGATGGACTGTTCCCATGAGGCACAGGGTCAGACTGATTTGCATATGGCCATGTCTGAACTGGGGTGGTGGAGTGAGCTAAAGAATGATGATGGATTAAACCCAGATCAGTTGACTGGGGGTGAGTGTTTGATTTGCTCAAACGCTCCGTCCATCATCCCCTTTGGTATCGCTTTATTGCCAGAACATGTCAGGTGGTGTCAGGAGGGAGAAAAGATGCAGAGGAAGGTTTTCTCTGTCACCCTCTACAAGCTACACTCTGGCCGACAAGGAGCATTAGGAATCGGGCAAACCTGTCACAGATAATGAAGCCCTGATTTTTACCCCATAATTAGCATGCACGTAAATGGTTGCAAATCTACACTCAAATGATAATTTATTTTGCCTCATGTGCGTACAAATCATGCATAAGAATGTAATAATTATTGCAAACAATTCAACAGGTAACATGCAGAACAGAGTGAATATTAAAAGGGCCAGATTATATTTCATTGCACAACCCTAACCTGTTAGTCTGTTCCCTACCTTAAGTGGGCTAATATTTTCAGCCATCCAGTCTATGTGGCAGCATTCGTTGGCTGAACCAAAAATATGCCAAGCCATGTATAGCTTCCTTGCATACCATATGCTGTCATCAGATCAGCAGTCGGAATTTAGCCTTTCAGCATTTCCCCTCAGCAACTGGTCCATATGTCCACTTCAGCCCCTGCACCGGTTCCTTATATACCGTTAATTGTAATGGTGTCTTATGGAGTGAGGAGGAAGTCGCTCGTTTTTGGCTCCTGCTGTGCTACAAAAATGTGCCAACATGGGCCCTTTCCAGAACATAAGATTTTCTCTTCTTCCTTCCTAAAATGGATTACTGCAAAACCATCTTCCCTGGCAGCAGCGAATACAATTCGTGCATCAGAGAAATGCAATGTTTTCCTTTTCTGTCCTGTTAGATTGAACAGTGGCAGAAAACATGGAGGGCCTTATTTATGATGCCCCTTGTGCCGCAAACATCACTTTTGTGACGTTCTGTGGCGCAGGAGCCTGCTCCATCTTTATGAGGCAGCACTAAGCCACTTTTTTTTGGCTTAATGCTGCCTTGTAAATATTGTTCCCTTTAATGCAGTTTTCTGCATTAAAAGGGCGTGCAATGGGTGTTGCTGAGGGCGCTCCCAGCAAAATAAAGATATTTTTCCTCGTTGGACCTCCCTTAAGCTTCCCCTGTGGAGGCGCAAGTTTTTGGCGCTGCCTCAAAGTTATGATTTCTTGTAAATCTTGGGCAGTGTCAAAAAACCATGGATGTTGCTGGCAATGTCCCCAGCAACACCCATTGCGAGCTCCTTTAACGCAGAAAACTGTGTTAAAGGGAACGATATTTACGAGGCAGGATTAAGCCAAAAAAAGTGGCTTAGTGTTGCCTCGTACATATGGCGCAGGCTCCTGCGCCAGTTTCTAAATCTAAGCTCTCAGGAACTGGAATAATATCCCGGTCAACATCAGAACTGCTCCAACCCTCTTCCTATCCGGGAAGAAATCTCCCTCTCTACCTTGTTATCCACCCAATTACACTCCTGCCTCCTACCCTGTACAGTACTGTCTTACTCCTAGCTAGATCTGTGCTCTATAAATACCTATGCATGCATACAAACAATTTCCGTAATGCTGCAGCTCATCGATAGGACCAGCTTCTTCAGTGCCACAGTATGGTCACAACATCAGTTTCCATATTTCTTTGCTGTGCTCACATTTCAGGTACCTTTAATCCTCTGGGTATTCTCACGTCACCAATTCCCATAATGCTTCAGGGAGCTCTTCCTATCAGTTTCCATAGGGCCACCATATATCCACATTATACGTTTCCGTAATGCCCAATTTACACACCTAGGGGCAGATTTACAAGCCCGTTGCGTCACTTTTAACATGGGAAAAGTGACGCAAAAGTGGCGCAAGGGGCTTGTAAATCTGCCCCTTAATGTCCCAGAATTACAACTTCCCCACTCTGGTCAGAGCCCCCAGGACGTCCCACTAACCCATTTCCACATTGCCTACAACATTTACTTAGGCGTTCCCCTATTGTTTCACATTATCACATTGCCAGCGTCGATAATATTATCCCAGAATTCCCAAATGTGCACTTCATAATGTCTCCCTGTTTGACCTCTGTGTACTTTTCAAGGACAATTGTGACACAACGAGTCACATGCTGAAATCTATTCGAGAAGGAGAATTGTTGCTCTGAAGTTTTATTGAAGATGGTGAAGCTCTGGGGCTGAAGCAGGGGGTGGCGGTGCCCCCCACCCCACCCTCCGCGTTGTGAGCTTAAGAAGAAAGGGCCGTGAACAGGACAGGTCACGAAACCCCACCTCCAGGCGCTATTTCCAGGTGCCACCTGCTTTGTGAAAGATCCTGTAAAGTTATTAAATAGGTTAATTAACCCGGCTTAAGGTTGCCGTTCAGACACATTAGCCAGGGATTAAAATCGATCTCGTAATCTCATCAGAGTGGTAGCAACAACACAAACAAATGCACTGAAAGCATTTGTTTTATGTTTTAAAAACAGACCAACCCCCTTTGCTTTCAAATGTTCTCAGCTCGAGTCATTTCTAAGCTCAACAAATCCTTTTTATCTGGAAGAGATATATTTGGAATTACAAGTGAGAAAAATACATCTTAAAAGTTGTTGTCACTTTTGCAAGTGAGATTTTAGCTTACTGGCTGCCATATACAAAGGTTCATGGCACAAGAATGCATAGCGTCATAAAGCCCTCAATCTGTGTTTATTACACTGCAATTTGTATTTCATGCTATAAATTAATGTAATATTTTTTAATTATAGGCTCATGTAACGCCTCAAACCTTCCCAGTTTCTTTGTAGTGCGAGACATAGATGGAGCTACACACGAACGTGTCTCTCTTTCAAGTTTATATTTATATTAATGTTTTCATTGCTTTCTAGGCTTTTAACAAAATCTCCCAGGCATTGGTAAAAGCTGATATTTGCCACTGCAAATGCTTGTTTAGTACTTGCTCCCAAGAGAAGGCAGCTCGGGTATCCCACGCTGTGTGGTTAGCACGACACACAATTAATACATGAGTGTGCTGCACGAGTCAGGGGTCTGGGTGCTGTAGTGCTTGGGCCTTAGGCCCACATGCAGCAAGAAGAATGGACCCGGACACAGGAGTACTGGTTAGGTAATTGGCCCAGAGCACGTGCGCTCGGCCCCTTTTATTGCCAGGGTCACCTGACTCGTGACACCTGTGGTGGGTGGGTGTTCAGTGTGTGTTACAACATGCTGAACGCTAGAATGCTGACCGGTCCGTCACTACATCCCTCCCAAACTTTAATGAAAGTTAAAACAAATGAAGTCCGAACCTGTGGGAGAAAAACACAAGTTACAAACAAAACATAAATCGGTGATTAGGACTTCCTCGTAGTGTCTTTGCTGATGGTCAACTGCCGGCGAGGGTAATCTGGCAGCCGGGACCACCCTGTCTCCTTAGCACGATGTCCGGGTGCTCTACGGATGTGTTCTTTTGGACTTCCACCGTGGAAGTGCGCCTCACAGTCTCTTTCTTGTACTGCCGTCAGTGGAAGTGTAGATGGAATGATGGTGGACCATTGTTGTTCAACTTTCCGCTGTATGGCCCTGGTAGAGGTGTTTCCTCCACCTGGTAGTTGTCTTCTAACAGGATTCACTGTTGCAGTATATCCCTCTCACGGATACCCCTCTCTCGTGGGTGTCCCCTCTCACTGGACGACCCGGAGGCCCTTTGTTGCCAGGCTTCCACTGGACCGGTGGACCGCCGCCTTGTCGCTCCAACCGCATTGGAGGAGTCGCTACGGGTCCTCTTTCCGTGTCCGAAGCTCCACCTGAAAAGTGTGCTGTTGGCACGTGGTCCTTCGCGCGCTACCTCTGTTCTCCCAGGATCTCCAGAGCAAGCTTCAACAGTCCATCTCTCGTTTTGGGACCCGCTGCCACCGGTGTCCCTGAGGCCTCTGCCCCTTGGATATCCACGGTCTTGTTCCCGTTACATCCCAGAGGTAGTTGTTACCAACGGACCGGCCTGCTCGCCTCTGTCGTCCCCGGGTGACCTTCGGGTTTGCGCATCGACGTGTACTCCCCAGTGGCGCTGATGTTTTCCCAGGTGCCGTGTTTGGATGTCCATGCACCTTCTCACTTTCCCCTTCGGGTACTCCCCTTCCGGTGTGTGTTGTGTTGATCTGTCACGCACGCCTCTTTGCTCTTCTCCTTTCCTCTTCGGGTGTTCCCCTTCTGGTGAGTGTGTTGATCTGTCACGCACACCTCTTTCCTCTTCTCTCCTTCCTTCGTCGTGGCGTCATGCCACTCGGGATCTGTCTTCCTTTTCCTTTCTTTGCAACGTGATCCAGTCTTCCTGCCTTCTTGCTCGTCCTTACCAGGCTTCTCCGTGTAGCGTGCACTCTTCACGTTTCCCTCTGGTCTTGTCCCAACACTCGGACACTGTCTTCCTTTCACTCTGTGACTGGACCGGTCGTCGCGACCTTCTTTCTCGTAATTACTTCTGATTTCGAGTGATGTTGTTGGACCTCTCGTCCTTCTCTTCCTGGTCCTCTTCGCGGACCTCTCCCGGGGTCCTCTTTATTGACGTCCCCTTGGTCTTCCTCTTCACTCCCGCTCTGACCTCTTGGCAGGCCAGTGTGTTCTCTGACATCTTGTAGGTCTGCATCCTCCTTGCGACCATCCGGTTGGTCGGCTCCGCCCTCCTTGCGACCATCTTGCTGGTCGGTATCGTCCTCGTTGCAACCATCGGCCGGTCGGCTTCTTCCTCCTTGCGACCATCGGCCGGTCGGCTTCTTCCTCCTTGCGACCATCGGCCGGTCGGCTTCTTCCTCCTTGCGACCATCGGCAGGTCGGCTTCTTCCTCCTTGCGACCATCGGCAGGTCGGCTTCTTCCTCCTTGCGAGTTTTCGGCAGGTCGGCTTCTTCCTCCTTGCGACCCTTCGAGCTTAAGGTGGTCGTGCAACCATTTCTTTTCTTCCCTAACTGTGGCAGTGTTTTAGCGCGCTACGGACTGCGCCTTTTGGTTGCTTCCGTGGACGCACTTGCTGCGCACTTCCTTCGGATCCTCTTTTAAGACTTGCTGCCTGGACGAGTCTCTTCAAACCTTAGCGGGTACCGGGGGATTGCCCGGTACCCGCTACGGCCAGTCCGGCCCTGCCTGGCGACCACGGGTCAGGTTACCCTCAGGTCCCAGGTGGCATCTGGCCCAGAGGGAGCTGCTCATTAAACTGAAAAGTCCACCAAATGAAACTTGCTTTGTCAGCTGCGTTAAACAACGTGTTGACTGTAAAAGCTGAATTACCTTCATTTAAAATACGTTGTCTCCGTTTTATTTATTTACTCATGCTTTTGAGGATATAAATTACTGCATTATTATTTTATGTTATTGATTACTGATTCGGAACCTGTAAATCTTGCTTCGATTCGTGGCTTCGGCCCTTGATAAAAAATGAGAGGTAGGCAAGCCAAAGAATTCGTGAGTAGAGCCGAGCCAGAGCCGTGTCAGGGGTCAGGCTTGGCTCTTAGAGCTCAAACACAAGCCGAGCCCAAAAAAAAAAAACAACCATAAAAACAAAGAACGATAGCCATGATGCCTGTCAATGATCAGTAGTTGTGGCACTAAGACTTGCCCCTTCTGCGTTTATTCAAACCATGAGATTTACTTGTGTTCACACACACATGTATGAGAAGCGAAGGGTGATAGAGCAGGCTCCAAGAGAGATTGAGGCTAAATGGGGCAGAAAGTGATGAACATGCGGAAGAGAGGATGGGGGACCAGCAGGGGGGAGTAGACAGTGGGTAGAGAATAAGTGACTGTGGAGAAGGTGCATTTTTGTGTTTACCCACCGAAAATATTGTCTTGAAATTGTCTCTTTTACCTAGATCTCCCTCTCCCATAATTCACCTGTGCTGTGACACCCTTCATTCGCAATTATCTCAAGACTGACACTGACATCCAGTACTTAGACATGTACAGGAGTCTTATTTTAAACCCCTGTATTTACGTACATATGTAGCACGATTAAAGCATGCAGTTGTTTAATTTAACTTTATAATCTGCAGATAAACTCTGTTACTCTGGCACCTTTCTTATTTCTTGGGTTTTGCCTATTTTGGGGTGATGGTACAGTTCAGGGCAGGGAAGCTAGAGAGAGATAGGGCAATTTGGCCTGCAGCTGGGCTTATGGGTCAGTTAGGTCAAGAGTCAGGGGCAATTTTCTCCTCTTCCCCGGTGAGTGGGAAAACATTTTGTCTGCCTCATCCTTCCCACGCTATGTCCAGGCTAGTTGGGGATGACGTAGATTTGGATTGTCAGCAGGCAGGCTGTTCCAGAAAGGCACTGGTGAGGAATTCAGAAGGGTGCTTTTTGCTAACCCGCTCCTTTGTTAAATGTAGCATGGCTATGGGGATCCAGTGGTCGGCTCTAGGCTAACTGAAGAGTTGGTACTTCGTTGGTAGCTTTGTAGAGTAGGCCTGGGCGTGAAATTCTGCTCCGCTTGCGGAGTTTGTGGAGTTTTTCCCACTCTGCGCACCGCATAGCACGCAGAGTTCGAAAAACATGAGTTTGTTTCCACGCTCGCCAACGTTAAGTGGATGAGGGTTAGCTAGGAAAATCTTACTCCAGACCGTCTCCCGGCAAGATATTTCAACGTCGGTGGTCACAGATGGTCACTACCGCTCACGTTGAGAAACCTTCCGTTCGTGTTGAGAAAGCTGCCGCTCGATTAGAGCATCTACTCGAGGGGCAGAAAGAAGCAGAGCCCTCTTACACTGTGCGTGGTGCCATTTGCGCTGATTTTACAGCACAGGACAAACACCTGGTGCTAAAAATCAGCACAAACGCCACAACGTAACGCACTCCACCGCTTGCGGAACTCTGATTAGCATGGCAGAGTTTTTGGTCATTTCGCGGAGTTCCGCATAGCGGAACTTCTCGCTCTCCGCCCAGGCCTAGTTGCGAGTTGCAGACTTACATCTGGACTTTCAGTGCAGGCCATGTTCTGAAAAGACATGGCTGATGCACTAAGCTGGAAGGGCTGGGGCGTAGCAGGGTGAACGGATGCTGTTAGAAATGGGGAAGGCGGGAAGAGCAGACAATACTAGCAACAAGGGGTCTGTGAGATTTGTTAAGGAAGAGGAAAGTGCTGCATGGAAGGCAACAGATGGTCATGTGTGAAAGGACAGTGGGGTAGGAAGCAGGATGGTGTTTGACGAAGTGGTTTCTTGATTGGGTCACAAATAGTGGGAGGTTTGCGGGTGGTGGGGAATAGTTTAAAAGTTGCATTGGTGAGACGAATTGTTCTTGAATTTTAATGTCTGCGAACCAGCTGCAGACTCATCCTTATAAAGCAACCTTTTTCTCTTTTTGACATATGTCCTGGATGCAACCAATGTCAGAGGGTGCACAATTCTACAGCTAAGCTCGGCTCTTTTTTGGCCCGAGGGTCCCAGATGACCCTGAAGTGAGCCAGAGCTAAGCATCTGGCTTGAGCCAGTGACACGCCTACATCTATCAAAACCAGTGCATTTCTGGGCAAATCAGTTTTTTCTTCCTGGGCTTCTGACTAAATATATATAAACAAATAGAAAATAGTTCAGTGTAGCGTGTTCCACTTACAAGATTCCACCCCACCGCCCCTTCTTAGCATTCTGCATTCTCTAATCAACTCTGAAGTGGGTTAAACTAGTCTGTGTGAAGTTAAATGTGTTTGAGATGCTCCCGGGACAATCAAAATGTTCTGTGTTAAGAACACTGGGGGGCTTCAGGACGGTGACCAGGCTTGACACCCAGCACCCACACTCCCTGGTGCACATGTGTGGAATGAGACGACTTATATAAATGTATGACCCCGCTTCATAGAGTTACTGCTACTAAGTTCTGTCGGGGCTGGCCCCCTTTTCTACCACATGCGGCAGCGGGTCTCAAGCGACTACCTAACCCTTCCTTTGATTATGTTGTCCTCATTTTGTTGTACCCTATGTCCACAGTTCTGGTCTACAATACACCATGTCTGGAACATCTGAAGACTGTTCTGTCGCAAGGTACCTTAGCATCGTCTTGCCTACTGTAGGGACATACTTACAAGCCTTCTCTCAGTAACCAGTTTGATAACCCACCTGGTATGTCATGGATCTGTTGTCTGTATTGCATCACTTGGAAGTAATTATACATGGTATCTGTGCATTGTTCATGTTGCATGATTAAAAAAGAAAAAAAAGTAAATAAAAAAGATTTAAACAAAAAAGTGTTCTGTGTTAAGAAAGGTATTTAATGTGAAAAACTCCGATATAATTTGTACTCACTGTATTAGACCACTAGAGGGCGGAATCGGCTTACGAACAAGTATCGAAAAGCAACTCGACATTTTCAGAAATTCATCCTTTTAACACGAGTTTTCTAACACCCCAGGCCAGGGAGGGCATATCACGAAGGATAACTCCTTTTACTTGTGGCTGTACCTGCTGCACATCTATCCGTTTTACTTTTCAAATCAAGCTGTCTTGTTTTTAGAACGAGTCAAGCGGTGTTTGTGTTATTATTTTGAGTCATTTCTAAGACAGTTTTCTTATTTTAGGCTCAGAAAAAAACAACCCAGTGCTGCGCAATCAAACATCAATCAAAAAGCCACCTGTCTCCGTGCATCTCGCCTACTTTAAGACAACAACAAATGACGACACAAAATAAAATAATGCCATTGATCTATGTAACTCCAGTGATGCATCCAGGTGTTTCTAAGTGTAACAGTGCTGGATGTACTGACCTCAGCAGGATGGCAGGACGAGGCCCTAATTATGAGACGTGGGCAGGCGCGCGACGCCCATAGGGCTCAAGGCGTGCATGAGCACCAGTGACATTATACAAGGACACATTGCTGGAAGTATTAGCCCCCCCCCCCCCCCTCCGCCTTCCGAAATGTGGCTTTAGCTGCGCCCCTGGACGTTTGGAATAGGCGATACGGAGCTTCTCAGTAAAAATTGCATGTAATAAAATGCCTGCACAATTACAAGTTGTGAAAAATGATGCTGATGAGTCACCTGTTCTGCAACAGAGGGCAGATGCTATTGAGGATGGATGTTGAACAGGGCCGGACTGGGAACTGAAATCAGCCCTGGCAAAATTTGGCAGACCAGCCCCCGTCAAATTTTGCAGACCAGCCTCCGTCCAGCGCGTAGCGAGCGAGCGCAGCGAGCGAGCCCGACCGCTACTAGGGGGGTTTGGGGGGGTTCTCCCCCCAAGAAAATTTTGGAAAACAACCGACCAAAATGGTGAATTTTACAGCACATTTTTCATTACATATTCAATTGTATCAACTTTCAAACCACAGTAAATAGTAGATGATGACCTTCAAGAGCACCAGGTTACCCACCCAGTCATATGTACCCATAGACATTCTTTCAGAGAGCACCAAAAATAGGCACGAGTAGTAAATCAGAGAGAAATAAAAGTGAGACCAGCCCCCACATGGTGTGTAACGAGCAAGCGCAGTGAGCAACCACTATTAGGGGGAGTTTGGGGGGGTTGAACTTGTCCCCCCCACACAAGAAATTTGGGAGACAGAAAGGCCAAAAAAAAAAAGTATTTTTCAACACATTTTTCATTACATATTATATTGGATTGTATTAACTTTTAAAGCATAGTAAATGATTACCTTAAGGAGCACCAAGATACACAGTCATAAAACATAGACATTCCTACAGAGAACACTAAAAAATGAAATGTCGAGCACAAAACATGAATATAAATATAAACAATTTATTCTTCATATAAAATAGCATAAAGACATTTAAAAACGCACTTAACTTCAAACAATTGTGCAAAGGTTCAGAGTAAAAAGTGTACAAGACAATGTGCAAACATTAAATGATTTTTATATCCTGAGTTTTGTAAATAGTGCTAAAATAAAGCATCTCTCCGTAGCCACTCCCCCTCATGGCCTCCTCCTCAGACACCCTAACTACCACCCTCCACCAGTGCCCCTCATCTCTCCGTAGCTCCCACACCCCATGACCTCCTCCTCAGATTCCCTCACTGCCAACCTTCACCAGCACCCCTCATCACTCCGTAGTTTCCCCCCACCCCATGACCCCCTCATCGGATTCCCTCACTGCCATCCTCCACTAGTGCCCCTCATTTCTCTGTAGCCCCCCCACCCCATGACCTCCTCCTCAGATTCCCTCACTTCCATCCTCCACTAGTGCCCCTCATTTCTCTGTAGCCCCCCACCCCATGACCTACTCAGATTCCCTCACCGCTCCCTCCACCAGCGCCCCTCATCTGTCTGTAGTTCCCCCCCTACCCCGTGACCTCCTCCTCGGATTCCCTCACTGCCACCCCCACCAGTGCCCCTCATCTCTCTGTAGTTCCCTTCCAGCCTGTGACCCACCTCCTCATAAGATTCCCTCACTGCCACCCTCCACTATTGCCCCTCATCGCTCTGTAGTTCCCCCTGCCCCATGACATCCTCGTTGGCTTCCCTCACTGCCACCCTCCATTAGTACCCCTCATCTCTCCTGTAGTTCCCCCACCTCATGACCTCCACCTCGGTTTCCCTCACTCCCACTCTCCACTAGTGCCCCTCAGCTCTCTGTAGTTCCCCCCCACCCCGGGACCTCCTCCTCTGACTCCCTCACTGCCACCCTCCCTCACTGTCTGCCACCCACACCCTTCATCTCTCTGTAGCTCCCCCCACCCCATGACCTCTTCCTGGTATTCCCTCACTGCCACCCTCCACTAGTGCCCCTTATCTCTCCGTTGCCCCTCTCATACCCATTCCATTCGTTGTATAGCACTACTCATATCAGTGTAAGGTGTCACAGTACTTTACATAACAGCAGCACACATTATACAGAGACAATAAATCAAAATCAGTTTACGCGAAATGTCACATAAGCTAATGAGGATTACAAGGTGTAGAAATCACTTCATCCATTCTGGTGGGCAGTATATTTTACAGGGGTTTGGTCGGGACTCGGAGAAGCACAAAGTCAGGATTTAAAGAGTACTCCAGTGGTCAGGGTTGGCTTTACTGATAAAAATGTATAACTGCCCAAACAAACTCTTATTAGTAACATTAGAATAATGAAAGAATGGAGAAGTTCTAACTACATCACAACACAAAAAAGCGAAGTTTGTATGCAGTTTTTTTATGACAGTTCATTGGTCACTGTCTTATGTTAACTTCTGAACTGCAAGTAACACAAGGATATCTGTGACAGAGGTAGTAACCCACTGAGCTATTCCCATAAAATTCAGTTTATCTGCATTTACGAACTACCAACCGACAAATGGTTGCTCTGCAGCAGGATCGTAAATCACAAGTTAACAGTTTTTATTGTTGTTGTACATCGGTGGCAGATTCACTGCGACTGCGAGGGCTAAGGAGGCTCATGTTTGGTGGGCCTGGCCCACCCTCTAGAACCGGGCCTGGTAGGTAGTGGTGCAGCCTGCTAGCATAGCCGGAGTCTTGCTCGCAGCCTCAGGCACAGGCAGGTCAGTGAGGAAGACTGCCCTCAAGGCCAGGGACGGCCTTAGCACTGGTGGTGCCCTTTGCATTAATAGCTCACTGTTCTATGTTAGGATTTTAACTTATTAACTGCAAGTAACAATAGGATCTCTCTGACAAAAGCAGTAGCCCACTGACCTATTTACATTATGTGCACTTTGTGATCTGCATGGTACATGTTCTTTGCAGCAGGCACATTAACACTCTGAGCTACCTTTCCATAAGTCAAAACTTCCACTAAACAATATGCAGATCTCTCTCTAGGAAGAACATTCAACACCAGATTCATCATGCCATTTTTATTGATGCCGAAAATTGCTGGAGGCCAGGAAGGAGGCAGCAAGCGCTTTTAAAATCTTAATATACTTGCAAACATAATGCCTCCACCCAAAGTCAGCACCCGGTGCGGTCACACCGGTTGCACTGCCCTAGAGCTGGCCCTTCAAGGGTCCTGTGACCTCAATGACAGTCACTGTTCTAGGGTGTGCTGCTTCATAGGCCTGCCCGCAAGACTGGAGGTGAACTTCAGTATGGATTGTGGTGGACAAGCCTTGAAGGTTAAACCACACTTGCCACTGCTAGGATCCGCCTGCTGGTGCTAAGACACCAGAGTTTCTAAGGTCTTGCGAAGCCTTCTAAGGTCTAGCATGGGTTGTGCTCACTCAGGAGAGTGGTCTAATGGACTGGTTATTAAGGCTGAACCTGGTTCACCAGTTCCAAATTCAGCAGCTCTGGCCATAGTGCCACATCCTCTCCCCCACTGAAAACCATACTGCCCCACTGAGAAAAACTCACACTACCTTCAATTACAACCCAATTGTTGCCGGCTATAAACACCTGGATGTGGCTCAATTTAAATGACGCACTAGACAAGAGCAATATGTGGCCTACAAAAAATAGTAACAACATCCTGGAAAAGCAAACACTCAAAGGGAATGCAAAATTAGCAAACCATGTGAAATGTAAGCAGGAACAACATGGTTAGCTTAGCGCTTTTACACTCACTATTCAGAAATCAGTGAGTGCTTTTGCCTGAAAAGTTGAGGACATGACAACAAGGCCCTGAATGGACCCATTTTAACGTCCATTGCTTATATCCTTACAAAATGTAAGCAGTAGTAGGGTAAAAAAGACCACATCCCTGGACGCAGAGCCGCAGTACACATTTCTTTTCTCCAATCCACACATTGCAGCACCTCCAGGATTGGTGCACTAGGTGCAAGCCCAGGAAAAACAAAGACAAGAAAACAAAAATAGCGCTTCACTGGCAAACTCTGTAAAAGTGACGCTAATGTGTTTGGGTGTTAATAAAATCAATCTGGCCAGCTTGCTACCACTCTGTCTTACTTTATTTAGTTATTTTATCATATTTTAACCTTTTATTCCCGAAGCTGCACCTTGGAAATAAAATAACAGAAAAATACGACATTTCCAACAAAAGTGTTTTTTTTTTTGGATCCATTTCACAGGGGAGCAAATAAAAGAAAGGAGAGGAATGAGACAGGGGACGCACATCGCACCGTGAACTAGACTGTCAATCAGCGCTGGACAGTCACCCAGTCCTGCGGCTTTTAGTGTCAGGGAGCAGCGTCGCGTGTCAGGCAGTAGGCGATAATCCTAAACCCGTGCTGGCTGCAGTGCCAGGCCTGAGGCCAGCCACCACCTCGCTCCCTGTGCCTAGTAGTAGCCCCCTTGCCCCTTACTTCCTTAGGCCCCTTTTGCTTTTGAAATTTCTGGCCCGCTCCAGCCCGGTCTTGAGTCGCGACTCCCCCGCACCAGGAACACTGCCCTGACACTACAGTGCCACCACACCATAGGACGGAACAATGCACGCAGTTGCCCATATGTCGTGTTCACCGAGCTCAGGTTTGTGTATGTAAGTTATGTAACAGAGCAAAAGGAAAATCCAGATCAGACTCTGATCTGGATTCTCCTGTTGCTCTGTTACGTAACTTACATACACAAACCTGAGCTCGGTGAACACGACAATCAGAGAATACCAGGTCGATCCCTACCCGTTGACCCCGCGCTCCTACTGCTGTGCATTATCTGATTGAAAATGCAATTAGCAAAAATGCAAAAACAACACTCACTTGGCGGCGGGCGGCACTGGGACACACTGGGACAGGCAGGGGCTAGGGGGCTATAAATAAATTAAATTATGGGGTGGCGAGAGAGGGCCTCTGGTCGACTCGTCAAGGTCTCAGTCTCTGCTGCAGCCTGCGTTCTGGAACCTGGGGATCACGCGCACTTTTTATTGCGTGAGCTCCAATGCGCATGTGTCAACTCACCACCAACAGCCGCACCCGCCCCACCCCCCTAAGGTGGGTGAACTGCGAGTCTGCGACTAAGAGCAGGCAGCGCAGACGCGGCGGTGGAGACTTCAGCGCACCGCGCTATTTATCCAGCACTGACCTACAGTCAGCACTAAATTCATTAATTGTGTTCATAAATTTTGCTTTTTTCCGCACCGAGCGAGGGAGACGCAGTCACGCAGCAGAGACAGTACAGAGCAAACAGTGAGCAACAAAACCGGCCCCCGGCCCAAAAACCGGCCCCCGGCCCAAAAACCGGCCCCCACCCCTGGCAGCCTACCGGGGGATTGCCCGGTGCCCGGCATTGCCAGTCCGGGCCTGATGTTGAACCTGTAACTAGCGGTGGCTGAAACTTGTGTAATACAGTGTACCATATTCATGAGAAATTACCCACATTTACGAGACAAGAGTAATTCTGTGTTTAGTGCTGTTTCTTAACGGATAAATGCCCCCTCACATCCAAAATGGGCATGAGAATGCATTTTGTGCTGAGAAACAGTGGTAAATGCAACAGGACATGAATAGCAAGTGTGAGCAGCCGCTCTCACCCGCTAAATATGCACTTGGGTTACGATTTTCCCCCAACTTACCTCCCGGCATTTAGTAATATTTTCTGATTGCAAAATGCCCCCTCGTATGCAAAATAGGAGCAAGAAAGCATTTCGGGGTAAGAAATAGCTCTAAATGTGCTGTTGGAGTAGAATTTGTCCCCTACTTACTCCTGGCATCGAGTGCTATTTTCTTAGAGCAAATGCACCTTCATGTCCAAAATGGATTCAAGGATGCATTTTGAGTTAAGAAATAGCACATAAATGCAGCAGAACACAAATAGTGAGTGTGAGCGGCCACTCATGGTCGCTAAATGGGCTCTTGCAGTAGGATTTTTACCCGCAAATTACTCTTAGTTACGCAAGCAGGCATTATCACGTTCTTGTCGGTAATTCTGAGTCAAAGAGTAATGAGGAATTACCAAAATTACTCCAACTACAGCAGTGCAATTAAAATTACGACCAGGCCTATCTGTAACCAGAGTGAGGGTGTCGATCTACAACACAAAATGGCTGCCTACTTCTTTCTATAAGTGTCGAATCCTCTATTTATTGCTTGTCCTTTTGTTTACTTCTTCAACTTCTGTAATAAGCCAGATATGGGGCCTGATTTAGATGAGGGATGAGGCGTAGCAGGGTGAACAGATGCTGTTAGAAATGGGGAAAGCAGGAAGTGCAGACAATAATAGCAACAAGGGGTCTGTGAGATTTGTTAAGGAAGAGGAAAATACTGCATGGAAGGCAACAGATGGTCATGTGTGAAAGGACAGTGGGGTAGGAAGCTGGATGGTGTTTGAGGAAGTGGTTTCTTGATTGGGTCACAAACAGTGGGAGGTTTGCGGGTGGTGGGGAATAGTTTAAAAGTTGTATTGGTGAGACGGATTGTTCCAAAATTACTCCAACTACAGCAGTGCAATTAAAATTACGACCAGGCCTATCTGTAACCAGAGTGAGGGTGTTGATCTACAACACAAAATGGCTGCCTACTTCTTTCTATAAGTGTCTAATCCTCTATTTATTGCTTGTCCTTTTGTTTACTTCTTCAACTTCTGTAATATGCCAGATATGGGGCCTGATTTAGATGTTGGAAGACCTGATCCCACCATCGCTTTTTCAATGGCATCAACGCCCGCCTACTTGGCGGTCCGCCCTCTCGAATTAGATATTGGCGGGTCCATGCACGAAATGCTGACCGACTCCCGACGACTCCGCCAGCATATCCCTCCTGCTTCGACGGAGTCAGTGGCAGAAGCGGCTGTCAGATGGAGTCCAGCCAGGATTCCCGCCAACAAAGTCAAGATGTACCTTTCCGTTGGTTAAAATCTGGTGGGGAAAACTCCAAACGTGGGTTGGCGGTAATGACAAAAAAGAGGTGAAAATTTACCTTTTGTCGTGTTCTACTTCTGGTTCCGTCTTCAATCTCGTTGTCCAGGTCCTTCCTATGCTGCTACTACTTCACCACAATGCTAAGCCACCCCGTAGTTGCCAGAAACTAGGGTAGGCCTCTGTGCCACTTGTATCACTATGAACTATGTGGTCAAATTTGCTTTCGCCTCGTGTAGGTTTACATTGCTGTCACATGCAATTTTTTATGTGTAATGCATCAGTGTTCACCTTAGTTAGAACTCATCGTAGTAAAATGTGCACACCTGTATTGACACTTAAAAAATTATTTATTTGATGGTGGTGGCTGTGGGTATGGTGCTTGTGGTGCCTGTGGGTGTATATTCAACAGTTTGTGTGTATGTTCTTAGTGTGCAATGCTATATGTAAAAAAAGAAAGGCTTTACACATTACCTACATAAAAATATTGACAGATTCACAACACATATGTGTAGTGCGATAATGTTAAGTAGTACATACATTTCTCCACACCAACATGACCTCACTCCATCAGGACTCCACCGCCAAATTACCGCCAGCACAATGGGAACATCTAAATTGGCTCGGCGCACACCCATGGGCATGATGACGACAGAGCACTGGTACGCAGCACAGAAGACCGCCAACGCAGTGGTTAACCAGTCTGTTGATGCCAGATTGAAATAAGACGGATGGAACACCGTCACCTCGACGGAGTACTTGACCTCTATGGCGGCGGGATGACGGTAACACCGCCAAGATCCAAATCAGGCCATAGACTTTTTTGTATCAGATAGTGATTGACAATGCACTAAGCACTATGTGGAGATGAAAATGGCGACTTCCTGTTATTTTATGCATGCTAGCTATTTTTTGCATGTAATACTTATTGCACGTTGTAAATATTGCACAGGGTAAAAATTGTAGGGGGGAGGGGTTTAATGTGTGTAATATTTACAGCACACTGCTGTTTTCCCCAACAGTTAAATATCGATTTCGTGGGGTACACTAAAAACTCATGATTGCTTTATATTTACAGAGTGGTGTCTGCATTTATTGGGTGCAGAATTTCTCGCCAATCTTGTGAGACATCTTGCGGACATGTTACCTATACACTTTCCTTAATATATTGCACCCACGTGGTAGTGTACTGCACTCTAGGGATACTAACCAAAAAGACTCAGCTGTATATTTGAGGCACCAATCCACCACAGTGAACTGCATCCTTAGGACACTTGCCTAAAATACTGTTTCCTGGGATGTTAAACCACACACTTGATTGAATCCTAAGGGGGCTGTCGCCCACATCCAAATACACCTCCCTGCAGTCTGGAGTCCCTCACCTACCACACTTCATGGCACTCTATCCAAACTTGCATTAAAAGTAGACTAGTCTAGAACACAGATCACTGCATGAAAAGGTCACCCAGAAATCCACTCTAGTGAGAATCTGGATTCGGGCTGCCAGGGTCTAGTCACCAGGAAGCCCCAATATGATTAACCCTCAGATACTGATGCAATGTTGGTCTATTTTGCTTAAATGGCAGACGTAGACACATATAACCTAGTGGAACCAAGAGCATTAACCCTTTCCTGCCTGATCACGACACAGATGAACTGCAAGGTGGTCTCTAACGTTACTCTTCTCTTCATGGAACGTGTGTGCTGTTTCTTTCTCATGCAGCAGATCAGTGCTGGAGGACCAGAAACAGGGGAAGTGGAATACATTACTTCAGGAAAACTCTAATACAATAGTCTCAGACCATGTTAACATATTTGAGCAACAACATTAAAACAAGCATTGGCAATGCCAATAGATCTCACTTGTGAACGAAAGTTTTTTTGTGTCCTTGATGGGTTTAGGCACTCAATATGCCATCATATATGCACTCTGTCACACATCTTCCTACTCAGTTCATTCACCTTGTCCACTAACTCATTCTTGGATTCACCCTCTTACACAACCACAATAAAACACACAAAAACACCTACGAGATAAATTAAAATAATACAGGTGGAAAAAAGAAAACATACTGCTGCTGTCTAAGCACAACGGGCATATGTCTACAATAACAAAATTAAATATAGCAGCTGGTGTACATTTTGCAGTGGTATTATACATTGGCTATCATTGTTTTAAAGTTTCAACATGGCCACCATGTTTATAACCAACATGGTGGCCATCTTGGAATGGTAAAACATTGATACACGCTTTCCAACTGATTCCATAACGGTTGAATGGTTTAGAGGAAGTAGCCACGAAGGATATGGCGTACTGCAGATGCAGCAAGTGGCCTGATAGTATTAGTTAGGGAGCTTTTAGTATCCTCTTAAAAAAAAAGAGAGGAGAAGCAGAGAATTGAAAGCGGAACTATAAAAGGAGAAAACTAAAGGACTGGACAACCAGTCCTGACACCCAGGCACAATGTTTCAGGTGGATGTTCACATTTGATCAGAAAATGTTGTCATTCACATCTATGGATGTATATATTATTATTATTTTTTTTTATTGCAAAATCCTGCCAGACAGCTAAGTTTGTCAGGCCTTCCAAAGATATTCTATCAAGAATTATTGCATTGCATATATTCTACTGCTAGGGTTTGACAAAGGGGTAACAAAATTCAAAATCCTTCCCTACAAAGAAAATCTGTGAGATTTCATGTAACCAAGTTATGTGACACCAGGCTTTACCATGGTGCAAAAACAATCTACCATTAGATGCCTATTGGCTTTAATATATATATATATATGGTACATAGTAAATAAATAAGGGCTACTGCCTTTGTTGTACCTTTTCATAATAAGCTTATAAAACCTATGGCATCTGAAGTACATTTTCCTAGTGAACCATTCAGGCCTACAGCTCTTATCCTTGGCTTGTCACCATAACCAGCTCAGGCTTAAGTAGAAACATTCAACTTTAGCCCAATCAAAATCTGTACTATGGAAAACCAATATGGGGGTGGAGCCCAAGCCCCTCCCTGAGTAGTACTCTGCATTTTTATTTTCTGCTGATCTCATAAGGTCTGTAGATAGCTATGCTGTCAAGCCAGACCTAAAAAAATGAAAGCTTCACTCCAGACCAGTTTAATATGTCTACCATTTGACGTTATGACAGTTTCAATATCACATATCAAACTGTGAAGGATTTTATACATCTATAACCCAACTTCTGTTGCTTTAAAGATGCAGCATAGAAGGATGGCTTCTGCAAGGGCTGGTAGTGGTGAATGCGAGTGCTTCTCACAATAACAGGTGATAGCGTCTTCAAGCTCTTTAATAATCTTGTAAGAGCTGCTTGTCAATGAGCAGTTTATTTGTGCCTTATTGGGAATATATTCCCAAGGTTCAGTTATTTTTGTATTTTTTTGGGGGGGGGGGGGGGGAGTTTTATATAGCGCAAACTCGACCCAAAGGTATCAGAGCGCTTTACCTGAGCACCAGATGTTTTATAGACGGCCACATTCATTTTGTTAGGCACGGGAAGATTAAGCTACTTACCCAGAATCACAGGATATTGAGCGTCCCTGCGGAGACTCAAACCCAGTTCCCCAGCTTCGAGATCAACCGCTCCGGCCATAATGCAGCTACATTGGGAAATATGTATAATGAAGTCACCAATGAAGGATTGCAAAGGCTGTACTGATGCTTGCAAAAATGAATAGAACAAGCATTTGCAATGCAATTGGTCTCGCCTTTTGTACCTTATATGTATTTAGCTATGCAGCACATTAGCCTGGGTGCTGAAACATCTACTGTTGTTTAAAATGTAGGGAAAGTAAGCACCAAACTGCATGACATGCCAGGTATGGTAACACATGGAGAGAAATATTGCCTTTCAGCAGGAAATGGTATAGTCCAAAGCTCTGTTTTTAATATAAAATCAGGGCCTGAAAATACAAGATTTGAAAAAAAATATTATTGTCTATGGGTGCTCGTGGAAAACAATTTCTATAGACTGGAATCTAGAGAATGCTAAAGTGATTCGGGTATTTTATTCACCTCTGCTGGTCGTTTTCTATCAAGACAGTTAAATAGAGGCAGTTGAACAGATTAAAAAAAGTCCCTAAGCGGAAGCAGACAAGTCCTAGGGCTGATCTCCAGAACCCACAAAGTACATACACATATAAGTATATACTACAGTATATACAAGAGGTCTCGAATGCTCGACCTAAAAATTGTTGCGTTCTAAACTGTGGTCGTCACCTTTTACTGCAATCAAAATGGCATAAGGGATGGGACTTCTCTCAAGATGTCAAGTGGCAGGTCATCTTTTTTTCTGAAAACAAACTCAACCCCAAAATGGGAGTTTTATTTTCTGAAAACAAAATAACAATGACACAGATCAGTAGGGAGTTTTCATCTGGAGAATAGGAGACTTTGCACAATAACTTTACCCAGGACTGCCATGACTCGAAAGGCGGGCCTGTAAATTTAAGTATAATTGGGGTGACTTTCACTATGACTGGCAGCCCAGTGGTGTACAGGCCACGAGACAAAGAGTTTAAATGTGCAGATGCAGCTGAGACTCTGCTGGTGTAAACTCTTTACTCCCTTACTCAAAATGAAGCAGAGGAACCAAAGGTTTGGTAGGCAGGAGCCATTCTGATTTCGCAAGATTTAATTTCCAAAGGTAGTACATATTGTATTATATGTTGACCACATCTTGCATGAACAAATATCTATTCTCCAAGTCAGGCACAATCGCATAAACAAACCTTGACGCATGCCCTATTAATGAAACTCTTGTGTACACTTTAACCATCTCCTAATAAGACCATTTTGAGATCTCAAAATCCACTTTTCTCCATTTCTCAGGATAAATTATGTTTTCTGCTCAATTATCTAATTACAGGAAAACAGGTTTAATAAGGCCCACTCTGATGTTTTTGTATAACCTGCTTTCCATAAAACATGTGCAGAGGTTCCAGTTCTCTTTTCATCTGAACATAAACAACAAGGATTCATAATCTTCCGATGTACAAAATGTAATGGACTATTTTTGCCAATGTCAATCGAATTCAATTAAATTTTTAAGAACATAGAGCATTCTAGATATTATTTACATTTTAAAATATCCAGTTGCAGAAAACTCTGGAGATCATGATGACAACAATGTATACATTTTATATATTTCAATAGTCTTCCTATCTTCCTCAAATCTCAGTTCACAGTTCACTGCATCTGGCCCATAAGTGTTTATATACTGCTGTATGGGTTGAGTCTCTTGACAGAAGTTCTCAAGTGGACTTTCATTTATTTCTTAATTCAAGGACATTGGATGCTGCAAGTTTCCTCCAGTACACAGTATTCCGCAAACGATTGAACGAAGCGACTGCTCACTCTGTTTAAGGACTTTATACAAAAATGTAGATGCTTGCCAAAGATTGAGTCGATTTGTCCATTTCTACAATGGATCACCAGATTCCAAAAGCTGTTCAGAGCACCACCATAAGAGGAAAGTATCAAGGTCCATATTTTCTGTGGGTCCTTTCAGTTGTGTTCAACAGTACAGCTTAATAAGTTTCTAGAAGCCAATGGAACGTTCCATATTCTTTATTTCCAAAATCCAATTTGAACAACAGCCGAGACGTGTCATGAAACGACTTTTTCAAGGCTTGGAGCAACAGTAGTTGAGGAATTGTTCACAGCATAGTGTAGGGGTGTATTCCTTTGTAGCGGAAAACACGCTCAGTCCCGTAGGCCAGAATATGTACGGATCTCAGTTCGAAAACCAATGTCTTTAATCCATAGGGAAATGTAAAAAATGGAGCCAGGACCTTGATAAGTCCCTAGCCCTCGATTTAACAAGTAGAGGAAAAAGCGACACGTCCGTCCCGAAGCGTAATGAATTTTGATCTTGTTTCAAAATGCAGCTCCCAATTTTGAGCATCAGATTATTATACCCTCTTCAAAAGTGACATCAATGACCACCAACTAATTGTCCGGATTTCTAGTATCATTTGATTTAAAGAGTCATTGTACAGTGCTTAATTTGTGAAAAAAACATAAGTGCCAGGGCCCTTCTCAGAAGGCAGCCGCAGCCTGTACCACCCTTTGCCCCTGCCAGCGCTTCCAATGACTGAACCAACACAAGTACTAACCATCGCACTCCTACAAGTGTGAAAATGCACACTATTTCAGGTTTACCCAAAACTATGATAATGGTGTGTGTGACAGGTATTAATCATTTTTAATGTAGTTTGACTTATTAAACACTGTTGTTCTTATCTCAAATTTTGACAGACAGTGCCACCATGTGGAGGATTGTTACTAGAGCTGGTGCTGCTAATTAAGTGCCATTACCGAGCACCGGAAACCACTGCTTCAAATAAAGCACCAGTTAGCGAGTCAAGCAGACAAGCACATCAATTGTGTTAGCTATTTATTCTTTATATTATTACTGCTGACAAAAAAAAACAGAAGATTTGTTCAGATTTGTTGGAACAGCCCTATTGTGGCACCTGTTGATTGAAAGGACATCATTAGTGATTCTAATTGGTGCCCATGTGTTTGTATGTAGACTTGGATGATGGTTGTCCCTCCGCTCTACCATATAAAGTGCCCCTTCATACCAGTCAATGAGAAGCTGCTGGACCGACAGGAGAAGGGTTTTTATTAAGGACCTTTCCTTTTCCACAGACATATTAAGGCTGTCCTTGGCCAGCATGGAAGAAGACACCACTTCCCTCAAACCGATCGTCCTAGCGCAGAGATACCCCTTCGGGGGTCGATTCTGGCGCTTACCAAATAAATAAATAAAAAATAAATAAATAAACCACCAGGAGAAAGAGAGGGAGCAGTTGCTGGGTAGACAGGAGGTGTGCTGGTTCACTGACAGAATATCGACCACAAAAATATAGATGTTCATTTCAGAATCAATAAGGATTCACAGGTTTATAAGAGTGATAGAGAAACAGAGGATTCACCACTGCAGGGAGAAAGAAAGAGCCAGGTTCCGCTGTGGAAAACCATGTGGTCAGAAGGTGACTTTACGTGTATTAGGATTCAGCTCAGACGTCAGGGCAGAGCAGATCTTCGTTCTGGCATCAGCCAAATGGTCCTTTCAACTCAGGGCTAGTGGGTATAGTCAGCATCCACAAATAACCTCACACTCATAGAGACTGGGAAAGCAAGAGCCTTTGGTACTAAACTAACAGAAGTGCTGAAATAGGCTGAGGCATGAGGCACTCTTCAGGTTATTGGTCCGGGAGAGGATTTGAAAGAAAAGAGTTAATTACTCTGAGCTACAACACAGAAAGAAGCCAACTTAGCTCAGGGCTGGACCCTGAGTGCCTACCTCAGTCAGGGTTGGAGTAGGAGCAGATGGTAAACAATAAAATATTGGGGAACTATAAAAAGGAAGACAGCACCAGCACCTCAACCACCATGAACCTCCATCCTGAGACTGTCAAGCTCTGAGAGGGCATGCTCCTTGGTGCTGATGCCTGATTTAAAAACAGCTTGCACTGAATTCCAAATACTTTGGGTTTCTGTATATTGATTAAGTGTGTGGTGAGTGTGCTTTCAAACAACGTTGGAATGTAAAGAAGAAGAAAAATTGTGCAGACGTTGGCAAAGTCAATTGAGTTTAAGATGTGTTTTTTAAGAATGATATGGCCTTGGCCACCATCATTTCTACCTGAACCCTGTATATTAGTAGAGAGAATTTTTTAGATGTTTCAGTGCAGATGCAATTAGATCATTCTAGTGTTTAATTATTTTTGTATTGCCAGGGATCCTCAGATCAGAGCACTTGTTGTGCGCAAACTGAAGCTTAGCACTTGTATCCACGAGGGATTCAAAGGTGGTAAGGTGGCCTGCTGATAGAGCCTATCATATCTGATTGAAGACCATGGGCAAGAGGTTATCATTCACTGGCTCTTTCCATATCCTTCCCACTAATATGTCACAGAGATTTTGTGCAGCTTTAAAGTTGCAAACTATAACTTTAGGAATTATGCAATTCTGTCTCTGCTGTGTTTCCTGCATTATTAATATTAATTGTCAAATAACCTACCATCTGCTGCACAAGCTGCAGATTGTAAAAAAAATTATAGCTCAAAAAGATCAAAATTACTACACATTTTTATTTATAAAGATTTATATAGCGCGAACTTGACCCAAGAGGGTATCAGAGCGCTTTACATTTTGGATCGTTGCGTTAAAAGTTACATCAGATAAAGGAGCATAGTAAGGTACAGTACACATAAACAATGTTTCAAGAATTCGTAGGAGGGAGGGGAAGAAGGAGTAATAGCGGGGAGACAAAGAGGAACCGTGCCCATTGTCTGGCTGGGTAGGTGACGGTCAAGGGGGAACCAGGGCCAATCTCCTCATTAGCTGTCTAGCAGCTCCACCGGGCATCAGCCATGTTGCTCAGGTCTCAACGTTCAGGAAAACCAGTTTTTTAGTTTATTTGATTTGAGAAGGTTATATAGCACTGTCTAGACCCGGAGGTATCAGAGCGCTTAACCAGGGGGTCGTTGCATTACAAGGTACATCAAAAAGGATTATGTAGCGCTGGCTAGACCCGGAGGGATCAGAGCACTATAACAGAGGAACATTGCGTTACAAATTACATCAGTTACAATAGCGTAATAAGGTACAGTAAACAAACAACAAGGTTGAGAGAATTTGTAGGAAAGGAGGGGAGGAAGGAGCCATAGCAGGGAGTGCAGAGTAGTGGTAGGCCAATCACAAAGATTAACCAGTCCCCTTTAATTTGATTGTTGGTGTATTTGGTTGTTACACTGATACTACTGAGGTGAAATATTTGCCCATACTATCTTAACATGGTGGAAAACAACAAAATATTGAAGTAATACTAACACAAAATGTGCAACATTATGCCCCATAATTTGCCTTTTCTTATCACATAATTTCATCAACCCTGCCACATAATTTCGTCCTATCCGGCTGCATGATTCCAGTGGCCCTGACTAAACGTTTGAAAGGGAAGCAGGGGCATGGTTGTATTGCAATGGAGAAAGAGTAAAGCATTTGGCTAGAAGGGCAGTGACAACAGCAATGAGTAGCAGTAGGCGAGGTTGCAAAATGTAGCTGGGGAGTTCGCAAAGGAAATATAAACACAGGGTAATGCAAAAGGACAAGAAGGGGAATGCGGGAGACTACACAGTTGAGTCTTCAGCTTTTTCTGGAAGTGAGGAAGGGTTGGGACCTGTCTGATTGGGAGTTGCACAATGTAGTAGCATGGCACCCCTGTTAGACCTGGCCCTTTTTTCAGGTTTATCCCCAAACGTTTTGCCTCCTATTTTTCTGACCCTGTTGTTGTTGAATATAGGACTCTGGGCACTTTATCACTGCTGATCCGTGCTAAAATGCATATTCTCTCTGTGTAAATTGTGATTGCGATCGCTTATCCATGATTGGAATGTTTGATTTACTGGTAAGTCCCTAGTAAAGTGCACTGTGTGTGCCCGGGCCTGTAAATCAAATGATACTAGCGGGCCTGCAGCTGTGGTTGTGCCACCAACACAAGTAACTTTCAAATGTGACTCAGACTTGCTACTGCAGTGTCTTCGTGCACAGTTTTTAACAGCTAGGCCCTAACCTTCTCTTTTCTTAAATGTAAGACACCCCTAAGGTAGGCCAAAGGTACTCCCATGGGCAGGGTGCAGTTTATGTGAAAGGTAGGACATGTGTGTGTTATATGTCCTGTTAGTAAAATACTGTGCATTTAGTCTTTCACTATTGAAAGGCTGTCTGTCCCTGGGGTTAACTTGGGAGCTGCCTCATAACATCTTACAAGTGTAAATTTCCATTGGGACAAGATGGAGGAATAGAATTTAGGCTCTCTGAACTCAGAATTCAATACACACCTTTTAGTAAAATTGATTTTTAAATTGTGTTTCGAAAATGCCACTTTAAGAAAGTGGGAATTTTCTTGTTTAACCATCCTGTGTGTCTCTCCCTGTTTGTTTATTCACTGTCTGGTTTGAGAGTGACAGGGGCTGGGGATGTGCATTTACTCAAGACAGTCACAAGGGGGTTGAGATGTGTCCTGCCTTTCCTGGGTGACACACAGCCAGGCTGAATATACCTTCCTGCATTTAGGAGGAGTTTTCACAAGCAACTGATTAGGCTGTGTCTCTTCTGCACGATGCTGTCTCCACCTCCTGCAGCCAAGCTGAACCAGGGAGGACAAACCTTGTTTAGACTGGGCTCAGAGACCCTTGCCTCAAAGAGAACAAAGAAAAAGTGGGGTATTCGTATTGGACCTAAGACCCCAGAACTTTAGATCACTCCTGGAAACCAAGAGGACCCTGCCAAGAAGAATAGCGAAGGGCTGCCAGGAGGAGTTTGCTGTGATGTTGCTTTGTTGGGTTGGCCACTTGTTGATGCTTCTGTCAGTGTGTAGAGTAAAAGGGCTCACACATTTTGCCCTGCTCTAGCATTCTACTTGAAAGAAGATCTCCAAGGGCTTGTGTGTGATTGCCTCCTTTTGTGGAAGCTCATGAACAGCAAAGTATTCCCCATTCTCTGGGCTTGAAAATCTACTGAGCCCTGTCTTCCCCCACCTAACGCACTCACTCGTGGCACTGTGCAAACTTGTGTGGTGTTGGAGGCCTAGGAACTGTGAAAAGGTGCAAACTTGTGTGGTGTTGGAAGCTTAGGAACTGTGAAAAGGTTCCCGCTCATCAGCAAGGCCCAGCGCACTGAAGAGCACCAAGAAAGTCTTCCATGTTGCCTGATAACCGCCAAAGCCGAGTATACGCACTCCAAGCTTGCCGGGTGAGGAGATAGCCCTGCCCCACCTGCATCACCTTTCTGGAAGCTGCAGAAAGTGTAGGGCAGCCTTGAAAGGCTATCCCCGGTGCAGGAGCAAATCGAGCCGCTTTCTGTGAGCTGGAGAACGGAGACCTGCATCTGGCCATGTCTCCTGTCCTCAGGGCACAGTACCAGCAGAACCCTTCATCCACGGAGCAGACGAGAAGAAGGAATCCCCTAATCTCCCATGGTACTGTCAAAGGGAAGCAGCCCCGAGCAGTTGTGGGGCTGCTGTAAATGGCACCACAGGCTCTAGCGGCTACCACATCACACACACCAGTCCCTCTGTGAGTACCTCCTCTCCCTCAGACTGGTTTCAATCATTATACTGGACTCCCTTTGGCAATTGACATTTTTAACATTACTGATTTTACTAAACTGGTGTGGTGTCTCTTCTGTGGTGTTTTCACTGGGTTACGGTGCATTTTTGTACACATACCTTACACATTGTCTCTGAGATAAGCCTGTTTGCTCCTGCCAAGCTACAAAGAGGGTGAACAGGGGTTATTTTTAGAAGTGTAATCCCCCTTACCCTGACTAGAATGAAGGGTTCATACTTGGAAAGGGTACAATCCTGCCAACTAGAGACCCCATTTCTAACTACCCCACTTTCTGTTTCCTGTATTTCCTGAATTGTAGTCCTATGGCACTCCCTATGTGCTAGAGGAATAGAGAACCTGATACGTGTAGGTTGTAGCAGTTATATCCATTATGGAACCCTCCACCTGCACCTAATTATAGTACGATTTTGCTTTACAGTTAGACATAATATATAAGTACAGAGACACACATAAATACATGCAAACATACACACACACACATATAAGAAGCTTACATTTTGTACCGTATCTAGCTTTGTATTCTAATTACATATGAAATTTGACACATCTGTGAGCATAAATATTCTGAAAGTAGAGCTCATGCACTAAAGATTTGTTATTTAACTCAATCCACATTACTTCCATGTCATTGGAGAAACCTGAGGATTTGACCTAAAAATCATTGGATGGCTGTAGGTGAACCATTGATTTATTCACTGGTTTTAGAGATATAGAAAGTGTTCATAGTTTACTTCTTGTTCTAACCATTGGCCACATCTAGAGTTTGGCAGAGCGTACTCCATCCATCAGAGAGGTGAAAGACATTATGTCTGCCACTCTGATGAGTTACCGTCACCAAATTTAGGGATCATAGCTGGCCCAGCAGTGCCTTTGACAGGAACTGTCTTCATGGCGTTTCCTGTCAAAATAAAAAACGTTTTGTGGACTGCTGCTGTCGGTTTTGGCGGTACCCCACCAAACTCTAATAAGCATTTTCTTTTTAAAAAACAAACTTCTAAGTGGAAATTTGTGGTTAAAAAATAATATATTTGGCACCGCACACAGGAGGTTTCTTCTCCAGGGTTTGGGGGTCATTTCTTGTTTTTTCTATCCCTCAGGGTCACACCTGACGGGTGGGCGGTGTAATGTCCTTCTTACGGCTCTTTTCCATTGGGCAATGGAAAGATCACTGTCCTAATGACCCTGAATAAATCTCCCTGTTGTCTTTTGCAGACGTATAGTGGCCTGCAAGTTAAAGAACTCCACAAATTCTGTCTCTCCTAACTTAGACCAGCAGAATTCCCTGACATCAGAACTGTACCTTTAACTTTGACTGTGAGTGCAGGTTACCACCCAAGTCATGCAGTGGGTAATGAATTTCTATTTCAACCACAAATTACCCACCTTCCTACCATCTCCTGGACTTATATTTTAGGGACTCAACTGCATTTCATGTTTTGAAATGTTTCCATATACATTTGGTCCAGCTAAGTGTCACATTCACACTGGTTGCTGATGGGCAATAGCTTACACTGATGGTCAGGACCCATTGACTGGCAGTGATAAACCTCTCAGATTTTAGAGTATCATTCTTTGCACTCTGTTGTTCCACTGAATTCTTGGGTATTTTGAACCTTGCACACTAGCAGTTCGGCACGCCTACTCTTTTGTTCAACACTCCATGTCCATACTCTTCCATGCAATACACTTGTTTTTGCTCACTGCGGGCCATATTATCAAGAAACGGCGTTAAAAGTATGCCCTTGTGAATTCCCATAGAAGCCCAGGAACACACCAGAACCTGGGCTTCTATGGGAATTCACAAGGGCATATTATCAAGCCCATTATCGCCGCTTTAGCAGCAGTTTCCTGCCGCTAAAGCGGTGATCATGTTATCGCCTGTCCTTGATAATATGGATCCACGTACCTAGACCTATGCCCCATACACTCATTCTTTGCTTAGTGGTCTTTACTAGCTGGCCATGGTCTGTTCCTTGTGCTCACCCTCTTCCTTCATGGAATGTTTGGGGTCCCTGGTGTGTAGCCTACCTGCACCCTAAGAAAACGGTCACCGTTTGCCATGCTTCTTCATCTCAGAGTTTCTCAGCAGAATCCTTTCGAAAGATTGCAATGTGCCCATTCTCAGGCTCTGGATGCGACCTGTGTTATGTTATGTTATGTTATGTTATGTTATGTGGATTTGTAGAGAGCGGCTAATCACCTGTAAAGGTATCCAGGCGCTGAGTAGAGAAGGCCTGAGTGGGAAGCAGGAGATCATGTCCATCCATGATTGCTGCTCCTTATCTTTGCCCATTTTCAGATGCCTCTATCATGGATGTACATTGCATGCTATTTCTAGTTCCTCTGCAATTCTTCTGCTTTTTGGTTCTAGGCCAAAAGACTATTTACACTGGGCCTCATAGTCTAATGTAAATTGCAATCTTCAATTCCATCCTGTTCTCATTTGCTGGCTTCCGTTTCCTCAGCGCCAGGCCGGGCGTTTCTCCTGCAGCTCCCGTTTAGCTCATCTGAGCTAGGGATCTTCAGTTTCTGCAGCTCCAGCTTGTCATATTACTTTGGTCTGCCTTCCTTTTCTGCAGCGCCTGCCCAGTTCTAACAAGTTGTATGACACTATAATGTGTATGACACTATAACACCAGAAATATTGCATGCATTGCATCATCCACCCATACATTGTCAAAAAAGTGCATAATTACTTTTTTTACTTCAACATCTACTTACCTAGCCTTATGTTATGAAGTATTGATTAGGTCAATGTCAAGGATGCAATATGTTTGTCATCCAATATATTACATGTGAAAAAGCAGTGATGTAACAGTGATGCACCGCTCTCTCAAGCCTGAATGCTTTTCTGTAAGAGTTTGCATCTAGAAAGTGTTTCAAGCCTTTGATGCCTATTCCTTCTGCTGTTAGAAGGCTCTAATTTCCAAGGGAATCAACATGAGCCCCACATTGTTGTCTGGACAGACACTGATCCTACTTATTGCACGAAGGACTTTCTATGGCCACAAGCAATTTGATACACAGTATCTGCTGACCTCCTACAAGCCCAGCTGGCCAGTGCAATCTACCAGGAAGCTATTGCTCACAGTTCTCTGTGTCAACTTAAGTTGTATTAGTGAGAGTTCTTTCATTGGAAGAAGCAAAACCCTGGAAAACGCGCCCTGTGAAAATATGAACAATACAAATCAACTTCCTTACAGAGGTCTCAAAATCTTTGCGTTTTCGTAACTTCATCTGCCTCTTGTTCTCTTCTTTAGGTCTCGCCAAAAGAGTGCTTAAGCTGTGCTGTGAGCATTACTGTTTACAATTCAGTGGACTTATAACCGACCAACAGCATACCATTATGCATACCATTATTTGTTTTCATTGTCACTCTCATTTGCAATCTTTTGATTGCTTAGATACCATAGGCTTCCCTTTCTTTCTTGTGTTAACTCCTCCCTGGTGCATGGACCAAGTATTTGTTCTCTTACTCTTCTTTGTTCTCCTTCGTCTTTTTGCAACTCACTTTTTAAAATTTTATAAAGGTTTCAGTATTAATCCTGGACCTGCAATGTGCTTTCTTATTTTCAATACAGGCATACAGCTTCTCATTTATATTGCTTCCACCTTAACTGCTGTCTCTATTTATGCATTAGTTATACCCACAACTGTACTACTCCATGCACTCTACTTGACTCCATTTTGCGTCACTCCATTCCACTCTAACACATTCCACTCTATGTCCCTCTCCTCTACACCACTCTATGCCAATCCACTTTACTCTATGCCACTTCACTCTATTATATGCCTCTCTAAGCCACTGTACTCTATGGCACTCTAGTCTATGCTAGTCCACTCCACTCCACTCCACTCTACTCTACGCCACTCCCCTCCACACAATGCCATTCTTCGGTAATCTACTATATGCCACTCTATGCTGCGGCACTCTATGCCACCCTACCCTACACCACTCCACTCTACACAGCTCTACTCTATGCTGCTCTACTCTATGCCACTTTGCTGTATGTCATTCCACTCCACATTCTGCCACTCTACGTGACGCAACTCTACGCCACTACACTATATGCCACTCCATGTCCCTCAGTGCCACTCTACTCCACGCCACTTCACTCCATGACACTCCACTCTATGTCCGCTACTCTATATTGCTCCATTCCACTCTATGCCTCTCTACTCCACTCTCCTGTATGCTATTGTACTATACGCCACTCTCCAGCATGCAACTCTACTGCACGCCAATCTACTCCATGCCACTCTCCTCTATGCCACTTTACTCTATGTCACTCCACTCTGGGCCACTCTACTCTATGACACTTTCATCCATGCCACTCCATTTCACTCTATGCCACTCTACGCTATGCCATTCTATGCCACTCCACATCACTCTGTGTCACTCTACACTGCACCACTCTACTCCCCTCCACTCTACTCTATGCCCTTCCATGCCCTTCCATGCCACTCTACGCCACTCTATGCCTTGCCAATCAACTTCAAGCCGCTACAGTTTACTCCACTCCATGCCACTGCAATCTACACCACTCTACTCTACACCACCCTACGATTTGCCACTAAAAGCCACTCTCACCCTACGCCACTCCACTTTATTCATCCCACGGACCACTGCCTGCTCTTAAATAATGAAGCTTTAAAGTTTCCTTTAGTTTTTTTAAATGCGTCCCATTTTCCCTTAGGGATCCCTAAAATCTGCATACATGACCCTAAGCCACTCCACATCACTATATGCCACTCTATTCTATGCCACTCCATTCCACTTGATGCCAATCTACTGTGCACCACTCTACGGTATGCTACTCTACACTGCGCCACTCTACCCAATCTACACCACTCTATAGCACTCTACGCTACGCCGCTCTACGCCACTCCACATCACTCTGTGCCACTCTACTATATGCCACTCTACTCTATGCCACTCCACTCTATTCTATGCCCTTCCATGCCACTTTACGCCACTATTCTCTATGCCACTCCACACCACTCCACTACACTCCACCCCACTTTATGTCACTCAATGCCACTGCACTTTTCTCCAATCCAACCTACGCTACTCTACGCCACACCACTCTACTCTAGACAACTCTACTCTACACCACTCCACTCAATGCCACTCTATTCCACTTAACACCACTCTACTCCACACCACTCTACATCACTCCATTCTACTATACGCCACTCTACACTATGCCACCCTACTCTACACCACTCCATTCCACACAATGCCACTCTGTGCAATTCCACTCTAAGCCACTTTACTCTATGCCACTCTCCTCTACATCTCTCTACTCTATGCCACTCCACTTCATGCCATTCCACTTTACCCCACTCCACTCTTTACCAATCCACTCTACGCCACTCTACTCTATGCCACTCCACTCCACTCCAATTTGCACTACTCCACTCTGTGCCACTCCACTCAATCCTACTCCACAAAATGGCACTCTACAGCCCTCTATGCCACCCCCTCTACGCCACTCTACTCTACGCAACTCCACACCACTGCACTCTATGCCACTCCATGCCATTCAAACTCTATGCCACGCCACCCCACACCACCCCTCTCTACACCACTCCACTCTACGCTACTCTACTCTACACCACTCTACTCCACACCACTCTACACCACTCCATTCCAGTCTACTCAACTCTACTCTATACCACTTCACACCTCTATATTCTATGCCATGCTACTCTATGCCACTCTACTGTCTGTCACCCCCCTCTACGCCACTCTACTCTACGCAATTCCACACCACTGCACTCTATGCCACTGCATGCCATTCAAACTCTATGCAACGCCACATCACCCCACCCCTATCTACACCACTCCACTCTACGCTACTCTACTCTACACCACTCTACTCCACACCACTCTACACCACTCCATTCCAGTCTACTCAACTCTACTCTATGCCACTTTGCACCTCTATATTGTATGTCATGCTACTTTATACCGCTCTACTGTCTGCCACACAAAAAAGTTCATCAGTCACTTGCCGTTCAACCTCTCCAGAAGCCCAGCTTTGAAGATCCAAATGTGGTTATCTCTCTTCCACGGGCATTGATCATCCAGGAGACTGCCAGGGAATTTATTACAATTACAACTGCCCCAAATACAGTCATCAGTGCTACGAAGTGGCTTCGTCACAAGTCGGTGCTTTACAAAACAATTAATCACTGGACATTAATACCAATTAAGGAATCCAGAAGACACATACCTCAATTCATCAAACTAACAGTGATAGTGCAAGTGACACCCTCGACTCCTGAATACATTACAGAACTGACCACGTGTTCCACTGAACAGCCTACAGCTTGCTGCTCAAGGTCTGTGCGAAGCCAAGGAGTGAATGCTCCTGCAGCCATCTTTACTTCCTGTGTAGGTACTTTGTTAATGATCTCCGAGACCACAGGAAGAAATGGCAAGGTGTAGTATGAAAGGGCAAGGCAGAGAGAGCTGCTACGACCCTTAGGTTACACTGCTAGAAGTCCATTTTCCGAAAAACGTGTTCACAGTGACAGAACCCAACAAAAAAAATCATAGTTCTAGGCTGTTTTTATCTTTGTATTATTAAGATGGAAGTCCTTATGAAGGCAGTTTTTCAACCACTGTTGCCTCTTTCATACCACACAATTAAAGCAAACAAAACATGTCATATAAAACACCCATAAGGTAAATATATGGGGAACACTGCTAAAAATGCATTCTCCAGAGGCCATTCCCTTTTTTTGACTAGTTGTATAAAACATCAAGCTCACCTTCATTACACTTTTGTACTGTGCTTTTGCTTCACCATAAATAAGGTTGTTTCCTCATAATTGTGAAATATGTTTACAATTTAGAGAATAAATGTGTCTACAGTTTGGAACATGAAGTCTGTGCCCTGAGAATACAAAGTTGATGGAAAGCAAGAACAGGAATATTACACTGCACCCCTCTAGAGGCAAGGCTGCCAGGCTCCAAAGAGCCCATGTAATAGAGACAAAGGGAAATATGTATTCATTAGTGAACAAAAAATATGTTGTCTAAGAAAGAAGTTGAATTGTTCACCCAGCAGTAGCAATTTCCACCTGAAACCATTCTTTTTGTAATACATGTGAGAGCTGTCTCCTGTAAGGAGTTCAGGTAGCCCTTTATTGATGATCCCCAGTGCAGAGCAGGAGCTTGGTTAGGTGGGAGGAAGCCGCACAAGGATCTCTGGCTTCTGCATGTATCTTACTAGGCGAGTGCTTAGGCTGGGTATAAGCCCCCTTAGGTCTGCAGAATGGCCACGCCTATGAGTGAATATCACAAATAGGAAGAGACAAGGGACTGAGCCTTCTCTGACTCCCTTACCAACATCTAAATCTCACTCACCAGAGAAGAGCTAAAAAAGGTTGTTCTGTTCCCCAGACTGAGGGACAGGGAGATACTACAAATCATACACCTACCCACATCGGGATGGTATATCTCACATCCAACCCTACCAAAAATAAGTCAATGGAAGAAAAAAAATGTCTTAATACTGCCCTCACACACTTTGCAGTGTCATGCTTCATCATAGGGCCGCATCATACATCCAGGTGCAGACCAACACACTGGATGGAGCGCACGTTTTTTTTATGAAGAATAGTGGTGAGGGTAGAGTAAATGTGAAGAGACACAAAACAAAGGGGTGAAGTCCATAAGCTATGGACCAACACCCTGACGAATGCCAGAGCGACCTGGTTGGGCGCAGTAAAAGCTGGCAGAAACATGTTGGTATTTGCAGTGAGGATATAAGTGTCGTTACCTTCCCTGAATACCCCAGATTCTATGTTTTAATCCTACCGGGGGTTAACAAAAATAAGAAACTGAGTGTTGACCACTAGGTAGTTTTAATTATATATATCTGCACCTTTTTGGTCCCGTCTCTAAGGGGAATAAATATTTTTCCTTTTAGTTGTGTCACGCTTTTGCATTTTGTTTTGTGTCTCTTCACATTTACTCTACCCTCACCGCTATTCTTCATAAAAAAAACTCACGCCTATGAGTGACCTCCTCTAGCTCATCACTTCCTCGCGAGCTGTGGGTGGTGGAACTGGGTGAGATCTCAGATGGAGTCGGGACTGCGGGCAGCACTCGGGGATTCCGCATTGCTGTACGTAGGAGAAGCGTGGAGTCAAACACATACCTGCCAACTTCATCAAAAATCTCACCATGTGAGGAGGGGGTGGGGCCTTGGAGGGTGCGGGGGTTCATGCTGAGAAATACCTACAAGGCACTTTTGAATGCCCCCAACCTCCCCCACCCCCTAAACAAAAGCTTGCTAAGGGTGGTGTTGACGTCCTGGGGTGTTTTCACACCCCTTAATGGGCATCAGCAGTTCAAAGCCTCTGGAAAATGAGCTGGAAAACCACTATTTAGAGAGGTTTTGAGCTCACTTTCCCTCCTACGGTGTGGTATCGGCTCCTGACCAGGGGACCGTGTGATGAGAGCGGTATTATGTGTCGCATGGTGGCACCATGTGAGTTGGCAGGTATGCAAACAGCAGTAATACAGAGGAAAGAAAGGTGTGGATTGGTATGGGTTGTTGGGCAATGTATGCCTTTAGGTAAGATCCCATTTTGATTCTGTAATGGGTAACACAAGTATCCTGACGTCTCAGATGCGTCATGCGCTCAAGGAGATAACATGACCTAACAAGTGAGCTTGCCCAGCACAAACTGTATCTTGATCTTGCAACCTAGGCTATTAGTCTGGAACCTCTAGACAGAAGAACAACTACTCTTACCTACAACATCAATTCCCACTCTTCTCTTCAAGTTAAAAGCTGAATTTCCTTTTGTGAGTCGTCAAGATCTATTCGATATCTACCCTCTTGAGGACAAGTTGACTGCTAGAATGCTTTCAACTCTTCTCCACCAAGATAATCATGTTAATGACAAAGTCAATTTTCTAACTAATCTAGCCACCCTAGTTTTTTTAACTCCTGTAACACCCTTTAATGTTGTGCCCCTAAAAAGATGTTTTGGGCCCCTTAAAGCTCAAAACGCGTCTGTAGGAGCGGAAACCCAGTCAAATAGAAAATCCGATGTTTCATCTGCGAGGTTCATGCCTTTCCTCCATATGGCAGGTTGCATACAAAACAGTTTTCTTGATTTATAAATGTCTTCATCATCTGGCACCTGAGTATCTGAGTACTAAAATCTCCACCTATCCTTTCCCCAGGACCACACACAGTTCAATTCAGCCTCTCCCAATTATCCTGCTCTTCAATTTTAATACTAAGGGGCATATCAACAACAACCGGCGATAATTATCGCTCAGCGCTCTTAGCGTGAGGATAATTATCGCCGGCTAGCGTGAATTTTTATCGCTGAGATAGCGTGCTATTAGCAACGCTTATCTCAATAGCGATAAAAATCTACACGCTAACAGGCTAACGTGAGATTATCGCTGGAAACCCAGCGATAATCACACGTTACCTTGTTGATAGGGACAGGCAAACTTAGCCATGATATCCTCCTCCCATAGGATATCATGGCTAAGTCTGAAAAATACCAGACGTAAAAAAGCAGCGTTAACCGCGGTTAGCGCTGCTTTTTTTGTCTCTAACAGGGTTAGCAAAATTCTTGATAATAGGAGAAATGTCGCTTAGCGACATTTCTCCTATTATTTTACTAAGGAACGCCCCCTTTGCATCTCATTAGAGATGCAAGGGGAAGCGTAGAGTAAAAGGGTGCTACGCCACTCTTCTCTATGCCACTCCACTCCAATTTGCACTACTCCACTCTGTGCCACGACATTCAATCCTACTCCACAAAATGGCACTCTACAGCCCTCTATGCCACCCCCTCTACGCCACTCTACTCTACGCAACTCCACACCACTGCACTCTATGCCACTCCATGCCATTCAAACTCTATGCAACGCCACACCACCCCACACCACCCCTCTCTACACCACTCCACTCTACGCTACTCTACTCTACACCACTCTACTCCATACCCCTCTACACCACTCCATTCCAGTCTACTCAACTCAACTCTATGCCACTTTACACCACTATATTCTATGCCATGCTACTCTTTGCCACTCTCCTGTCTGTCACCCCCCTCTACGCCACTCTACTCTACGCAACTCCACACCACTGCACTCTATGCCACTGCATGCCATTCAAACTCTATGCAACGCCACACCACCTCACCCCTCTCTACACCACTCCACTCTACGCTACTCTACTCTACACCACTCTACTTCACACCACTCTACACCACTCCATTCCAGTCTACTCAACTCTACTCTATGCCACTTTGCACCTCTATATTCTATGCCACGCTACTCTATGCCACTCTACTGTCTGCCACACAAAAAGGTCCAGCAGTCACTTGCTGTTGAACCTCTCCAGAAGCCCAGCTTTGAAGATCCAAATGTGGTTATCTCTCTTCCACGGGCATTGATCATCCAGGAGACTGCCAGGGAATTTATTACAATTACAACTGCCCCAAATACAGTCATCAGTGCGACGAAGTGGCTTCGTCACAAGTCAGTGCTTTACAAAACAATTAATTACTGAACATTAATACCAATTAAGGAATCCAGAAGGCACATACCTCAATTCATCAAACTATCAGTGATAGTGCAAGTGACACCCTCGACTCCTGAATACATTACAGAATTGACCACGTGTTCCACTGAACAGCCTACAGCTTGCTGCTCAAGGTCTGTGCGAAGCCAAGGAGTGAATGCTCCTGCAGCCATCTTTACTTCCTGTGTAGGTACTTTGTTAATGATCTCCGAGACCACAGGAAGAAATGGCAAGGTGTAGTATGAAAGGGCAAGGCAGAGAGAGCTGCTACGACCCTTAGGTTACACTGCTAGAAGTCCATTTTCCGAAAAACGTGTTCACAGTGACAGAACCCAACAAAAAAAATCATAGTTCTAGGCTGTTTTTATCTTTGTATTATTAAGATGGAAGTCCTTATGAAGGCAGTTTTTCAACCACTGTTGCCTCTTTCATACCACACAATTAAAGCAAACAAAACATGTCATATAAAACACCCATAAGGTAAATATATGGGGAACACTGCTAAAAATGCATTCTCCAGAGGCCATTCCCTTTTTTTGACTAGTTGTATAAAACATCAAGCTCACCTTCATTACACTTTTGTACTGTGCTTTTGCTTCACCATAAATAAGGTTGTTTCCTCATAATTGTGAAATATGTTTACAATTTAGAGAATACATGTGTCTACAGTTTGGAACATGAAGTCTGTGCCCTGAGAATACAAAGTTGATGGAAAGCAAGAACAGGAATATTACACTGCACCCCTCTAGAGGCAAGGCTGCCAGGCTCCAAAGAGCCCATGTAATAGAGACAAAGGGAAATATGTATTCATTAGTGAACAAAAAATATGTTGTCTAAGAAAGAAGTGGAATTGTTCACCCAGCAGTAGCAATTTCCACCTGAAACCATTCTTTTTGTAATACATGTGAGAGCTGTCTCCTGTAAGGAGTTCAGGTAGCCCTTTATTGATGATCCCCAGTGCAGAGCAGGAGCTTGGTTAGGTGGGAGGAAGCCGCACAAGGATCTCTGGCTTCTGCATGTATCTTACTAGGCGAGTGCTTAGGCTGGGTATAAGCCCCCTTAGGTCTGCAGAATGGCCACGCCTATGAGTGAATATCACAAATAGGAAGAGACAAGGGACTGAGCCTTCTCTGACTCCCTTACCAACATCTAAATCTCACTCACCAGAGAAGAGCTAAAAAAGGTTGTTCTGTTCCCTAGACTGAGGGACAGGGAGATACTACAAATCATACACCTACCCACATCGGGATGGTATATCTCACATCCAACCCTACCAAAAATAAGTCAATGGAAGAAAAAAAATGTCTTAATACTGCCCTCACACACTTTGCAGTGTCATGCTTCATCATAGGGCCGCATCATACATCCAGGTGCAGACCAACACACTGGATGGAGCGCACGTTTTTTTTATGAAGAATAGTGGTGAGGGTAGAGTAAATGTGAAGAGACACAAAACAAAGGGGTGAAGTCCATAAGCTATGGACCAACACCCTGACGAATGCCAGAGCGACCTGGTTGGGCGCAGTAAAAGCTGGCAGAAACATGTTGGTATTTGCAGTGAGGATATAAGTGTCGTTACCTTCCCTGAATACCCCAGATTCTATGTTTTAATCCTACCGGGGGTTAAAAAAAATAAGAAACTGAGTGTTGACCACTAGGTAGTTTTAATTATATATATCTGCACCTTTTTGGTCCCGTCTCTAAGGGGAATAAATATTTTTCCTTTTAGTTGTGTCACGCTTTTGCATTTTGTTTTGTGTCTCTTCACATTTACTCTACCCTCACCGCTATTCTTCATAAAAAAAACTCACGCCTATGAGTGACCTCCTCTAGCTCATCACTTCCTCGCGAGCTGTGGGTGGTGGAACTGGGTGAGATCTCAGATGGAGTCGGGACTGCGGGCAGCACTCGGGGATTCCGCATTGCTGTACGTAGGAGAAGCGTGGAGTCAAACACATACCTGCCAACTTCAACAAAAATCTCACCATGTGAGGAGGGGGTGGGGCCTTGGAGGGTGCGGGGGTTCATGCTGAGAAATACCTACAAGGCACTTTTGAATGCCCCCAACCTCCCCCACCCCCTAAACAAAAGCTTGCTAAGGGTGGTGTTGACGTCCTGGGGTGTTTTCACACCCCTTAATGGGCATCAGCAGTTCAAAGCCTCTGGAAAATGAGCTGGAAAACCACTATTTAGAGAGGTTTTGAGCTCACTTTCCCTCCTACGGTGTGGTATCGGCTCCTGACCAGGGGACCGTGTGATGAGAGCGGTATTATGTGTCGCATGGTGGCACCATGTGAGTTGGCAGGTATGCAAACAGCAGTAATACAGAGGAAAGAAAGGTGTGGATTGGTATGGGTTGTTGGGCAATGTATGGCTTTAGGTAAGATCCCATTTTGATTCTGTAATGGGTAACACAAGTATCCTGACGTCTCAGATGCGTCATGCGCTCAAGGAGATAACATGACCTAACAAGTGAGCTTGCCCAGCACAAACTGTATCTTGATCTTGCAACCTAGGCTATTAGTCTGGAACCTCTAGACAGAAGAACAACTACTCTTACCTACAACATCAATTCCCACTCTTCTCTTCAAGTTAAAAGCTGAATTTCCTTTTGTGAGTCGTCAAGATCTATTCGATATCTACCCTCTTGAGGACAAGTTGACTGCTAGAATGCTTTCAACTCTTCTCCACCAAGATAATCATGTTAATGACAAAGTCAATTTTCTAACTAATCTAGCCACCCTAGTTTTTTTAACTCCTGTAACACCCTTTAATGTTGTGCCCCTAAAAAGATGTTTTGGGCCCCTTAAAGCTCAAAACGCGTCTGTAGGAGCGGAAACCCAGTCAAATAGAAAACCCGATGTTTCATCTGCGAGGTTCATGCCTTTCCTCCATATGGCAGGTTGCATACAAAACAGTTTTCTTGATTTATAAATGTCTTCATCATCTGGCACCTGAGTATCTGAGTACTAAAATCTCCACCTATCCTTTCCCCAGGACCACACACAGTTCAATTCAGCCTCTCCCAATTATCCTGCTCTTCAATTTTAATACTAAGGGGCATATCAACAACAACCGGCGATAATTATCGCTCAGCGCTCTTAGCGTGAGGATAATTATCGCCGGCTAGCGTGAATTTTTATCGCTGAGATAGCGTGCTATTAGCAACGCTTATCTCAATAGCGATAAAAATCTACACGCTAACAGGCTAACGTGAGATTATCGCTGGAAACCCAGCGATAATCACACGTTACCTTGTTGATAGGGACAGGCAAACTTAGCCATGATATCCTCCTCCCATAGGATATCATGGCTAAGTCTGAAAAATACCAGACGTAAAAAAGCAGCGTTAACCGCGGTTAGCGCTGCTTTTTTTGTCTCTAACAGGGTTAGCAAAATTCTTGATAAATGGAGAAATGTCGCTTAGCGACATTTCTCCTATTATTTTACTAAGGAACGCCCCCTTTGCATCTCATTAGAGATGCAAGGGGAAGCGTAGAGTAAAAGGGTGCTACGCCACTCTTCTCTATGCCACTCCACTCCAATTTGCACTACTCCACTCTGTGCCACGACATTCAATCCTACTCCACAAAATGGCACTCTACAGCCCTCTATGCCACCCCCTCTACGCCACTCTACTCTACGCAACTCCACACCACTGCACTCTATGCCACTCCATGCCATTCAAACTCTATGCAACGCCACCCCACCCCACACCACCCCTCTCTACACCACTCCACTCTACGCTACTCTACTCTACACCACTCTACTCCATACCCCTCTACACCACTCCATTCCAGTCTACTCAACTCAACTCTATGCCACTTTACACCACTATATTCTATGCCATGCTACTCTTTGCCACTCTCCTGTCTGTCACCCCCCTCTACGCCACTCTACTCTACGCAACTCCACACCACTGCACTCTATGCCACTGCATGCCATTCAAACTCTATGCAACGCCACACCACCTCACCCCTCTCTACACCACTCCACTCTACGCTACTCTACTCTACACCACTCTACTTCACACCACTCTACACCACTCCATTCCAGTCTACTCAACTCTACTCTATGCCACTTTGCACCTCTATATTCTATGCCACGCTACTCTATGCCACTCTACTGTCTGCCACACAAAAAGGTCCAGCAGTCACTTGCTGTTGAACCTCTCCAGAAGCCCAGCTTTGAAGATCCAAATGTGGTTATCTCTCTTCCACGGGCATTGATCATCCAGGAGACTGCCAGGGAATTTATTACAATTACAACTGCCCCAAATACAGTCATCAGTGCGACGAAGTGGCTTCGTCACAAGTCAGTGCTTTACAAAACAATTAATTACTGAACATTAATACCAATTAAGGAATCCAGAAGGCACATACCTCAATTCATCAAACTATCAGTGATAGTGCAAGTGACACCCTCGACTCCTGAATACATTACAGAATTGACCACGTGTTCCACTGAACAGCCTACAGCTTGCTGCTCAAGGTCTGTGCGAAGCCAAGGAGTGAATGCTCCTGCAGCCATCTTTACTTCCTGTGTAGGTACTTTGTTAATGATCTCCGAGACCACAGGAAGAAATGGCAAGGTGTAGTATGAAAGGGCAAGGCAGAGAGAGCTGCTACGACCCTTAGGTTACACTGCTAGAAGTCCATTTTCCGAAAAACGTGTTCACAGTGACAGAACCCAACAAAAAAAATCATAGTTCTAGGCTGTTTTTATCTTTGTATTATTAAGATGGAAGTCCTTATGAAGGCAGTTTTTCAACCACTGTTGCCTCTTTCATACCACACAATTAAAGCAAACAAAACATGTCATATAAAACACCCATAAGGTAAATATATGGGGAACACTGCTAAAAATGCATTCTCCAGAGGCCATTCCCTTTTTTTGACTAGTTGTATAAAACATCAAGCTCACCTTCATTACACTTTTGTACTGTGCTTTTGCTTCACCATAAATAAGGTTGTTTCCTCATAATTGTGAAATATGTTTACAATTTAGAGAATAAATGTGTCTACAGTTTGGAACATGAAGTCTGTGCCCTGAGAATACAAAGTTGATGGAAAGCAAGAACAGGAATATTACACTGCACCCCTCTAGAGGCAAGGCTGCCAGGCTCCAAAGAGCCCATGTAATAGAGACAAAGGGAAATATGTATTCATTAGTGAACAAAAAATATGTTGTCTAAGAAAGAAGTGGAATTGTTCACCCAGCAGTAGCAATTTCCACCTGAAACCATTCTTTTTGTAATACATGTGAGAGCTGTCTCCTGTAAGGAGTTCAGGTAGCCCTTTACTGATGATCCCCAGTGCAGAGCAGGAGCTTGGTTAGGTGGGAGGAAGCCGCACAAGGATCTCTGGCTTCTGCATGTATCTTACTAGGCGAGTGCTTAGGCTGGGTATAAGCCCCCTTAGGTCTGCAGAATGGCCACGCCTATGAGTGAATATCACAAATAGGAAGAGACAAGGGACTGAGCCTTCTCTGACTCCCTTACCAACATCTAAATCTCACTCACCAGAGAAGAGCTAAAAAAGGTTGTTCTGTTCCCCAGACTGAGGGACAGGGAGATACTACAAATCATACACCTACCCACATCGGGATGGTATATCTCACATCCAACCCTACCAAAAATAAGTCAATGGAAGAAAAAAAATGTCTTAATACTGCCCTCACACACTTTGCAGTGTCATGCTTCATCATAGGGCCGCATCATACATCCAGGTGCAGACCAACACACTGGATGGAGCGCACGTTTTTTTTAATGAAGAATAGTGGTGAGGGTAGAGTAAATGTGAAGAGACACAAAACAAAGGGGTGAAGTCCATAAGCTATGGACCAACACCCTGACGAATGCCAGAGCGACCTGGTTGGGCGCAGTAAAAGCTGGCAGAAACATGTTGGTATTTGCAGTGAGGATATAAGTGTCGTTACCTTCCCTGAATACCCCAGATTCTATGTTTTAATCCTACCGGGGGTTAACAAAAATAAGAAACTGAGTGTTGACCACTAGGTAGTTTTAATTATATATATCTGCACCTTTTTGGTCCCGTCTCTAAGGGGAATAAATATTTTTCCTTTTAGTTGTGTCACGCTTTTGCATTTTGTTTTGTGTCTCTTCACATTTACTCTACCCTCACCGCTATTCTTCATTAAAAAAACTCACGCCTATGAGTGACCTCCTCTAGCTCATCACTTCCTCGCGAGCTGTGGGTGGTGGAACTGGGTGAGATCTCAGATGGAGTCGGGACTGCGGGCAGCACTCGGGGATTCCGCATTGCTGTACGTAGGAGAAGCGTGGAGTCAAACACATACCTGCCAACTTCAACAAAAATCTCACCATGTGAGGAGGGGGTGGGGCCTTGGAGGGTGCGGGGGTTCATGCTGAGAAATACCTACAAGGCACTTTTGAATGCCCCCAACCTCCCCCACCCCCTAAACAAAAGCTTGCTAAGGGTGGTGTTGACGTCCTGGGGTGTTTTCACACCCCTTAATGGGCATCAGCAGTTCAAAGCCTCTGGAAAATGAGCTGGAAAACCACTATTTAGAGAGGTTTTGAGCTCACTTTCCCTCCTACGGTGTGGTATCGGCTCCTGACCAGGGGACCGTGTGATGAGAGCGGTATTATGTGTCGCATGGTGGCACCATGTGAGTTGGCAGGTATGCAAACAGCAGTAATACAGAGGAAAGAAAGGTGTGGATTGGTATGGGTTGTTGGGCAATGTATGCCTTTAGGTAAGATCCCATTTTGATTCTGTAATGGGTAACACAAGTATCCTGACGTCTCAGATGCGTCATGCGCTCAAGGAGATAACATGACCTAACAAGTGAGCTTGCCCAGCACAAACTGTATCTTGATCTTGCAACCTAGGCTATTAGTCTGGAACCTCTAGACAGAAGAACAACTACTCTTACCTACAACATCAATTCCCACTCTTCTCTTCAAGTTAAAAGCTGAATTTCCTTTTGTGAGTCGTCAAGATCTATTCGATATCTACCCTCTTGAGGACAAGTTGACTGCTAGAATGCTTTCAACTCTTCTCCACCAAGATAATCATGTTAATGACAAAGTCAATTTTCTAACTAATCTAGCCACCCTAGTTTTTTTAACTCCTGTAACACCCTTTAATGTTGTGCCCCTAAAAAGATGTTTTGGGCCCCTTAAAGCTCAAAACGCGTCTGTAGGAGCGGAAACCCAGTCAAATAGAAAATCCGATGTTTCATCTGCGAGGTTCATGCCTTTCCTCCATATGGCAGGTTGCATACAAAACAGTTTTCTTGATTTATAAATGTCTTCATCATCTGGCACCTGAGTATCTGAGTACTAAAATCTCCACCTATCCTTTCCCCAGGACCACACACAGTTCAATTCAGCCTCTCCCAATTATCCTGCTCTTCAATTTTAATACTAAGGGGCATATCAACAACAACCGGCGATAATTATCGCTCAGCGCTCTTAGCGTGAGGATAATTATCGCCGGCTAGCGTGAATTTTTATCGCTGAGATAGCGTGCTATTAGCAACGCTTATCTCAATAGCGATAAAAATCTACACGCTAACAGGCTAACGTGAGATTATCGCTGGAAACCCAGCGATAATCACACGTTACCTTGTTGATAGGGACAGGCAAACTTAGCCATGATATCCTCCTCCCATAGGATATCATGGCTAAGTCTGAAAAATACCAGACGTAAAAAAGCAGCGTTAACCGCGGTTAGCGCTGCTTTTTTTGTCTCTAACAGGGTTAGCAAAATTCTTGATAATAGGAGAAATGTCGCTTAGCGACATTTCTCCTATTATTTTACTAAGGAACGCCCCCTTTGCATCTCATTAGAGATGCAAGGGGAAGCGTAGAGTAAAAGGGTGCTACGCCACTCTTCTCTATGCCACTCCACTCCAATTTGCACTACTCCACTCTGTGCCACGACATTCAATCCTACTCCACAAAATGGCACTCTACAGCCCTCTATGCCACCCCCTCTACGCCACTCTACTCTACGCAACTCCACACCACTGCACTCTATGCCACTCCATGCCATTCAAACTCTATGCAACGCCACACCACCCCACACCACCCCTCTCTACACCACTCCACTCTACGCTACTCTACTCTACACCACTCTACTCCATACCCCTCTACACCACTCCATTCCAGTCTACTCAACTCAACTCTATGCCACTTTACACCACTATATTCTATGCCATGCTACTCTTTGCCACTCTCCTGTCTGTCACCCCCCTCTACGCCACTCTACTCTACGCAACTCCACACCACTGCACTCTATGCCACTGCATGCCATTCAAACTCTATGCAACGCCACACCACCTCACCCCTCTCTACACCACTCCACTCTACGCTACTCTACTCTACACCACTCTACTTCACACCACTCTACACCACTCCATTCCAGTCTACTCAACTCTACTCTATGCCACTTTGCACCTCTATATTCTATGCCACGCTACTCTATGCCACTCTACTGTCTGCCACACAAAAAGGTCCAGCAGTCACTTGCTGTTGAACCTCTCCAGAAGCCCAGCTTTGAAGATCCAAATGTGGTTATCTCTCTTCCACGGGCATTGATCATCCAGGAGACTGCCAGGGAATTTATTACAATTACAACTGCCCCAAATACAGTCATCAGTGCGACGAAGTGGCTTCGTCACAAGTCAGTGCTTTACAAAACAATTAATTACTGAACATTAATACCAATTAAGGAATCCAGAAGGCACATACCTCAATTCATCAAACTATCAGTGATAGTGCAAGTGACACCCTCGACTCCTGAATACATTACAGAATTGACCACGTGTTCCACTGAACAGCCTACAGCTTGCTGCTCAAGGTCTGTGCGAAGCCAAGGAGTGAATGCTCCTGCAGCCATCTTTACTTCCTGTGTAGGTACTTTGTTAATGATCTCCGAGACCACAGGAAGAAATGGCAAGGTGTAGTATGAAAGGGCAAGGCAGAGAGAGCTGCTACGACCCTTAGGTTACACTGCTAGAAGTCCATTTTCCGAAAAACGTGTTCACAGTGACAGAACCCAACAAAAAAAAATCATAGTTCTAGGCTGTTTTTATCTTTGTATTATTAAGATGGAAGTCCTTATGAAGGCAGTTTTTCAACCACTGTTGCCTCTTTCATACCACACAATTAAAGCAAACAAAACATGTCATATAAAACACCCATAAGGTAAATATATGGGGAACACTGCTAAAAATGCATTCTCCAGAGGCCATTCCCTTTTTTTGACTAGTTGTATAAAACATCAAGCTCACCTTCATTACACTTTTGTACTGTGCTTTTGCTTCACCATAAATAAGGTTGTTTCCTCATAATTGTGAAATATTTGTACAATTTAGAGAATAAATGTGTCTACAGTTTGGAACATGAAGTCTGTGCCTTGCGAATACAAAGTTGATGGAAAGCAAGAACAGGAATATTACACTGCACCCCTCTAGAGGCAAGGCTGCCAGGCTCCAAAGAGCCCATGCAACAGAGACAAAGGGAAATATGTATTCATTAGTGAACAAAAAATATGTTGTCTAAGAAAGAAGTGGAATTGTTCACCCAGCAGTAGCAATTTCCACCTGAAACCATTCTTTTTGTAATACATGTGAGAGCTGTCTCCTGTAAGGAGTTCAGGTAGCCCTTTATTGATGATCCCCAGTGCAGAGCAGGAGCTTGGTTAGGTGGGAGGAAGCCGCACAAGGATCTCTGGCTTCTGCATGTATCTAACTAGGCGAGTGCTTAGGCTGGGTATAAGCCCCCTTAGGTCTGCAGAATGGACACGCCTATGAGTGACCTCCTCTAGCTCATCACTTCCTCGCGAGCTGTGGGTGGTGGAACTGGGTGAGATCTCAGATGGAGTCGGGACTGCGGGCAGCACTCGGGGATTCCGCATTGCTGTACGTAGGAGAAGCGTGGAGTCAAACACATACCTGCCAACTTCAACAAAAATCTCACCATGTGAGGAGGGGGTGGGGCCTTGGAGGGTGCGGGGGTTCATGCTGAGAAATACCTACAAGGCACTTTTGAATGCCCCCAACCTCCCCCACCCCCTAAACAAAAGCTTGCTAAGGGTGGTGTTGACGTCCTGGGGTGTTTTCACACCCCTTAATGGGCGTCAGCAGTACAAAGCCTCGGAAAATGAGCTGGAAAACCACTATTTAGAGAGGTTTTGAGCTCACTTTCCCTCCTACGGTGTGGTATCGGCTCCTGACCAGGGGACCGTGTGATGAGAGCCGATATTGTGTGTCGCATGGTGGCACCATGTGAGTTGGCAGGTATGCAAACAGCAGTAATACAGAGGAAAGAAAGGTGTGGATTGGTATGGGTAGTTGGGCAATGTATGCCTTTAGGTAAGATCCCATTTTGATTCTGTAATGGGTACCACAAGTATCCTGACGTCTCAGATGCGTCATGCGCTCAAGGAGATAACATGACCCAACAAGTGAGCTTGCCCAGCACAAACTGTATCTTGATCTTGCAACCTAGGCTATTAGTCTGGAACCTCTAGACAGAAGAACAACTACTCTTACCTACAACATCAATTCCCACTCTTCTCTTCAAGTTAAAAGCTGAATTTCCTTTTGTGAGTCGTCAAGATCTATTCGATATCTACCCTCTTGAGGACAAGTTGACTGCTAGAATGCTTTCAACTCTTCTCCACCAAGATAATCATGTTAATGACAAAGTCAATTTTCTAACTAATCTAGCCACCCTAGTTTTTTTAACTCCTGTAACACCCTTTAATGTTGTGCCCCTAAAAAGATGTTTTGGGCCCCTTAAAGCTCAAAACGCGTCTGTGGGAGCGGAAACCCAGTCAAATAGAAAATCTGATGTTTAATCTGCGAGGTTCACGCCTTTCCTCCATATGGCAGGTTGAATACAAAACAGATCTCATGATTTATAAATGTCTTCACCATCTGGCACCTGAGTATCTGAGTACTAAAATCTCCACCTATCCTTTCCTCAGGACCACACACAGTTCAATTCATCCTCTCCCAAATATCCTGCTCGTCAATTTTAATACTAAGAGAGGTTGGTCCTTTTCTTTACAGGCCACAGGCATCTGGAAAACTCCTCTTTTTAAAGCTATGACCCTCCCCGACTTGATGATGTCCAGAACGAAACTTCAAATCATCCTGTTTGGATAGGCAATGAGAATTAGACCAGCGCTAAGAGATCCTTTTGCATAGGGGCGCTATATTCAAGTGTAGCTATTCAGTAAGTTGCCTCTGTCAGTTGTGCATGCAAAGGAGTGAAGGTCAACCAGATAAGTTCATTTTTACAGACCATTACTATATTCTTCCTGAATTACTGGAACTGTATTTGCATACTACTTTGGTATTTTTGCAATTGTATTGTATTTCCTCTTCTGGTTTTTGGTTATCTTACTAACTATATATTTTAATGCTATTTTGTTGAAAGCTGCACCTATATACCTGGCAATTTGCATATGTTTACATAGGTGTGTGTGCACTTTGATATTAGCATTCTCTTTAATAAGCGAAAAATATCTTTTGTAGAGAGAGGCCATACTGCAGGAGATACTGGAAGTCTATGTAGAAGTAACCAGCAAGGACTCATCATACTGCTCTCCTGGTGGCTTCTAGGAGTCAGAAAAGGTAAAAAAACTTTTAACCTCCATAACAGAGGACTGACTAAAGGTCACCGGTGGCTGTAACACTCTGGAATCACACACTGTATTGAGAGCATAAGATAGCTTTAAAATAATTAACATTCCTACTGAATAGCATTCAACAATTACATGTTGGCCACACTGTACCCACTCCTGTCTCAGTTCGATGTCTCAAGATGAATATCCAATCAGATTGTGCGAGACAGCTACAGTGGCGGCCGGCACAGGTAAGTTCGGTGGGGAGCGGGGGGGGGGGGGGGGGAGTCAACAGAAGACCGAAAAGGTATTATTCATTCATTTAATTATACCCATTCTGTAGTCTGTCGACTTCTCCCGGCCCACCTCACCCCACCCAGCCCCCTCCACACCGCCTCACCACGCTTACCTGTGCCGGCCGCCACTGGACAGCTACCCAGGTTCAAAAGGCTCTAGATCTGCCTGACCACCAATGTTTCCATGAAAATCGATAAGATCCACATATTGAAAACTGGTTAATAATTGCCCAAAACAGAAGCCTCATTGAAGGCTTATTCAGAAAGACAATAATATATAGAATTATAGATGGGTAACTAACTGTGAAGTACGGAGATGTTTTTCACAGAGGTATTCTAAGTGACGCGAAATAGACAACGGTTCGAGTTGTCTGTGATGTCCCTCATAATCCTGAAGGGAAAAATATCCCAGTAAATCACTTTTTACCCATTATGTACGGCCCCCAAAATCATCTTCCCTTGCTTTCAACTATGCTGTACTGATATGGGAACATCTTATTTTATAATGTTATGTTATGTTATAGATGCTTATATAGGGCGACAAATACCCGTGGGTGCCAAGGCGCTAAGCTCATGGTGAACTGATATGGCGTCTGATGGATTCTTCAATTGACAAATAGCCAGGTTTTTTCAACATGGACACTGGAGAGCTGATTTAAGGCACAAACACTAATGCTGAGACAATGGTATGGGAGAGTTGCACTGGGACACCAACAGATGGATGCTGGGAAACCAGGATTAGACACTAAAATAGAGACGCTAGGACAAAATAACAGAACAGTGATACGCCTTAGAGACAATGACACAGGGACACTGCCTAATTACTTGTGTACTGGCACGTGGAAACTGACAGGGGGCGCTGATACAAGGGCATTGACTTGAAGATACTTTTACAGGGGCATTAACACTAATGTAGGGATGTTGGCATAGGGATTGTGATACTGGCACATTGATATAAATCCCAAACATTCACACTAGGACACTGACACAGGGGCATTAAGATTGACACTTGACCACACCAGAACCAGCAATCGCATCGTGAAGGAAACACAACAGCACTGACACAAGGACATTGCTACTTGGTCACTTGGTCACAGATGTGGGAACATTGATACAGGAGCACTAACACTGAAATGGAACGTTCCCATGGGGACAGTGTCACATCACTGCAGGCAGAGGGTGCACAAATGAATGCTGAGACAATGGTACAGAAAAACTGACATGGGGACATTGACACGAAAACGCTGACAGCGGGGCTCTGACAATGATACATGGCTAGATGACACTGATACTGGAACACAGACAGTGGGAAACAAACAGGCGGACATTGACACATATGCACTAACACTGGCCACTGACCTAGTAACACTGACAAGCCCACAAAAACGAATGCTGAGACATTGATACAAGAACACCAGCCCTGGGACACTTGTACAGGGCTGCCATGACACATGGATACTGACACTAGAAGTGATGGAACAAAAGGGCACCAGCAAGGAGAATGCCAACAATGACACAAGGAACCCGCTAGGATGTGCAAAGGCACTGAATCACCAGCACTTACATGACTACTATGTCTGTGGAGAAGTGTGGCTCAATGATTAGAGCGGCAGACCCTGATGCAGAGGTCTAGCCTGGGACCAGGGTTCAATTCCCCGCCTCGGCGGGTCTTGGGCTAAAAAATTCCACGGACCTGATAATTCTCGCCTCGGTGCCATTCCAATCATGGAGTCCCACTCTGCAACTCTGGGCAATAGCTTGCTTAATCTCCACAACGGCCCCCACAACGCTAACGATGCTTGGCCTCCACCTTGGGGGTGCCCAGGAGTGGACGCCTCACAGGGAAAGCCAGGATGGGTTCCACAGCGGTATTCGTACAAGCGCCTTGAGACCCTTGCGGGTGAGTAGTGCGCTATACAAGTATCAATTTACATTTACTACTGATAGGGAGGAACTGGCACTGGGGTACAGGGATAAGAGATGCATGGGCACTGCAACAAACACAAGCTACTAACAAGAGGACAGAGGGACACTTGTGTATGGAATCAAAGACTCGAACATAGAGAAACACTGAGAGACCATGGACACTTGGAGTATAGACATAAACCCAAGCATATCTGTGGTTCTAACTTAACAGCAATGTTCTTTAGCAGCACCCACAACCAGGAGGCCATGATGTTAGCAAATGCTGCTCTTCAACTATACTTTTCAACCTCTGTTGTTGAGTAAATAAGGCTGCCTATCTGCTTTCACTCAAAGACCTGTCTGCCCTGCCCAAAGTAACCCAAAACCATGCCTTAGCCAATGGAAGTTCCCAGAATACACCTTTTCGGTTTCCAGCACTGTAAGGCCACAAGCTGTCTGCTGTCAAAGGGCAGAAAAGGGTCAGCTTCAATAAATTAGGTCTTGCTTAATATCGAGGAAAAGAGGGGCTCTTCCTTCCCCCACTGTGTGAGCTTTCTTCATTGGTTAAATGGAACTGCCTTTTAGATGCCAGGCATTAGGTGAGGATCTGGTCCACATGTTTTCCACCTGCTCTAACCTAGAATCAGTGGGCCAGGAAATAGCTGTTTTTTTGGCTGCTGTACTTAAAGTTAACATGTCCCTGTCACCTCAGCTTATGTTATTGGGGATAGGCGAATCGGACAGCGGGGTTGGGGAAGGCCCAATTATTATTGCAATGTCGTTTTTTAGACTATGTGTAGCTTCAGCATAGCTTGACCCCCACCCCCGTCCTTTCAACAATGGAAGGGGCACTTTCTGCATATCTACAATCTATAGACAGCACTCTATGAACGAAAAGGCAAAAGGGGAAGGGCTAAAAGGAAAAAGATCTGAGCGCCATTTGCGACTTGGGTATCCTTGTTCAAATAAGCTGCCACGTTTTGGGTTTTGGGAATTTGTGTATGTCTCTTTGCCACTCAATCTTGATCTTTTGAACATGTGTATTTATGTATTTACGGATAATTAATGACATTTGCTCTTTGTAATGTATTTATGCAACCTGCTGCTGCGATTTTACTTCATCAATAAATAAAAAAATAAAAAAATTGAACTGCCTTCCACCTACCCAGTCCACTTGGTAGCACTATGCAGGCAGCGACAGAGAGAGAAAGAAAACAGACAGAAACAAGCGTTTGCACCTAAACCCTATCACGGACACTCACTGTCAGTGGTTTGGAGTCAAGTATTGCTTAATTTAGGTTTAAATCTTTTTATTAAAGTTTTTAACAGAGGGAAAAATGGCGGCAAACAATTACACTTTCCCCCGCCCCAGCAGGAGCGGGATAAACTGGGCCCGCCTTCGTCACTACTAAACGCTCGGAGTGGCGAGAGTGTGCCCGCAAGGCCCAGCACCCGCCGCTCTAGTAACCCTCCGCCCCCAACCTGAACCCCCAAATAACCCCCCTCCCCTCGACCATCCCACCCCCCCCTCCCCCGTGGAAAATAAAACAGAACAAAGAAGAAGGAAGAAAAAAGAAGGAAATGGAGAACCGAGCCCGGGGTCAAAGGGACCTGGGGGCCGAGCGCAAAAGGCCGCCCCTGGGCAATAGTCCAATCATGGTTTCTAAGCAGTGTCCTTCTCCTCCGGGTCCGTGCTAAGCCGTAGAAGGCGTAGGTACCGGGGACACGTCAGCTCCCTAAAGTCCTGGGTCAGGAGGGCCCGGAACGGCTGCCACAAGTCCGGAAAGGAGTCACCCTTACCAGCTAGCGTTAAGGAGATACGCTCCATCCCCAGGATGTGCCAGAGGCGGTGCAGCCACTCCAAGTGTGTAGGAATGCGGGGCGTATTCCAGCAAGCTAGTAGACATTGCGTGGCCGCCCCCAGTGCTAAGGCTATCTGTTTCCCCCTACGGGACTTCAGGGGGTAGGTAATGGCATTGGGGACCCCCAGAATGATGTATGCAGGTAGTCTGGGCAGCTCCGTGTCGAAGTATCTATCCACCTCATCCAGAATTTGTCGCCAATACAGGGATATCAGGGGGCAGTCCCAAAGAATATGCGTCAAGGTGCCAGATTGACCGCACCCCCTCCAGCACCCCGCGGTGCGTGAGCTGTCCATTCGGTGCAAGCGTTCCGGTGTATAATACCAATAGTTCACCAGTTTAGTGAACGTTTCCGTAAGCCCTGTATGTGTAGCCGTGTGCCGGGCCGTGTAGCAGCAACCCTCCCATTCCTTTGCGAGCAGATCCCTCCCTAGGTCCCTCTCCCAGCGCGCCCTACCCGCGTGGTACGAGTGAATGTGCGAGGAAAGGAGCATCTTGTAGAGGTCCGAGGTCAACTTTTTGTCCGATGACCGTGTGATGAGCCAGCGTTCAAACGCCGTGAGCCGACGTTGCGCCGCGCTCTTCTCCCGCGGCTGCGTGGCCCAGTGTTTAATCTGAAGGTAACCAATCTGGTCCCTGGCCGGAATACCATAATCGGTGGCCAGCTGGGCCAGGGTGGCCAGCCCGTCCGCCCCGTACAAAACCCCCAACGCCCTGCAGCCAGTGTAACGCCAACCCGGGAAAGAGGACTCCGGCTGCCCGGGCGGGAAGTCGGAGTTTCCGAACAGTGGGGTCAGCGGCGAGGGAAAGGTCGTCAGTTCCTGCCTCTCCCCGGTCTGGTCCCCAGATCCGCACCACCGCCTGGGTCACCCACGAGGCATAAAGATTGGGGGGCCGCTGTTCCCGGCGGAGAAACGGGATTGCGGCCAGGGATGTCCCCGCCACCGCCCGATCCTGGAACAACCAGTGCTTTGCTGATTCGGGCCTCACCCATTCCACCAGGTAGTGGAGTTGGGCAGCCTGGAAGTAGAGCGCGAGATCGGGAACGCCGACACCACCATGTTCCGGTGGGAGAGAGCTAATCTGGCGCTTGAGGCGAGGTTTCCTGCCCTGCCATATGAACTGAGCTAAATCGGATTGGACCTTCTTGATCCAGCCCTTCGGTGGGTATATGGGGAGCGTGTGGAACACATACAGTATCTTGGGCAGTATCGTCATTTTGATGGCCGCCACCCGCCCAAGCCATGAGAGCGGCAAACGTCGCCAGCGAAGGAGATCTGTTTTGACGGTGGCGCGGAGACGATCGTAATTCAGGGTCCGGATGCCCGGAATCGTAGGGGTCAGCTGCACCCCGAGATAGGGGACTGGTCCCGATGCCCAGGGGACCGGATACTTCGCACGTAGGTCTGCGATCGCTCCCGGCGTTAGAGAGAGGGAGAGCGCCATTGATTTGGCAACGTTGACCTTGAAGCCGGATACCTCCCCGAACGCAGTAAGTTCCTCCAGGATTGCTCCCAGGGACGTCATTGGCTCTCGGAAGGTCAAGAGGACATCGTCAGCATAAAGGCAGATCGTATGGACATCCCCTCCAAACCGGATCCCAGAGATTCGGCCGTTGTATCGTATGTGCTGAGCAAGGGGCTCCATGTACATTGCGAAGAGCAACGGGGAGAGGGGACAACCCTGCCTGGTGCCCCGGGAGATCCGAAACGGCTCCAAGGTATGACCATTAACTCGGACCGTGGCGTGAGGGTCTCGGTAGCAATTGAGTATGCGCGCTCTCATCTTGTCCCGGAGCCCGAACCGCTGCAGAACCGCTTCCAGATAGGGCCAATGCACCCGGTCAAACGCCTTCTCGGCGTCGACCGCCAGAAGGGCATAGTCGGCCAGGAAGCGTGAGGCCTTTTCAATAAGATGCAGGACCCGTTTCGTGTGGTCGCTCGTTTGGCGGCCCGGAATAAAGCCCGCCTGGTCCGGGTCGATAAGGTCCGGTAAGTGCGGCGCGAGACGGGCCGCCAAGATCTCGTGTACAACTTAAGGTCCACGTTTAGAAGGGAGATCGGCCGGTAGGAACCGCACTTTGTGCCCTCCTTACCGGGTTTAGGGATCACCACTATCGCAGCTTCCAGCAGTGGGGAGGGCAAGGCCCCGAACGCGTCGAACGAATTGAAGAGTCGTGTAAGAATGGGGGTGACCAAAGGGCAGAATTGCCGATAGAACGTAGCAGTAAAGCCGTCCGGGCCCGGGGACTTGCCTACCTTGGGTCGCGAGATGGCCGAGATCGCCTCCTCCGGGCAGATCGGCGATTCAAGCAGCTCTGCCTGGGGCGCTGAGGGGCCCGCTATTCGCGCGTGGTCCAGGTACGCGTCAAGCCCGCTGTCGTCGAGTGTCTGCGCGTCGTAAAGCCGAGCATAGAAGTCTCGAAACGTCGCGGCAATCTCGCCGTCGTCCGTGTGCAGGACCCCGCTCGAGTCTTCTATCGCCTTGACCTCCTCCCTCAATCGGCGCTCCCGCAGGCACCGGGCCAGAAGACCACCACATTTATCCCCACCCACGTAGTAGCTATGCCAGAGGCGCAATGCCGCATATTCCGCCCTGTCACGATCCAGCGCCTCCAACTGTGCCCTCTGTGCCTTCAACAGCCGCCAGACCCTCGGGGCCCCCGTGCGGCTATGCATACGCTCTAGATCCCTGACCTTCTGCGCTAGCTCCGCGCGCTTCGCCTGGCGTTCTCTATTCTCGGCCGCGGAGAGGGCAATGATAGCCCCACAGACCACCGCCTTCAGAGCAAGCCAGCACGTGGTCACGGCCGTATCACCATTATCGTTGAAGCGAAGATACTCCTCGATGACTCCTCGTAGCTTTTTGTCCACCACGGGGCGAAGCAGGAGTGTGTTCCGCAGGCGCCACTGGCGGCGTCTCCCGCCCACGGGCGGAAGCCGCAGCGTCATGACCACCGCCGCATGATCCGACAGAGACGCCGCCAGTATCTCCACCCCGGAGGCCTCTTGACAGATTGCTCGGGTGGCCAGGAAGTAGTCCAGCCGCGCGTAAGTGCCGTGCGCGCATGAAGTATGCGTGTATTCCCGGGCTGAGGGATTGTACACCCGCCAGAGATCCACCATATCTAACTCTTGAAGCGCCGCGTGACCCTTCTGCGATAGAGCACCCACCTGCCCCGTGCGCTGTGCCGACCGGTCCATCACGTTATCGAAGACCAAATTCAGGTCTCCCCCGAGCAGCAATCTCCGGTCCGGGGAGGCCGACAGCTCCGTCAGCGCCGCCTGGAGGAAATGTTCCGGTCTGTCATTAGGTGCATAAATTGAGCCTACCGTGAATGTGTAGTCCCCCATCTGGACTTGGTATACAAGCAACCTGCCTCTGATCTCCGCCACCCTGCGCATTGAAAGCCCCCTGAACCTCGGCGCGAGAAGGATCGCCACCCCCGCCCGTTTAGAGGTGTCACAGGAAAAGAACTGTATGGGGAATGATCGGGACTGCAGCCGGTGCGTGTCTTTCAGAAGGAGGTGCGTTTCCTGAAGCAGGCATAGCTCAGCCCCTGACTGCGCAAGAAGGGAGAGGATAGATCTACGTTTGATAGGATTGTTCAAGCCCCGGACGTTAAGCGTAAGGACCTTAAGCGTTGTGGAAGGCATACCCACCCCTCAAGGAACACCCGCTATAAACGCTCAACCCTGTAATGACCAAAATGCACCCTAAGCCACCCAACCACCACCCCTCAAGCCCGGTACAGAAAAGAGAAGAAAAAGGAAGAAAAGAAAGAAAAGGAAGTGAAAGCCCAACTAACCCCACGAACCCTCCCTCCCCCACCCCACCATAACGAACAAACCAATGGTCCATCTTCCAAAGAAGATCAGAAAGTCAAAAGTCAGTGGGGGCAACGTGGCTCACCAAGGCATCCCCGATGGCTGTGTACCCGCCAACGCCGCCCCAACGGGCCTAGCGGCATTGTGATTATCAGAGAAAGAAAGCAATAGAGGCGCTTTCCGCAGGGAACCCCCCTCATGGGGTCGCGTCCTTCGGGGCCAGCGCCCCCGCCACCGAGGATATGGCGTCTTGACGACCCTGAGCGATCTCCTCGGGGGGCGGCCCCCAGCCGCCTGGCACCTCTGCACCTTTGCTTCAGCTGGGTCCATCCTGGACCCGGACCGCCGACTCTCTGGGAGCTCGGAGCAGAACCCTCCTCATCATCCTTCGGGCAGTCAATGTCCAACAGCTTGCATGCCTCCGTCAAGGAGCGCAACTGGTACAACCGGTCGTTATGCCGGAAGATCAGACGGAACGGATGTCCCCAGGAATATTTAATGTCCCGTTGACGGAGGGCCTCCGTGACAGGGCGGAAGGTCCTGCGTTTCTGGAGAGTCAGGGCTGCAAGGTCCTGATAGAGCACCGGGAGGGTACCCTGAAAGGAGATGGGGTGTTGCGATCTCGCCCTCCTGAGGATCTCCTCCTTAGTGCCATAGTCCTGAAGACAGACCAGGATGTCGGCCGGCAGGGCATTGTCCGGGCGCGGGGGGCCCACCCGGTGGGCGCGATCCAGAGTGAGCTCCGTCCCAGCCGGCCGCCCCAGGATCTGATTGAAGAGCTCTCGCGTGAAGGCAAAGATGTCCCCCGCTTCTGCGTTGTGTTTCACCCCTCGAATGCGGATATTGTGTCCAAGTCTTCCAGGTGGGATTGAATGTCCACTTGCTGGTCGTGGAGCCTTATGAGATCCTGATGCACCAGGGAGAGCTCCGTGTCTTGAGCGTCCACCCTGTCCTCTACTGCTTGGACTCTCTCTCCCACACCATCCAGGTCCCTCCGCACCTCCCTGAGCTCCGCCGAGAGTTCCTGCTTCATGCTCTTAAGTTCCTCCCGCTGTTCCGCGAACAGCGACAGCAGGAAGGCCCTGGTGACGGGTTCCGATCCGTCGTCCCCGGCCCGCGTCGACCGCATCTCTTCCGTCGCAGTCGCCTGGACCACGGGCCCCGCCGCCGCCGCCCCTCCCTGGGTCTTGGCAAACAGCTCCTGCAGCGACTTGCTCTGTGTCTTGTCCTTGCCCTTACCCCGCTGGGTCGCCATGGTGCAATGGGGCGCACCCCCGAGCCGACTATCCCAGCCAGGCACCGGGGACTGGGTCACTGATCGGCCGGTCAATCCCCCGGGGTCCAGTCACCGCAGCGGCATTCGGGCCAAAGGCCCAGGCCGCCTCCGACGGGGTGCAACCAGCCGCCGCACGCTCTGGGGGGGCCCAGTGGTCACGGATCACCTCCTTGCGCCCAGCGGCACTCCGGCGCCACGCCTCCACTCCTCCAGGCGCCCGCTGCTCGCCCCGCGTCCTCCGCTTCCCCAAGGGGTCTCCCCACCACCAATCCTCTCACCGTCGGGCCACGATGCTCCAGCTCTCACGGGTGGCGGCCAACCAGGGAGACCCCCGACTCCGGGCGGCAATTACCTGCGGCCAATGCTGCGCGGCTCGTCACCAGGCCGCGGCCTATCGTCCGCCGCCCCCGCCACCAAGGGGACCCCACTGCTCGGCGGGGCTCACGCGGGGCCCGACAGACCCGCTCCCGTCTCTGGCGTCCTCGGCGGCGCTTCCGTGCAGGCCCCCTCTTCTGTCCCCGGCCTCGGTGTGGGCACTAGGTCTCTGTCCGCTCTCGCGGGCACTCCGCACCCTCTCGCGCCTGTCCGGGCCTGCGTCTCACCTCGTCTCTGTAGGCCGCTGGCTTCCCTGCGCAGGCGCCGCACCCGGCTCCTCCGACTCTGCGCTGCAATCGTCGGCCCCTTGCCGCAGCCTCCGCAGGGGCACAGCTCCACCGTCGCCCCTCTCTATCCGGCCAGCAGGACGCCCACACACCTCCCGGGCCGCCGCCGGGGCTGCTCCGCCTCTCCGGGCCTCAGTCACGCGAGGTCGGGGCTGTGCTTCGCGGCTCCAGGCCGCGGCCGTCCGATCGCTTCCCCCGCCGCTGTGGAGGCCCCACAGCTCACCGGGGCTCCCTCGGGGTCTCTACTTGCTCGCCTCCGTCACTGGCGTCGTCGGCGGTGCTGTGTGCCGAAAGCGGGGGCAGGTAACGGTCCCGCTTCGGCGCTGATCCCAGGCGGGCGAGGGAGAGACAGAAAGGCACGTCTCACCTCGCCGCCATCTTGTATTGCTTAATTTAAAAATGCAGGAACCCAAAAGTTTCCATAGGAGCCCACTGACCGCATCAATGAATGCAGGGGTTGCCAAATGCCAGTGCATTAATCGTCCGACATCCCCCTATTTTCCCCACCCTGCCCTGCCTGTCTTTTCTTTATTGTAGGTTCTTTTCCATCCCTTCCTTCCCCCTTTGTCATTGCTTTCCTGCCTTTCTCTTCCTCATTCCTTGTTACTTTTCTGTCTTTCTCTCTTTTTTGGTCTGGGTCAAAGTTTGATGATGAAAAATATGTCTATGTGCCTATTAATGAGTCCCGGTGTCCACCACCTAGTCATATACACAAGTTGAGCACAGTGACAAGGCTCTATAATGAATACTGGGTGGCTGCCTGGCTAGTTCTTACTCCTGTGACTAGTGGAAGTGGGTGTATCAATGACCCGTAACTGTGCCCATACTCCCATCAAGCATCCTACCTTATCTACGTTTCCTATCAACTGCTGATAGAGGTCTCTGGAGCAATATACGTTTAGCGTGTTGATTGATGCTCCTTTCCAATGATGATTTCCACATATCCATTCCTCAGGCCCAATACTGAAAAGTGGCAGCTTTCAGCAATGTATTCCAGAAAGCTGTCCCTTTTCAAAAGATGTATTGTTCCAGTATTCCTCCATTGTTCACTGCTGAGGCACATTTTGATGTTGTTGTCTTTCTGCTTGCAACCACAGTGAGGTATACTGACACAGGAAGATCCCTCCTGCCTACAGGTCCTCTAAATATTTTTCCATGCACTTTTCCTCTTCTAGCACGAGATACTTGCACCACTCTCAGACATGAGCAATGTTCTTCAAGTAGATGTTGTGTTAAAAAGAAAATGCATTTTCCACATCCTAATAGTCTAGCTTCATGTGCAGTCCTCTCCACCATAGTCCAGACCAATCAATCAGGGGTTGGTAAAGCGCAACTACTCACCTGTGAGGGTCTCGAGGCGCTGGGGAGGAAGGGGGCGGCTCCATTGAGTGCTGGGGTCATCCGAAAAGCCAGATCTTGAAGTCCTTCCTCAACTGGGGCAGTGTGGAAAATTGCTGGATGTGGTGTCAAGATAGAATATTCGCTTGACAAATATACGGTGCACAACTGGAGCAAAACAAGTCCACCAAACAAAGTTGAGTTTATAGTGATAAGACAGGAGGCATGGTGCACTTAAGGACTTAAGTAGTTGGTCTTTGTTGATGGTAACAATTATTTTGGATTTCAAAGGTGAACATGAACATTAGCAAGGTACACAGGTAGGTGTGTGTCTGAGGTTTTGTAGTGCTTAGCCTTGAAGCTGATGCAGGTACTTCCTGTGACCAGCAAGCCACTGTCCATCATACATGTGGTACACTGACCTTCAAGATTTGCTGCCATTTACAATCTGGGTCCAATCAGAGCTTTAGTATTAATTTGCACTTTTGAGACATCTTGTCTGTCTCAAAGACTATGGTAGTTGCATTACCTCCTTGGGCATATGCTACATCTCCTTGGTTTCTGTGTTTGGAGCAGGCAATGTTCACAGCTCCCTTCTCTTCTTGGATTTATTGATGTGCCAATGCACATATAAGAAGTACATTCTGAGCCTCTACGTAACGTGTAGCAGAAGATGCGGGAGATGTCTTCATGTCCTACTTATCTAAAAGCGCTTGTTGTGGTACTTGAACGGAGCAGGCTGTTCTGCCAGAGCCTTAGACTTGAATTGTTGCTGCTCTCTGCCCATCCAGTGAATCTAGATTTCTCCTGTCCTACCTGGTGGGACTGTCCCCAGCCATTTTATGACTCATGCTGACTGTGACAGCCGCTATCATCCAGTTCTGTTCTTCCAATTGATATCAGAATGTTCAGGTTGCCTGTTCATCTGCTTCCTGCACATTGGCACAGGATTGTGAATTCCAGATGTGGAGTCTTAATGGAATGTGCAAGTAGTGGCCGGAGGAACATAACTTGATCCTCCTTCACCTCCTGGAGAACCTGCTTCTTGTGGGTCTTGTATTGCCACATCCTTCCTGCTTTGGGCTAGTTACAGGCTTTCCTCAGTGATCAGGCTATTTATGTAGTGTAGAATGACCTACGTTCCAGTCTCAGTGCTTGTGCACAAACACTTCTGTAAGGGGAGCACATTCCTAACAGTAACATCTGACTTTGGCACTGTCAGTCAGTGACTGACTTCTTTGCTGGTCCTCTCAGGGATTAGATACTCCGCAATCATTTCTGTGAGAAAGCCCACTCTCTTTCCAGACTGTCAAATAATTTGTCAAATATATCTTCTTTTTTTTTGGAATGGGCTGAGTCCCTGGAAAGCCAGCCCACTTTTAAAATTAGAAGCTTTGTCCTGGGGTTTTGCAAGTTTGTCCATTCTTGGCCAGTTACTTTGACAATGCAGCTGTAATAAGCTGAGGCGTAGCTTGGTGAGTAAGATTAGGGGGGTCTGAGCTTCAGGTTTTTGAACAACCATACTGGCATATCATGTTATAATACATTATAAGAGAAGCAGTGCAGAAGGGAAGTATACGGGTGGTGGGAAGAGAGCGGAGTGCAGATTGTAGGGGGGTACTTAAAGCACAATAGTTTGCAAACAAACCAATATTTTTGAAACCCTTTAAAATGTCGACGAGATATAATGTGTGTGTGTATAGATGTGTGTTTGTGTTTTGCCTGTGTGTATGTACAAATCCCAGGTGAAATCCGACAGACTCTTCACCATGATCGACTGAAAGAAAATGTACCCAACTATTTACAAGAGAATAGATTTTTTAAGGGAGTGTAACACTCCCAAACACCCCCTTTGAAGTCATGCCCCTGGTAATAAGATGTTGCACCTCATGCTGAGGGTGGCTGGAATAATGCTATTCAAGTTCTGGGCCTGTCTTCCTGTTGAGACTGCACTTGTTATTGCTGCTGTGGTGAACACCTTAGGTCTCTAGTTGGTAACCCACTGCAAACCGCAAGTCTCGTTCAAGGAGTAGTCGTGCCTTGATTTAATTCACTTGTCTGCACCACCATTTTTCACTTGTGCAGATGGCACACCAAGGAGCCATAGGGATGTTTGGATACCAGAGGAGGTCTCGAGTCGCCTCCTTTCCTACGTTTAGGGCCTTAAGTTCTTGAATTGACTGGCATTTTGGGACCCACATTGAAGGGCCTTCAACAACAATAACCATCTCAGCTGTGCAAAATCCTGCCTGGATCCAAGTTTTGGCTTGTTCCCTGGCCTTTATATTCTTTCCACCTTAACTATATTGCTATTTGACCAGCTGTGGCACCCAAACCACATACACTTTCTTCGAGGAAGGCCTCACTCACTACTTGACGAAAGTACAAACTTATTTTATTGTGTTGGTCATGCTTGCTCTTCATGATTTCATTCTATGTTACACTACCTTTAACACAAATACTTTTTGCATCACAAATGCCTTATAAAAACCTATTTGAAACATTTATTCTCCAGAATGTGTTGCACTTGAATTAAAATATATTTTGCTACATATCGTGGAACACCTGAAAAGAAGGCAACTTTTGTATCCCATTGCTCAAAGGTTTATATGACAGGCAATCCCAACAACATGACTAAGGGCCTGATTTAGATCTTGGCGGACGGGTTACTCCGTCACGAGGGTGACGGATATCTCGTTTCCGAAATATAAATCCCATTACATTCTATGGGATATATATTTCGGTGGACGAGATATCCGTCACTGTTGTGACGGACTAACCTGTCCAGAAAGATCTAAATCAGGAGCCGAAATATAAATCCCATTACATCAGTGGCGGCTCCTAGAGGGAGCCGATTTCGCGTTACAGCGCGTGCAATGTAATTCGTTTTATGTATTTATTTATGTACACAACTCCGTTCGGCAGCAATCCAGAGTTTACTACCCCCCACTCTACCCTCCCCCACCCCAATCCACCGCCCGCAGCACTCCCTCAAGGAGCCGCAACTGCATTACATTGTATGGGATTTATATTTCGGCAGACGGGATATCCATCACCGTTGTGAGGAGTAACCTGTCCAGAAAGATCTAAATCAGGAGCCGAAATATAAATCCCATTACATCAGTGGCGGCTCCTCGAGGGAGCCGATTTTGCGTTACAGCGCGTGCAATGTAATTCGTTTTATGTATTTATTTATGTACACAACTCCGTTCGGCAGCAATCCAGAGTTTACTACCCCCCACTCTACCCTCCCCCGCCCCAATCCACTGTCCCGCAGCACTCCCTCAAGGAGCCGCCACTGCATTACATTGTATGGGATTTATATTTCGGCAGACGGGATATCCATCACCGTTGTGAGGAGTAACCTCTCATCCAAGATCTAAATCATGCCCTAAGTGAGTCAACCACAGTTTTTTTTCACAACTACAGTTTAAATCTAAATGAGCATGACTATCTCTCTATGTACGTTTACTAATGCATGTCTCAGCTAGATTAAATTTAATTTTTTTAAACTGATATTGATGAAATTTATGTGATTTGCCAAACTCTTAAGAAAACCTGCATCTCCAACTTTTGGAGATCACTTCAAAAAATACTTACTTATTTGATAACTGTAGTTACAGGAAAGTAACTTATTTCCTGTCGATTTAACACACATTTCCCGGCGATAATTTTAATCAAACGATTTTCACTTTCAGCTTTTGCTTTCATCAAAGCGACCATGCTAACATATTTAACAAGCCAATAGGAGACCCACAGTCCAGGTTCAGATCTGATTGCAGCTCCTGGAGTCCCATTCAATGCTTACAGCTCTTTCCTGACATGCAATTTATTCAGCACTGCCATTTACAATCCATAATTGGGACCCATGTGATATGATAGGCCGAATTTCCCCCTAGTAGGCTGCAATCAGTCCCTGCAGCGACCCTCCCCATGGGATAAGGAGCACATTTGAGTCAATTTGGAGTGTTCACCGCTTTCTTGACTTTCTTCTCAATTTGAAAGATGTTAACTACAAGCTCACTGCAAGACAACCATATACATTTTCAGACTCCAAAGGAATGTCCTCAGATATCACATATAATTTTGTGGAAGCTGCCCAAGGCACATAGCTTTAGTTTTTGAAAAACTTAATTATACTATTTTCTTTAACAAATGCAAGAAAAATAGTTAACTATCTTTTGAGTGCTACTAGGGTATCAATCAGGTCTTTATTCTCTGAATGTAACAAACAAGGTATAGCGTTACCACTTAAGCACCTGTGGAAATAAAATTTCCATTCCCTCAACAGCTTGGGAAGTTAGGGAGAAAGATTGACAAGCTTTGACAATGGCGATAGGCCTGGCTTTAAAGTAATGTGTGGTAATGTGAAGCATTACAAGTAGATAACACGGGGCTGGATGTGTATTTTTGTGGAAGCCAGGAACTGTAGAACAATATTGGTGTAGGTTTAAGGTTCAGGTGATAGTTGCACTGTCAAGCCAGACCTAAAAATCCATGAAGCATATTAACAAGGGCTTTATCTCCGCCTTTTTGGCTTTAATAGCCAAAGAAGCGGAGATAAAAATATCGTCCTATCAACAACAGGGTGCTAACATGCAAAATCGCATGTTAGCACCCTTTTACACTACGCTTCCCTTTGCATCTCTAATGAGATGCAAAGTGGGCGTTCCAGTGCAAAATAATAGGAGAAATGTCGCTAAGCGACATTTCTCCTATTATTAAGCTTCACGCTAACCCTGTTACAGACAAAAAAAGCAGCGCTAACCACGGTTAACGCTGCTTTTTTACATCTGCTCATTTTCAGACTTAGCCATGTAATCCAACGGGAGGTGGATTACATGGCTAAATCCACATGGGCTATCAACAAGGATATCCCTATCCTTGTAGTTTTATCGCTGCATTACCAGCGTTAACCTCCCAAAATGCCGCTATCGCTGGATTTTTTATCGCCTAGGCGGTTAGTGTTGTTAATAACGCGATAACCAGGCGATATTATCCAGCGATAGCGGGCGTTAAAAAAATTAACGCTAAGCGCCATTAGCGTTAATTTTCCCTGTTCCTTGTTAATATGCCCGCATGTTGGTTAATGACTGTCCGCCTTCCATGTTGTGCTGCTGCCAGAGAAAAACAATAATAATTACCTAGCGATTTAAGATACGTTAATAGCATTACATTATCATGCCCCTGAATATTCAAGCTCAGGCAGATGTATAAATAAACAAAATGATCACAGATGTGTCGAGGGCCAAAACGTTTTGTGCAAGCAGACAACTTCTGCCCACTTAAAGAATATACTCCTTGTTCGCAACATATGGGCGGTGCCAAAGCCCCTCTCCTGGTGATTCTCACATATGTGCCTGGCGACAGCTGTGCTGCGCTGTCAAGCTAGACCATAAAAAGGGGGTATCATTATGCATAAATCCCAACTATTTGCTTTCACAGTGCACTTTAGTTGACATTAAATAAACAGTTTTTAGGTAAAAGAAGCTGCAGTTTAAGCCATTAATTTTCCTTCTTTTGGTGCACCTTGTTAGATCTTGTCAAATCTCTCAGGATTCTACAATCCTGCCAACAGGTGGCGCTCACAAGGAACCTATGAAGTCCAGCCTTTGCCTGGATTTACAACTGAGTTCTACTAGGCACATTACAAACCCTTCTTACTTTCTCTCTTGGTGTTCACACTACATATTACTGATACATTCAGGTCCACGAAGTTTCTTTCTTGCTCAAGGTTTCCAAGATCCAGTCCTGGATGTGGAAAGCTTGTTTGTTTTCACTGAATGGAACATATATCATATTTTCACTTTCCTCGGTCTCGGTTTCCATCCACAGTCTGACCATAGTTTCCCCATTCCCTTCATATGCCTTCTGAGTCTGTAGTCTTTCCCTCTGTAAGCGTCTGTACAGCCTTCACTCTTGCACCTGGATGTTTGCACACACGTCCTTCTTCCTGCGCCCTCGCTTCCCCCTTAGCCAATGATATGTTCCCTCTGATCTCAGTACTCAAGAGTTTTCACATCTGTATCCTATTGAGGCTCTGCTTTAACAAGATCAGACGTGTTACTCTGCTTGAAAGCCTATTCCTGTGCACTTTGCAGATTCATTATTACTTTATATCCATTACCTACTGCCCCTGCAAGCTCAGGCAAATACATGTATGAAATGTTGAATATTCCATGCCACCTGGCTCTACGAATATTGACTGAACCCATTGCTTTTGCTTTGTTAAAGTCAATTGAATATGTTGTTGATGAGCTCTGCTGATAAATATACTGATAGCACCACCATGTGGCAGACTGTCATAAATAAGTGCTGAAGCTCAGCACTAGCAAACAGGCGCAAATTAAGCACAGTACTATAGCAACCTCTCACTCAATTCCTGTGAGCTGTTCTTGTCCATGGTCCTTTGCATCTGTTCCTCTTTGCAAAGCACATTTATTGTCCTATCTTATACTTCCAGTGCTTGCTCCAGTTGCTTACCTGCCTTTCTTAATTGCCTGCAGCTGGATAACTTCCCAATATAGTTAGGTTGGCCTATCTACTCATTCTGTATGTGTCACACTTTCTCCATTTTATGTTGCTTTGAATCCAGGCCTTTTTTTCCAGAGCCATGTTTCTGCCTACTGTTCCAGTTTGACACCGTTGTCCTTTCTTGTGCGTGTGTTCAAAAACCTCTTGTTCCATAAGGCCATCTGGGTGTCTCCTTAGACTCTGTGAGAATACCTATTTCTTGTCTTACTGTGACATATTTTTAGTTAGACAGATAAGTTTCCAGGGGGTAAAAAAACTATCCCTTATAGTAGTTGGTCTGATGTCCTTCTGTTACATACTATCATCTTGTTAATACTGTGACTCTTTTAGTTGGCTGTATTATCTGTCTTCTTCCAATTTTCTTTTTTTTTATTAAATATTTTTTATTGAGAAGTACATGTCAACATATAAACAATATGTCAAAAAATAAGTGAATTAAACATTAGATCGAATTATGGCCACACAATAAATAACTAAGAAATGTTAACTTCTCAGATTTCTAAACACAAAAATCATAATACAGATATCAAAACATACAATATCTGTGATACTCATAAAACTTGGATTCTCCCAATTTTCATCTTCTGCAGGAACTACCATGTTTCTGTCAATTTGTCAGAACACAGCCCATTCCAACTTGCTCTAGACTTCAGCTCTAGTTCTTCTCTTTACATGTTGCGCTGCCCTGTGACAAAACTACAGGGCAGGAATGCGCACCATCAGTAAGATAGTGCGCATTCCTGTGCCTCAGTCATAAAAGTGTTGCAGCGCTGCAACAAGACAGCGTTGCAACACTTTTCACTATGCCGTTCTTGCGGCACCCTGGATGAGATACATTTACTAGACAGCGCTCCATGACGCAAGTAATGTTAGATACGTCTGGAATCCCGATGTATCTGTCTGCGCTAAAGTCACGCATTGCTGCAGTTGTGTCACAAGCATGACATAATTCCAGCAATGCATGGGGCCAGCCTATCCCTATGGCACTGCGTCACCCTTACGCCTGCCATCAGGCAGGTGTAAGGTATTGATGCAGTGCTGTTATGAGTGGTGCCAGGGTGTCGGCGCAGTTGGAGATCCATCGGTGGCGGTTGCGCGCTGCGGTGTCATCGTCTGTAAGCATTGGCGGAGTGGTGGTGCTGAGGGAGTTGACGAGACGTTCATCGGTGGCCTTGATCCAGCTGCGAGGGGGGCGATGATGGCGGTGGTGTACGATGGGCATGGTGAAGATGTGATGTAGACACTGATGGTCGGTCCAGGAGAGTCCGGTGGTTTGGCTGTAGTTGAAGTTCCCGCTGGCGGAGTAGACGTGCTCGACCGTGTGTTCTGCTATGTGGCTTTCTGCAGTGACTAGCTGCTTGAGTCTGATGTTGGGGAGCTTCCCCAGGAGGGGGTGGTGTTCTGGTCACTGGGGTTGTCCAGGTGGAACTTGAGTTCAATGAGTAGGATGTCGTTGGTGTATGGGAGAGCCTGGGGTGCAATGAGGTCTACAATGGTATCGGAGAATGGGGGTCAATGGCCAGGGGGCCTGCAGATGAGGGTACCAAAGAGGATGGGCTTGGGGTTGGTCCCGATCTGGAAGTTGAGGTGTTCCATGGTCACCGTTGGGTCATTAGAGTGTGTGGTCAGTTGGAATGTGCTTCTGTAGGTGATGACAATGCCTCCTGGATGGTTGGGGTGGTCCTTAGGTGTGATTTAGTAGTAGTCAGCGATGATGATGTCCGGTTCAGAACAGAGGTTGCTCCTGGCAGGCGATGTGGCATCCAGAGTTGATGGCGAGAAGGGTGCTGGCGTTGTAGCGGTGGAGTGTCCGAGAGGAAGGGTGCTTGGTGCTGAGCGCATTCCAGGTGCAGACAGACGAACGCAGACGGGCTTGCCTACGGCTTGCCTTTGGCACGGGAGACGTCCATTACAATTTTGGGGTCAATTATGAAAATAGGGGTGTGCATTTGGGTCAAATATGATTTTTAGGGTGTGTTTTTGGGGCTCAAAGATGAAATTTAGGGTTCAGGGTTTGCTTTGGGGTGCAAGGGTTAGTTTTAGGGTTGTACTCACTGAAGTGGGAATAGTAATATTTACATCTCCGCTATCCAACACCTTCCCTACTGTTGCAATATGCCTAGTGTTAGTATGCATTGTAATGGAATGCGATGTAATGGTATGTGTCTTAACTTCATATATACCTTTGGCACACCAGTGGTGCGCCCACTGCACATGGCAGCACAGCCATTCAGAAGTGCTGCCGGGGGGACTGGACAGCTGAGAGGTGAGAAAAGCCAGAAAGGACACTGGATGGGGCGTGGACGTGGGGGTGTGTGTGTGAGCGGGTGTTGTAAGTATTTAAATTAGAGAAATCTTACCTCGAGGCCGGGTCCCGTGTCTTTGTTGCATCTGCTCTCCTGAGTCTGCTTCCAGGAACAGGAGTAGGCAGCCAGGCTCCCTCCCCTAAGCCAATCACAACGCTGCAATGCGGCGTTGGGATTGGTCATTGGCGCCGGGACAAGGCGTTCAGCCAGGGGCTGGAGGGGTGGGCATGTTTTCCATGCAGTCTGTAATGCAGCCTGCATTTCGAACAGGACAGTGCGCATGACTTCTTTGGGCGGCCTGAGTGGGCCGACCAAATAGTCATTGCGCACTTGAGTGTGCATGCCACTCCGCCCCAGCTCCATGAGTGGAGCAGCCCTACGAACCCGGCCGCCCACAAAGGGAACATAGCACAATTACATCAGGAAGTTATCATCATATGTGGATGTTTCTTCTTGCACTGCTTGAAAGCAGTGGGGCGACACTCTTCCGCTATAGCGGATAAGCCGCCACTGGGGGTGTGTCATCTACAGGTGCTGGGCGACTCGACCACCGGGCCTCCTCCGCTAAGCATCCCACTTTCTCCTTACCTGAACATTGACACCATGGCGCAATCCACAGCACTCTCTCCAAATCTGTGACTCAGCCAGGAGGAGCCTCAGCCAGGTGGGATTTTACAAGCCTGGGTACAGCAGTTGCCGACAAGTCATCTGGTGAACCTCCCGATGCAGTTGATGCAGCAGGGCCCTGTTAGGTGTGAAGTTGTAGCACTCCCGCCACACAAGTTCGACGCAGCTCAGGGGCCTCACCCTCCCCAGAGTCCGGCCAGCGCAACATCATCTGGCCTGTGATGCAGAGAGGCGCCGCCCACCGTTGGTAATCCCCTCTGTGCACCCCGGTGTAGTGGTGGATCATAGTATGTGATGCAGACCTCCCTATGTTGGTGCGCCACAGCTCATCAACTCCACAGCTCCTCCGCATCCCCCTCCAGGCTCCAGACGCAGGTCCAGCGAGGCATCCAGGCTGCAGACGCAGGTCCAGTGAGGCATCCAGCCTCCAGACGCAGGTCCAGCGAGACATCCAGGCTCCAGGCGCAGGTCCAGCGAGGCATTCAGGCTCCAGACACAGGTCCAGCGAGGCGTCCAGGCTCCAGGTACAGGTCCAGCGAGGCATGCAGGCTCCAGACGCAGGTCCAGCGAGGCATCCAGGCTCTCATCCTGGTCATTCTGGATGTTGGGTGGCTTGGGGGGGTTGATGTGTGCTGCACTTAGCCCTGGCTGCTCCATTCTGAATTTCATTGTTTTTGCCTATTTTCTATTGGAGGTTGACTGATAGGCTATTTTTTCCAATAGAGGCAAAAAAACACGTTGGGCTGACTAACGTGCATTTTTTTTTACTGCTAATGGGTCTTTCGTTAGATTCCGCCCGCTAACGCCAGAATTCCTATCGCCATAACGCTAATGTTACCGTCAGTTTTCACTGCTGATCCCTGAAGCTATTGCCATGTAGCGACGGCTTGTAAATATGTCGCTAACAATGCGATAGTTTTCAGCGGTACACGGCGGTAAGAAAACTGCCGCTAACTAGCGTTAGCGGTAGTTTTTGCAAGTCCTTGTACATATGCCCCCAGGTTTTCAAATCTTTTCTGAAGTGTAGATGCAGGGAAATTTTTTGTCGCATGATTGGAAGGGTATACCATAGTTTCACAGCGGCCACTGGAAAAGCCCAGCCACCGATACCGGCACAACGGAATTTGGGAACTAAAAGGAGAGAGGCATCCCGTAAGAAGAGAGTTGGACTTGGGACAAAGATATAGAATTTTTCTTTCAAGTATAGTGGTCCTGAATTATGAATGCCTCTGTGGACAAGGCAGAGAGATTTAAAAATTGCAAAGAAAAATTAAGCCTGGATGACAATGTAATTACGATGCATAATGTAGGGGCTGCTTTGTGCCCCCCACCTTTGTACACTGGTCCCTAGACCCTGATCTTTCGCCCAAGATATAATTTAAGCTAATAGCATTTTGGGAGCACTTTTTCAATGCAATTTATAGAGATAATCCTACAGGAAACTAACTGATCACTTTTACCTTTTATAATTGAGTCATTGGGATTATAACTAGTATGTTCTACATGTCCAGTTTCAATGGACCCTTTAAAAAAGAGGTCACAATTTCCGCCCACCACTGAAGGTTTACTTTTTATAATAAAAATGAAAATCCATATAGATTGGATGATCTCTATTCATATATGTTCGACAGGATTGACCCAGTGAAATCAATGTATTAAACATGTCTTCCTCAATCTCTTATTGAATTTTTCTCTGTGTTCTGGAGAAAGAAACCCGCCATGAATCTCTCAAAGTTAGACCATTAGTAGTTTTTTTTACACCCCACATTGCAGGTAATCAAAACCAGAATCCTATCTATTCCTTCCGTACAATACTTTGCTGCTAATAAAATAATGATAGTTTTATTACACCCAGAAGCTCTCTGTCCTGATAAATTATTTGGAAAGAATTGTAGGTCTGGCCTAGTCTTAGAGATAGCTTTACCTTTCTGCTAGAGTCATGCAAATAAGAAAAATATAATATATGGAGAAGTTCTTTGTGTTGGCCCCCAGCAGCCATTGCTCTCTTGGCAGAACCATTCACATGTAGGATCAGCCCACAAGTCAACCAGTTGGAGATTGTAGTGTCAGTCATTGTAGCATTTTGCCTTCTGACATCTACGTTCTCATCACAAATGAAGGTGGGGGTGGGGGCGGTGGGCAGGTGGAGGGGCGGTTTGGAACGCTAATCACAGAAAACATCATCTATTCTCAACATGACCTCACAGAAGCTTCAGATATGCGTCTGCTGTAGTCTCATTCCACCTTTCTTCATGGCTTAGCTTTGCCACTAACCCGCAGCCCTATACACCCAAAGAAAAGCTGTTGATGGAAGTAACAGACTGTCTGTCATGTCAGGTTCACCCACTCACAGGGCATTGGCATTGAGGCCAAGGACTTGCACTAACTGCAGCTCTAGCTAGGCCAACTGGACCTGGAGAGAAACCAACTAAAAAGGAGGAGCCTGCAGCCCAGTAAATGAAGTAGAGGGATAGAAACAGCCTTGCCTGAATCATCACACATATAAGAAGGGTACTACTCCTTTCCCATCCTCCCTATCGTACACACAATACCCACAAAAAGAGGAAAAGAAGAAAGAGGTCGGTGTCTAAGAAAACACACCAGTCTAGGAAAACGTAAGGTTTTTATAAAAATGCCCTCACCCACTGTCGGGCATGCTTCATCATAGGGCTGCTACAACATCCATGCACGGACCAACACCTGGGATGGAGGGAGGGGGAAGACAATACAAACATATATGTGTTGGGATCGACGCAGTAAACTACATGTAAACCGATACTGATAGTGTAAGTGTAAAATAACTCAGGGATACCATTCTAATCTTTATTCATAGGTTCCCTGGATAGGATAAAAATTTAAATCTGGAGATGGTCTAGGGGATGATTAGGATGCCTTGTCTCTCCTGTACTGCTTTTATGTCGACATGTTTCGGACACTTTTTCCACCCAATAAGGGTTGTTTGCCTTTCTTCAGGACTAACGAACCTGTTTTTTACAGCACGAAATGCAGTACACAATCACATGCACACAGTCAAATACGAGAGGTCAGAAGTAAAACAACAGGGAAAACACACCAAAGATGCCAGGTCTAAGAGGCCCGATAAAACCTGTTCAGGAGAGTGGGCCCCAAGACAATACACAGACCAAGGGTGAGAACCAGGGTAAGAAGTGGGATCCCATGAAGGCTTGGTGCTTTAATTGCAAAGCCAATGGGCACCGAACTGGAGACCCTATTTGTCCCGAAAAGAGTCCTACTAGTGCACCTGCATGTACCCCTACAGTGGTAAGTCTTCAGATGGGATCCTTTGTGTGCCATGACCAAGTCAGAGAGCACACTGAATCCACTTTAGTCTCAGAGGGTTTGGTGGATGTGGCTGCCCTGGCTGTAAAGTAATAAGTGCAGGTGCTCAACATTTTTCTTAAGAGGCTACACCCACTTCCCCTGGCTCCACCCACTTAGTAGCTTGACGCACATCCACCACTTTCACAGCTGAAAGCCAGGTGTAGTACCTGATCTGAATTTCTGTGAGCGAGCCTTCCTAAAGTAAAGTTTTGATAGGAGGTTGTCATCCTGAGAAAGCTTTGGAAAAAATGAAGCAAAAAGTGCATTTAAAGCACAATTTTGGCATAAAGGTAGTTTGGTGAAATAAAGCACTAGTTTATGATCACATGATTTGGCAAAGCAGGGAAGCTGGGTTTGACCTCAGGTGCTCAATTTCCACACTGTTCCATTAGGCCAAAATGATTAGATGAATGTCTCTTCCTGACATCAAATCTTAATGATTTTTCCTTAGTTCATATCTGATGAGATTAGAACTGGGTAACAGGTAGAATCTGTATTTTAGCTTAGTCAGTTTTACATGGTGCGAACCTGGACTGAGGACAGATAAGCATTTCTCAACACTTGAGATTACATTATGCTTCTTTATCATGCAATAGGAGATTTGTCGGATTCACAAGGTGCTGAGCCTAAGGATTCACACCTGGTTCCCTGTGTATCATGGTTGACAGCTACAGTCACTATGACACATGATTGCCTCTCACGAAAGCTCAGCTTGTTTTGTGTGGGCATATGGCTCGAGCTTTAAAAAAAAAAACAATTAACCATCCATGCGCAATTTAAGAAGAAAATGTACGCAGACCCCTTTGCTATATCAAAAGTTTAGTGGAAGTTGACTTTATTCGGAAATCCACCCGTTTATGCACACATGCACTTTTATATTTTAAACAAAAAGTGAACCTTCTTCAACTTATTGACATTAACATTTTAAATCAAAAAGCGCATCAATTTCACTCTGGATAATGGGTACCATTTAAAAAAAGTTTCTTTGCTTATGCCTCTCATCACCCCAGCAGCCCATCTTTATACTTCGGTAAAGTCAAAAGAAACCTATAGAATAGAAAAGGCCTTCTCATTTAGGTATCTGCTATGTCTTTTGGCTATTTCTTCTAATGAAGGCAGTGGCGGCTTGTACTATTAGCAGGGCGGGGGCGGTCAGAGCACAAAGGTACACATAAACACTCACACTCATGCATTCACAGATGCATGCACAGACACACACATCCATTCACAACACTCACTCCCATATAATCATGGATGGCCACATGCACTAAACATTAAAAATAAAATCACGCCTACCTGCTCAGCTCTGCCTCGGGGATCCAAGGAAGGTTGAGACTGCTGCCTTTCGTCATTGGCTGACCCAAGGTCAGCCAATAAGAGCAAGCAGCAGTCCAAAGTCTTGGAGGGTCCAGGGGAGTTGGGACTGCTGCTTTCCCTCATTGGTTGACCTTAGATCAGCCAATGAGCAAGGTTGCCAGATTGGGCTATTTCCCGCACAATTGGGCTACTTTTTCCCCAGTTGTGCGGGAAAAACCCATGCCTGGCGGGGGGCTACTTTTTGGGCTGGTTTTGGAACGTTGTGCGGAAAATACTGGCCTTGGGCGGGCGCCCACACCCCACTACCACTATCACATGCCTCTCTGTCTCTGCCCTTGCCTAAACTGCGCGCCGCGCGGCGCGGTCAATCAAAGTTTCAAAGTTGTTTCCAGGCCAGCAGTCAGCAAGCATTAGCCCATCCCCCTAGGCCCCTACCCTGAGAGAGGCAACGTCACGTCAGTCTTCTGGGCAGCCAGCCAGGCAGGTTCCAGGTCGCATAGCAACTCAGAACTTGCCAACAACGAACCAAGCCAGGCAACGCAACAGTCATTGGTCAATGTTGCAGTTGCCATTGCCATTGGCTAAGTAGTTGACTTGACTACTACACTAGTAGTTGATACATTGTTGCTGGTGCTACCTGCGACTGCCGGGCCTGCCTCACGTCACGTGTGCCACTGCCACCCACACCAAGTCTGAGTCTTCTTGTGTTAGCAGCAGCACAGTGCATACACACTCTACGGGCGTGACGTCACACACGGAGAGAAGAGCCCCTGACAACGCACCACCTAACTTTTACCATACCCCACGTGTGGCCGTGGCAATTATTAGCCAATGTGGGGGGTCTCCAGGGCCGTCATGGTGTAACGCGCGAAAACGCTACCAATGACGGCCCTGGGAATGAATTTTAGGTCAGCCCCCACGGTTCCCATAAATGTGGGGGTGACGTGAGCATGCCGCTTTTCGGCGGCGGCGATGGCGATCTACTACTTGACTGAGACTCTCTGTGACAGTCTTGAGTCCGAGTCTGTCGTCTCTCCTCTGCTGAGTGAGTGCTGAGTTGCTGACGGTCGACGACGAGAGTGACTGTCTGTGCGGGACTGCGGACTCGGAGTCAGTGAGTCACAGTGTCAGTGCGGGTGCAGCGTGCAGCATGCAGCATGCATGCACAGGCAGGCAGCAGTCACGAGTCACCTCACAGTACTGTGCAGTGCAGTAGCGGCGTTCGCGCCGCGCAGGCAGGCACCAGGCAGTGAAGACGTGTCAGACTCACTGAGGAGAGAGAGACAGAGTCACGAGTAACGACGAGTCGACGACACGAGTCCGCAGGCCCAGGCCCACCTCGCTCCAGCCCCAGACAGACGAGCGGCTCCAGCCCCAGCCCCCAGTCACTCCAGCCCCCACCAGATCAGCCCCAGTCACTCGGAGTCCAGCCCCCAGGCCCGCCAGCGGCCAGGCCCAGCCACTGCCACCGTGCCTGCTGCCAGCCTGCAGTGCCAGGCAGCGTTAGTGTCCAGTCTGCCAGCCACACACCACCGGTGAACGTGTGACTCGCCAGCGACCAGGTAAGTGACAGTGAGACATGATACAATCGTGTTTTAGCGGCGCGCTAGTGCGAAAGTCTTTTCTGGCGCCTCACCAATGACCTCTTTTTCAGCAGATACCATTACTACCAACCTCCAACAGTGCCTTCATGTCTGTGTTTTGCCCCCTATCATATGCATTTCATTTGTTGTATAGCGCTATTCATATCAGTGTAGGGTGTCACACACACAATATACAGAGACAATGAATCATACAAGTATGTCATTCAGTCTATAGGGAATGTCACATAAGTCAATGAGGATTACAAGGTGTAGGAATTAAATGTCATCCATACTGTTGGGCAGTATATTTTAAGAGGGTTTGGGCTGGGAAAGCACAAACTCGGGATTTAAAGCATACCCAGTGGTTGGGGGTTGGCTTTACTAATAAAAATGTATATCGGCCCAAACTCATTTGAGCAACATTAAAATAATGAAAGACTGGGGAATTTCTAACTATATAGTAACACAAAAAAAGGTCTAACTGTACCATCCATGTTTGTATGCAGCTCTTTTATGACAGTTCATAGGTCACTGTCCTATGTTAGGATTGTAATTTCTGAACTGCAAGTAACACCAGAATCTCTGTGACAAAGGCAGTAACCCACTGAGCTATCCAAATAAAATACAGCCAATACAGCCTATCTGCATCTCAAAACTACAAACGGGCAAAGGGCTGCTCTCCAGCAGGATCATTACTCACCAGTTCGCTGGACATTTTTTATTGTTGCCTTGCATCCATGTTAATGATAAAAACAATTTAAATGAAGCATATGCAAAGTATGTGCCTTGCTGCTAACACCCTCTCACCATCTGTATATTGAATAGAATGTATATTTGTCATTAGAATTGGTTCTGATGTCGATTTGCGCTTAATTGGACACTTGCTAATTTGGGCTGGTTTTTGGGCTGGAACTGGTCTGATTGGGCTTGTTTTGGGCTTGTATTTCATCTGCATTGGGCTTGGGACGGGTCTAAAAATCTGGCAACACTGCCAATGAGTGAAGACAGCAGTCCCTCACTCGTCAGAGTGCAATGGGATCAGTGAGACTGCTGACCCCACCCCACTCTGTGACGAGGTGTCAGTGATTGACACTCAGCCCTGGGCACTTCAGGGCTTAAAACTGAAGCACCCGGTCCGAGCCAATCAGTGATCCGCCCCTCGTCACGAGGAAGAGGGCCTCAATGTGCTTTGTTAGGCTGAAGATGTTATGCCCCTGAAGCTGTGACTTCTTCAGCCCAGCAAAGCTCAGCTCAGGCAGCCAAAAGCCTGTGCATTTAGCGCGTGCCTAGCTCCCGGCTGACCTTTGCTCAGTCTGAAAGCCATTCTTTATAGTGGCCAAAAGGTGGGAGGGCATGCCCCCTCAGCCCATTAGGATGGGCTGCGGCTGAGTAAATGTGTTCTTGTACCCTTGGAATCCTGTTTCCCCCTTCTGAGGTCAGCAGACAGTGCAAACTGATAATCGCCCTGAAGTAAAGAAAACACACAGTCCTCTTTTTCAAGGCAAACACACACCCACAAGCAAGGGCCCTCATCGCATCAACAATAATTTGCTCCATTTACCCGATCCTTGAGGGGTGATGGCTGTTCACAGCGGGTCACCATTGTGCTGATCAGGTTGGTGCTCCAATTAATGTGTGCACGCCAGGCGGGTGTCTATAGTTTACCATGCCCTTCAGAGCCTGCTGCCCGGCTGCTTTCAGTAATGCTGCCACTGCCAAGCTCACGCAGCACCGCAATTAGAGTGCTGGCAGTTTTAAAAGAGTGCAGAGCAGCACATGCACACCGAGGTCTGACAATGACTACAGAACTGACAATGACGACATGCAGTTGGTGGTGGGACCGACCACGAGCAAATCAAATGCAGGATTATATACAGCTCTAGTTGATTTCAGTTCAGTGCAACACACTTTTAATCTGCTCTATGACGTCCTGAACTTTCCCAGACTGCCTCGCCCCAGCTCAGCGATGAGCCCGCCCTCAGCCACAATTATCCAATGGGAATGACATGTTCCTTGGTGAAAGGCAGGTGTGCACTGCTGACATCACGAACGTGATGATGATGTACATTCAACATGCATGGAGCAGGGTGGGCCACCATGTGAAGCCATATCAGGCAGACACCAAAGGAGGACAGATTCATTTATTTTTTAAATTACCGGACCTACCACCCAGTGTGGAATAATCATATGGACCCAGCACTGTGAAATAAGTGCCAGTGCTGAGCACCAGAAACCATCAGCACAAATTAAGCACTGTGTATCATCGAGGGGTGGTGGTAGGGCATGAGGGTTGTGTGGTAAGTCTCTGAATAGAGCAATGGATGATAGACGTGTGAGTGAGTGTTGTGTTTTTTCTGGATTGAGTGATTGGTGTATTTGATGCGTGGGGCGAGTGGGGTAGAGATGGGTTTGAAGGTGTTATTTTTGCTGTTATTCAGAGAAGAAAGAATGGGTGAAGGTATGTTGGGATGGTGGGGAGTTTTTGAATGTGTGAGATTGTGTTTAGGTGAATATTTTCTGTGTGTATTTTATTTTAGTGGATTGGTATTATCCGGTGCGTTGGTAGTGATTTTGCGGTGTAAGTTTTAAGGGTGAGGAACTGGTGAATTGAGTATGTTGAAGGAGAAGGGTGGTATATGTTTAAGAGTAAAGTGTTTATGCAGTGTGAGAGTGGGAAAATATTTGTTTTGCAAGATGGTTGTAGGCCAGGTTGGTAAATGAATGTGCCTTATTGGTGGAGGAAAGTGTTGAAAGAGTGTTGTCATTGGTTGTATTAGGGAAGCTGATGATGGCTGTGTGTCATTTTGGTGTGTTAGATGTTTGAAGAAAGGGTTTAGAGGGGTGCTAAGGGGAATGTAAGCAGAAGGCAGCGGGTATTGAAAGGGTCCTGTCTGGAAAGAGTGGGAGTTTGTGAGAATAATTTTGTGAATGTCTTGTTTTATTGGTATGAAAGTCAAATGTGTATTTGCTTGTATTATTGTACAGAGTTGTGCTTTCTGTGTGAGTGTTTGTGTGTAGGGGTGCAAGGGTATGTAGGAGTGTGTTATACATCTGGGTTGTGTTTGGTGAGTGATTGAAAGGTGGATAACCTTGTTGGTTGGTGGAGAGTGGTGTGTGTTTGTTTGGAGCTAGTGTGCATGGCTATGTTTGTGGCTTGGCCTGAAGTGTGCTTGTTGATTGTGAAATGGACAGCACCTCTGGCCCTGGGCTGTACACAGCCCAAGCAGGCCAAAACAGGCTCTTGTCCTCTCCGCCTTTAGCCTCCACACCAGGGTTGAGACGCCCCGGTGAGAGGTCTTGTGAAGGCTGCTGGGGAGGTCAGCTCACTCTCTCTCAGCCTCCTAGGCTCACCTGCAGGCCCTGCCAAGTGGTCTCCTAGTAACAGGCAAATGAGTGCCCCTGGTGGAGGGGTTGTGCAACTCTCTAATCCACAAGCTGTGTCTGGAGAGCAGGTAAGAAGGAAACTGGAGAGTTGTGTTAATGGCTGGCAGAAATGCACAAAAATCACCAACTTCGATGATGTGACTTTTAGAAATAGCCCAGTTTAACATCAAAAATGCCAGCCTATAGATCTAAACAAGCACAAGGTGTACACAGCTATTGGGCTAATAGGCAGACCCAGGAACCTGTGAGCAGAGAGTAATGGGTTCAGATAGAGCAGGTGGGAAAACAGAGGAAGACAGAGGCTGCAAAGAGGGCAAGCAGAGCAGACAAAGGGGAAAATAACCCCATAATGGGGGGAGATCTGGAACGCAATGCAGGATCAGAGATGAACAAGGGGTGCAAAGCAGAGGATAAAGAGAGGAAACCAGAGGCTGCAAAGAGGGAAAGCAGCAAACAAAGGGAAGCAAAATTCAGTTTGCGAAAAAAAGCATATACTCTCTTAGAAAAAATTGTTCTTCTCAATTCAATATGGTGGAAAATTACTCCCTCTTTACCTTCACTTCCTATTCCAAAACATGGGACTCTTCAGCATATAAAAGGAGACTGAGCAACAAAATTCGTGTGTTGCAACATCACTCTTCTACTTGCTGCTCACTCCAGGAGGGTCTAGTCTTCCTTGTTCTTCAGTAACGCAATCCTAATCTCATCGGCCTCATGCTGTTGATTGGCCTGTTTTTCCTGAGGGTTTATTTAGCTACATGAGATTGTTGTCTGAAAGGCAAATGGCGTTGCAGCGCGCGCAATGTAATTCGTTGTATTTATTTATTTATTTACTTAACTCCGGCAGTATGCCAGAGTTTACTACCCCCACCCGGCCTCACCCCCGCCCTGCCTCACCACCACACAGCACTCCCTCGAGGAGCCACCACTGCAGGGGAGGTGAATACCCACAAAAAGAGGAAAAGGAGGAAGAGGTCAGTTTGTAAGAAAACACACCACTCTAGGAATATGTAAGGTTTTTATAAAAATGCCCTCACCCACTAGATAGTGGCATGCTTCCTTATAGTGCTGTTTTTTTTTTAACTCTGGGCACTTTACCACTGCTGTTCAGTGCTAAAGTGCAAGCGCTCCCTGTGTACATTTTGATTATGATTGACTAACCATGATTAGCATATTTGATTTACTGGTAAGTCCCTAGTAAAGTGCACTGCATGTACCAGGGGTCTGTAAATCAAATGATACTGGTGGGCCTGCAGCACTGATTGTGCCACCCACATTAGTAGTCCTGCAAACAGGTCTTGGGCCTGCCACTGCTGTGTCTGTGAGTGCAGTTGCAAACTGCCATGTTGACCTGGCAAGTGCACCCACTTAAACAAACACAAAAAATGGTATGATACCCTCAGAGAAATGCTGTTTGCTTAATCAGCAAGTCAGTCGGTTAGTACCAGAGACCCAATGAGTTCTCCTTGTGCTGCTAGTTGTTTGTTACCGAAATTCAAGGCGATTCCTAGAATTGGACGAGGATGGCTCACTCACGTAATGTGACATGCTTCATCATTTGCCACCTCGTCCCACCCTGGTAAGCTGTTACTACCAGGGCAGATTCAACCTCAGAATGGGGCTTTTCTGAGGGAGTTCGTAGATATTTCTTCTCTCAGTACAATGGTTTAGGTCCAGTTTATGACTTTAAAAAACCATGGGATAATCCATTAAAGTATCCTTTAATTTGGTGGTGTCCCTACTTGATTAAAAGATTACCAAGGGGTAAATACAGGAGGCATACTTAGGTAGCGTTGTGATTGGTCTGAGCGCCGTGGTTCAGCACTCAGAAAGGGATTGGGAGGCAGTGCATGTTCTCCACCCAGGCTATACAATACAGCCTACTGAAGAACATGCAAAATGCTCATGACTGTAAGGCCGGCCCAAGACGGCCGGGCAAACGGTCATGCACACTTAAGAGAGTGCTCACCACTCCTCCCCCTGCTCTACTGTGACAGCCCAGCCCACCCCTAACCAGCTGAGTAGTGAAGGAAAAATAAAATGATAATAACAATGCGTTATTTTTTCCTTTTTGACCTGCTTACAGGGCAGTGGGCGACTCTCCGCCACCTTAGTGGAGGAGCCGCTCCTGCAGTGTGCAAACCTCTGCCAACTAGAGACCCCCATTTCTACCAGGGCCTTTAGAAGACACTTTGTTTTTATCTTTAGACTGTTCACCATTTTTGCCTTTCTTTTAGTCACCCCCACCATGAGTTGTCTTGGTTACCCTAGTCTTGACCCAGTGGTCGGTCTTCTTTCCCAATTCTTGGGGAGAGGCTGGACCTAGGTCCACCAAGTACTTATGGAACTTTCCAGAAACACAGTTACTTAACAGATGCTCTTTCATAATAAGATTATAAAGCCCTTCATAATCTTGCACCTTGTTACCTATTAACTGACCTCCTAGTGTTTTGATTGAGAAGTCAACAAAATCTACCCAGGTCTGACTCAAGGTTTTACAAGCTTCCCTGAACCTGATCATGTACTCCTCAGTGGTGAGTCCAAAGCCCTTAATAATTCATGAGGTCATAGGACTCAGCATCTGCCTCATTCAGTGTCAAGAGTCCATCCCTACACTCTCCTGAAAACAGCTCCCAGGGTAGAGAGCCCCAATACTTCTGGCTGAGTTTCCACATTTTACAAGCCCTCTCAAAGGCTGTAAGCCATGTGATGATATCATCACCCTCTACAAATTTGGGGACAAACTCTTCCGGGATTTTAGGGTCAAAATCTTAATCTTTCTCCTTATTTATAATTGTGCTGCCACCAGAGATGGGTCAGAGGCCCATCTCACCTCTTTTTTTCCATGCCGAAGAGCTTGGCCTCAAGGGCTATTCCTTCAGCTACTTTTTTGAAGTTCAGGATCCTCATCCCCAACTTCATCTGATGTACTACTATCAGTACTCACAGTAGAGGTGCTGCCAGTGGAAGGGTTCAAGGACTCAGTATCACTGACACCTGCATCATCTATGTCACATTTGCATTTGTATCTCCTTCTGTTGGCATAGCACTATCATGCTCAGCAAGCAGAGTCTAGAGATGGGCATTTGTAGGCCTAGTCCACATGGCAAGGTTCCATGCTTTGCAGAGGCCCTTAAGCTGGGTCAACTAAGTTTCAGGTTGAGCACATGGGTATTGCCCTCCGCCTTCAACATGGTTTTAGGATCATTTGGGACCTTTTTAGAAAGTTAGAAAAAATATTTCAACTATATTTTTGAAAGACCTAGCTGTCTAGGGTAGTTTTACATTTCTAAAATAATTGGACTGGGGGACTTAACCAAGGCCCTAACAGTACAGTTTTAAAAAGGTGGGAAAATCAACAAAATAAAATAAAAAACACTTCGGACTAATTTTAGTTGTGGATTTACTTCATGGAATCACCTATTGACCAAGTGGTCTCAGCAAATGCAAAGTGGATAGGTCAGCTGGGCCCTGTGCGCCTTGGAACCTTGCTCTTGTTGGTCTTGCAGGATGAGGGTGCAAAATCAGGCCAGCTGGGCCACTCTGGGAGTGGGTCTATATGATACTAATGTCCATCAATGGCTGCTTTTTCTTGGAGTCGTTGGAGTCCTGACTAGTCTCTCACGATCTCTGCTTGCTGCAAGGGGTCTGGTAACTCGGCTATTGGTCTTGTGCGGCTCCAGTTGGTCCTGGTATTCTCTCACTTGGTGGGGGGACAGATCTGACCTTCAGGAGAACAGGGTACTCTTCCTGGAGGTCTGCTGCGTCAGGCTGGCCAGTGACCCGCAGCACAGTAAACCGGACTTTGTATTTCAGTGCCCGCGGACTGCAGGGAAGTAGCTCCTCTACTCCAAGGGAGATTGCTTGGCAATTTTTGAAGGGCTGGCAGTCTCCCAGGGTTCTTGGGAGCGGGTCAGCTGCAGGACAAGTCTCTGGGTTGAGATTGTTGAGACTTAGTGCGACAGGCAGGGTTTGGCACCAAAGGTCCACAGCGCTCTTCCGTTCTTGCTTTTTCTGGTAGCTCTCGGTGTTCTTCTATTCTTGATCCATCCAATCTGAGTTCCTGTTGTCAGGGGTGCCCCTAAATACTCACTTATGGGGCATTAAGGGGAGTGACAGGTAGTAGCCAATGCGCATCTTGCCTTTAAGCTGTACAAACATTCTATATGTCCACCTCCTGTGGGAAGTGGGCATAACCCTAACCCAGAGAGCCTAATTGCACCAATCTCAAGATGGTGGAATTCTAAAAGTCATGTCCACATCAGGTAGCCCACCATGGTACTAGCTTGAGAGGGGGACACGTCTCCTAACTGGCCAATGTTCCTGCCTGTCCTGTTGCCAAATGGTTCCAGGGCAGGGGGTGGCATTTCCGCTGTCTGGGGAAGCCTTTGGTCGCATATCAAAAGCAGCAGAAGCCTTTGAAGCCTCCTGCCTTGATATGCTGATCCTGCTTGGAGGAGGTGACAACAGCTCTGGCCAAAGCAGGCATTTTTTCTGCCCACAGAGAGTGCTGTCTCTCACCTTCAGGTGGGTCAGAAACCTGTCTGTGGTGTCTGTGGTGGCAGGCTGGTCTTCACCAGTCAGCCAGCACATTAGTAGTTGGTAGGTTTTCAGGAAGCACCACTAAGGTGTCCTCTGGGTGCATGCATTAATAAATACAACACTAGAATCAGTGTGGGCTTATTAATACAAGATGTTTGATACCAAACATCTCTAGTTTCAGTGAAGCCATCATGTATCTGGGGAACTCGTAAACACCAGTGTCCAGCACATGTTCTTAAAAGGGCTTCCCTGGTCACTTGCAGTATCTAAGAATCGACTTAGACATCACAGGGGCATCTCTGCTCATGCAGACATGCCCACACATGCAGTAAAGTGCACCCTGCCTTAGGGCTGTAAGGCCTGCTGTAGGGGCCACTTAAACTATACTGCATGCAGTGTCGGTAGGCGTGGCACACTGGAGGTGTGCCATGTCATGTGTTCACTTTTCTCTGCACCATGGCACACAGCCTACAATGGCAGTCTGCATGTTGGTGCTGAAGGGTCTGTTAGGGTGGCACAATACATGCTGCTGCCCTTAGGAACCCGCTATAGCCTCCTTGCCTTAGGTACCAGTGGTGGTTCATTTATTAGGGTCTTGGAAGGCGGGCTAAAGGTATTGCCAATTGGGGAAACATTAGTACCATTTTAGGGAACAAGATCTGGCATAGGGGACCTGGAATGCAGGAACCCAGTGCACTTCTGTCCAAATTGCATCAGACACCAGGAGAAAAAAGTGGGGGTGACGATGTTGAAAAGGGGCCCTTTCCTACAGCCACTACCTTGAAAATCGGTACACCCATGCACAACACTGTGTCACAGACACCAAACACCATCAACATGCCCTGTGTCACGAGGCTGACTTTGAGTCCGTTCTGGCTCTGTAGCCAACAACACTAACCATTCTGAGACATGAAAAGTCGAATTACAAGTCCATCATGCTTAGCGGGTGTGATTCAAATTGGCTGAAATTGACCTGGATGAGAAAACCATTTGAAAACTTTGCCTTTTCAAATTGGCTGAAGAAGTTTCTGCAGGTGAAAGGTGGTGCAAAGCATTCATATGAAAGGCACCCCCTTTTCATAATATCATGACCACATGGGTTCAGGGAAGGGCCACACTCAGTGAAATGGTAGCCTGTGACTCAGCTTTGCAGATCCATACAGGCAAGCAGCCTGCTTGTTAAGGCACGCATGCTAATAAAGGGAAGCAAAATGCAATTAACCAAATAGAGCCATGTAGATTCTTCCAATGTAAAGAACAGCAATTTACAAGGAAATCACTTTATAGAGCCCACTGATTATGGCTCCTACATCTACACTACTTCCTCCAAATCCTACAGCTATGGTTCGTCAAAGAAATGCACTGATCTCTGCTTGAGGTCGCCTCCCCTTTGCCATGCACCTTCACCCAGCTATAGACCGTTTCTGGTCTTATCGATGTGATCTTAAAGGGGTACTTGGACAAGGAGGGTTCACTGCCTCCTCACCCCTGCATCTTCATCCTGTCATGGGTCGTCAGGCTTATGGAGCTGGTCTTAAAGGGGTGCTGGGACAAGAAGGGTCACCACCTCCTCGTCCCTGGATGTTCACCCGGTCACCTCGTTAGGTCGTATGGATGTGGCCTTAAAGGGATGCTGGGACAAGAAAGGCCAACACATCCTCGTCCCTGTATCTTCACCCTGTCATAAGTCCTATCAAGCTTACGGATGTGGTCTTAAAGTGGTGCTGGGACAAGAAGGGTCACCATCTCCTCGTCCCTGGATGTTCACCCGGTCACCTCGTTAGGTCTTATGGATGTGGCCTTAAAGGATGCTGGGACAAGAAAGGCCAACGCGTCCTCGTCCCTGCATCTTCAGCCTGTCATAGGTCCTATCAGGCTTACGGATGTGGTCTTAAAGGGATGCTGGGACAAGAAGGGTCACCACCTCCTCGTCCCTGGATGTTCACCCGGTCACCTCGTCAGGACGTATGGATGTGACCTTTAAGGGATGCTGGGACAAAAAAGACCAACGCGTCCTCGTCCCTGCATCTTCACCCTGTCATAGGTCCTATCAGGCTTACGGATGTGGTCTTAAAGGGGTGCTGGGATAAGAAGGGCCATCGCTTTTTCGTCCCCGGATCTTCACCCGTGTATAATGGATGCACAGACAAGATGGGAAGACAGGAGCGGTCCTTGGCATGCTAATGCATGCAGAGGTTGGTGGCATCATTTACAAAGCCAGCGATCCCTGCAGAGCACACTTAACCTTGCAGCCGGTTTTCTAATTGCATCGAGTTTCCATTTATTTATTATCTTATCTACGCTGTGCTTCGGCGGTTCTTCACCTCCCGCCCCCTTCGTTTGCCAAGACTCACACGGCATCAGAGGCTTAAAGAGAGGTCGGCACACTGAAGAGAATCAGGCACTGGGGTGCGCAGCTGGGGGTGGGGGCGTCAAGAACAGGTCCAGTGATTATCAGCAGCAGGCTTTAGCATTCCCCCGCTCCCCCCCCCCCCCCATGTGGTAAAAACAATTACAGATCTTTTAAAAATCACATTACTTTGAGTTTGGGCTCCGTATCACTCACTGTTCATTTACAGGCTGCAGCCTCAGGTTTTGCATACATATTGGATATTAACACAAGCATTGTCAAAGCCAACAGATCTTTGTTTACTGTGCTAGTGCTTGAAATGTTAGCACATTAGAGATATACACACAGGAGGGATAAAGTGACAAGATCATCAGAGTCAAAAACCAGGACAGATATTGGTCCCCCATAATGGTCACTAAAGGACTAATTCCAGGCCTCTTTTAAGAAAAAAATATATATATTGAGAGTACCCACCCCAAGTGTTCGGCGGTTGTGTGGCAAAACTTTGGAGAACTACAGACTATGTTGTAGACGCCAGAACAATGCTTACCTGAATATTGCCTGGCTGTCATCGATGGACGGCGACTTCTCAGGGGACACACTGTTTGCTTAGGCGGTGTGCACAGGCGAGCATCGGGATTCCTGGCGGTTGGGTGAAGGACCCAGGACACTGCGACCCGCCCATATTTACATCAAAGCCTTCACGAACTAGGCGGCCGTGGGGAGAAGGGAGCAGACACCGCCCACTGGGGCAAGTACTTATGTTGGTGTCTGCTCCGCCTGGACCTGGACTCTTGGGTTCGTCTTTTCCCAGTGGCACAACGTCATCCCTGCCTCAACCAATTGAAATGAGGCAGGCAGCTTAAAGGGAGGGCGGGAGAACCGTGAATTGTTTGGCAGCATTTGAGAAAGCTAATATAGCGAAACGCGTCATGCGAAGCCAATTGGAAAATAAAAGCAGTTTGACCTGAAGTCCTGTGTGTGCTCTGCTTCCTTTGCAAAAAAGAGGGGAGATTTGGTGGATGTTGGTGCGAGCCACGAGCACCTCGAGAGTACCCACGCCCGCGCTGGGACACTTCCGAGTAGCCACGCGCGTTACAAATGGTGCATAACAGAACAAGTGTCCGGCGGTTGTGTGGCAAAACTTTGGAGAACTACAGACTATGTGGTAGACGCGGGAACACTGCTTACCTGAATATTGCCTGGCTGTCATCGATGGACGGCGACTTCGCAGGGGACACACTGCTTACTTAGGCGGTGTGCACAGGTGAGCATTGGGATTCCTGGCAGTGGGGTGAAGGACCCAGGACACTGCTACCCCGCCCATATTTACATCAAAGCCTTCATGAACGAGCCGGCCATGGGGAGACGGGAGCAGACACCGCTCACTGGGGCAAGTACTTACGTTGGTGTCTGCTCCGCCTGGACCTGGACTCTTGGGTTCGGCTTTTCCCGGTGGCACAACGTCAGCACTGCCTCAACCAATTGAAATGAGGCAGGCAGCTTAAAGGGAGGGCGGGAGAACCGTGAATTGTTTGGCAGCATTTGAGAAAGCTAATATAGCGAAACGTGTCATGCAAAGCCAACTGGAAAATAAAAGCAGTTTGACCTGAAGTCCTGTGTGTGCTCTGCTTCGTTTGCAAAAAAGAGGGGAGATTTGGTGGATGTTGGTGCGAGCCACAAGCACCTCGAGAGTACCCACGCCCGCGCTGGGACACTTCCGAGTAGCCACGCGCGTTACAAATGGTGCATAACAGAACAAGTGTCCGGCGGTTGTGTGGCAAAACTTTGGAGAACTACAGACTATGTGGTAGACGCGGGAACACTGCTTACCTGAATATTGCCTGGCTGTCATCGATGGACGGCGACTTCGCAGGGGACACACTGCTTACTTAGGCGGTGTGCACAGGTGAGCATTGGGATTCCTGGCAGTGGGGTGAAGGACCCAGGACACTGCTACCCCGCCCATATTTACATCAAAGCCTTCATGAACGAGCCGGCCATGGGGAGACGGGAGCAGACACCGCTCACTGGGGCAAGTACTTACGTTGGTGTCTGCTCCGCCTGGACCTGGACTCTTGGGTTCGGCTTTTCCCGGTGGCACAACGTCAGCACTGCCTCAACCAATTGAAATGAGGCAGGCAGCTTAAAGGGAGGGCGGGAGAACCGTGAATTGTTTGGCAGCATTTGAGAAAGCTAATATAGCGAAACGTGTCATGCAAAGCCAACTGGAAAATAAAAGCAGTTTGACCTGAAGTCCTCCGTGTGCTCTGCCTGCTTTCTTCGCAAAAAAGAGGGAGATTTGGTGTATGTATATATATATATATATATATATATATATATATATATATATATATATATATATATATATATATATATATATATATATATATATATATATATATATATGTATGTATATATATATATATATATATATATATATTACCTACTGGCAGTCGCCAGTAGGTAGTTGTAGTTAGGACCTTGTTTCTATCCAAAAGCGTTTTTTGTTTTCCCAATGACTTTGGCGACGGTTGACGAATCTTCGTGAAATTCTTAAAACTAGTGGGGCGCTCTGGTCAGCTCTTATCCTGAAAGTTTCGGGGTGATTTGTCAAACGGGGGCGAGAAAAAAGGGAGTCCCAAAACGCGTTTTCCCCATGTTAATTTCCATAGGAAACTTTAGACAAAGCTACAGCCCGAACTGCTGAACGGAACTACACCAAATTTGGCAAAAAGGTAGCCCTTGGTTCAGAAAGAGACCTTTTTTTTAAAAATGATGTAAATCCGTTCAGTAGTTTTTGAGAAAATCAAGAAATAAAGATAGTGATATCTATGGCCGCGTTGGATCCCCTCACCCTGCAGATCATGAGCTGCATTCTAATTGGCTGTCAACACTTCGAAGTGTTGGCAGTCATCTTGTGCCTTGGTAGAACCGAGGCACCATAAAACAGTAAAACAAACGCGCAAAACAAGAAAAGGGCGCAGGGTAGAAACACCCTGACCCCCTAGGCCTGCTCAAAGGGACCCACAAGGACCTCCAAAGCCTTAAAAAGCATTTTTTTAAAAAAACAAATCGGCCGAATTCGCGCTCGGTGCCCCTCCTCACTCCTCCCACACTGATGTGAAACACACTGTTTACTGTGGTTAGTGCAGGATCTTCATTGTTAAAGTTAAGGAAACTGCTGGTGACCATGCACGTCAATTCACCAAAATGCCAGGGGTAGCAGAAGTGATATCACATGCCCTTTGACCTTCACTTTCACTCACACACACATGCTTACATATAAACACATTCACATTCACACTTACCCACACACACTCTCACATAAACACACTGTCACCCGCAAGCACACATACACCATTCATTTAAAAGCATTTTTTGCATACCTCAGCTACCAGAGAGGCTCATATATAAACATATATATAAATATTACCTACTGGCGGTCGCCAGAAGGTAGTTATAGTTAGGACCTGATTTCTATCAAAAAGCTGATTTTGATTTGCCAATAACTTTGGCTTCGTTTGACGAATCTTCATGAAATTTTCAAAACTAATGAGCCATTCACTTCAGCTGCTGTATTGACAATTATGGGGTGATTCGTCAAGTGGGCCGAGAAAAACGAGGGGTGTCCCAAAACGCTTTTTCTCCATGTTAATTTCCATCAGAAACTTTAGACAAGTCTACAGCCAGACCTGCTGAACAAAATTACACCAAAGTTGGCAAAAAGGCATCCCTTGGTCCAGAAAGCACTCTGTTTGCTAAATGGTGTAAATCCGTTCAGTAGTTCCTGAGAAATGTAAACATTTCTTAGATATACAACTGTGGCCGCTGTGATTCTGCGAACCCTCTTGATCTCATGTCTGAGATCTGATTGGCTGCCAACACTTCAAACCAGGAAGTGTTGGCAGCCATATTGTGAGTCCGTACTTTGTTTACTTTAAGCCTCTGGGTAGGCCAGGTCCAGGGGGCAATTAAAAATAAAGATGCAGGGCCCATGCGGGACCCCACAGCCGCGGGACTAATAGTTGGAAGTGCAGGGGCTGTGCGGCCCCGCCACAGCCCCGGGGACCACTACCTCCCGGGGTTCTATTTAAAATAATGTGTGGGGCAGGTTCCAGCCCTCCCACCCAGCAACGGGGGCCACCACCTCCCTGAGGCTATATTTAAAGATAATATGTTGGGGGGCTCCATCCACGGGGACCACCACCTCCCCGGGGCTTAATTACTTTTGATGGAGCCCCCCTCGTATAGCCGTAAATGGTCCTGGAGATCGCCATCCCTCAGGGTCGGCTCTGGCAATGTCCCAGGGTGCACACCCTAGGGACATTGCAGTTGCCATCTCATAGCAAACAAGTGCTCTGATTTGAGCAAGGGAGAGCATTATGCTATTGTTTGCTCAAAGAGAAGCACTTTGCTTTTTACACCTTGCATGTCAGCAGCTCCCTTGTGGTAAAAAGCAATGTCGGCTCCCACAGGAGGTGGGAGCCGGCCAGGACTGCAGGGGCCTTCAGGCTCCCCCCATGGTCCCTGGCCAGAAATGGCCAGGCCATAGGGGATGGGGTCCCCGTAACCAAAATTGGTCTGGGAAGGGGGGCCGCGCTGCCCCCCTCCCCTTTAAAAATTAAATTTAAACAAAGGCCTTGGCCTGGGGGATGTGGTCCCTGGGCCCAAAATATGCCTCTGGAGGGGGCAGCGCAGCCCCCTGCTACCCATTTAATTTCTATAGAAGGTGGTAGAATGGCTCAGGCCCGGGGGATGGGGTCCCCGGGGCACAAAGTGTCAAGGGAAGCCGGGCCACACAGCCCCCTTCCTAAAATAATACAAACAAAAAAATAGGAAGCCAGCACCCGCCCTTTTCTCCACTACTATGCATACGCGCCTCCTGGCACGCTCTTGGTTGAGGAATAAAGTGGCCTTCACTGCTGAGGGTCCTTAGGGGCCAACTAGCCCACCTGTTACCTCCAGTAAGCCCCACATGGTGGGATTGCTGAGATTCACCATTAGTGTAATAATATAATTGGCAGGATACAAAGAGAGTGCAGCCTCAGCCCAACTGACGTCCATAAGGACGAGCTGCCACCTCTTAGGGTAGGAGTCTCCAAGGCAGTGCCAGGTGTAGGAAGGGGAAAGACAGGGGTTGCAGCTGCGACCGCTGGCGACCCCTAAATGACGTCCATGCTGAAGACAAGTTTTTTTATACAGTAAACTCCAATTCATCTGAAGCAGAGTTACCTTATGTTCATGCCATAATTCCGAGTTATAAATTAGTGCTAAGATGCTCCTCAAGAGTGCACGTATGCGCTGTACAGCTACCCTTAAGTAAATAAATAAAAACAATATGTAAATTCCTCACTGACACATAATTCACATGGATAGGAAGATCAGAGCCCCACGTGGGCTGGTGTGTGTGAAAAACAGTAAAGCCTGACAGTGTTTTATATAACACAATATTTAAGCCCCATTTGGCTTTTCTTAGATAACAATAACACCTCCTCTCCCTGTATGCAATAAAACAAGCAAGTCTGATCTGAGATGGGGTAATTAGGAGGTCACACTTATTATCTAGTGTCAAGCACATTCTATTTGATAATCACTATGCACAGTGTGTACCTCTAGGTACCATCTTTGGGTTATGGATACCTGCAGAGTCAGTGAACAGATGCTTCAAAAATTCCCTGATCAGGCACAATCTCAACCCTTTCTATTAGTCACATGTAGCTGGTACACCCAATCAACCATGGCAGCCCATATCAAGTTCAATGTAGTGAGCTAAATGAGCCCTTTCTATCTAGGCCATGCAATATGTCTGCTTTTGCTGTGAAACTCCAGGATCCTATCAACCTATCAGGTACTCATTCACTTTATTGCATGAGTTATATTGCATGACAAATATCCTGCACCTCCCACAGCGACCTAACCACTGCATCACAAGGTAAGTATTGTGTGAGTAGATGTGGAGTTAAGAATAGTAAATATATACCTTCCTTGACAATGTGGAGGCAGAGGATGTAATATGGTTGTGGGTCAACAATGATGACCTTAATGTAGTGTCATACAGCCGCCTATCATCCTATGTACTGTTATAGTCCTTTTGTACATGTCTTATGTTCAAAATCTTATTGCCGCCTAATAAATAAATAAATCCACCTTGCATGAACTGGACGTTTACCAGCTCATTGTCTTAGACTGGGCCTCTTTACCCCAAGAAAGGGTTACATAATTCTCTGCTATGGGAATGGATTTCAGATTTGTGGCTCTTATCTGGAAATCCATTTAGTGTCCTTGACTTCCATCTGATATTTCTTGTCCTAATCAGTTCCCTAGTTGTCAAAATGGTATTTCAGTAGGAATCTTGATGAATTAAGCAATTATGTATGTATATGACATTTCAATAGTGCAAACCTAGCCATAAGGCAGGGGGTTACTTCACAGGCAAGAATCTAATGTTTAGGTAGCGCTCCTTCTCAGCTGCACCTGTGACTACTGGGAAAGGTGACATTCTCACTCACCCTCATATCCATTCTTGCATTTGGTCTACAGGAGCGCTGGTCTAGCCGATGTGGGTCCAGTTACTGGGATAGTAGCGGATAGAATATCACAGTAGTGTTTGAGGTCTGCTCTATACTGTGTTAGACATTTTTATGGGAGGACTGAAATGTATTAGAATATGTAGATCCAAATATGGGAATGTTATGTTGTGATGCTGGGTGGGATTTAGAAGCATTTCCAGAGCTGCTGTCACAGAGTCTCAGGCCTGTGAGGGCAGGCAATGATGCTGGTTGAGATTGTGGTGCATGAGAGGATTTGTGTGTTGTTCTCAGTTCTGAGACAGCAGATTAGAGCTGAGGTACTGATGTGGGTCCTAGTAAAGGGAAGGCAATGCGTGCTGTGGGGCAGGTCTGGTGAGTATTGGAAGAACAGCTCTGCCTGGGTTTCAGTGGTGGCATCTCATTCGCTGTTGCAGATTCGGTTTGATGTCCTTTGGAATTCTTTTATGTGGGTACCAGTAATGGCACACCAGGACTTCTGAAGTTAAGGTTAGAGGTATATCTAAGGTTCTTCAGTGCAGTTAGCATAGTAACATTACATATGTATTTGTAAAGCACACGTTCACCTAGAAGGGTATCCAGGCCACTGAATAACAGATGTTTACTGTTACCTAATTCAATTGTACTCATTTTTTCAACCTCAGAAGGATAAAAGGCTGAATGAACCAACCGGGAATTGAACCTGTGACCATGAGGTCGAACACAGTCCCCTTTATTGGACGCATTAGTGCACTAATCCACCAGAGTGCTTGGGACACTTTATAGGAACAGCAAGGTGTGCAACAAATCCCTTTAAAAGTGCATCGGCCTTGCAGCAGTGTGGTCATCAGTACTAACATCAGTGACGTAAAGGAGGGCATATGTTGTGTTACACATCAAAAAGTGAATACTAAAGGTTAAATGTGCAATTTTTGGTTAAAAAAGTAAATCCGATATTCTTGATTTTCTTGCTTCGCGTCTTTCAACATGCAGGTGTTTTAAAGTTTGAAAAAAAGGTTAAAACTAAACATTCATCACTTTGAATCCAAGAATGGAAATTCCAACCAGATTTTGATGCCTATGGTGGACTTCAGTTCATATAAAACGAACCACAATGGCTTTTATTTCCAAATCAAAGTCTTTTAAATTAGACCATTTGTTCTTGTAGTACCCCTCCGACACTTGGATCCCCCCGCCCCACATGGCAGCCACTACAGCATGGACATACCCTTTACCTGGCGAATGGATGTGTGTGTGTGTGCACATAAGCGTGCAGGAGTGTGTGTGTGTGGGTATATATATATATATATATATATATATATACATACATACATACATACATATAGCTTTTCTTGGTTTGAGCACCGTTGGGTACTGTGATAGCTGACTATATAATATTTTTGCCTGTATGGGCCATGTTGGGGCCATATTGGAAGTTCTGTGCAGTGTGCTCTTTTTGATGTGGGTGTGCAGATTATAATAGTATGGATTGCTGTTAGAAATATACTGACATATATATATATATATATATATATATATATATATGGCATAAAGTTGAAGATATATTTGGCTGGTCCAATACATACACTAGAGGAAAAGTCTTCATAGGTAAATGTAATGTCAATGCATATTTTCACATTCACCTTCTTTTGTTTCTCCACAGTGAAAATACTTTTCCTTGCGGAGAAATTCCTATACACTATGTCTCATTAAACATGGGGCGTCCCTTTCCCACGTAGACACTATAAACCCACTCATTCACGCATTCCAGGATGGGAAGCTACCTTCAAGGGGAAGGCAACTATCCACTAACTTACCAGCTTGTAGATGTTTGAATACTTGTGTAGGTAGACCCACCTAAGACGCCCATAGACCTGCCACTAATCCTAAATGTGTGATTGTGCAGTTCCATCATACTGTCAGAATAACTTCATTCACAAATACCATTTGCATGGGCTGAATTCCATCTGTTCTGATTGTGTGAATTAGTATATGGAATAGCTCTCTTTGCGCGCCAACCCAAGTCACTGATGGTGATGGGCCTAATGATCATGTTTTACAATCTGGGAGTAATTTATGCCACTGCATGAGCTAGTGACGTACATGCGCTGTTTGAAGCCTTGAAATTATAAAATATTCCATTGCCACGTTCTACGTCTCCATTTCAAGGTGTCAGCTTATAGTCAGGTGAAACTTGCACATCTGCTAATTAGCGAACTCTGCACAATTTCAAATTAGGAGGTGTGCAATTTACAGCTGACTTTTGCATCCTAATCGTCATCAGTCCCACAAGAAGCATAAAAGTTTCTGTGAATCAACCGGTTGCCATTAACTGTTTGTACCACAACAGAGACCTGGCATTCAGGGTCGGACAGGGACAGAAAATAGCCCCAGGCACTAACATAAAAGTGACCCCTATAAACAAATAAAATAGCAAAAAAATGTAGCCCACATTTGTAAATTGGGGGAATTGTGAACTTGTAAAGATGCACGGTATAGATGCTTTGCAAGGTATGGAAGACTGCATGGATTTGAGCTTGCTGTAGGCAATGTTTGCTTCAATTTCAGGAAAATAAACAGAACAAGTCAAGCCCGGGCTGGCCGTACTGGACATCCTGCGTTTCCCTGAAAGGCTGGAAGGGTGGGGGCCAGTTTTGTTACTGGGACGGTTTTTGTAGCAGTGAAGCAGTTTTGAAAGCACCTGCTGCAGAGTTCCTTGTATATCCAGTAGTTTCAGACAACAATAAAAGTGTCAAGATAACTCTGGTGATTAATGTACCTGCTATAGAGAGATAGGAATTTGGTCTAGTGGCAGTTCTGACTCCTCTAAGGTAGTGCATAGGTTTACTATGCCTGCTGCACAGGACGTGTACCATGCAGAACATAGAATCAATCAGGGAATTGTAAGCGCTACTCACCCGTGAGGGTCTCAAGGCGTTGGGGGGGGGGGGGGGGGGCTAGCAGATCTGTTTAGCCGAAGAGCCAGGTCTTGAGGGTCTTCCTGAAGGTGTTCAGGGAGGGGGTCCGTCTGATGTCTGCCGGTAGCTCGTTCCAGGTCTTGGCTGCAATGTGAGAGAAGGATCTTCCGCCTGCTCTGGCTCTGTGGATGCGCGGGTTTTCGGCGAGTGCCAGGCTGGAAGATCGAAGGTTTCTTTTCTATACGTGGAAGTTGATTCTGTTGTTGAGGTATTTGGGTCCGTTGTTGTGTAGGCATTTGTAAGCGTGAGTGAGGAATTTGAAAGTGACACTTTTCTCCACAGGGAGCCAGTGGAGACTTCGTAGGTGTCTTTTAGAACAGTATTATATATGCATAGTTTAATGGGTTATTGCTTTTGTAACGGAGACTCTTTTGTTATTGTACAGTTCATAAGGTACAATCACAATCTAGCACAGTGAGCTATCAGCTGCCATTAAAGAGCTGCATGCAAACTACATGGTACAAGTTAGAAAGTTATGTTTTTTTCTGAGTCTTTCATTATTCTAATGTTGCTAAAATGGGTTTGTTTGCGTACAAATAAATTCTTATTGGTAAAAGCCACCCTAACCACTCTGCTACGTTCTGAATCCTAAATTTGTGGTTCTCCAGACCAAGCCCTATTAAATAATGCCTACCAGTATGGATGACATGAATCGTACACCTTGTAATCCTCTTTGTCTCATGTAACATTTCCTATACACTGATTTACACATGTATGATTCATTGTCTCTGTATGTATATGTGATGTAAAGTGCTTCGACACCCTACACTGGCATGAGAGGTGCTATAAAACGAATGGAATACATGTGTGATAGAGGCTGTGGAGAGAGAGGGGCACTAGTGGAGAGTAGAATACAATAACTTTATTGTACAGTTAATTAAAACTCACAATATTAAAACTTCCATCATTAAAAATCATTCAAACCTTGTTTTACACTTATATTATTCGAATAAGAAGAAAAAAGTATTTTACACACTATAAAATCGAGACAGTCTCAACTACATTGTCTGTATAGTCCTTTTCTAAGTTTATAAAGTGAATGTGCCTCTGTTTGCCGGAGCGTAATTATGACTTGGCAAGTGTCTTGGCGGACTGTTCCTTTGTTTGGTTGAAATGCTGTTGCTTGCTGTACTTCAGATGTACCGTATGGCTAGCTCGTGAGTCTTCTGGCCGCTATACCAAAGTACTTTGTTAGTCTGTAATTTAGCTGGATCTCTTCAGGTTTAAAGCACAGCTTCACAGCCTGCCTGCAACTTGTAATGCCCTTTTGGTTCCATAATACTCGGAGTAAGGCGCGCCTTATGTCCAACAGGTTTGGGCAGATGCAGATTATATGTATTAGGTCCTCTTTTCCTGTTCTACAAAGACGGCAAAGGTGTTCTTCTGTTCCCCTTTTCCAAGGTGCCAGGTGAGGTAGTATTGGTAGGATGCCGAAGTGCAGTTTTAAAAATGTGTCTTTTGTCTTCTGCGTGAGACCCGTTTTCAAGTATTCCTGCGGCTTTAAAACTTTATAATCTTTCAGCACTGTCCATCCATGAGCCCTCTTGGCCAGAATTTCTTTGTCTTCTATGGATGATATCATTTTGGTTACTTTTGTTACCACCTTTTTGAGGCTGTTATTGTCTGTGAATGACTCCCAGAGATTTGTTAACTCCAGGTACTCCAGTGATTCTAATAGATACTTCCTGGTGGGTGAGTTCTCTTGGGTGGACAGGTCGGTCCAGAGATGGGCGTTTAGAGATCCTTGCTCCGCGCCTCTGATTTTGTGCCAGCTTTTTATGTAGGCGCCTCTTCTCTCCACCGTTTGTCTCTGGAGACCAAATTCGAGGCGGATTTGGGCAGGGGACACGTAGTTCGGCAGATGGAAGATTGCCCTGTATGCTCTACTGATTATTTTGTCTAGAGCCGTCGCATCTTTCCCTTGCATGGGTTCACTGCCGTATGTGAGCATTGGCTGTAGACGTGCTCTGATCACCTGTAGAAGGGGATCCAGTGATCGATCGGGGAGAACTTTCTTCAGGGGCTTCATTGAGAAATAGAATGTTGTGCTCTTCTGACGGATGGCCTCTAGTTGGGGTTTAAACGAACCTCTACTGTCTAATAGTACACCTAGGTATTTATAATTGGCTACGTGGTCTAGCCTCTGTCCGTCGAGGAACCATGCAAGTTTCTGTGTTTTATTATGGTTCACTGACATAACTTTTGATTTGTTTAAGTTGATCTTTAATGCATTGTTTGATGAGAATTTATTGGTGGTGTCCAGAAGGTGTTGGAGTCCAATCGGAGACCGACAAATTAAGACCAGGTCGTCTGCATATAGGAGGTTTGATAGTGTGAAGTCTCCCAACCGTGGGGCATGCGATTTGGTTTTGTCCAGTTCTCCAGGAAGATCTGCGAGAAAAAGGTTGAACTGCATGGGGGGCTAGAACGCATCCTTGTTTTAGACCTTTGGTGGCAATGATTTGCCTTGAAAGGTGCGTTCCAGTTCCCAGTTTAATCTTGACCCAAGTGTTGGTGTGCAGTAGTATCAGCTGTTTTAGAAGTGGCCCGGGAATCGCCCATTTTTCCAGTTTCTGCCAGAGTTTGCTGCGGTCTACATGGTCAAACGTGGCACTGTAATCTATGAAGCATAGAAATAGCAAGCTCTTGGCTGTCCTAACCGCGTCTATCAGTAGGGTTCGCGCCATAATATTAGTTATTGTGCCCCGACCTCTGCAGAATCCGGTTTGGTTTGCTGGGATGATGTGTTTTGTAGTTGCCCAGGATGTTAATTCCTCCAAGAGGAGTCCCGCATAGTACTTTGCCTCTGTGTCAATAAGGGCGATAAGTCGATGGTTACTTGAATTGCTCCTTTCGCCCTGTTTATAGATCGGACTTATTATTGATCCTCTCCAGGATGATGGACATATCGCTGTTTCCCTAATTTCCTGGAAGACTGGCGCCGGTGTGTTGCTCCAGAAGTCAGCGTCTTGCTTGTACATTATTGGCGGGATTCCGTTGGGGCCAGGAGTGCCTTCTAGTTTCTTTTTTGATATTTGTGGATTAATCCTAACCGCTCTTGCTGCATGATTATTTTCCTTCTGTTTGAGGTTAGTTTGGAGCTTGTTGTTCCTTCCTCCTCAGGATCTCAGTCCGGTTGGAGTCGTCATATACTTCATGTTTGTGTGTTCCTGTTTTGTTACTGCTTGTGTAGATCTTAATTGTCCGAGTTTTTCCTCTGAGTGGGTCCCCCTCTGGGATTTTATAATTTAAGTGATTTGATAAGTAGTGTGCCCATTCGTATTCAGATATATGTGAATTTATTCCTTTGTGTCCTGGGCGTTGGAGGCTATGGATTGTTTTCCAGAATCTGGCACTGTTCCTCTGTTTCGAGTCGTACACGATTTTCACCCAGAGTTCCTCGTTCATTTGCCTTTTTCTTTCCCAAGTCTTCTTTTTTTGTTCAGCCTTTAGGGTTTGCAGCTCTTTTCTTTTTGCAGGGCTTCATTGTTCATTTCCGGAGCTGCCTTAGGATCTGGTTTATTTTCTGTTTTAGGTTTTTTATCTCTGGTGTAATTACCTTTCCAAATATTCTGCTTGATATGTTCCCTTTGCGGGGTTTTTGCTCTGTGGCGTATGTTGTTCCAAGGTCCATTACAAATTCTTCCCAAGCCTCTAGTGGGTTCTTTGTCAAACTTGTTATCCGGTTGAAGATTATTTTTGCATTGATTGTTAGTTGTTCTACTTTATCGGTCTTGCACCTTATCCGTCTGAAGTTGGAAGAATACTCTGTCCCGATGCTTTTTCCTGCTTCCATGTCATTCCCACTAGTGACGCCTAGTTTCACTTCTTGTGTTAGGTGGTCGCTTTGGCCGTTTTCTCCAACCTTGAACAAACTTATTATTTCAAACAGTGGTAGTGTTGCAAGGGTGAAGTCGATGTGAGAAGAAGTGGTTGAGGAAAAATACTGTTAGTGCTGGCGGTGTATCCTCTTTAAATCGACCAATTAGTACTCTTAGATTTAGCTGCTTCAGGTCTTTCAGTAGTTGGTTTGAGCATCTTGTTTGCTTGTTTGGGGAGGCTGGGGATTGGTTTGGTATTTCCCATGCAATGTTCAGTTCCAGTGCTAATTCATCTTCTGATATTTTTCCAAAAAGGTGAAGATTGAAGTCGCCTGCCAGAAGTAAGTTCTCCATTTCCCTTTCTTCTATGAGTCTTACCAGTTCGCTAACAAGTTCTCTAGCCCCTTTTAGTCTGTGCCTGGGGTGTATGTATGTATTTATTATATATAGTGGTTGAGTCACCTGGTTGTTTTCAATTGTTATTGCTATTGCCTGTATGGCACTAGGGGGAGTGATTTTTGCCTTGATTTCTTCCATTCTTCCTATTGTTAAAATTGAGGCGAGTGACGCCAGGCCTCCTGAGCAGTGACCATAGGAAGAACCTCTAATTGCTGGGTGGGTTTGAGTTGTGTAACCTTGTAGGATTAACTTCTTCTCTTCCCAGGTTTCTTGGAGTAAAATCAGATCGAACGATTTTAAATAGTTTGATGTTTCTGGGTCTTCCAGTTTGCTTGACAGACCAGATGCATATTTTAATATTAGAGGTGTCAGCTTTTGTAAAAGTTTGGCCTGGTGCCCTTTGTCACTTTGTTTCTTCTGTGATTATTGTCCGCCGTATGTTTGCCCAGCTAAAGTCTGGTTGCTGGGTTGGTGAATATTTTAAGTGTGGTAGATTGCTGTCAGGTCCTGGGGAGTAACTACGTGCTCCTTTTAAAATCAATTTGACTGTTTGCCGACATTCTTTTTTACTATTTTCTAGGGGCGGGGTGGGGTAGGCTGGTCTTTTACCTGCTACAAGCTTTATTTCCCATTGAGAGAATCTGAGCGTTTCCCCCAGGATTTGATCTGCTAAGTCTTTGTTTTCCATATTGTTTTGTCATTTCGTGTCCATGTTGGTCTGGGGAAGAGTGAAATTCAATTGCGAGCAAGTCTGTTGTGTTAATGTGTTTTAAATTTTCAATTGAGTGGATGAGTCTTAGTATATTACCCCTATTTAGGGTGTCCACTCTTCCTCTGCATTTGAATTCTGGGATAAATAGGATAATGTCTATCTCTTTTTTTCCAGGGGTCGGTGTTCGCTGATGTATGGTTGACTCGTGTTGTTTGACCCCGTGTGGGGGCTGGATTTTATTTGTTGTGTCGTAGCTTACTGTGCTGACTCCATGGTGGTCCTCTTTTGCCTGATCAATGGCTAGCTTGTTTGTGCTTTGTGCGTTTTTCTTCGTCTTTTGTTCCTGGATGGTAAAATCCTTGCGATGATTAACACTGTTTGTGGATGGGTCGGTGTTTATTACTTCTGTGTTGATGTGGGCGGACTCCTCTAGGGCCCGCTATATGACCTGTGTACCGGTTTGTATTTTTCCTGTTGGCAGATTTTCTGCGATACTGCTTCGTGTGCCATTTGCCGGTTCAGGTATGTTACTAGGTTGCTTGTGTTTGACTTGGCCGATGTCCTTCTGCTCTATCTGTTTACTTTTTGTCTCTTTAGATAATGTCGATGTCGGGGTCTCTGCTGCTTTTAAGATCTTTGTTTCTAATGATTTTTTATCTTGAGGTGATGCCTTTTTTTCTTCGATGTACTTCATGATTTCTCCTATTTGCTCTTTATCCCTAGATCCGCCAAGAGGTTCCCTAGCATCGTGGGTAGGGTAGATAGCTTATCGACTATTGGGGAACAGACACAGTCGGTTCTTACTATTTGAGATAGTTTTGCTGCTTCTTGTCCTCTTTTTATGAGGCCATTAAGATCCGCAAGTTTTCCTTCTATCCCGAAAGTTGATTTTACATTATATGATGCCACCAGGTCCTCCCATTCTTGTGACGCCAGAAAGGTCATCTCACTAGAGTGCACGAGTCCTCGTGTAGCGAGTGTGGGGGGAGATTTGCTGGGTCAATATTCCTTCGCTGTTTCTTGGAGTGTCGCCTTGTATGGTCAGTTGCTTATGTGAAGAGCTATTTTTTGCGTAAGATGTTGTGATCGCTCCATCGTGTTTGCTCAATATGTTCTGATGGGATGGGGAAATGTAGATGGAGGATGACTGACCTCTTGAGTCATTGGGACTCTGGTGCTCCGGGAGCCCTTCTAGTTCTGTGGCCCTTTTGCTCTCGTTCTCCATCTCGGTCTCGGTCACGAGCCCCCTAGAGTTTTTTCCCTGATCCCTGAGTCTTTTGGTGAGTTGTTTTGGCGGCTGGCTCCCTCAGTTGCTTCTATGGTGTCAACAACTTGCCCCCATTGAGCTCCATCCCCCATTATACTTCTCCAGTGGGCTATGGACTCCATGTGGTTTTTGAACGTGTGTATTTCTACGGCTGTTGTTCTTGATGTTTGGGGTAATGGACTTTCTGCTCCAGCGGGTCGCAGTGGGGATTGTAGACCCATTATGGTGTCATTGTTTGAGTAGATTGCTTTGCCTGGGTCTTTTAGAAATGTGAATTTCGTATAGATTTTTGGCTGGTAGTAGTTTGTAATCTTCCTTGGAGGTTGTCCTTCTATGTTTATAAGTTCGTACGGGTTTTTTCTTTTGTCACTTTTGGGTGTTACGTTTAGCTGGTTTGCGTTTTTTTGCTGTTATGGATGATGGACCGTTTTCTTTATTGTAGTTACTTTATTCGATATAGCAAAAGTATCATTAAAGTGTAATTCATTACATATAAAACAGTTTAAAAACCCGCTACAACAATGTTTTTGGTCTTTATACAGTTAAAAAAGGATAAAAAAGCAAAATAGATATACATACAATATTTACACACGCCCCCGTTACATGATATAATGAAGAGTAATATTCGTACAGGGTCAGGGGGATGGGTGGTTAGCTTGTGATTGGTGCGCCTTGAGGAGCTTGCGTCTTATCCTCCAGGCCCAGCCCAGGTATTTAGCAGTCCCACAGATAACACTAGGGACTGATGTTTCGTAGGTCAGGATGCGCAGCGCCACCCTAGAAGACCTAGTACCCAGGTTATTATTACAAGCCGGTTTCAGCTATCTTAATCTTGGTTGCCTGTACGCCTGACAGGCAAACATAAAGTGGCCAATGGTCTCTATGGGCGAGGCACAGCCTGGGCAGCCTTTTGGGCTCGCGATTGACTTCCTCCAGCTAGACTGAAACTCGTGGAGTGAAAGGGTACCATATCTCATTTTTAGATATAGTGACCTATCTCCAGGGGATTCAATCAGGTCCATAAAGGATTCCATACTGGGAGCAGGTTTCTCATCCAAAAAATTCACAGTTAGTACACCCCTCTGATTTCTTAGAGTGTCAGTCGTGACCCATTCCCAGTAGATCTTTTTTAACGTTGATTTGGGTGGAGGGAGCTGACTCTCCCAAGCCTCTTCCAAGCCTATCTTCTGCAGCTGCTTTTTTAAATTTGATACCCAGGGGATCTTGTGCTCTGCTCCAAGTTTTAATAACTCATCCAGAGCAGAAGCATAATGATGGAGTTCGGGGGACCTTCTGAGCCTTGTCCAATATAATAAAGGGCGCAGCCTAGCCACGTTGCTGATGTTATGTCTACCGAGATCACTGCGGAGTGGAACTAGCGGGGTAGACAGGGGAAGCGAGACTAAGTCTCTAAAGAACTTATTCTCAGATTTAAGCAGCTCTGTCAGATTTTCAAAACCCCACAGTTCCGCCCCGTAGAGGGCCGCTGACATGGCCTTCCCCTCGTAGACCTTGACTGACGCAGCTATTGGCCTACTATATGAGAGCCTCTGATGTTTCGCTATTGCCCCTGAGGCTCTTTTGTGGACGAGGAGCATTTTCGACAGATGGGGGCCCCATTTGAGCTTATTGTTAACCCTCACTCCAAGGTAATCAAAAGCCTCCACTAACTCCAGTGTGGTGTTATTTAGCTTAATGTTGTTCCTAAAGCTTTTTGATGGTGATAGCGTCATCAGCTTAGTTTTTGTTGTATTTATTTTCAGACCTCTAATGTCGCAAAACTGGGAGAAATGGGACAGCAATCTTTGTAGACCCATGGGGCTTTTTGATATCAGGAGGGTGTCATCAGCGAAGAGCAGGGTGGGTGTTTTTTCCCCGCACAGGGTTGGAGCATCGGCCATGTCGTCTCTCAAATGGTCTGCCACCCCATTTATAAAGAGAGAGAACAGGGTCGGGGCTAGGACACAACCCTGGCGCACCCCTTTCTCAACAGCTATCCTCTCTGTAAGCTGGCCCTGGTGTCCCCACCTGACTTTGGCAAAATTGCCTTCATGAAGGCGTTTGAGGAGGTCCAGGATTAGGGGAGGGATGCCCAGATCACACAGTACCTGCCACAGCAGTGATCGTGGGACCAGGTCAAAGGCTGTTTTTAAATCAATAAACGCCAAATACAGGCTGCCTTTTTCAATAATAACAGATTTCCAGTGTATAGTGCAGAATCTGAAAACCTGGTCAATGGTACCAACTCCCTCCCTAAATCCTGCTTGAAAGTGACTCAAAATGCCCTCCTCATCTATCCAGGCCTTGATCCTAGTCAGGAGGACTCTGCCAACCACTTTTTGTATTACATCGATTAAACTAATCGGTCTGTAGTTGGCAGGGTCCTCTCTATCCCCTTTCTTGTAGATAGCCACCACCTCCGCCCCCTTCCATGAATCCGGAACTGGATATCCTAAAGCTAAGATGTTTAAAATCCGGAGGATAAATTCTGCCCAAAGGTCTTTTTCATGGAGCAAGAGGTCGCCGGGGAGACCGTCAGGTCCAGCTGCCTTTCCCGGAGTGATCATATTGATCGCAGAGAGGACCTCTGTTAGCCCAAACTGGTCCTCAGTCTTCATGGGTGCTAAATACTCTATTACCGGGGTCTGCTCCTCTAGAGCCACACTTTCCCTGAGTGAGTAAAGAGTCACTCAAGAGGATGACTGACCTCTTGAGTCATTGGGACTCTGGTGCTCCGGGAGCCCTTCTAGTTCTGTGGCCCTTTTGCTCTCGTTCTCCGTCTCGGTCTCGGTCACGAGCCCCCTAGAGTGTTTTCCCCGATCCCTGAGTCTTTTGGTGAGTTGTTTTGGCGGCTGGCTCCCTCAGTTGCTTCTATGGTGTCAACAACTTGCCCCCATTGAGCTCCATCCCCCATTATACTTCTCCAGTGGGCTATGGACTCCATGTGGTTTTTGAACGTGTGTATTTCTACGGCTGTTGTTCTTGATGTTTGGGGTAATGGACTTTCTGCTCCAGCGGGTCGCAGTGGGGATTGTAGACCCATTATGGTGTCATTGTTTGAGTAGATTGCTTTGCCTGGGTCTTTTAGAAATGTGAATTTCGTATAGATTTTTGGCTGGTCGTAGTTTGTAATCTTCCTTGGAGGTTGTCCTTTTATGTTTATAAGTTCGTACGGGTTTTTTCTTTTGTCACTTTTCGGTGTTACGTTTAGCTGGTTTGCGTTTTTTTGCTCTGTTATGGATGATGGACCGTTTTCTTTGTTAGCTATCGGACATTCGATTGAGCAAGTTTTTGTATCCTTGATGTTCCCCTTGCTGGTGCTTTTGCTGTCCTTGATGCTAATTTCACTCGAATTGTCATTTTCTGGGGTCTCCTTACATCCGTGGTTTTCACGTGCGACTTCCTTTCTTTTTCGTTTGGGTGATGGCCTTGTTATGGATCTTCTTACTCTTCCGGACCTCATGACGATCCACCGCTTCTGGTACTGCAGGTACTGGTGAGGGGGGCCCGGCCCCCGGCTCTCCGGTTTTGCGGCTGATGTGTTGCTGCGACTTTGGCTCAGCTCGGCCGGCGTGGCGGGGGCGGCAGGGGGTTGGCAGCAGCTTTCGGCGACTTCTACGGCTTCGGCTCGGTGGATTTTCCAGTTGGGTTACAGCCGTTTAGCCGCTTAGCCGCTCTCTACTCTCCGCTCGCTCTCCTCGCTCGCTGCACTTCACTGCAGAGAATGCCACGGCTTCTTCCAAGCGCAAAATGTCCAGTTAACCTGCTCTTTTGTTAGCCTTGATCTTTTAACAGGGTTTGGTGAGTTTGAAATGTTTGGTGACTCCAATGGTGTTGGCGACTTTTGGAGAAGGCTGCGCTTGGTGATGGTGCTGGCTGGGGCGTCTGATCCCCTCTGATGGCCTTTGTCGGTGGCCCGGTCTCTGATTGTGAGGATGTGGTGCAACCAGTGGATGTTTTTCCCAGATGGCATAGAGCGGGGTGGGGGGTTGGGGGGCGAGGGGCTGACAGAAAGTAAACAGGAGGACGATCAGGAGCAGGGCACACTGGGGCGACAACAGCCGCACCCAACCTAGTTGGGCCGCTACCGCGGCACACCCGGGCACAACACTCTGCAGCCCCTGATAGCAGTGGCCGCGCTCCAGACCCTGCTCTTGCCCCGCCCGGTTCTTAACACAGCCTGCTCGCTCCTTACCGCAGGCTGCCTATGTTATAACAGAGGCAGAGGCAGCAGTCAGCAGTCCGCTGACCTCAGGGTGTAAACCGGATGAAAAACGGGTTTGGCCGCGATTCACGGATTGTCCGTGGTCCAGAATCCACGGGAGTCCCCAGGCGTCCTCAGGCAGTGGCAGTGCCAGCCCGCCCGCTCGCCTGCTCCTCGCTCGCTCCTCGCAATCCTGCACTGCCACCTAGCGTTCCGGCTGCAGAATCGGAACTCCTCGTTGTAAGTAAGTATCGGGACGAGGATGCAAGGAAATGATCAGAGACAATGTTCATATGTAAGCATAGCAATATATCTGAATATCCCGAAAGTTTAAAATGTACGTAAATCATAGGAGTAAAGCTACGTTGTAGAGTTACAACTTTCCCCAACAATATTTCTGAAACAGCTCATAGCAACAATGTGAACTGGTTGTGTAGATGAAATAACCACAGCTCTGGCCACCAATTAGCAAGCGCCTCAAAAACTGAACCTATGCCCAAAAGTCGCTGTTCACATAGTGGAGAGTGAAAGTGAGGGAATCATTGAAGGGCCCCAACAAAGATTGTTGAATCCTGGTAAGCCGTAGGGCCATGTTTTACTATGCATTAAAAGCTAATAAAATTGAATATATAACGAAATATGTGTTGTAGAATGCGCCATTTTTGCCCAACTTTTCGTGTAGTGGTCAGGCTCGCTTGCTGCACTCAGTATGGACCTTACGGGGGCTGGTTTGACAACATTTGCCAGGGCTGTTCTGGGTTTCCAGTCCAGCCCTGGAACAAGTAACCCACCGAACCATAAACCAAGCCCACAAATAGCTAATGAGAGCAGGCACACTGCCCTGTAGGCCAGCCCTTCTAATACTTCCAGACCATCCTATAGGCCAATCTGATTTCAGTCGAAATTTTATTTTTGCCTTCTAGAAATAAAACATAAACATCTATCAGTAAAAACGCAGGCAGGGCGAAATCAATTTCACAAAGAGATCAGCAGATTCGTCCTTTAAAGTGTTCTAGAAATAGATTCGCCGCCTGGCATGGATCAGGGCTCGAGGACTGTCTGAGCGCGTTTCATGGTGAGAGGTTGATTGGAAACATGTCATATATGCTACCGCCCCAAACTGACCTTGGCGGGCGGGCACATTTTCAGCAGCGTTTTTCAGAAACCAGCTGAGACCTCTCATTTCGACCTTAAGGGCAGAACTGGCAAAGAGAGGCCTGGATAAAAACAGCCAGCCCTATTTAGTCGCAGTTTAAAAAGATTACACAGCATCACTGTTGATCCGTGGAAATTACTCGAAAGAGGAAACCAAAAACACGTACATTATTTTACAGGTGTGTTATGCTTTCTGCTTTCTCCTGACGCCCAGCATGATGCAAATTCTAGGATCATATATACTTTTCCTGCCACATTGTTGTCACACCAAGCACGCAAAACGCTACAGTGCACCACAAATCTATCATGTTTTGTTTAATACGGTCTAACTTTTTTCACCAACTGTAATTGTGTCAGCAGCGACCCTTCCTTGCGCGCCGGTGTTAATTGTGGCAGCGGCCAGCCTGTCATCGAAGCACAAAGCCCGTGGCCTCCCCGGGTCGCTTGCTTTGTGTGTGTGTTTTTGCTGACGCGCAGCCAGTTTCCGAAGCTTGCTTGGGTGACAGCATGAAAAATGGATGCATTTTTAGCCGCTGTCATTAGCTTATGCACGTGCTCGGCTAGCTTTCCCTGCATTGTTCAGACATCACTCAGTCTGAAAGGAGACCTGAGGTGTTTGCCAGATATTTCAATCAGGCGCGCGCTGATACCTCGGCTATTATTTAGCATCATTATGAGACGTGTGCCATACTAACGTGCTTAACAATACATTAATGTTATTTGTTAAAAATTTGCCACTTATTCACTTCCGAGTACGCTTTTTCAACTTAGTAACTACCATTCCAGCTGTTGTAAACTGCGTTTTATCCATCCTGCAAAAACACAGGGCACATCCTTTTACATCCTGGTTTAGACTTTATGCAAATGAATTTAGCTAAAAACATTTTCTGTAATCCGAATTGCAGAAATACTTTTATTCCAGGGCGAAAATTGTGTCAATTTATTGCGCAATACTTGCTAGCCATATAAAATACACCCATTACTTTTAAGTCATTCTACATGCCTAACAAGGACATCTTAGTCCCTGGTTTACCCTTCATTGATTGAAAAATAGCAAACATTCCTTCGCTATTTATGCTCTTATCAAATAAAAAAAATATAGGCAAACTGATGGTAAGGTCACTGCACTGCATTATGGTCATTGTAACACAACTCTGAGAGTTAAGACAAGGCCACAGGTTTCCATCATTCCAGTAAATTCCTGTTTAAAATGGTTAATTAGTACCACCTATTATTTCCAGCACTCAGAAATGAGATATGTGTTATATAAACATGCAAGTTATTGATATTATTACTTCTCTCTTTTGAGTCTGACTTTAGAGTGGCATTTTATGCAATACATATCAATTCAATATATGTAAAGAGCAGGCTTTTGCTCATCTCAAGCTGTTGGCTGTTTGGTGGGTCATTCTGCTTTCCAGGAAGTGCTTCCATTGGAATACACGCGGTGCTATATTACAGCTACAAAGTACACTCAATTGTCCCCCAATTGGTTATATTCTGTTCCTTAGGTCCTTTATGCATTCTATGCAGAAACCAATCATTATTTGATAATTTTTCCCAGTGGCATTGGCAAAGCCAAAAAGGCAGGTTTTAATGTGATAAATAATATTTGTGCATGCAACGCACGTTTACATTTGTGAATGCCTGTGTTTACATATATGGGCTTATTAAAGCCAGACTCATTGTCTTTATCAATTCTTATTATAGAAGTATATGGAGATTGTAACATATGCTGGAATGAGTGTTGGAAAACTAGAATCTACACCACTGCAGAGGTTTATTAGAACTTGTAAAATATTTAAGCAGCTCTATTCTCATAAAATATTTTGACAGCAGACCACTATCCATATGATTGCATTCAGAAATGTAATTTGTTTTTAAGCAGCCTGTGTTTCTTAAGGAAAATAAGGTTGCTTTAAATTCAATGACATTGGGCCGTGGTGCCCTGGAGTACTGCCTACTGCCCCTGAAGATGCCACCCCAAATAACAAGGAGAAGGGGCATTCTTTTTCATTTACCAATGATTTGTGACTGGGATTTTGGTTGCAAACTATTGATACATCAGAGAATACGGAATAGCAATTTGGAATCCATGCCGAAAACACAATATCAATATTCATTTCTAAAGCCATTTTAGGGGTCAGTAAAAAGTTTGCACCCCTAGTTTAGTTTAGTTTAGGTTTAGTACATACCAAATAACATTTTAGCGGTCACAAATCAGCTGATTTGCCCAAATCTGAGAGTTTACGACTGCTTAAAAGTTTAGCTCATCTGGCCCTTTGAGTGGTATTGGCAATGTGTCAGAAAAATAATATATATGTCTGGTGCTTCTCACAGTTTTTGATGTTTAGAGAGACATGGCATGCTGATTATATCTCAAATGTTAATCCAGCTTCTTGCTATTGTATAAAGATTACAAACCTGCTGTCCTAATATGCGTTGGCTACCATGTACTACGTTTGGAGAGTGATGGACTCTGCTGACACCTACAGGGTCCGCCAGTCTCCCATATCACTGACTCGCGCTGTCTTTAGACTCACAGTCTTAATGGAGTAGAAATAAAAAATCTATTCCAATGGAGTATTGTGGCTTGCAATGCTGGGAGGGGACATATATACCCACTATCAGTATTGTGCATTTCCCTGCGTGTAGGTTGAGTAGCATAATGGGATACATTGTGTGCCAGGCATGTAGATAAGTGTCTACCATAACTCTGGACATGCCCACAACTGCATATTTTTCACCTTGTGCCTTTGTAGGTTAAAAATGCAAGTTGCACACTACTCATACATAGATTTCTTTTGTGAATCAGTGACTATGTAGAATGCCATTTTTTCCTCAAGTGTGCTACCAAATATTTTCAGGACTGTACCCCAATATTTATTCATGTTACTCCTCAACCTCACCTCCTTTGACGGCCATAGAACCTTTTTCCTTCTTAATCTATTTTTAGGAGATTAGAAATTCCTATATCATTGGATTCTCTGAGTGCTTCACTGTAGAGTTTACTTCTACAGCCAGTACTGAAAAATGTTGTGGACAGGTCAACCATAGGGCTCGGTAGTGGCCACATTTGCCATTTGACAAAGTTAAATTATACTCTATGCACGGGTTTGACGCCGTCCCCCCTGCCCCCTGCCAGGAAGTTGGTTCCCACAGGGATATGCTTAACTTGCCCCTGTGTACCGTCCAGATACCGGGAAACGTTCTGCAGCTCCTGCACATTGTCTGCTGTCCATTCCCAGCAGTGACGTTCATGCAGCGAGTGTGCCTTTTTTCACCTCCAGCCGGGCCTAAGTAAAGGGCCCATCCGGCCTCCTTTTGTTTGTATATGGTGACTGGGGTCCGACTGTCAGATGGGTTAGTCTGTCCCAGTACTTGCACAAATCATGTTAGTCGCTCTATTTTCCTTACTTCATAGTGCTACATCGGGGCGTTGTGAGGTCAATTGCATTTTGTCTTACTTGGTCAGTACCCCCACTTCATTGTTTAGGACTTGTGCCCTGCAAGTACCTTAGTACATGTCTGTCACATGAGAGGTGTCCGCAGAGCTTCTTCACTGCGCGGTCTAGGAGTACTGTATGAACATTCTTTCTGTGGTTGGAGAAGCCTGTCCCTTGTCATTCTGGTCTGTTCAGGCCATAGCACCCCAAATCAACAAGGTCTCACAGCTACTAGAGGACACGGATCCCCTTTGATTGACATCGGAATGCGGGCCAGATGCCCCACACTTGGAGGGTCACCCACCCAGTGATGATTGCAACACAGCCAATGTGGTGTAATCTCACCATGTATAGTCTGGGTAATGGGTTCTGCTGACAAAGGCCATAGACCAGGGACATCCCATACGCCTCCTTCCTGCAAGGAGTGGGGGGATATGCTTGTGGTTCGACGTCCAGAGGGGTTATTGATGCCACATCTTGCTTCATGTTAAATGGATATGTCACTGTGGTTACTAGTTAAGTACTCATGCATTTTCAACTTGTTGTGGCACGTATTTAGCATGCTTTTACTCGGTAGTAAAAACTTCACATTTGGAAACGTTTCTTGTCTTCTAATTGTCTGCTTGTGTACATGTGCTTGGATGTCTCAGATTGAGTAGGGGAGCAAGTGAGGCAGTATGGCAATGGTGTACTGTGTGTAGGGGTGCTTCAGGGTACTCAGTCCATGCATACATGTTTTTTAAATCCGGACCATAGTCCGGTATGTGTACCAAATCTCATGGAAATTTGTCTGAGTCTGTGAGACGACAGCAAGGCACACAGACACAGTCATGGTCGCTCTTTGTTGCATCACACTCAACGGAAGTAGTTGACGATGAGCTGTAGATGCTGGTCTTGGCCTTCTTCCTCACCACTGTCATCGTCACTGGGCATGTGTGGGTTGGGTGCGGGGGTGATGTTGCTGGTCCGCCAGATGTAGCAGTCATGTGCCGACCCCAGATACTCTGCACACACTTGTAAGATGATCTGCTCTGCCTGTCATATCACTAGCTATAGACGGGTTCACTTGCCTGTGATGGTATGAGGCCAATGTGTGTGCCATCAATGGCTGCCATCAACATTTGGGATGCCTCCCAGGCAGGGCCGGATCCAGGAATCTTTATTTGAGTAGTCCAATGATGCATTCGGGTGGGCCACTGCGTGGCCGAGTAGTCACTTATGTCTCTCGCCAGGCCTGCTTCAGGGCCCCCCTTTGTCTCTCCTCAGTTTTACGAGGGCCAGGGAGACGCATTCTTTCCTCCCAAATTATCTTGCTAGATGTTGTCACTCTCAGGAAGTGTGTTTTTTCCTTGAAAGGTCCTCCTGATGGGAGGAGGAGGTTTCCTGAGGTGGGAGTATCAGGCATGTGACACTTCTCATGCTCTCACTCATGCCCTCCTCCTCGGATTCCCTCTCTGCCACCCTCGTCCATCACCCCTCATCTCTCCATGGCCGCTCGCTCATGTGCATTTCATTTGTTGTATGGCGCTACTCATGTGAGTGTGGGGTGTGACAGTGCTTTACATCACGCACACATTTTACAGAGACAATCAGTCATGAAAGTATGTGAGTACATCAGTCAACAGGGAATGTCACGTGAGCCAATGAGGATTGCAAAGTGTGGTAATCACATGTCATCCATACTGGTGGGCAGGATTTTTGAGTTTGTTTGGTCTGGAGAAGCACTGACTGATGTGTGTGGGGACATTTACAGGCAGTGGCAGCTAGGCACACTGCACACCACACCAGTATGTGTGTTGGGTGTGCTAGGGATTACACGTATGTCTGATTTGCAGACAACGGACACCTCTAATTGTCTGCCTACACCACTGACCCTTCAGAATTCGACCCCTGGCCATGAGACGCCAGTCAGATGTCAAGGGATATTCAAGCGTGGTTCACAGCTTGGATGTTTCCCTACACAACATTGGTACAGTGCGGGAGACCTTTGTCCTTTTTTACTTCTTCCCTCATTTAAGTCCATCTGGCCAGAAGGCATGGCTATGTATGTAATTTCACTCTCCTTTCCTTGGACATTCCATGTGTGTGAAGACTTGGCTCACGAGTCACACTCTCTCATCCCTTCAAAGTGTGGTGAGCAGCTGGTCACTGTTCTAGTTGTTTCGATGTACCAACCCCTCCCAGAGGGCTGGCTTACCCCCCACCCCACAGCCACCCAGCAGAGGCATCACAGGACCTGTGACCCTGCGAACAAATAGGTCTGGATGCACATGCCCTGGGCTAGTTCTCCTATGCATGCACGGTGTCTGTGTGGTTACTCGATATGCATGGGAGCCTCGTGCCCCACAACATTACACATGGGGTGCACCAATCACTTTAGGGAAATGAGTTGTGATGTGATTCGCAGGGCGCCAATGCAAATGCAGTATGTGTTCGTATGCGCGGTAGCTGGCATTCCCAGCGATGACATGCATTAGACCCACTTGAAAGTTGCAGGTTTGCGATCGCAGCTTCCGTGCTGCCAGGGTGTGGCACACACAATGCGAATTCGCCATCAGCCAATGGGAGCCTTCGGTGGCGTACATGTTTAGGTGTTGCGGTGTGCGCGCTCTGCAACTGTGAGGCTCGTCATTGGCTCCAATTGCCTTCGTGGGCACCATGGGTCACTCATGGGAATTGGGTGAGCCTCGCACTTTCATTTGGCAGGTTGCCACATTCATCGCGGTGCCGCCACTTGCTGGGAGTTGTAGTTGTTCTGGGGTTGCATGCATGGAGATGTCTGGTACGTACCTCTGCTGTTGAGCGTGGCGGCGTCTTGTCTGCCGGAGGTGCAGCCGGTAGAGCAGCGGGAAGGCCTGTGGCGCAGGATCCATGGTGGGTCCAGGGGTTTAGATGGGTACCGTATCGGCTCTTCCTCTCCGACATTGTATTTCTGCCATCCGTAACCTGGTGGCTTTTCCGCAGCGGTGGGAAGGGCTATCTGCAACATCATGATTTGCTTGGCGGAAGGAACGTGCTCCCGCACGCCGGTCCTGCCCTGCTGGCTCTGTCCGCCACCCTTGCGTACGCAAAAAACGTGCGCAGCCTGACAGGCGGCGGCAGACAGAAATTGGCCTCTGTGGGTCCATTGTGATTTGTTGGTCGCAATGACCGCACCTGGGGCGGAAAACATGACGGTTTTCCACCACTGCCACCAGCACGGATGGCCTTCCGTCCGTCATCGTAATGGCCCCCTTAGTCTGAACCAATGCCTGAAATGTGCTTAATTCTGGGCTAATTTCTAGCCCCAAACTTTCTTCTAAATATTACATAGCACCCTTATTGTCGGAAGAGCGTTTGATTTTACGATTTTACAGTGGTTTTTCCAGCTTAGGTCAGATGAAAAGAGCATACCAAGATCTCTATACATATTTACTACATCAATCTTTGTCGTACCTAGGTAGCACTTAAAATAATTCTTCTGTACCCATATACCACTATCCTAGTGTTATCCATATTGACCACTAACTTCTTTTCCATACAGTAACAAGCAAATGCCTCCAATTTTCTGTGGAGGCCACCTGGGTTCTATCCATAATTTCAAGGTTGTCCTTGTAAAGTAAACAGGTTACACGTCTGTCTCCCATCTTTGGTGAAAAAGATCTCACACCTGATAAGACCACAGGTAAATCTCTTGAATAGTCGGGGCAAACACATAGACGTGATTCAATCCATTTCTTAATTTAAACTTCTTGGGAAGCTTACTGTTTTTTTCAGTTCCACTCTTGCTCAATTCCCAGAGTGGAGTTCTTTCAAGACCCAGAGCAACCCTTGAGAGATTCCAAGCTTTTCTAAATTATCCACAGAATCTCCCGATTTACTAGGTCAAATGCCCCCCTAAAATTGACTAAGGAACTGTACCAATTCCCCTTGCTGTCCGTCATCGTCCTAGCAATTGACCAAAGGTCAAAACAATAATTGATCTTTACTTTAACCCTCTCTGCTCAATCGGATCTAGGGCACTCTCATCAGCCCATTCCTTGAGCTCTCTCAGGACAAGCTTTCCATAGACTTTTGCATCCACATCCACCATACTAATCAATCTATAATTCTTTGGATCTGAGGACGACCCTTTTTTTATGAATGGGTTTGATGGTTTCACCCTTGCAGCATTTGGGCATTACTCTAGTTAGGGTTTTTGCTCTAAATCGGCTATAAAAGACGCTATTCCAGCAGCTGATATTTATCTTTATCGCTATCACTGGGAGATTATCTGGCTTGGTTGCTCTTGTTAAAGATAGTCCTTTTATGACTTACTTTATGGAGTTCACCATAATTTTTGACAGAAGCTCCGTAACCACTTTATAAAAGCCTCATGAGGGCCGTTCATTCCCAGTTGCATATAGGTTTTCTAAATGCTCTTTTCATGCTAGTTCTGATACTGGACACTCTACCTTATGCTGGCTGTTTCTCATCCTAGGGTGCAAAAGTTGCAATTTCTTTTTGTATCTTTTGAAGATATTGCTTGTTGCATTTCCTCCCAATTTGAATTATTGTATTGCCACTTTTTCTCCTTTAATGCTTTTGTATGTCTGCCGTAGAATGCGCATTTCTCTCTCCACCTGTTCAGCCTGCCCATTTCTCCTCAAACTTTCAAGAGTCCTTATCTTAATTTTATGTTTTTGGCATTCTTCACCATACTGCCCTTTTTTAACAATTTGCTTTCTAGGTTCTTTTACTGGTGCCTCATGGATCTGACTTCGTACTGTTTTTATGCAATTTATTACTTCTTTAATTGCCGAGAGGAAAATGTCTTTACAATAAGGGCATGGTCCAATTCGAGACGGGCTGCTGAGACAAGGGACAGTAAGCTGTTTTGGAATACAATGAATGCACCTTTTTTTTAAAAATCTGATAAGATCCCAGAACTTAACTCCTTTGTAGCCTGCGATGCATGGGTGGAAAATTTTTCCAACATTTTTAATGATATTATAAATGTGGGCAGAGAAATGGCAACTGATGGATCCTGCAGCTGGCATCCAATCCCACGTAACATCCTTATTGATGAAGTTATTTGTACTATAAATTCTAGTGCTAGCAGAAGGGCTCCAGGACCGGATGGGGTCCCGATAGATGTTTTTAAGGGATCCAAAGAATTATTGGGACCTATTTTAACTAGGGTTTTTAAAGCAACTGCCGAAAATATAATTCCCCAGTCCTGGCCTGTGTCAATAATCATCCCCATTTTTTCAAAAGCTGACAAATCAGTTCCTAAATGGTACCGCCCAATTTCCCTCCTCGACTCTTCTGTAAAATTGATGCGCAGGGTTTTGTTACAGAGGCTGGAGGAATGGGTCTGAGAAAATTCTATTCCTTTCCCAGCCCAAAACGGGTTCAGGAGGGACCTGGGAAAAATGGAACAATGTGTCAATTTAGACCTGTTAATACGGAAATATACCAGGGCTAAGCCGGGGTCTTTGAACCTCTGCTGCGTAGACCTTAGCAGTGCATTTGACCTAGTTAATCAATCAATCAATCAATCAATCAAAAGCTTTATTTCGATAAAGTTATATCATAAAAGCGTACAAACAGACATAAAAAACACAATAAAAATCAGAACGAAGTTCAGTGAAGGCGAGAGAGTAGTGCAAAGATCAGATAGACGGAATACTGGATAAGAGTACATTACTACATCCTTTTTCCAATCCCCCTCGGCCTAACAATGATGTCTAAAATCATTTTGATTAAATAATTTAAAAAAGCAGTCACAAAGTTAAAAAAGTATTAAATTACATTTGGTACAAGAAAAAAGTTGTTTCCCCAAAGCATTTTGACATGAAAGAAAAATAAAGAAGAGGGAGAAGCATTATGTCATATTATAAAGAGGCAAAAAAGGTATGTTACAACAACGGACCCAGGAGCTTCAATCTAATCAACCAGGACCAGGCAAGGAATTTGGCCACCCCACATACGAGCAAGACACTAGTGTCCGATTGTAGAATTCTCAGCGTTACACGATGGTTCGCAGTGCCCAATTGTCTACAGACGGGGCTCAGCCATCTTGCCCTCGGATTTTTGTAGACAGGGCACTCGAACAATAGGTGCGCTACCGTTTCCACCTTCGCTTTGCAACATGGACAACTTGCAATCGTTTGATAGGGGGGTTTCCACTTACTTGTACACTCCCGAATGGGCAGCGTACCAAATCTGAACTGGGTATACAGTCTCCTGTCTCTGGGCTTCTGGATAAAATCAAAGTAAAACTCCAGCCTTGTCACTGGTTTATGTAAATAAAAAGCCTCAGTTAATCTACCAACAGTAACAGCAGTATTCTCTTGGTTATCATTCTATCCTATTGTCAACCCTGACTAGCCTAGGTGCTCAAATGGCGATTATTTGTTTCTTCACTCACCTTTATGCAAATCTATCAAGCAAAGTCCACTATGGTCCGCGGGGCGGATCCACACCTGTATTTAGTGTAGGAAAGGGAATTAGACAGGGATGCATATTAGCCCCTTTATTGTGATCCCTTTTTATTAATGGAGTGGATGAAGCCTTCCCCCCTGCCTCAGGCAAATGTACCCCTCATTAAAGGGCACCCTATTCCCTGTTGCTATATGCCAATAATGCAGTATTAAGATCTAGGACACCCAATGGATTGCAAAAATTGATGGTAGCCTTCGGGGAGTATAAGGCATCTAACAAAATGTTAATAAACACATTAAAGACTTTTACAATGATATGCCGTAAACAACCAAATACAAGTAGGCCCTTCTGTATCGAAGGCTCCCTAATCAACAGAGTAAATACATTTTGTTATCTGGGGGTCCAGTTTACAAGTAATGGCATATGGGTGCAACGGATTACAAATGGTAAACTTAAAATGAGCCGGAATTGTGAGGGGATTTTTTATTTTTCATCCAAACTGGGTCAGCACCCCGTTAACTAAATGATTGAGATATACAAGGCTAAAGTATTACCTGCCGCTACATTTGTGGCTGGACTGTGGGTGTACACTACTAGCAAATCTCTCCAAGTCAAAGAAAACACCTTTTTAAAATGGCTGCTTTGTTTGCCTGCCTCAGCCCCATCCCTAATTGTGCATAAAGAGGTGATGTTTTATTTGGAGGATTTTCTTTTAATGAAACCATTGTTGCTCTGGCTCTCCATCTGGATGAAAGAAGAAACTAGCTTTCCCAAACTGATTATACTTGATTCTTTAAAATAGGATTATGCCTTTTGCATGCCATGGCTGGCCTATATAGTTTCCATGTATAGGTCTGTGTTCAATTTGACAGTGGGGGCAGAGCCAGTAACAGGTATTAGCATTAACTAGGAGTCACATTAACCCCTTCAGCGCGGCGCGGATTTCCGCGCCACGCTGAAGGTTCTGTGCGCGGGCGGGGCCATGACGGAACGGTTCCGTCATGCGCACAGCGCAACCGACGTGCATGACGGAACCGTTCCGTCATGCGCGTCGAAGGGGTTAAAGCTATTTTCTGTCTGTATAGGTCTGAAACTAGACTTCGAGTAGAGTCAAACAAAGCAACGGTCGCTATGTATATGTCCTTGGAGGGTGACAGGAGTATTTGGTGTGTGTTAAAAACAGCCAACACTGGTGTGTCCTAGCTAGATTTAAAAGTGGTATGGTGCACCAATTGGTTACATTTCCAAAGATGAATGCCTATAACCCTGATAAAACTCCTTTTCCCTATGATGAATGAGCAAGCAAAGCACACAGCACTTTATTTTATTCTGTAAGTTTTATAAGGCGCTGCGATGCCAATATTTGAAACCCTTTTATATTATGCAGAATACAAGAAACTGTAATGATGCACTGACATTTATGCTTGCACTAAACGATCAATTTGTGTGTTTTAGTGTTGCTCTTTTTATCTTAACAGCTATTCACCGAAGGAAAAGTACTGTTAGATTCGGTCGAGTGTTTATGACTTATGTTTGAAGGATTTTATCGTTTTATTGTTCTATGGATTGTATTGCTTGAATTGCTTTTTAAATTGTATGTACGTTTATGGCAGTTTTTACTCGTCGAAAAAAGTTCTTCAATTGAAAAAATTCACTTCTTTAATTAAGATTCATATACCAACCCACTACACTACTTCTGCAGTCTTTAGTTTTTGGCCCTCAATTTCCCACCGCATCTGAATACTTGCAAGAAGTTCCAACTCTCTCTCCTCTATTCCAGTTGAAACCCTTCTATCATCTATTATTATTTTATTTTCTCCGTCTCTCATGATCTTCAACTTTAAACAAGCTTGCAAAGGCCAGTGATCACTTCCATCTATGGTAAGTACTCAAAATGCTGAAACTAAATCAAACTACCAAATGGGCATAAAAGTAATCAATCAGATATTTTTGCACTCCACTCCGAAAGGTTTGGCCTGCTGTGATTTTGCTGGAAACGCCCTTTCAAAAAAATCTGCCCTAACGTATACATTACCTCCCACCATTTCATGTGTATCCTAGAGCAACTAGTCGCTGGAAAACCTGCCTTTGTTCTATTAAATATATATTCAGTAATTCATTATAAAATATACTATCTGGACAGATATTTGCATTAAAATGACCACTTATCAGCATTACACCATTGCCGTCATCATGCATAAACTCCTCATAACTTCAAGAAAGTAATCCAATTCTTGGTCAGTATGTAATTTCCCCCTTCCATGCATGTACACATTCACTATAATGAGATATTTCATCTGGGGCGAGTTATGGTGGACATGCATTTTGGATACCTGCACCCACATATGTAAAGTGAAGTTGTTTTAGCTGCTGTGCTATACCTGTTGATACTAGGGTTAACATGCCTACCAAGGGCTGTCCCAATAGGTTGTCTCTTGCCTTAGAATATATATATGTATAAATCCCTCAAACTTTGTTGACTCACTGCATTGCCATGTCTCCTGGATGCTTTTACCACCGCTTCCAAATTCCCTGTAATTTTAAAAATCTTCTTAGCTCATGGGTATTCCAACTCACAACTCCAAGGCAGATTGGGGACACAGGTGTTCCCTAGACTATATCACTTACACCTTACTTCACTTGTCCTTTTTGATAGTGATAATCCTTTAATAACCCATTTAGTTCACTGGCTTCCCATTTACTATTGCATATCATTATCCTTAGTCTTTCCTTTTCCTTTCGTCTGTGTCAACCTACTCTGAACCACCTGTTCCTCCTTCCGCAAATTTCTAATTTGTTCGTTAGAGTAGCATACTGGCGCAGGAAGGCTATAGGAGGGGTCCTTTTGATCTCCTTATTGGGAATTATTTTGATACCCTTGTCTTTCAAAGCCCCTTCTTCTTTCTTATCAAAACTTTTACTAAATGTGAGTGTAGCTCCAACTTCATTAATTTCATACCCTGCCTCGGTTGTTATAGAGCCAACCAAAGTGATATCAATTGATGAGTTGGAGATTAATCCCTCACAACTCCTAAAAACTTAAGAAGGCATTACTTATAATTTGGCTTCTTTTTCCCTTTCTGAGAGTATCGACATATAACCACAAATTCCGCTCATCCACCAGCGTGTGACTGACTTAATGTATCCGCTGGCCCCTTCATTTCGGCACTCACACTTTGGAGGAGTGTACAATTCCATACCTTGAAGGTTGGCACGTTCATTCTTTTTTACTACTACCTTGCTGCCATTTCTCTATCATAGTTGGGATCCTATTTTAACTCCTACCTTCTGTTACATTGATGTTATCTTCCTCTGCTTCACTGCCGTGCTAGATCTTGCTTTTCCTTTCAATTATATACCTTTCCTTGCACCTTATTCCTCTTTTTTTGGAAGTGTCTTCCATCTTTAGTTTTTCCTTTCCTTTCTGCGAAGCATTTTCACTTGCATCTCTCCACCCAGCCTTGTTATCTAGATATTCTAAGGCCAGCCCTTTTTTAATAAAATACATGATCGCTCACTTTGTTGATCAACATGGCCTTACGTGAAACAAATACTATGCTTCCTTCCTGTATATTAGGTATGACGCCCTTCATGTGGTCTTCTATTGGCCCCACGAGACCTGACCTGCAAGAATTGATATTTTTCAACTCTACTACGATTGATTTTAAACAGGTTGCAAGATTTTACATTGATTTATTATTCAATAATACTGGTTGTAATATCCCATGCAATGGTCTCTGCCTCAACAAGAGTACATCCAACATTGAAGACGAAGGACAGGCTGACGTATCTGGAAGATCTTGACAAGAATCACTACCATTTCTGTCATTATGAAAAATGGACGACTACTGTTCCCTTGCCTGGAATATGGATATCAATACTGAGATCACTAAGATCCTCCATTCCATATTTGATGCCCTGCATTAAAAACTTAAGATTTGGGAAAGAAGAACATTTTGGACCTGGCACATCTGTAAAGTCATTTAGATCAGGGCCAGAATTAATAGCTCAATTGGTATGTTTCATTACCCGCTGTGAGGATCCTTTTTCTTGAGAGCGCTCATTCACTTTGATGTGCTCCATTGGCTTTTACTATGCTCTCTCCTGGCTTACTTTAAAGTGCTTCCCTAAAAATGTTTCTATAACTTTCTATAGATATTGCCAAGGCAGATGCAGAGGACAATGGAGTGGAATCTTGGACAGCTAAAGTACACTCTTCTAGGTGTCAGCGGAATTACTAATCAGATGGGATTCATAGGGGGTTATTATACTTTTGGCTGAACTGACTAGAACTTTCATACCCTGATCCTCTCTTCTCTTCTTGAGATGTAATTCTCCTCTTGTAGTTTATTAAACACAGCTGGCTTGCTTTTCCTCCATTACCATGCACACACTCACTGCGGTTCATAAGCCATACTTTGGACCTTCCAGCTGTATTGCTCAATTAATTTCCTCCCAACACATGGACTGATCACTTGCTGTAGATTTCAATCGTCACACTCCAACAGTAATTTCTTGTACATTATATAGTGTTCCTCAGCTTCTTCCACTGACCATGAAAGTGGTAAAAGTAGTACCAACTTATCTGCTCCTCTCCAATGTTGTACGAGAAAGTCTGGCCACCGCTGCCACCACCCACAACCACAGCCTTGATTCAAGATTAGGTCTGGCAATCCAGTCGCCTGGTCTGCTGATTTCTTCTTTTCCCTTACAACTACCAGCAGCTCTCTGTCCCCATCCCTACCAGGAGCTTTCTTGTCCCTATACCACTAACAGCTGCCCGCTGCTGCCGTGCTGTCTGCCCCCCATTGCTCTCAGCAGGGGCAAGCACAGTGAAGGCAACAGTTCACAGTTTGCGGGTAGGGTCCCAGAGACTACTCATAAGTGGTGATAAAGCTGCCTGGCGCCGCTGCCTCTGCCACAATAAAATGTCACGGCCTGAGATGCCCGGCTATGTGGAAAAATAACACCCGCTCTGCTACAGGACAAGCACAATCTGGCGTCCTGATTGCCCGCTGTGTACTGAACTTCACTCAACAATGTTTCCTGCAACACACGCCAGCTGTGTTGTGCACAGCTTGAATTGACAAGGTGTGGGCAGGCTCAAGCACAGGGAGAGGAGGCGACACTTGTGGCACAGAGCACAGACCTTTGAGTAATTTCTGGTGGGTTCTCCTTCTATTGTTAGCTCTCCTTCTAATGCCTCCTCCTCTAATGTTCTTGTGTTTCCAAATTTTCTTTGCATCCTCTTCATTGATGACTCAATATGAAGTGTTTTAGCGCTTATTATCACTTTATTCACTGTAGGAGAGATTTATCTCAACTGTTTGGTTACCTATAAAGCACACCAATGTCGCTTTGGTCATGCCGTGCAATATAGAAACATACATAAATAAATACATGTCATATACTGTTTATCTGATATGATGCTGAGTGCTGAATTCTTGAGCCTTGTGGTTTCAACCATGCAATATTTTCAAGGACTTCTTTAAGTCTTTAAGACTGCCTCCCATCTCTCCTATTGGACTGAAGAACTGTACACGGTTGAGCTTCTTTGTTTTCTCTAAACAGCTAAAAATACAGATGAAATGAAATATTACCTAGAGGAATTCACAGTGGTTAAGACCTATTCAAAAAGTTTTCATACATCCATTTTTAGGTCGAAGCCTGTCAGACAGCACAGCTGTCTGGTTTGCTAACGACATCTTAAGGTCATTCATAAAGCTTCTCCTGGGAATGCATTAAGATCATTTCTCACCATTGGCTTTGTGGTTAGCAACTCACATATCCTTGCTTTATTTTTGCTGGATTTATTTGTTTTAGGCTGTCCAACTTGAGTTCATCCCTTTCTTTGCCCAAATCTTGTTTACTGTATCCTTCTGAGATCTCACTTTCTGTAAACCAGACTTTGAATCTTGTTCTTCTGTTGTCACATTTGCTGTACATTTTAACACAAAGGTTAAACGTCAGGCTCCGTCTTCCGAGGGAGCTTGATGTTTACTTTTCTTTATGTGACTTCAAAGTAAGAGCATTTATAGGAAAGAGGAATGAAAATTAATCTCCCCATGAAGCCTTCTCAAGACGTCCCATGCTTCAGTTTATGAGGCTGTAACGGCGAACGACCTTTATAATGCGGTCGTTACACTGCGGTACATTTACGTCCCTGTCATTACAACGCAAGTCATTACAACGACTTGCGCTGGATGGTGCTATACACAAAGGAATAGTATGATTTACTATTCCAACACCTTCCCTACTGTTTCGTAAACTGGAGTTGGAATAGTATATCATACTATTCCTAAGTCCAGTGCCCTCCAGCGCAAGTCGTTGTAATAACTGCGATATAATGTACCGCGGTGTAAGGACCGTGTAACGTCACATATTCGGCCGTAACATAACCTTTAAATAGTACATCATGTAAAATGCGAATAGCAGATTTTTATTATAGGTAGGTAGATAAGTGGGTTTCTGCAACAGAGATCCTTTTGTTACTCGCTGTTAATAAAATATAATCCTTCTAATATAGCACAGCGAGCTGTGAAGGATCTGATTCCTACACCTTGTAACCCTCACTGTTTTATGCAACAAACATCTTGTGCATTGATTTACATAATTACATGATTTATTGTCAATGTCAATGTATAATATGTATGTTATGTAAAGCCCTAGGCTCTGACACCCTGCACTGGGATGAGTAGCGTTATAAAAGAAATAAAATAGTGGTATTTACATTGATATTGTGCAAATACTGGGACAGACCAACACAACTGAGATTCTTACAGTGCATGCATTTCTCTTTCATACAGGGACTGAACAAAGTCAAAAGCATGCCTCTTTTAAGCACCTGTGACGTGATAACAAGCTGTGAGCCTTACCTCCCCTCTGTTGCATTTCTATCTAAGGGTGAGCCTCCAGGCCGTACCCAGCCAGGATCATATTGGAACAAATGATGGCCTGATGGCAACTTAACTTATGCTTTTATCTTTGTCCCAGCTTGAGGTGAAAATAAATAAAAGAGCCTTCTCCTCTCCTGCATGTTGCTGCTTGGAATGAAAGCAGACAATATGCAGGTGCTGCTAAAATTACACCAGGACAAGTTCAGCATAGGCAATTAGCCAACGTTGTTCTTCACTGCTATTCTAAGCACGTAAACCAACCCTTTTATTCCTATCTTTTGAACACACACTTCCAGAATCTTACTTTATTTTCGAACAGCAAGTGCAGTGACACCAGGACAATTAAAAACCATGGAAACATTAAACTTCTGCTAAAGCTTCAGTTTACAATTTAAACAAACAAAAATAACTCAATTCCTTTACTTACACTGGGGCTACACACACTGCATACACAAGAATATACATTTTGACCCTAGGTCCATGTTAAAATACAAAGTATGCTCTTTCATGGCTATTGTTTACAAACACCACAACGTATCACCCTGCTTCGGGGCACACACATCGACAACACACTTCTCTCTTTATTGTTCATTCTGAACTACACTTACCAGATCAGACATTACATTTGTGTGAAAGATAGTGTGACACCATGTCCAACACAAACACAATGAACATCAATCAATCAATCACATAATTTGTAAAGCGCACTACGTACCCGGTAGGATTTCAAGGCGCTGGGTGGGGGGAGGGGATGTGCTGTTACTGGTCGAAGAGCCAGGTCTTGAGTTGTCTCCTGAAGGATAGCAAGTCTTCGGTTTGTCGCAGGCTGAGGGGGAGGGTGTTCCAGGTCTTGGCGGCGCGATGGGAGAAGGACCTGCCTCCGGAAGTGGTTCTCCGGAAGCGTGGGACCGTGGCCAGGGCGTGGTCAGCGGAGCGGAGGTTCCTGTTGGGTACGTAGAAGGAGAGTCAAATGTTGAGATAGGCTGGGCCGGTTTTGTGGAGTGCTTTGTGTGCATGGATCAGGAGTTTGAAGGAGATTCTTTTGTCGACGGGGAGCCAGTGCAGGTTCCTCAGGTGGGGGGTGATGTGGAAGCGGTGCGGGACATCGAGGATCAGGCGTGCGGAGGCATTCTGGATTCTCTGTAGTCTGCTGATGAGCTTGGACGGGGCTCCGGCGTAGAGGGCGTTTCCGTAGTTGAGTCTGCTGCTGACTAGGGCCTGGGTGACTGTTTTCCTCGTGTTGGTCGGAATCCATCTGTAGATCTTGCGGAGCATGCGGAGGGTGTTGAAACAGGTGGAGGAAACTGCGTTGACTTGTTTGGTCATGGAGAGTTTCGAGTCCAGGATGACTCCCAGGTTGCGTGCGTGGTCGGTGCGGGCCACCAGGTGTCGTTCCATGCGGAGGGGTTGGATCCGAGGATGAGTATTTCCATCTTGTCTGTGTTCAGTTTGAGGCGGCTGTCCTCCATCCAGTCGGCGACGGCCTTCATTCCCTGGTGAAGGTTGGATTTGGCAGTGAGGGGGTCCTTTGTGAGGGAGAGGATCAGCTGAGTGTCGTCGGCGTATGAGATTATGTTGAGGTCGTGCTGTCGGGCGATGCGTGCTAGTGGTGCCATGTAGACATTGAACAGTGTCGGGCTGAGGGAGGATCCTTGAGGGACGCCACAGATGATCTTGGATGCCTCAGATCGGAACGGGGGGAGGCGGACTCTCTGCGTTCTGCCGGAGAGGAAGGAGGTGGTCCAGTCCAGGGCCTTGTTACAGATCCCTGCGTCGTGAAGGCGTGGGCGTAGTGTGAGGTGGCAGACGGTGTCAAAAGCGGCGGAGAGGTCCAGGAGTATGAGGGCAACCGTCTCGCCATTGTCCAGCAGGATCCTGATGTCATCTGTGGCGGCAATGAGGGCTGTCTCGGTGCTGTGGTTGCTGCGGAATCCTGATTGGGATGGGTCTAGGATGTTGTTGCCTTCGAGGTGCCGGGTAAGCTGGGTGTTTACTATCTTCTCGATGACTTTAGCTGGGAACGGAAGCAAGGAGATGGGCCTGAAGTTCTTGAGGTCGTTAGGGTCCGCCTTGGGTTTCTTCAGTAGGGCGTTAATCTCTGCATGCTTCCAGATCTCGGGGAAGGTGGCGGTCTCGAAGGACAGGTTGATGATTTTGTGCAGGTGGGGAGCGGTGGACTTGCTGGCTTTGTTGAAGATGTGGTGCGGGAGAGGGTCGGATGGGGAGCTGGAGTGGATTGTTCCCATGGTCTTCATTGTGTCCTCGATGCTTATGTTGGCCCAGGTAGTCAGGATGTCGCGGGCGGTGGGGTGCGGTGGGTTCGATGTGGTGTGGTCGGCAGGGGTCGTCCGGGGTCTGAAGCTGTCATGGATGTCGGTGATTTTCCAGTGAAAGAAGGTGGCGAGGGAGTCGCACAGGGCTTATGATGGTGGGATGTCGTTGGCGTTGGAGCTAGGGTTGGAGAGTTTCTTCAAGATGGTGAAGAGCTCCTTGCTGTTGTGTGCATTGTTGTCAAGGCGGTCTGTGAAGGAGGTTCTTTTGGCGGTCCTGATGAAGTGGTGGTTGCGGATGGCGTCTTTGTGGGCAGTGCGGCGGTCTAGCGTCTTGTCGTTGTGCCATATGTGTTCCAGTTTCCGGCAGGTGCATTGGAGTTGAGGAGTTCCGGGGTGAACCAGCTGACTCTTCTGCTGGTGTCTGTGTTGGTGGGGTTTTTCAGTGGAGCGACGGTGTTGGCGCAGTCGTTCATCCAGCGTTCGAGCGCAAGTGCCCCTTCATCCGGGTTGGTTGGGGTCGTCGGGGGGTTGAGTGCGAGGTTTGTTTGTAGTTGTTCTTCAGTGATTTTGCCCCAGCGGCGGCGGGGCGTCAGTAGGGTGCGGTGGTGTGTGGGCGGTTTACGGAAGGAGAAGTGGATGCAGTGGTGGTCTGTCCAGGTGAGTTCGGAGGCGTGGCTGAAGGTGACGTGGGGGCTTGAGGAAAAGATGACATCTAGCGTGTGGCCGGCGTTGTGGGTCGGCATCGTGACGAGCTGTTTCAGTCCGAGGTTGGCGAGGTTGTCGATCAGGGTGGAGGAGTTGCTGTCGTTGTTGTTCTCCAGGTGAAAGTTTAGGTCTCCGAGGAGGATGTAGTCGGTGGAGGTCAGCACGTGCGTGCTGATGAGGTCGGCGATGGAGTCGCAGAATTGAGGCCGGGGTCCTGGGGGTCTGTAGACGAGGGTGCCTCTTAAGGTGGTCTTTGGGTTCGTGTGGATCTGGAAGTGCATGTGTTCGGCGGTGCTTAAACCACAACTTAATTATTTTATCTACATATTCCTCTTCTGTCCCTAGACTCACCTCACCACTCCCCCATGCTTTTACAAAGTCCAAACTCCCATTCAGGACCCAAGTCTACTGGCTCGAGGTCAGTAATAACAGTCCTTTGTGCTTTTATGCACAAAAGATGCATGTTGTAACATTTACTTTCCTGCTACATAGAAACAGAGAGACACCACAATCTTAGAGCCACCCTGGAAATCCCTCCTCCACCCACCCACAGGTCTAATCCCCCCACGCTCCTCTCCCTCTGTCTTTCCAACTTCAAAGATTCACAATCTGCTTTTGTTTTTTTTTAACACTTTGCCCTGCACTGTGTCTACTTTTACCTCACCACACGCTCTAACAACAACTGCACTGCATCCTTCGTGCCCTATCACTACAGACAACAATTAAAAATATATGCTTTTTCAGGCCCTGTCTTTTACTGACTAAATCACATAAGCCACACTAGCATGCCTCTCGCTTTTTAGGTCAAAGCCTACCAGACAGCACAGCTGTCTGGTTTGCTAATGACATCTTGGGGGCATTCGGAAAGCTTCCCTGGGGATGCATTACACTCATTGTTTAATAAATCAATCAGGATTTATAAAGTGCAGCAAAGCACCCGTGAGGGTTTCAAGTCGCTGGAGTTGCTAGTAGCTTTGTGGCTTACCATTGACTTTTTAGTTTGTAACTGAAATTTGCTTGCTTTCTATTTGCTGGCTCTATATGTTTTAGACTGTCCAGCTTGAGTTTGTCCCTTTCTTTGCCCAAACCCTATGTTCTGTATTTTTCACCCTTGCTGGATTTCTGTACACAGGCCTTTAAATCTTGTTCTTATCTTGTGACATTTGCTGTGCATTCAAAGACAGAGGTCAAATGTCAGGCTATGTCTTCCAGGGAGCTTGGTGTTTACCTTTCGTTCTCTGACTTCAAAGTGGGAGGTTTTATGTGACATTCATGCTGGCTATTGGGGCCGTGCTTGAGGAAGGTAGTGCAACTTAATTTTTTTCTAGCTCACAACAAAATGTAAATGTCTGTAAGTGCTCCTAACTTTACTACTCCTAAACTGAGAAAAATCCTTACTTTAAGACTTTCGGTATTCACAGAAGGCATTTAGGAGTCCTAAAGTTAGGAGTCCTAACTTAACTACTCCTAAACTGAGAAAAATCCTAACTTTAAGACATTCGGTATTCACAGAAGGCATTTAGGAGTCCTAAGGTTAGGAGTCCTAACTTTACTACTCCTAAACTGAGAAAAATCCTAACTTTAAGACTTTCGGTATTCACAGAAGACATTTAGGAGTCCTTAAGTTAGGACTCCTAACTTCTGTGAATACCAAAATGAGTAAGTGCCTTCTGTGAATACCAAAATGAGTAGGTTCCTTCTGTGAATACCAAAATGGTAGTAAGTTTAGGATTTTGTCTTAAGTTAGTTCTGTGAATCGGGCGCTGTATCACTCCACTCTCCACAACTGAACTCTATGCCACTCTACTCTGCACCACTCTATGCCACTCTATTGCACACTAGGTCAGTGACCTCTACTCTGCACTACTCTACTCTATGCCACTCTACTGCACTCTAGGCCAATTCACTCTACGCCAATGCCCTCTACGCCACTACACTCTATGCCACTCTAATCTACTCAGAACCACTGCACTCCATGTCGCTGCACTTTATGCCACTTCTCTCAACACCTCTTTACTCTACTCTATACCAGTTCACTCTACCCCATCCACTGAGCACCACTGCACTATTTGCCACTTGAATCTACACCAGTCAAGGGCACTCCACTCTACCCTGCACCACTCCACTCTACCCTAAATCATTCCACTGTACGCCACTTCACTCGACTCTGAAACAATCTACTCTATGCCAGTGCAGTCTATGCCACTCAACTCTACTCTGCGCCACTCCTCTCTATGTGACTGCACTCTACACTACTGCACTCTACTCTGCACTGCTCTTCTCTATGCCACTTCGCTCTGTGCTACTCTACTCTAACTGCATGCTATGCCACTCTACACCATTGTGCTCTATGTCACTGCACTCTACACCACTCTATTCTGCTCTGCACCACTGTACTCTAGGCCACTGCTCCCTGCACCACTCTACTCTACACCACTCTACTCTGCACTCTCTACTCTATGTGAATGCACTTTGTGTCACTGCACTCTATGCTACTGCACACTACTTTGCACCACTCAACTCTAAAACCCTCTACTGCACTCAATGCTAAGGCACTGTATGCCACTATACTGGGCATCACTCCACACCACCCTAATCTATTCTGAGCCACTGCACTCTATGCCACTCTACTCTACACCACTGCATGCTACTTTGTACCTCTCCACTCTACCTTGGACCAATCCATTATACGCCACTGATTCTACTCTTTTCTGAAACAATCGACTCTATGCCACTGCACTCTATGCCTTTGCAATTTACTCCGCACCCATCTACGCCACTGCACCCTATGTCACTCTATTCTTCATCACTGCACTCTACCGAAATGCACTCTACACCATTTTACTCAAAACCAATGCACTCTATGTCAATCTACACTGCACTAGTGTACTTTACACCACTTCACTCTAGACCACTCTACTCCACTCTATGACACTACATCCTATAATACTCAACTCTATGATGCTCTATACCATTAAACTCTATTCCACTCTATGACACTAAATTCCACTCTATGTCACTCCATTCTACAACACAGATGTACAAAGAATATTTTCCCATATACCTCCTATTATTATTAATTAGCATTTGTTAAGCGCATGGCTACCCTTAGGCATCCCTGTGCTAGTGGCAGCAAGCAGAAGGAGGCTAGATGGTTAATGCAAAACCTGGAAGAGCCAAATCTTTAGCTGCTCCCTGAATGAGAGGTGGTGAGCAGTTGAGCGCAGCTGAATGGAGAGAGTGTTCCATAGTCTGGCGGCATTGCAAGAGAAGGTACGGCTCCCTGAGCGGGCTCTCTTAATTTTAGGTACCGCTGCTAAACACATGCTGGCTGACCGAAGGCATCTTGAGGGGTGGTGAAAGGCCATGAGAGAGTGGTTTATCTTTGGGCCGATCCCCCAGAGTGTTTTATGAGCTATGCACAGTGATTTAAACCTAATCCGTTCGTTTATTGGGAGCCAATGTAGTTTTTTTAGTGCTGACTTAGCTGAATGCGAGTGAGGGGTGTGGTGAAGCAGCCTGGCTTCGCAGTTCTGTACCACCTGCAATTTCCTTGTGGTGGACTTTGTAGTGCCAAGGTTGAGGGAGTTCCTGTAGTCCAGGTGGGAGAGTACCAGCGCCTGGACCACCACTCTTCGGGCTGGTCCGGGGAGGAGCGGGAGGATTTTTCGCAGCATTCTGATGATACCAAAACAGGAGGCGGCTAACTTGACTGCCTGGCAGTTGAAATTAAGGAACTTATCCAACCAGACTCCCAAACTTTGGATTTGATCTTTGGGGGTTGGAAGGGCCAAGACAGGTAGGCCAGCTCATATCGGCTGTGGCGCTAGGGAGGTTACCTAAGATCATTAGCTCAGTCTTGTCTCCATTATGCTTGAGACATGACTGGTCCATCCCTGGGGCCACCGTTTCCATACAGGCTTCCAGATTGACTGGCACATTCTTTGGCTGTTTTAGTGCTACTACTAGCTGTGTGTCATCTGCATAGGTAATGATCTGAATCCCATATGGGAGGACGAGCTCGGCGAGAGGTTTTAGATAAACATTAAATAGAGTGGGACTTAATGATGAGTCCTGAGGGACCCTGCACGTTAACAGCACGTGCTTAGAGGTGAGGTTACCCTCAAATACCTGGAATGATCTATCATTCAGGAAAGACTTGATCCATGCCAGATCCTTGCTTGAGACTCCCACAATTCAAAGTTTGTCAAATAAGATGTTGTAATTGACAGTATCGAATGCGGAGCTCAGGTCAAGTAGGATGACCGCCACTACACCTCCTTGGTCGGGGATTTTCCTTCATTCCTCCACTACTGCTAATAAAGCTGTTTCCGTACCATGGTTAGGGCGGAAGCCAGTCTGAGAAGTATGCAGTAGGGAGTGAGTTTTTAAGTATTCTGAGAGAATCTTGTTGACATATTTTCCAGAACTTTACTGGTCCCAGGTAGGAGTGAGACTGGGCGATAGTTACCCCATAACTCATGGTCGAGATAGTTTTTTTAGGAGTGCTCTTATCATGGCGTGTTTCCATGATAGAGGCACCTGCCAGCTGGATATGGAGAAGTTAAGCACCTCCAGAAGAACAGGAAGTACGGCTTCCTCTACCTTGCGGAGTTTATGGAGTGGGGCCGGATTAAGAGGTGACCTGGTTTTGACCTGGGCAAAAAGTTGTGATAGGGTGGACAGGTCAGTGGTTGGGATGTCCTCCAGTCGGGGAGTGCTATCCCTTGGTGTGTCCACGTCATGGCTCAAGTTGTTTACACAAATGACCTGGGGGAACGTATTATATATGTCTAGGATTTTTTTGTTGAAGAACTCCGCAAGTTTGTTGCATCGTAACTGAGAAGAGTCTAATGGTAGCTCCTATGACTTTGGCTTATTGTTTAAAACTGCCCTAGTTTGTGGTAGACACTGGAACTTGGTTTTTGGAAACTGGGCCTTGTGATGGGTTGTAACTTTCAGGGTGTATGGGGGAAATATAGGGCAGACCATTGGATGTTGACCACACCAAGCTACAGAAGCAAAGAGGGAACTAGGGAGGCAATGGGGAAACTGTGGCTTGGTACAAAGGGAAGAGAAAGGAAAAACACAAGTCTGAACATTCTCTATATCAAAGCCATGGAGCTCAACGTTGTACCCCTGGAATCTTCACTACAAGGTGGCTGAATGTATAGGCGCACCAAATCTTGTGGCACTAAAAGTTAAATTGTGTGTCTGAGCATTTCATCTGCTGAATACTGCAGGGGTGAGGGTTTCATTACTGAAAGATTTTGTAACAAATCCGCCCCACAGTTTGGTCTGGTATGGAACATACCAATCCAGGGGCAGCTAGCAGAAGACCTCCATGGACCACAGAGCACAGATGTCTACCATGTAAGAGCTCATCGACTCACTGTTAGTGCTCCAGCGGCCAAGACTGGTGTATCCTGTACTGCCACTCCATTACTTGTCACTGCTGCTACTAACCAGACGGACTCAGAGGATGCTAAGGGCGTGAGGAACTTTTGACCTTGAGAAACAGTATGGGGCAGCTGCAGTATGCAACCCTGGATTATCACTCAATAAGAGAGAAAATGTGGTAGTAAAATGTCACGTTAAGTGTAAAAGGTGTTCCTGGCTCCATTTGCACCCAGAAAAGTTGTATTCTTCTCCTCTAACACTTCTGTCACAGCTTCACCACTTCTTAAACATACTTGTACCATATTAAAACCTTACTATCAGCCACTAATTGCAACTCGTTACTCCTTTCTACATTCTCCTCTTTGGTATAATAGTCTCATCACTATTAACAATAAGTCATTATTTTGGAAATCCTGGAGACAAAACGATATGGCTCAAAGATTTATTTTGTAATGATGCTCCTCTTTCTTTTTCAGACTTCCAACATTTCTTTAAATCTCCTTGCTCATTTTTGCCTAAATATCTCATTCTCATGAATATTCTTCTAGACAGTCTATGTTTGTTACCAACCCCTTCCACTTCATCATCATCGGAATCCCCTCTTTGTTCAGTTTTTACTTCCATTCCTAAAGCATCCCTTATTTACATACTTCTCCGATCTGTGGAAATATGGATTTTTCTGATCAGTTATGTCCCCTATCTTGGACCCCAACGGTTTCATGTATGAATCACAAGTACATGTATGTTCCCTCCAGTTCCAGTTATGAAGACGCAAACACATGTGCGTCCACCGTTAACATGTCCTCTTTCAGATCAGACATGAATGGGCCGGATATTCCATTCCTAAGTATGAAAGGCCACCGGCTTTATATGGTTCACTTATGCCATTTTACAGTCCAGACAAGTAGGCCCTGATTCTGTCATCAAGCTTTTCTTGTTTTCTGCCTCTGAAGCTCCAGTCTGAGCCTACATCTGTGACCATGAACTTTGTCCCATTCCCTGCGCGGCTCACGATGCCTGACATCAGCCTGTTGCCTGCCAAGAAACTGTATTTCACCTTCGAAATTATCTGCTCCGCTCCCTGCCCAATGCATTCCTGTCTAGTAGTTTCAGTAAACATTCTTCCAGCTACCGAGCAAAGGCCCGGCTTCTCCGTCTTTATGCAAGTAATTCATAGCACTGTTACTATGGAAGATTCCTACCCTCGCATCTAGTGTAGACACTTAGACGCTTGTACACGCACTAACAGTCAGTATAGTCAGTATAGAATAAGATTCTACTCTAAGAGACCTCTCTTCTGGATAACATAGTTCTTTAAACATAGGATGTTAGATATGATTTGGGATTAGGTTGACTTGACCCTCCAGACTTCTGTCGCCACATGTAGAGCTAAATGTCAAGTCCCCTTCACCCCCTAGTTGCACGTCAATCACACGTCATACTGCTGTGCGCGCATCTCTGCCAAGTATTTCTGCTGACATTGCGAAATTATTTCATAGGTCCACCCATATGTGACATCACAACCAATGACGTTTCCTTGTTACTCCCAATTACGCCTCCTTCAGCTACGCATGTGAAATGTTATCTTTGCTATCAATTGTTACGCCTCTTGCATTTGCTTCACTGTAATGCCTATTGTATAAAAGTGATTAATTATCAATAATGTACGTACTTCACTTCCTGAACCTTCGTGGTGATGGAACTTGGAGCAACCGATTCGAATCGTCCATTGGAATAAAGCCCATTCCGAACCTCTAATACCACGGATTCTGCCTCTTATTTACTGAGCTATTTTTATTATGTTTCTGTATCAAATTAAGTCCCGGTAATTAAATTATTTACCACATGAATGGCGCCCGAATAGGGACACTTTCTCATCTCACGCGCCGGCGGTGCGTTGCAGGCCCGGTCTCCTGCCACAGCTGGACGGACAACAACGCGTACCAGCAGGATTTCCTGTATCTCCCTCCGGTCAAGCGGGGGCGACTGAGGCTGCGATCAACACCCAGACGAGGCGGTGAGAAGTGCGAAGTATCCCGACCAGAGCCTAGCTGAGAGAGCAAGATCCGAGGTATACAGAGGCCCACCAGGTTTCCGAAGCTCAGAAGTGTCCGAAGTTTTCGAGTCGAGTCCAGTCCGGTCCAGTTCAGTTCAGTTCCGTTCCGAGGCCTTCCGTTCCGAGCTACCCGGTGAGTACCATTACTGGGGAGGCGTTCTGACGTGCACATAGGTTGTGCCGGTCAAGACGGGTTTGGGTACACAAATCCGGTCTGCACTGTTTCAGCAGTGTATCTGTACTGTTTAGCAGTATATCTAGTATGTCAAGTATATAAATTCAGAATAATCCAGATAATGCCGAGTATTATGTTTAGTGATTAAGTTTTCTTTAGACCGTCATCATCATTGTTTGCTCATTTAAATGTTAAATGTTAAATGTGTTAATACGTTCTGCATATTGTGGTATGAATGACTGTTCATTATCGTGTTTATTGTATTAAGTTTGTTCAAGATCAAGTATCAGAAAAGTTCTCAATATGCCGCTCTTTTCGAAATTAAGACAGATCACAACTAGAAAAGGGGTACTCGAAGAAGCTGTCCCTATTCCTCCTAGGGACACTCCAGGGTACTTCATGTATCATAAACACGGCTTAGACGCTATATTATTTCTTGATTTATGGGTAGACTACACCAAGGAATTACCAGAAAGTCAGAGGTGGCCCGCAGCTGGGACCTGGGATGCAGAGTGCATCATGAAAGTAGAGGAAGAGTTATGGAAAAGGAAAGTCAGACAGTCACAGAAAGACGCCGTTGAGTTATGGCGTAAAGAATCTCATAGACGTACAGAAAAAGCACTCCGACAGGAAGAGAAAAATAAGGAAAATTCAAATAAAGTCCGAGAAAATCTATTAATTGAAGAAGGTACACGAGTGAAATCAGAACAAATAGACAGACAAAGAAATGCCCTTATGAAGGGTATGTATCCCCTTCTGGCCGAGGGATTACCTAAGGCTACTCCGGGGATACCAAAAGACTTGCCACCCCCATTATTTCCAATAAAAGTACATCCTAAGGGGCATCCTAGAACCGCAGAAGATGTTTTTCTTTCCTCATATTTAGATGACGCAGCTCCCGAGTATGCTAACCCCGCCCCACATAGACCGTCGGCCGGGGAAGTTCAGCGCCAAGATCCTGTATCTGTATCTCTACAACAACAAATCCTGACACAAGTTCCGGCAAGCACATCTGTTTCCACATCTGTTCCTACAGCTACTTCTATAGCTGTGTCCACACCTATAGTTGCTGTATCGCGTTCAACGAATCCTTTCACGCCCGATACCCCAGACGGGGCTACCGGAGGTGCTACCAATATTCTTTCTACGCCACCCAGAATAAATAAACTTACCTTTCAAGAATCAGCACATCCACGTACCCCCAAACTCATAAATGCCCGTACGCTTAAGGAACTTCTTATAGATTGTAGATATGACCCTGTGCCCGGCAAAGAGGACGAAATGATCATGGCATCATTACGTATCAGACGAGCCGCGGTGTATTTAGGGAAGTTACCAGGAATGACTATGCATCTAGATAATATATACCATTTTGTCCAAACAGGGCGAGATTCTGAATGTATTAACAGAGCTATGGAATACCAGAAAGTGGAGATACAAGGGGAACTGTTACGTTTCCTTATAAATTGTGTGATCAGAAATCAAGACCGACCGGGGGTAGACCCGGAAGCAATGCAAACTCTTACCAGATGGAGCCAGAATATATCAGAAGGGAGACATGATAAGCAAAACTGTATAATAGCCATGTGCCGAAAGATCCGTAAAGAAATAGAACGCCTACACGAAGAGAGATTAGCGGTAGACCAGTTCGAACAAAACGAGGAGGAGGAAGGATTAGGACTGTCCACAGGACAGTCAGAAACCATAGCCTATGTAGGTAGAGGAAGATCTTGTAATAGTACTAGATGTTTTACTGACCCGATACGTCCGATATGTCCAGATAATAACAGAAATTTCCAAACACCTATAATAAATATAAGGTCCCCCGAGCATTCGTTCCAAGCCGCTGACAAATTACTGCGAGAACGAAGGGGTTATCATTTTCTCGATTCTATGGATGAACAAGAATTAGCCAGGTCAGCCGTTCATTGGGTTGACAGTCCCGGAAAGTATGATGATGATACAGTAGCCCACACATTTTTGAATCTCACCCCAGATGAACAGCGTTTAGCTGGGATTTATATGATTCAACAACTTCTTATACTATATAAAAGCCAACATTCAGATCCTGGTCCCTTACCTGATATATTGACGGAATTACTCACGAATAGATGGAGAGGTTCAGGTACTAAGCTAATTAAAGAAATACTAGAATCAAGAAAGCAGTACATTCTTTTTGTATGTCCAGAGCATGTCTCACTGCCCATCAAGGAAAGACCGATGTATTACATGGACAGACAGAATCCCTTACGAGAAGTACACCCAATAAAGGGCGAGGACAACCAGTTTAAACGTGTATTTGTATATACGCCCATATCGAAAATAGAATTGTTAGAGATGAAGAAAGTGGTACCCAGTCATGACAAAGACCCAGCAGGTTTCCACCGAGAAATTAAAGACATGTTACTCATGGGAGAGTATACCTATCCCGACATTATGACAATATTAAAGGTATTGATGCCTGCTGGCATTTATGAAAAACTCAAGGAAAAAGAGTGGGAGGTGGGAGACCAAAAGATAGACTGGACAGCATTAGAAAATGAAGAAAAGGCCCGAGGTCCAGGTTCGGGGCTTGGGGACAAAACTAAAGCACTACCAGGTTTACTAGTACAGGTACTGCCACGTTTATTAACTACGAAAAAGGAAGACTGGGGTGCAATTTCAGCCTGTAAACAAAAGCAAGATGAAGACACTAGTGATTTCTATGCACGATTTGAAAAATGTTTTGGTATAAATAGTGGCATAAAAGCAAGTAGCGAATCATACCCACATCTGTTTGTGACAAAATTAGTTGAAAATTCCTTGCCCCAAGTGAAGAATAGAGTATTAAAATTCGAGAGTACCTGGCAAGGTAACACCCCATCACAAATGTTACAAATGTTACAGTATCATCACAATAGAATTAGAGAGGAACACGATCATGAACAAAGACGCATGAAAGACACGAAAATGAAAATGCTAGTCTCCCAGACAGTTCCAGCTGAAGGACATAAAAAGGGTACAACACATTCCGGTGATTCAGCAGGACCTGTAAAAGGGACATGCAACTATTGTAAACAACCAGGTCATTATATACACGATTGCCTAGTCCTGAAGCGTAATATCGCCACAGGTATTACAAAAGAAAGACCACGGCCACTTAGACAGGATCAGAATGAACAAGGAGCCCCGCAGCATGCACAGTCCATGCCAGCTCCACAACAGTCTATACAGTTTGTGCCAGCTGCACCAGCGCTGCCTGTTGCTGCCACACAAACCACGACACGACAGCTGTACCAGACCACACAGTACGACTATCCTGATTATCAACGATATGCATGAACCAGCCTAGAGAGGGAAGTTGACTTACCCCTTATCGAGGTCCCTGTAGACCAAGAAGGACCTTATGTACATAGTGAATTATTAGGCCAAGATAGAAAATTTTTACTCGATACAGGGGCAAGTCGAACAACCATAAAACGTAGTGAAGTTCCAGGGGCACCCCTCTCAGGCTCACAGAATATTTCCCTTGGTTTTTCAGGAAAACCTATTGTTAATGAAGTATCACAGCCTCTTCCACTTACGATAGGACCCTTGACCAGAACTATAGATTTATTGCTTACTAAATCATGTCCAGAAAACTTGTTAGGTATAAAAACACTGAAAGCTCTAGGAGCTATTATATGTTGTTCTCCGGAAGGAGTAAGATTGTTTTTACGTGATTTCAAAGGTCACTATGTGTCTAGAGACATGGATCCCCGACTGCAGACTTTACCTACACATCTATGGGCACAAGGCCCTACTGATGTTGGTTGCATGAATATCACACCATATCGAGTTACACTAAAGGCAGGAGTGGTACTACCACGAATGCGACAATACAAGTTACCACCAGATGCTGTAGTGGCTTTACTACAAATCATTGACGAGCTCATTGCCCAAGGAGTGGTTGTGGAAACAGACTCCAATGTATGTAATTCACCGATAATTCCGATTCTTAAACGAACAGATCCGAAGGCCCCGCCAGTATATCGATTGGTTATTGATCTGCGCGAATTAAATAAGTGCATTGTGCCACAATTCCCTGTGGTCCCAGATATCTCGTCATTACTGACAGCTATTGATTCTGAAGCAACATTCTTTACTGTAATTGATCTCAAGAATGCCTTTTTCAGCGTCCCTATAGATCCGGAAAGCCAATACTTGTTCGGATTTAGTTTAAATGGACGTAGCTTTAAATTCTCACGCGCACCTCAAGGATTTACAGAAAGCCCCAGCATCTATAGCCAAGCACTGAAACGAGAACTCGACAGTATCCACATGCCAGTAAACACTGCCCTGCTTCAATATGTCGATGATCTGCTGATCACCGCTAGAAGCGAACCTGAATGTGAGAAAGCATCACTGACAGTTTTACAATTTCTAGCCGAAAAGGGGCACAAGGTGTCCCCTTCTAAGCTGCAATTCTGTGTCCAGCGAGTTGTTTATCTTGGACACTCGCTGTCCAAGGAGGGAAGGCAGCTTACACCCGACCGCATTCAGTTAATAGCTAACATGCCAATACCCAAGACACAAAAGGAGGTGCGGGCTTTTATAGGCCTCACTTCATATTGTAGGCAGTGGATCCCTCAGTATGCATTTCTAGCAAAACCACTCATTCAGTTGACAACACAGGAGGCAGCCACATCGACTGTTCTCCCTTGGACTCAGGAACATACACAAGCTTTTGAAAGCTTAAAGAAAGCTTTATGTCAAGCACCGGTTTTAGCAACACCATGTTATAATAAACAGTTTACACTCTTTGTTACAGAACGCGAAGGTACTGCCTTGTCAGTACTCACACAGGAACAGGCAGGATCCCACAAACCATGTGCTTATTTTTCTAGTACATTAGATCCCGTAGCTCAGGCTTTGCCTGCATGCCTGAAATCGGTGGCAGCAACAGCTTTAGCAATAAGACAAAGCGATGCCATAGTGTTAGGACATCCATTGACAGTTCAAGTACCACTTGCAGTAGAGGTTCTCGTGAATCGAACGCAAACACAACACTTGACTATAGCGCGACTTACAGGGTATGAATTAACATTGTTCCAGCCACATATAGAAATCAGACGTTGTAACACATTGAATCCTGCCACACTTTTACCCGTAATTGGAACAGACCCACTAGCGCATGACTGTATTGACGTTATTACAATCAGGACGAAACCCAGACAAGACTTGACAGATGTCCCATTGTCAGACCCAGACCTGACGTTGTATGTAGATGGTTCATGTATGAGAACAAGTACAGGAGAGTTAGTGGCCGCTTACGCAGTCACAACAGACACTGAAATCATTGAAACAAATTGCATAAATACCTTGTCCGCTCAAGCAGCAGAGCTCGTCGCTCTGACACAAGCCTGTATTCAAGCCACAAATAAAAGAGTCAACATATACACTGATTCACGTTATGCATTCGGAGTTGTACATGACTTCGGCGTGCTGTGGCGAGAGAGAGGTTATTTAACTTCTCACGGTGCCCACATTCAGCACGGACCCCTCATTCATGCCTTATTAGATGCAATACATCTACCCACTGCAATATCAATTATGAAATGTAAAGCTCATACGAAAGTTACTGATATCATTTCTCAAGGCAATGATCTAGCTGACAGAACAGCTAAACAGACTGCTCAAACTCAAACATCCGACATGACAAAGACAAAAGTCCCGAAGCCAACACATTGTATGACGATTAAAGATCCCGCTCTTGACGTAATTGACATACAGACGCATGCTACACCAGACGAAATAAAGAAATGGACTGAATTAGGAGGGATTCAAACGGCCAAGGATGGATGACGAAGGAAAAATCTGTGTGGTTCCTTCCTGATTCAATGGTCCAAGTTATTATTAACACTATACATAGTCCAGCGCATCTAGGAGAAAAAGCTATGCTAGACAGCATCCAACACATTTGGTTCAATAAACATTTACGAGCAGCAGCCAAGCAAAAAGTTCGTACCTGTATGATCTGCTGTCAGTTCAACCCAGGAAAAAGCGTTCCCGTAGAACAGGGTGGATTTCAGCCTCCTGATCACCCTTTTGAAGTGCTCCAGATGGATTATATCCAGATGGAACGATGTCGAGGATTCAAATATGTTCTCGTAGTTGTCTGTGCTCTTTCCCGTTGGACAGAGGCATACCCGGTTTCAGATTACACTGCCCCGACTACTGCCAAACAGTTAGTTCGAGAATTCTTCCCACGATACGGTTTACCACGTGCTGTCTACTCAGATAACGGCCAGCCGTTCTCATCCGAACTAATGAAACACGTTTCACTTTTGTTAGGCTATCAGTGGAAATTCCACTGTGTCCGACACCCCGAGGCAGCAGGTCTCGTAGAAAGACATAATCAGATCCTGAAAATCAGATTGTCCAAAATATGCAGAGAGAAAGGTGTCGACTGGGTAGTAGCCTTACCAGTTGCACTCTTTTACATGAGAATGGTAGCACACTCTCGAACAGGGCTATCCCCGTATGAGGTGATCTTTGGCAGACCACCAAATATGTGGGGGACGCCTATACCACGAAAAATAACTGATATTGACTGTAATATGCTGACAGATTATTTGGCTTCCTTGATGTCTGCACTACAATCTTGTCGTTCACAGGTAGCTGCAGCCTTTCCCGACAACACTGAGGTGAAACCCCATGATATAATTCCGGGGGACCTGGTCCTCGTGAGGAACTTTGATCGAAAGACTCAGCTGGATCCTAGGTGGAAGTCACCGCAACTGGTCTTGCTCACCACAAGGACAGCCGTGAAGATCGAAGGCAGAAAAGGCTGGATACATTCAAGTCATATCAAGAAATTTCATGGACTACCATCGGACGTAAACACCACACCTCGTGTGTCTTCGCCCATTAACTCAAAACTTCCTTTTGTTGAATCAAGTAGTCACGAACAATATAAACTAAAACTCAGATCTAACCGGTCGGGAAATTTGATTGTTTAAGTCCTCTCCAAGGTGAAGCGGTTGAATTCGTCTCTGACATGTACCCCTTAGATCTGAATAGAGAAAACACCCGAAAAATGTTGAAACGACATGCATACTGTAAATCACTGCGTAGTCATTGCACAGTGACGTTATTAATTTTGTTTTTCTTAAGTCTTTTAATAATTACTGCAAGTATATTGTTGCACATATATTATCCTATTTCTAGACATGTTTATAATGTTACTGCTGAACATTCTTTTAGTGAATTACCTCCGCATGAGTTGTCTTATAGATTTGCGCTGCGCAATAATACGTTTATTAGTATGTTACATCATTCCCATCAGGTTAGCAATGCTACAAATTGTTGGATATGTGGCCGACTCCCTCCCTATCAGAATTATAAAGGAATTCTACCTCTTTTTCCATACCCATTCACACACAACGGCTCCTGTGGAGCATGGTTTAGTTTAATTAATTCCCTAGATTCAAATTCTGCAGTTTATCAAGACAACTGGGTATGGGGAAATTTAAACTTAGTTTTACTTAAAGTCTGCTACCCTAACAAGGAGGGACTTCCCAAGAGAACAGGAACTGATCTAGAAAATGAAGTATATGGATTAGGTAATTTTACGCTTAATCTTATGATCCTAAATGTCGAATCCGAAGCTACTCCAATTTTGCCCGCTATGTCAATATTTCCAGTAAAAGGTGAATTATGTGTAAGAAAGAATGGTTCCATACATATGGGCCATAGTAGATGCACCACTGTAATAGAATTCAGTGATCAAGGCAAGTCGACATTTAGAGCTTCCCGCCATTCCTATTTCATATGTGGTCAGACGGCATATGTACGCCTACCTCTAGATTGGGATGGTACCTGTTACATTGGATTTCTTTTGCCACCTGTTTTCCTAGCTCCTCCCGATTATCACAGAAATACTCATTTAGTACACCATAGAGGAAGGAGAGATCTCCCAATTGTCGATTACACTGAAACAGCATGGGAAAAATACACAGATTTCAATAAAGGTCTCTTTCCCTATATAGGTACCGTTACTAATAGTAAGCTGATACGTAGATTAACTAGAACCCTTGAAGCAGTAGTGAACGAAACTATTTCCGCCTTAGGCAATTTAACAGAAGAACAGTCTGCTATGCGGATTGTTGTGCTTCAGAATTGTCTTGTCCTTGACGTCATCCTGGCCGATAGGGGCGGAGCTTGTATGGTCATCGGATCAAGTTGTTGCATTTTCATACCAGAAAATTCGCCATCTGTATATAAAGCCATAACTCGCCTTCATAAGATTGTAAGCCAGATACACCAGAATCCAGGCACCTGGACTTGGTCCGGTTGGTTTTGGAGTGTATTATCTACTTTTGGATGGAAGGTCCTATCCTTCCTAGGTATTGGCTTTCTCATACTATTCAGTTGCTGTCTATGCCTACAATGTGGACCAGCGATCTGTGGTCTGTGTGCCACATCGTGTATTCCACCACCAAGATCTCGTTCGTCCCAGAAGAAAAAAGAAGAACAAATGATGCTATATGAACAGATCAATGGATTGATGAAGATTGATATCTCTTGACGGGCAAGTAGGGGACAAGGAGGGAATGTGGAAATATGGATTTTTCTGATCAGTTATGTCCCCTATCTTGGACCCCAACGGTTTCATGTATGAATCACAAGTACATGTATGTTCCCTCCAGTTCCAGTTATGAAGACGCAAACACATGTGCGTCCACCGTTAACATGTCCTCTTTCAGATCAGACATGAATGGGCCGGATATTCCATTCCTAAGTATGAAAGGCCACCGGCTTTATATGGTTCACTTATGCCATTTTACAGTCCAGACAAGTAGGCCCTGATTCTGTCATCAAGCTTTTCTTGTTTTCTGCCTCTGAAGCTCCAGTCTGAGCCTACATCTGTGACCATGAACTTTGTCCCATTCCCTGCGCGGCTCACGATGCCTGACATCAGCCTGTTGCCTGCCAAGAAACTGTATTTCACCTTCGAAATTATCTGCTCCGCTCCCTGCCCAATGCATTCCTGTCTAGTAGTTTCAGTAAACATTCTTCCAGCTACCGAGCAAAGGCCCGGCTTCTCCGTCTTTATGCAAGTAATTCATAGCACTGTTACTATGGAAGATTCCTATCCTCGCATCTAGTGTAGACACTTAGACGCTTGTACACGCACTAACAGTCAGTATAGTCAGTATAGAATAAGATTCTACTCTAAGAGACCTCTCTTCTGGATAACATAGTTCTTTAAACATAGGATGTTAGATATGATTTGGGATTAGGTTGACTTGACCCTCCAGACTTCTGTCGCCACATGTAGAGCTAAATGTCAAGTCCCCTTCACCCCCTAGTTGCACGTCAATCACACGTCATACTGCTGTGCGCGCATCTCTGCCAAGTATTTCTGCTGACATTGCGAAATTATTTCATAGGTCCACCCATATGTGACATCACAACCAATGACGTTTCCTTGTTACTCCCAATTACGCCTCCTTCAGCTACGCATGTGAAATGTTATCTTTGCTATCAATTGTTACGTCTCTTGCATTTGCTTCACTGTAATGCCTATTGTATAAAAGTGATTAATTATCAATAATGTACGTACTTCACTTCCTGAACCTTCGTGGTGATGGAACTTGGAGCAACCGATTCGAATCGTCCATTGGAATAAAGCCCATTCCGAACCTCTAATACCACGGATTCTGCCTCTTATTTACTGAGCTATTTTTATTATGTTTCTGTATCAAATTAAGTCCCGGTAATTAAATTATTTACCACAGATCTTCAACTAATATAAGGCCCAAAACTAAGGTAGAGTCTCATTAGGAATCCGATTTAGGATGTACCTGGACTATACCTCTTTGGAATAAGATATGGAATGAGATATACAAAACTTTCAGAACTGCCTCTAGTTCTCCACCATTGTTTTTTCTTTATCACATGTTGTATCTTACCCCCTCTGCCATAGCTACATTTTCCAGGAACACATTTTCAAAATGTTGGTCATGTGGTTACCAGGTTGGTGATCTCATGCATCTTTTATTAAATTGCCCTCCTACAGTTTCTTTTTGGGAATGGGTGTGGTTCCATCTGACCTCAATGTTTTATTTTCAGTCCCCACTAACTCCCCTGACACTTTTTCTAGGTAGACTATCCCAAGATATCAATTCACCCTTTGAATAATTTAAGGTTATTAAATCTGATGTTGGCTTCAGATTTTAAACAAATTATACTTCGGGCCTTATTATGATGTCGGTCAGAGTAGCCTCCGACCCACCCCGTTTCATGGAAGGAACCGACTGACCTTAGGTCGGCGGTTCCGACCACCCCATTAGGATGCGACTGCACAAGATGCATTTACAAATTTCCAATTTTCAATGTGAGTTCGTGCGGTGGGCTGAAACCGCTTGCAGGACAAGCTCTCTTTGAAAAATGGAAGTTTGTAAACATCTCTGCACCGTGTGGCAGGCACCTCACGGATCAAGGATGTTGAGGTTACCTTTGGTGCAGCATCAGATGCAAAATTACCAATGTTGCAAAGTAAGTTGGATTGTGGTGTCACAAGTAAGAACAAAATCAACCTTGGTGAGACACCAACAGGAGTGTGAATCACTTTTAGGCACACACATCACATTAAGGTGCAAAATCATTGTTGGGGCAGCATCAACAAGAGTAAGGAAACATTATTATGAGCACACATGTGCCTACATTACAGTGCATGGATAACTTTTTACAATCCATGTAATGCAATGGGAGGCACTATTTAGACAGGTGGACTTGGACTAACATACACAATATTAACCAGCTAATGATGAAACAGAAATGATTAACTGGCTTGATGTGAAATGTGAATTACTCTTTCGTCAAGCAATGGCTAGAGTTTGGTTACCCAAATAAATCAACGACTGAAGTGTGCCCATCTAAAACTCCTCTTCTCTTTATATGTGTTTCGTGTTGATAAAAGGGGCTTTGACATACAGCTACATCTATCTAAAGGGAGACCTACAACAGGCTATGTATGGCCTATATCGAATGCATGCACTAAATACTACTGTGACAGAACATGTGTCTTTTAAAATATACATCTCTCTAACTATCAGAATGGCACCTGATCTCTATTTAATGAATGGTCTAGAGTATTTACAGAATTTCTGCAAGCATGTCAGATTAGAAAACTAAGTGGAAGTCAGGGGCTCCACTATCTATGTAGCTGGTGGAGTGGCACCAGGGTCCAGAGGGAGAGGGGACCTCTCTGGCCCAGATGATTTTAGATAACAGGCAGCTGGTCTGAATTTTATCGTGAGGAGCTTCTTGGGCCTAGGTGGTTAATTTGAACCAGCCCTCATTTCTAGGGACCGGCACATATATTTCTGCATCAGACATTTCCAGACGGAAAAACAAACAAAGCAGAAACACGGAGGAAGGGTGATACATGGAGATAGCTGGACCTGAAAGGACAAAGCAAAGACTACGCAAGAACAACGCAAGGGCGAGATAAAGGCACAGTGAATTAAAGAGGCATGGGGTGGATTATAGACTAAGACGCCTTGGAATATTGGTAGTGTTGACATTCCCTAGCACCATCTGTAGGCTTTTGAGCAGAGTTATGAGTGCTGGCACTCATTCTTTTACAAATGAAGGACTACCCGGACCCTAGCTTTGTGCTGGCTGATGAGGGCCAGAAGAAGAAGTATTTAGGTAACGGTCACCAACCAGTGCTTACTTTGTAAAGAAATAAGTGCCAGGGCTCTTGTCAGGTGGCCACTGCAGCTTGCAGCAGGCATTGTCCGTGTCAGCATTGACAATAACAGTACAAACAAAGCTACAAACCATCACACTCCTCCAAGTGTGACACTTCAGACTATTCCAGGCCCTCAAAGCTATAAAAATGGCTTGGGCGGGAGGGAATAGTCATTTTTAATGTATATTGATTTACAAATTAACTGTTGTAGTGGTCATTTCTAAATTAGCCAGACCGTGCAATGTTGTAGCAGATTGTCACAAGTGCCATTGTTGACAATTTAGTGCCGGTGCTGAGCACCCAAACCACCAGCTCAAATTAAGCACTGTCACCAACAAAGATTCCAGGCATGTAATAGCTTAACTAAATCTGAACAACTATGACATGTTCTGAAAGGGTGTGTGCATTGGCCAGGATGGGCTGCCGCACTTCTGAGCTGAGCTACTTTGTGATTTGTGATAAATGTGCCATGAGATGACCCTGCTGAAGGCAGTAATACTACAGAAAATGAGGGAACCACGAGTTTCCCATAAACCATATGTCACAGATTTATTAGCTTTCCCCCAGAAGTTTGGCAGGCCCCCTGATACGTTGGGCTCCCCCTGCACAGCAGGGGATATGGAGTACTTCATTATGCCCCTGGGTGATAGGACATCCTGAGAGGGGTGGCATTTATAGAGGCCTGTTAATTTAGATACCCATCTAAATGCTGTCAAATGGCATGACATTATCAGCTACTAATTCCTTTGGTAGGTCTTTTGAGGGTCACATTGTACTTACTTCTAACCCCTGTAATCTACAGTCTCTGTTGGTTATCATGGTTACACATTGTTTTGAATGGAATTTTTAAGGGCATGTTGCCCAGTGGTGGAGCTGTCATTAATGCATCATATGCCGTGGCGCAAAGGTGTAAGGGGCCACTTGTGTCAAGGTATGTAACTATTATCTCGGCATGGACCCTTGATTCTGTTTTAGAGTTCTCTGGCCTGTTCTGTGCTGCCTTTGGGCAGTTGGTGGTTGGGGACGGGCTGGATCAGATGTGTTCTGGTGGTGCTTCTTTATGTGCCATTAAACTTAGTTTTTCACATTTATGGACTACCAATCCTTCTTAACAATTTGGCGACGAGGATGGGATACCAGCACCACCGTGTTGGATTTTATGGGGGGGATTTTGGGCTGTCTACCCTTTTGCTTAACTTCCAGCCGTCTTATCGCCTGCACAATTGTGTATCTGTATTTCACCGCCTACAGCTTTGCATTCTAGCAGTTCGGAGTAGTATGTGCAGTTCTGCTGCTTCACTAAATGCTCAGCATCTTTTAAAACAAAATTGCCAGATACTCACTGTTATATCGAGGATTCCAGGCTGAGAACTTCTTCACCGATCCATTCCTCTGGAGTTCCATCTTCTCTGTGTTCCGTGTGATGTCTCGTCTCTTCGAGGATTGACGGGCACTCTTGCCCCTACTTTCGTCTCTTTGGCACGTTTATGCAAGTGTGTTGCGTACTGCAATTTTGGTTTTCCAAGTTTTCTCTTCGCAATCGCTTCTAACACTGGGCACGTTAAGCGGTATGTGCGCCGCACTGTTAAATTTCTTTATACGTATTTGCATACCGGCATTCACACGCATATCTGGATATACGGTGAGATATTGACTCATAATTCTGACAGTATTTTTCAAGCTTGGGTGGAAACTACTTATTGCGAAGCATCTATTTCAGAGCATCATTTTTAGTGAAGGTTTACCATTTATCATCTTAAAGGGTGAAGTTTGAACGCTTTGTATCTCTTTAGCGAACAATTCCCTAGATGTTCAAGGAAAAATGTCAGTGGCACATAAGAAAGGAATTGGGTTACATTCTGTGGGATTTTGATTGTTATTTTTCACCTAAAGTCTGTATTGGCATTTTAAGGTACAAGTTCTTCCAAAGAAAGCAATGTATTGATGGGTCAGTAGACAGTTATGTATCTGCGTTAAGAACGTTATCACTTGATTGCCAATTCAGAGTGCTACAAGAAGACTTTATTAAAGACCAGGTGGTAATGCGCGTAAGAGATCCCGCCATTCAAGCTAAACTGTGGGTGAATGGCGATTCTAAGCTTGATGATATTTTAGCAAAAGTGAGAAAGGCAGAAATGTCTGGTAGAAGTGCTAAAGAAGGAAAAGTGGAGGATAATAGTAAAAGTAGTGGTTCGGTGGCTAAAGCAGGGGGTGCTGGTGTGAAATTGGACAGTTACAACAAGAAAAACACGGGGCTTATAAAAGGTCGCACCATTGTTGCTGATAAGGATAAGCTTAAATGTTACAGATGCGATAGCAGGTTTCATTTGGCTAACAACAAAAGTTGTCCGACCATTAAACATAAGTGTGCCGTGAGTGGTGTCATTGGACATTTTGCAAAGGTGTGCAGGAAGGGCAGGAATAATAAGGTTAAGTGTGTTGAAGAGGGTGAGTCTTGCGAGAGTGACTGTGAGAGCAAAGACATGGAAGCTGAGAGGTTGTTTCTGCTGAATATAAGAGATACGTCACCTGTGACTTTGGACATTGATAATACCATGATAAAAAAAGCCTATTTGTGACATGATGATTGGAGCAGTGGAAGTGCAAATGTATGCTGACTCCGGGTCCCCGTACTCCATAGTGCATAGTGAATGAAAGTGTGTGGAAATCCAAGTTTCCAAGTAAACTGGGAGCTAATTTAGAGCTTTCTGACATCAATCCAGAGGGATATTCAGGAGAGAGGATAGAAATAATTGGTTTTCGTACACTTGTATTTAGGTTAAAGGACTGTGAGTGTGTAGCTAAGTTGCATGTATCTAAACAAGCACCCTCTGTTTTAGGATGGTTTGAACAAGGGAAACTCGATATTATATTGAATCCTGACAGTCCTGATCCCATCATGGTTGTTAGTGAGTGTGATGAATGTGGTAAGGCTATGTTAAATAAGTTTCCTGAGGTTTTCAGAGGCAGCATTGGTGAATTGGACAATTTCAAGCACAATATCATTTTGAAAGAAAATTCTTGTCCAAAAATGTACAAGATGAGAAATGTCCCTATAATGGTGAGGAATGAAGTGGAGAAAGAACTTAATAAGCTAGTTGAGAATGATATCATTGAAAAAATTGAATCTTCAGAGTGGGTGTTTCCCATTGTGGTCGCGAGACGCTCTAATGGCAACATCAGATTATGCATTGATTTGCACCATCTCAACAATAATATTGTTATCGATCAATTTCCTCTACGTCGCATTACTGAAATGTTAGCATTGGTAGGAAAGCTAAATTTTTTACCTGCATTGATCTTTCAGCCGCTTATCATCAGATCGTGTTATACAACAGTTGTAAAAAGTACACCGCTTTTATTACACCATTTGGCTGTCTTCAATTTAAAAGGATGCCTTTTGGCCTTGCTTCAGCAGCAGCTGTGTTTCAGCGTATCATGCAAAACATCTTTGGTGATTGTAAAAATGCTGTTTGTTTTCAAGACGATATCCTTGTTTTTGGCAATAACAAGACAGATCATAATAATGCGCTGGAGGAAGTCTTGGGAAGGTTATGTGTTAATGGCCTAGCTGTGAAACATTCAAAATGCAAATTTGGTGTTACCTCAGTTGCATATTTGGGTCATGTGCTTTGTGGGGATGGAATTAAACCCAAATCAGACTTCGTAGATGCCATTCGCTTAGCACCATCTCCAAGTTCTAAAGATCAAGTTAGGTCATTTTTGGGGTTAACAGAGTTCTACTCCAAATATATACAACATTTCTCATGCAGAGTCTTCAAAATTAGACAATTGTTAAAAAACAAGAGTAAATGTGTGTGGGATCTTGAGTGTGAAAACGAGTTCAAAGATGTCAAGTCAGCGATTGTGAAAGCAGCTGCTTTTAACAGCTTTGATCCTCAAATTACTTGTGGCATCACGACTGATGCCAGCTCAAAAGCTTTGGGAGCTGTAGTAGCACAACATTTTTTAAAAGGGGGTGAAGCTATACTTGCTTATGCTTCAAGGGCATTGTCTCATACTGAGGAGAAATAATCTATCATACAAAGGAAGACCTTAGCTTGTGTGTGGGCCTTGGAATATTTTAGAGTTTTTGTTTGCGGCAAACAATGTAAAATTAGAAGGGATCATAAGCCTTTGGAACAATTACTTACCACTGATGGGATGATCAAGGCTCCTGTAAGAATCTCCAGAATGTCTATGAGGTTATAAGACTTTATTTACAAAGTATTTTACGTTCCTGGCAAAGATAACGTTACTGCTGATTTTTTGTAAAAGACTGCCTTTACCTTTGAAAGAAAATGTCCAGGACAAGTGGGATGATTTTCAAATTGTTTTAGTACATGACGAAGGTGCCATGCCTATTAAGAACAAAACTTGGTGTGAAGAGTATTTGAAAGATGAAACTTTTCAAAAAGTATAGTGATGTATAATTGAGGGTTGGCCTTACAAGAAAAACCTTACTCCTGAGATTAGGAGTTTTTGGGGGGTGAAAAATGAATAATCTTATGTTAAGGGTACTATTTGGAGAGGGGATAGAGCTGTTCCTCCTACAGGGATGAGACACACTATTGTTCTGCATGGCCATGAAGGACATAATGGTATTGTTAGAACCAAACAGTCATTAAAAAACATCTTGGTGGCCTGGCTTGGACACTTTCATTGAACACATAGGGGTCTATTAGCATGGCGGTCGGAAAATCACTCCGACCGCCATGGTAGCAGGAAAACACCGCCCGCCAGGACCGCGGGAAAACCGCTGGTCCAAATATTATGCTCCGCAGTGGAAATCCGACCGCGGCGGTTATCATTGTGGCGGGCGGTGCTGCCAGCAGCACTGCCGCGATGTCCAAACAAGAATGTCCTGCATGTCCCTGCACTGTGTTGCAGGCACTACACAGTGCCTGCCACCTGGTACAGGGACATGTAGGGGGGTACCATGGGTATCCCCCCAGTGCACCCACACCCCCCAACCCATTGGGGGTCCGCAATGGACCCCCAGAGACATTCTCCGCATGCCTTTCCATGGCGGTTCCAACGCCGTGGAAAGCTGGCTACCGCCGGCATCATAATCGTACCGGCGGTGCTTGGCTCTGATCCGCCACAATTGTAGCAGTCCAGCTCCGCACGCCAGGCAAGCGGGCGGACTGCAACCGGCGAAAAGTGGCGGGCGGAAAATCACACCGCTGCGGTCACGACTGCAATGCTAATGGGACCGGCGGTGTCCAGGGCTTCGATGGTGGGCGGATGTCCGCCGCCGGTCCGGCGGTTACTACCGCCCGCCCGGCGGAGGACATCCGCCCTTCATCCTAATGGACCCCATAGTTAGAGATTGCATCAGTTGCGCAAATTCTGACAAGTCATTAAAAACCTTGAGACCCAATATGGGGGAGCATTCTGATCCTAATGGTCCTTGGGAGACCATTGGCATGGATTTCATGGGTCCTACTGGTACTAAGAGTAAAGATATTGTTGCAGCCATTGATGTGTTTTCCAAGTGGCCAGTCATAAAAGTTGTAGAAAAGGGAAACACTGATGCAGTTTTGTTGTTTTTGGATGAAGCTTTTACAGAGGAGGGCCCTCCTATACGAATTATCACCGACAGTGGGATGCAATTCTGATCTAATAAGGCGAAAGATTATATTCAGAGCATCGGAGTCATACATTGTACCACCTCTTTGTATAATCCCGGTGGAAATGGTATTATTGAAAGATTTAATAGAGTGCTCAAGGGTGTCATACAAATTGCTGGTGTACATGATGACAAGTGAGAGGGACAAGTATTAAAAACTAAATGGAAATATAGAACTACCTCTAATAATATGACTGAATGCTCTCCTTTTGAGATCATGAGAGGCAGGTTACCTAGAACTAAAAGTAATCCATCTTGGTTAGTAACTTCTACTAAAGGTTTTGTTGATTTAGACAAAATCAAAAAAAGAATTGAGAGAGCCCATATTGTTAACAAGAGTAGTTTCGACCAAAAGAAAGGATCTAAGAAGGTTCCCATGATTCAGAAAGAAATGCTTGTTAAAGTTTTAAAAAAACATATGAAAAGTGTGCAAAGGAGTAAGCCAGTATATGGGACTTTTTGTTGTGAAGGATGTTAAAAAAATTCTGTGAGACTAACTAATGGTAAAGTATGGAATTGAAGAAGAATAGCTGTCGTTAAGGGTGAGAAAAAATTGTATAAAGAGGAACGTGCTACACCCAAGCAGGATTTTGATGTAGGGGAAGCTCTCAGGGAGGATGCAATTGAGAATGTATATAATGGAGGTGACAAAATACAGAGTTCTGTGAGCACCGAAGACATTTGTGTACCGGATGTTGTTCAAGATCCTGTGGTTCATAAACCTATGAGCAATGGAGGAAACGCTATTCCTGGTAATGGTAACGGACATAGTGTCCACGAACAGCGCAGTGTGTCTATGCCAGGCGCGCAACACCCATTGGACTCAAAGGGCTTCATTCCCCCCCCCCGTCGCGTGTGGCGCCCGGGATGAGACAGCTTCCCGGGCACACACACAGCGGCACCCGAGCACTTCACAGGTCTTTAAAAGACCATTTGCATGTTAATGAGGCCTCGCTGTTGTTTCACCCCTTCTAAGAGCCCCTGCAGCTCCACTTTGCCTATTGCTTAAAGATTCGACCCCCCACCCACCGAAATCAGCTCCACTCTGCCTATTGCTTAAAGATTCAGCCCCCCCCCCGAAATGTTTTCTTAGCCACCCCGAAATTTGGGTCTAGTTGCGCCTCTGGTCTATGCCTCATGCTTTAGAAACCAATCGTCTACGCAAAAGACCTGTGTAGTTATCAGATTTCGTTACTCGAATTAGAGATAAGTTGTACATGTCAATTTTAGTTAGATATAAGTTGTACATGCAGATTTCAGTGGTGCATTTTTTTCGTTTAAAGGAGGAAGATGTGTTGTGTTGAGGTATGTAACTATTATCTCGGCAGACCCCTGATTCTGTTCTAGGGTTCTCGGGTCCCTGCCGTGCTACCTTTGGGCAGTTGGTGGTTGGAGACGACTGGATCAGGTGTATTCTGTTGGTGCTTCTTTATGTGCCAAAAACTTGGTTTTTCACAGCTATGGACTACGAATCCTTCTTAACACCACTGCAACCCAATTATAGCTCTTTTATTGCACAGTTGTTGGGTAGTGGCTAGGGTTGTGCAAAAGTTGTGCAACTTGCTTTCGCATATTTACGCAAAACTTTGAGAACAGTGCAAGAAATAAATTATGTTATTATGCGAAAAGCAAGTCCGCCATTAGGCGCATATTTTAGTGTGAAAAAGAAGCATGTTAATTTTTGTCGTGGGAGGCATTTTGCAATAAAAATATAGTGTATGAGACGCAGTTGCCATGAACAAAAGCCGCTAACATTTTGGATGTTGCCTTGGGCCCCACACTCCCGTGCTATCATTTTGCTGAGAGCGATGATGTAACTACGCAACGTAGTTTGGTGGGGCAGGTTAGGGAATTTTGCGTAATACGGGTAGAGAAAAATTCCCGAAATGGTTCGCATTACTCTGGTGTAATTTAAATTTTGCCCAGGCCTTGTGGTGGCCAATGTTACTTGCTTGCATTAGGGCCCAGGGCGCTCTTTGAAGGCCACAGCTGGAAGACAATCTATGAGGAACTAAAGAGACAAGTAGAAAAAGATACAGTAATACCTCTCCTGGGAACTCACACAGAATGACCATCACCCCCGGCTCTGAGAAGAAAGAGGCCTTTTTTTCCCAAATACTTATTTTTTCTGAAAAGCAGAATAAACAACTTAGACAGTGCTGGCGCCTCATATATATTTCAACAGGTTTTGTGTGACCTCTGCCCCGGAGCCTCACAGGCCTCTGTGAGCTGAAAATATATAACAACTGAAAACAAATGAAACTGCCCGAGAGCATATTCGTCTTGCAATCTGAAAGTGTTGTCTGAAGGGCAGGCTTGAGATCTACGGAAATAAACTTAAAAACAGTGTATGTGAAGCCATGCATTCAATTTCAAACATATTTTCGAAAACAGTAAGCATTCATTCAGACTCATTCATTTGAGCATCAGTTTCTTACAATCAGTTATTCCATAAGATCGCTGGAGGCCAACTCAGAAGAAAGCAGTGGTTACTCACACAGCCGTGACCTTTCTTTCCAGCTTCTCAGTAATAGATGTGAATTGCTTTTTCTTTGCAAGAACATACCACAGAGAGGTTTATCGGGTTTGTTGTGCTTCTCTGCTGGCGTGTTGAAGATTGCGTGTGAGCAAGTGGGTAGAGTGTTCTAGCCATGAAAGTGACAGTCAAGAATCGTAGTGCACCAGGGATGAGAGTGGTGTGTTTTGGCTAAAAGGAGTAGTGCACTAGCTGCGAGTGTGATATTTGTTAGTGAAATGGAACAGTGCACTAGGCATTAGTGAGATATTTGTTGGTGAAGAGGAGGAGTGCAGAAGGTTTGAGTGTGATATTTTAGTGCAGCAGATATGAATGAGATATTTGTTGGTGACTTTGAGATGTGCACTAGCTGTGAGTGTAATTATTTTTAGTGAAGAGGATAGTGCACAAGGTATAAGTAAGATATAAGTAAGTGGAGTACTGCAGTAGGGATGAGTGCTATATTGTTAGTGATCATGAGTGCACTAGACATTTGTATGTTTGTATGCTGCAGATGAGATGTGCAATAGGTGTGAATTGTATCTTTGTTACAGCATATCTGTAATGCCCTAGGTATACGTGTGATATGTGTAAGTGCAGAGGAGTTGTGCATTAGGGATAAGTGTGTTAGTTTAGTAAAGGGGAATGGAGCACAAGTTATGAATGTCACATCTGTTTGGGAAGATGTGCAGTGCACTAGGTGTGAGTGTGAAGCCTAGCAGTCCACTAGGTGTGAGAGCGCAAAAACAGTGTGACGAGTAGTAGAGCACTAGGTACAAGTTTGATATTTGTTAGTGAAGAGTAGTGTACATGGTATGAATGTGATACTTGTTAGTGAAGATGAGTAGTGCACATAGTATGAGTGTGATATTTGTTAGTGAAGATGAGTTGTGCACGTGGTATGAGTGTGATGCTTGTTAGTGAAGATGAGTAGTGCACGTGGTATGAGTGTGATATTTTTTAGTGAAGATGAGCAGTGCACATGGTATGACTGATATTTGTTAGTGAAGATGTGCAATGCACATGGCATGACTGATATTTGTTAGTGAAGATGAGCAGTGCACATGGTATGACTGTGATATTTGTTAGTGAAGATGAGCAGTGCAGCATGTATGAGCGTGATGCTTCTAATTGAAGAAGAGTAGTGTTCTGGGTATGAGTGTGACATTTGTTAGTGAAGTTGAGTAGTGCACATGGTATGAGTGTGATACTTGTTAGTGAAGATGAGTAGTGCACATGGTATGAGTGTGATATTTGTTAGTGAAGATGAGTAGTGCTCTGTGTATGAGTGACATTTGTTAGTGAAGATGAGTAGTGCAGCATTTATCAATGTGATACTTGTTAGTGAAGATGAGTAGTGCGCATGGTATGAGTGTGACATTTGTAAGTGAAGATGAGTAGTGCTCTGAGTATGAGTGTGACATTTGTTAATGAAGATGAGTGGTGCTCTGGGTATGAGTGTGACATTTGTTAGTGAAGATGAGTGGTGCTCTGGGTATGAGTGTGACATTTGTTAGTGAAGATGAGTAGTGTGCATGCTATGAATGTGACATTTGTTGGTTAATATGAGTAGTGCTCTGGGTATGAGTGTGATTTTTGTTACTGAATATGAGTAGTGCTCTCGGTGTGAGTGTGACATTTGTAAGTGAATAGTGCAGAAGGGCAGGACAGCATGGTATGACTGTGAACTTTGTTAGTGAAGATGAGCAGTGCACATGGTATGAGTGTGACATTTGTAAGTGAAGATGAGTAGTGCTCTGGGTATGAGTGTGACATTTGTTAGTGAAGATGAGCAGTACAGCATGTTATGACTGTGGTATGGGTTAGTGAAGTTGAGCAGTGCAGCGTGTATGAGTGTGACATTTGTTAGTGATGATGTGCAGTGCACATGGTATGACTGTGATATTTGTTAGTGAAGATGAGCAGTGCAGCATGTATGAGAGTGATGCTTGTTAGTGAAGATGAGCAGTGCACATGGTATGAGTGTGATATTTGTTATTGAAGATGTGCAGTGCACATGGTATGAGTGTGATATTTGTTAGTGAAGATGTGCAGTGCACATGGTATGAGTGTGATATTTGTTAGTGAAGATGAGTAGTGCTCTGTGAATGAGTGTGACATTTGTTAGTGAAGATGAGCAGTGCAGCATGTATCAATGTGATACTTGTTAGTGAAGATGAGTAGTGTGCATGGTATGAGTGTGACATTTGTTAGTGAAGATGAGTAGTGCGCATGGTATGAGTGTGACATTTGTTAGTTAATATGAATAGTGCTCTGGGTATGAGTGTGATTTTTGTTACTGAATATGAGTAGTGCTCTCGGTGTGAGTGTGACATTTGTAAGTGAATAGTGCAGATGGGCAGTACAGCATGGTATGACTGTGAACTTTGTTAGTGAAGTTGAGCAGTGCAGCATGTATGAGTGTGACATTTGTTAGTGAAGAGTAGTAGTGCGCATGGTATGAGTGACATTTGTTAGTAAATATGAGTAGTGCTCTGGGTATGAGTGTGATTTTTGTTACTGAATATGAGTAGTGCTCTCGGTGTGAGTGTGACATTTGTAAGTGAATAGTGTAGTGCAGATGGGCAGTGCACATGGTATGAGTGTGATATTTGTTAGTGAAGATGTGCAGTGCACATGGTATGAGTGTGATACTTGTTAGTGAAGAAGAGTAGTGCAGCATGTATGAGAGTGTTATTAGTTGCTGAAAAAGAGCAATGCCCTAGGTGTGAGTGTGATGTTTGATAGTGAGTAGTAGTTCACTAGCTCTGAGTGTGACATCAGTTAACAGGTCTTTTCAATTAGTGTTTTTGATTGCACCTGCTAGAGTCCATGTCTGGTGAAGTACTGGTCAACATGTAACAGTTTAAATATTGCTGCCCAGTGAGGGGTTGTAGACAATCAATCAATCAGTCAGTCATGATTTGTAGAGTGCACGGCTGCTCAATGAGTTTCCCGGCACTAAGGGTCATTGACCACTAGACAGAAGAGATTATTAGGAAGCCAACTTGAACAGCCAAGTTTTGAGGTTGCGTTTAAAGGACCCTCCACCTGTAGTGGCTCGCAGCACGAGGGGAAGAGCATTCCAGCCAGAGGTGGCAGAAGCCGAAAAGGAGGTGCCGCCCCATTTCTTAATTTTGGTTCTTGGCACGACAACCAGCTGAGCATCTGAGGAATGTAAAGTTCTTGCTTGGCATGAGTCAGTTGGTCAGGTAGCAAGGGCCTGATTGGTGGAAAGCTGTATGGGCCACCATGAGCCCCTTGAATAGAACTCTCTCACGGACGGGTCACAAATCAGCATGAGTCAGTTGGTCAGGTAGCGAGGGCCTGATTGGTGGAAAGCTGTATGGGCCACCATGAGCCCCTTGAATAGAACTCTCTCACGGACGGGTCACAAATCATTTAAGTGGCATTCATTGCGGATTAGTGGCGCTAGGCAGCAGTTTGTGCCTAAGGGCAACGAAATGACAGGAATGCGCTGTATAATGTTAAATGTGGCTCATTCCTGAAATTCCCCATTTACACAGGGCAGCAAGCTGGCTTGCTGCTATGCCCTGCATGAACATTTGATAAATTTGCCCCAGAGTTCTTACTCAGACCTCTGTCTGCCCACAGAATTTCAACTCTGAGGCCTCCTTACCTACAGCTATTCTACCCTGCGGTCTGTCTGTCCACAGAGTTTCTACTCTGAGGTCTGTCTGTCCACAGCTTTTCTACTCTGCAGTCTATCTGCCAACAGAGTTTGTAATCTAAGGTCGGAGTGCCAACAGAGTTTCTACTTTGGAGTCTATCTGGCCACCAGGTTTTTGGCAAGGTTACTCTTCAGGCAGACATGTTGGACTCCTTTATGGTGTTTTGACTAGCTTTGGGCAGCATTGGCATCAGAGAAAATCTTTGACTTCTGTCAGTAGACTGAGTTGACTTTTTTCACATTTTGCAGCCACAGCTCATCTAAATCCACTATAAAATCATAGTGAGTTCTTCGATAAGGAAGATTCAGAATTCAGATTAAACAATAACGACCTGTAAGAGGAAACAGAAATTAGCTTTAAAAAACAGATATACAACATTGACCTTTGAAAGGAAATATCTATTGATGGCCTGCAAGTAAAGTAAAATAAATGAAGAAAAAAGTGAAATAAAAATAAAGTGGATCCAGTGAATTGTTGTTTCTTGTGCTTTTACTTGCCTTAGGTGCCTAGTGGGATGTCTATGGTTTGAAATGTATACAAAGGACCTCCCAAGTAGAACAATGGTGTGAGGGACACTTTGACCGGTTGTGCGGCTGTTATTTTCTAGTATTTCAGCCATACGTCGATGGCCATTTGCCTGTTTCCTGGGGGTGAGTGCTTGCAATGTTCAACACTCCGTCCATCATTTCCTTTGGTTTTGCTTTGTTCACCATAAGTTGGCAGGGTATGCTCAGAAGTGAGTCCCTTGCTCACTTTGCCACTGGATTCAAGCAAGCTTGGCTGAAGACGGTGAAATGCCAGAAACCAGTCCTAGGAAGCTTGTTTCCGGTCCAGGGAAGACATGGCTTGGCAGTTCGGGCTGGACTGTTCCCATGAGGCACAGGGTCAGACTGATTTGCATATGGCCATGTCTGAACTGGGGTGGCAGAGTGGGCTAAAGAACGGTGGTGGATTAAACCCAGATCAGTTGACTGGAGGTGAGTGCTTGCAATGTTCAACACTCCGTCCATCATTTCCTTTGGTTTTGCTTTGTTCGCCATAAGTTGGCAGGGTATGCTCAGACGTGATTTCCTTGCTCACTTTGCCACTGGATTCAAGCAAGCCTGGCTGAAGACGGCTGAAATGCCAGAAACCGGTCCTAGGAAGCTTGTTTCCGGTCCAGGGAAGACATGGCTTGGCAGTTCGGGCTGGACTGTTCCCATGAGGCACAGGGTCAGACTGATTTGCATATGGCCATGTCAGAACTGGGGTGGCAGAGTGGGCTAAAGAACGGTGGTGGATTAAACCCAGATCAGCTGACTGGGGGTGAGTGATTGCAATGTTCAACACTCCGTCCATCTTTTCCTTTGGTTTTGCTTTGTTCGCCATAAGTTGGCGGGGTATGCTCAGACGTGAGTCCCTTGCTCACTTTGCCACTGGATTCAAGCAAGCCTGGCTGAAGACGGCTGAAATGCTAGAAACCGGTCCTAGGAAGCTTGTTTCCGGTCCTGGGAAGACATGGCTTGGCAGTTCGGGCTGGACTGTTCCCATGAGGCACAGGGTCAGACTGATTTGCATATGGCCATGTCTGAACTGGGGTGGCAGAGTGGGCTAAAGAACGGTGGTGGATTAAACCCAGATCAATTGACTGGGGGTGAGTGCTTGCAATGTTCAACACTCCGTCCTTCATTTCCTTTGGTTTTGCTTTGTTCGCCATAAGTTGGCAGGGTATGCTCAGACGTGAGTCCCTTGCTCACTTTGCCACTGGATTCAAGCAAGCCTGGCTGAAGACGGCTGAAATGCCAGAAACCGGTCCTAGGAAGCTTGTTTCCGGTCCAGGGAAGACATGGCTTGGCAGTTCGGGCTGGACTGTTCCCATGAGGCACAGGGTCAGACTGATTTGCATATGGCCATGTCTGAACTGGGCTGGCAGAGTGGGCTAAAGAACGGTGGTGGATTAAACCCAGATCAGTTGACTGGGGGTGAGTGCTTCCAATGTTCAACACTCCGTCCATCATTTTCTTTGGTTTTGCTTTGTTCGCCATAAGTTGGCAGGGTATGCTCAGACGTGAGTCCCTTGCTCACTTTGCCACTGGATTCAAGCAAGCCTGGCTGAAGACGGCTGAAATGCCAGAAACTGGTCCTAGGAAGCTTGTTTCCGATCCAGGGAAGACATGGCTTGGCAGTTCGGGCTGGACTGTTCCCATGAGGCACAGGGTCAGACTGATTTGCATATGGCCATGTCAGAACTGGGGTGGCAGAGTGGGCTAAAGAACGGTGGTGGATTAAACCCAGATCAGTTGACTGGGGGTGAGTGCTTGCAATGTTCAACACTCCGTCCATCATTTCCTTTGGTTTTGCTTTGTTCGCCATAAGTTGGCAGGGTATGCTCAGACGTGAGTCCCTTGCTCACTTTGCCACTGGATTCAAGCAAGCCTGGCTGTAGACGGCTGAAATGCCAGAAACCGGTCCTAGGAAGCTTGTTTCCGGTCCAGGGAAGACATGGCTTGGCAGTTCGGGCTGGACCGTTCCCATGAGGCACAGGGTCAGACTGATTTGCATATGGCCATGTCTGAACTGGGGTGGCAGAGTGGGCTAAAGAACGGTGGTGGATTAAACCCAGATCAGTTGACTGGGGGTGAGTGCTTGCAGTGTTCAACACTCCGTCCATCATTTCCTTTGGTTTTGCCCTGTTTCCTAAAGCCCATGAGCACGTTAGCCATGATCAATGGAAAAGATAGTTACGTTTTTATCCCGAGCACGGGGTAGAAGTGTAATTGCCATGAAGATGTGCGGACCTTTCCGAGGTCGTGCATAGTACACAAGTCTGGGTACCACACTGTAGCGTCACGCTCTAGTCTTCACGACGTGACGTGATGACATTGAGCGCGGCGGCCATTTTGGGGTGCTGCCAAAAAGAGCTTGGAGCCTGCGAGCATAGCGGAGGTCTCCCGGCGCTCTCCCTGATTGTGTACCTACAATAAATATAATTTCACTTACCTGCAACCTCCTGTGTGTCCTTCCCCAGGGTAGCCTGAACATCACAACTGGCGACAAGGACGGGACTCTGAAAAAAAACGGGAGAAACACGAGGACCACGTGGAACCAGGGACATTGAACCAGCTTAACACACACCAGCAGCCAGGGTGTAGCAGCCAGCTACAGACAGGTACGGAACTCGAGGGAGAGCGCGGCAGAGGGGACGCTCGCCATAATAAGCAGCCAGCCACGCGCAGAAACAGTCCTGAACACAGCAGCTGCAACTAAGCTGTCTGCAGCCAGTGTGATCTGCCCACGTGGCGAGGAAGGGAAAGCAATAGTCACCACACGCCACCCTATGCACACGCTAGGACGCAGAAGGGGGCAAACACAGCAGGAAAGATATTGCCCACAGGTGAGAAGAGCAGCAGGGCAAGAAAACAATCGTCGAAGCGCAGAGTCAGTTGGTACCACGTACGAAGAAGATAGACGGAACGCCTGGGGTCCTGGCGGAGTAAGCAGAACACAGCACAGGGGGCAGATCTGTGTCACAACAGAGCCCCCCAAGCCTGCACAGACAAAGCGCGCCAGGCAGTCCGAGAGGAGAGGAAGAGCCACCTGGAAGAAGAGCGGAAATGTGTGCTCAAACGCCCTCGCTCACAACACCGATCCCCTTCTTACCCAAACCAGGGGATCCCTCGATGAAGTGGGAAGATTGGAGGGAATACTTTATGAACTATCTGGAGGCCCTGGAGAACGAGAATGGAGAAGCATTTCCCAGCAAAAGAAGGAAGAGGATATTGCTTCACAACCTAGGTCCAGAAGGCATCAGAGTGTTCCAGAATATAGTCCCGACCCCACGACAAGCGGCTGATGACGACGTGTTCCAGCATGCGATTGATGATCTGAATAAACAGTATAGGCCGGCGGTGTGCATGTCCATAGACAGATACAACTTCCAACAAAGGAAACAAGCAGTGGGGGAGTCCATAGACGAGTACGTAGCTGCGTTGAAGAAATTGGCAGTCACGTGTAAATTCGGTACATTACACGATGAATTCATTAAAGATCAAATTGTCATGCACACCACAAACTCGGCGATCCAGGACAAGCTGTGGGTAAATGGAGATGCGACCCTGAAGGAAGTCATAGCAATGGTGAAGAAAGCAGAGCTATTGAAAAGATGTGCGGAAGCAGTGAAAAAGGAGACAGACGCCAGGCCCATGGTGAACAAAGTCACTGAGGCAGAACCACCAGAAAGAGGCAAGGGAGCAACAGGGGACACGAGGACACAGGCCAAATGAACGTCCAGAGCAGCACCGGCGAAGAAACCTGGCAATGAAGGCAGGAACATGTGCTACAGGTGCGGCAGTCTGTCTCATCCAGCCTATGATAAGCGGTGTCCAGCCTTTCGTGCCAAATGCATGTTCTGCGGGTTCGTAGGGCACTACGAGAAAGTATGTAGCCGCAAGCAAAAAAGACCGACAGTCAAGTACGTCGCACAAGGGTCAGATGTAGAAGGAGAAGGCGAAGAAGAAGAAGACAGCCTACTGTGCACAGAAGAACACATACTGGAGATCAACTGCAACCGCTCTAAGAAACCCCAATGCGACCTAGTGATAGGAGGAATACCGATAAAGATGGTAGCGGATTCCGGATCCCCGTACACCATAATACAACGGACGGTGTGGGATGAACGCTTCAAAGACCAGCTGGGACACCACCTGGAACCCCCGGATATTCGTCCAGTCACATTCACAGGAGACCCCATTCCCATGGTAGGATACCGAAGCCTGAAATTTGAATTCAAGGAACGGAGTGCAAGATGCAAACTATACGTGGCAGAGAAATGGCCTTCGGTCCTAGGGTGGATCGACCAAGGAGACTTGGGAATACAGTTGAACCCCGGTGGCACCACACAAGTTCTGATGACCAGCAACGAGCAACAACCGGACGTCGCAAAACTGAAGGAAGAATTTCCCACCGTGTTTGGAGGCAAAGTCGGCAAATTGACTAAATTCACGCACAAGATCGATCTCAAGGCTGATGTGAAACTGGTGTGCCACAAGGTGAGAAATATCCCACTGGCTATCAGAGAGAAAGTACAACAGGAATTACGCAGGCTAGAAGATAATGGCATCATAAAACCAATAACTAGTGCAGAGTGGTTGGCACCGTTGGTGGTAGCAATGAAGCCAAACAGCAAGGTGCGTCTGTGTGCGGACCTGAGGGAATTGAACAAAAACATAATAGTGGAAAAATTCCCACTACCAAGGATAGATGAGATGCTGTCAAAAACTAAGTGGGTGAAATGGTTCTCAACCATCGACCTCACCTCAGCCTACCATCAAATAGCCCTGCACCCCACATGCCAGAAATTAACATCGTTCATAACCCCCTTCGGGTGCTATCAGTTTTGCAGGATGCCATTTGGATTGGCCTCGGCAGCAGCCATATTTCAGAAACGTATGCACAAGCTGTTCAAGGAAGTGGATGGAGTTCAGTACTTCCAAGATGACATCTTGGTGATGGGCATGAACAAAGCAGACCATGACGCTAAGTTGTCCAAAGTCCTACACGTCTTGGAACGCAATGGACTCACTGCGGAGTGGGACAAGTGCCGGTTTGGAATGACATCTGTCACATACTTAGGCCACGAGATCAGCGATCAAGGCATCACACCTAAACAATCCAATGTCAAAGCGATATGTGATGCACTACCTCCGGGAAACAAGGAAGAAGTCAGGTCATTCCTTGGCATGGCCGAGTTTTACAGCAAATTCGTACAGCATTTCGCCACCAAGACACACCACTTGCGCCAACTCCTCCAGGACAAGACAACCTTCGAGTGGACGGAGGAGACACAAGAAGAATTCCAGAAGATAAAAGCAGACATCAGCACAGCAGTTCCTCTATGTGGATTTGATCAGAAAGCAAAATCAGTATTAACAACGGACGCGAGTGAGAGCTGCCTAGGAGCGGTCCTAATGCAAGAGACAAAAGATGGGGAACTGGCCACCCTTAGCTTTGCATCCAGATCTTTGTTGCCTACGGAGCAGAAGTACAGTATAATAGAAAAGGAAATGTTGGCGGCAGTCTGGGCCATGGAGAAGTTCCGCCCGTTCTTTTGAGGCACGAGATTCAGGCTAAGAACAGACCATAAGCCTCTAGTCAAAGTCCTCACATCATCTGGACATGCGAATGCGACCCCCCGCATCGCGAAGATGACCTTGAAATTGTTGGACTACAGGTATGATGTAGAACACATCCAAGGGGCCAGAAATAAAGTAGCCGACTATCTCAGTCGAGCCTCAGCCATGGAGGAAGCTCCAAGCGGTTCCGTGGATGAGGATACCACAGTGGCGTTCATGGAGGATCACGAACGAGTGATAAGCGAACAGGAGTGGAAGGAAGCATACGAGAATGACTCAGACATCGGGGCTGTCAAGCAGTTCATTCTAAGAGGATGGCCAGAGAAGAGGCACGTGGAGGCAGCGCTCAGAAAATTCTTTGAAGTGAGAGAGGAATTATCGGTTTGTGACCGAGGGATCTTCCTACGGAGAGGAGAAAAGGTAGTTCCTCCCAACACGTTGGTGCCACATTTACATGCCCTTATACATGAAGGACACCTGGGTATTGTGAAGACGAAGCTCAGGGCGAAACAGATGTACTGGTGCCCTGCAATGGATAGCCAGAGAGAAAGGCACGTGCGGGAGTGCGAACAATGCCAAAGAGCAGACAAGTCCCAAAGCCTAATGCTCCCACCCTTAGGAAAGTTTGACAACCCCGCTAACCCTTGGGAGGATCTGTCGATAGACATCTTGGGTCCAGTATTGGATGCTCAGGGAGTCCCGAAATATGTGGTAGTACTCGTAGACCGGTACTCCAAGTGGCCAGAGATCGACATACAGGAAGACATGGACACCGACAAAGTATTAAAGTTTCTAACAACCATTTTCCTTAGAGAAGGTATTCCACGCTCCATCCTAAGTGACGATGGGCCTCAATTTACGTCAGAAAAATGGAACGCGTACATGGGAAGGAATGGTATAAAGGTGAAACACACATCCATATATCATCCGGCGGGAAACGGTCTAGCCGAGAGGTTCAATAGAGTCGTCATGGGCTCGGTACAGTCAGCGATCTGAGCCGGGAAGGACTGGGAAAAATAATTAAAGTGCATGTTGTGGGCCTACAGGACTACCCGGACCAGCACAGGATACAGCCCCTTCCAGATCCTAAGAGGTCGAGACCCATTCACGAAGGACAATGTTGCATGGAAGGAGCGCACTATCACGAGCAAGTGGTCTCCAGCAGTAGTGCACCACAATCTGGAAAAGGCGCAAAGAATATATACGGAACACTTCAATAGAAGACGAAATGCCAAGGAGACGGATTTAGACAGAGGAGAGTGGGTTTGAGTCAAACTAGCCCAGTTAAGAAACAAAGGTGATAGCAAGTTCAGTGCACCAATGCAAGTGGAAGAGGTTTACAACCGAGCAGCCCTGCTGAGCGATGGGAATGTTTGGTCTCTGGACAGGATGTCCAAATGTAACAAGATATTGCGATGGAATGAAAGAGAAAGTGAACAGGCAGAAACCCCCCAGACTCAAGGTACTGAAGTCAATCCGGTGGAAGAAGGAACAGGAAATACTAGAGAAAGAGAGAGAGAGGAGGAAGTAGAGATGGGGAGTGATCCTGGGGCCTTGGAACTCTCGGGAAGCACCAGTGGAATGCCTCGAAGAGGTGTTCCCCTGAGTACAGAAAGAAGTGAAGCAAGAAATCCCCAAGAAGTTGCCGTGTACACTTCCAGTACTCCTGTGAGGCATACCCGCACCGGCAGAGCTGTGGTAAGACCGTTGAAATTCAGAGACTTTGAGATGGGAGACGGGAATGAGCCCACCAGCAGGTAGACAGAGAGACATTATCTTATGTTTGAAATGTATATCCATAAAGGAGGAAGATATGTAGCGTCGCGCTCTAGTCTTCACGACGTGACGTGATGACGTTGAGCGCGGCAGCGATTTTGGGGTGCGGCCAAAAAGAGCGAGGAGCCCGCGAGCATAGCGGAGGTCTCCCGGCGCTCTCCCTGATTGTGTACCTACAATAAATATAATTTCACTTACCTGCAATCTCCTGTGTGAGAGTGTCCTTCCCCAGGGGAGCCTGAACATCACACACACGGGTGGCTGACATCCCCCACTTACTTTACAGGGTGGACACTGTCCACCCTGCTCACAAAAGCTGGATACTCGACCAACCAAGCATTTCCGGGTGATTGCGGCTGAATACGGAATTTCTCGGTCTGCCGGTCACCACACCCCTGCACTTAACTTTTTTAGAAGGCATAAAATGACTGGCCCGCCCATCTCACTGTGCTACCTATCAAAGCTCTTACCTTGCATTTTTAACCTGCCGCAATTGTCACGCATCCTTGCCGGGCTGCTGCTGCTGGTCGCAGGGGCGTGCACGCTTCGCCCCCTCGCCCCCCTTCTGCCATCATTTATTGTTCCACTGCTGCCGGCCCGATCCCTCCTGCCTTTTGGTGGCCGCGCCCTGTATTATGCACTGAGATGGTGCACCAGGAGAGCTCATAGGGCTCAAAGGGCTTCAGATCCCAGGTCGTGTGTGTCAGCCCGGGCTGAGACAGCTTCCCGGGCACACACAAACAGACTGTTTTTGAGCTGCTTTATGCTGGCTGGACTGCAGCCGCACCCGAGTACTTCACAGGTCTTTAAAATACCCCGAAATGTGGCTCTAGTTGCGCCTCTGGTACCAGGTAAGGATGCGAGCTGGGCTGGGTCCCTGCTCTCCCCCTCAGCAGAATAGGGCCTGCCAGCCGCCTCTAGGGGACAACAGCAGGTTTACTGCTATGAAGCAATGGAAGGCGCGTGTGGTGTTTATATTCCATCTCGAGTTAAATTCTGCTGGTGTCAGAATGAAAGACTCAGATAACACAGGCCTATCCAGAATTTTCCATGAGTGGCGCGTGCATGTTGTGATGTTCTGTGATAATCTCTGTACACATACCGGAGTCCCTTCCATTTTACAAAGTGAAGAGGGCAGCATTGGTGTGTGAAGCAGAGAAGCACTACTGACAATTCAGCCTGTTTTACCGAAAAGCCCCATAGACTGATTTAATGTTTGGTGTTGATTCCAGGAAGCCTGGCATGCACATGCTTCTCTGGTCCACGTTGTTAGATTTGTAGTGCAGTTGCTAAACGGTGGTAGCTCCCACAAAAATAAACGTCTTGTGTGGTTGCCGCTCAATGAACATGGCTTTAAACACGGTATGGCAGTGGCTGGAATTGTTGCCTTTCCATAGAATCTAATATACCATAACATATTCTTGCAAGAGCAGCTACAGTGAATGTAAAGGTATTTCCACAGCCTTGCATGTGCCACATAGGTAGGTTATGTAGATAGTGTGTGTGTGCAATGTGTAGTGCATGTTTTTACAGGTGACACCCAGCAAGTTTGGCCTTGCTCTTGAATTGCTGCACGTTCAGCTGTTTAAAATGACAGAAGGGCTTCCAAGCAGGTGCCTTGGTACCGTCTAACTCCCTCCTACTGCTATGAACTCCCAAAAAAAACTTCCTAGACCTTTCCCTCTTCTATCCCCCAGTATTCCTTTTCAATCCAACTAACAGACTAACATGTCCACTGCTCAAATTAATTTCATATTTCCCTATCTTGTAATGTCACTTACTGTGATGTCACTTCCTGTGATGTTACGTGCCATGATGTCACTTTCTGTGATACTACCTAACTTGGGGGCATATCAGCAGCACCCGGGGATAATTATCGCTCAGCGCTCTTAGCGTGAGGATAATTATCGCCGGATAACGTGGATTTTTATCGCTGAAATAGCGTGCTATTACCAACGCTTATCTCCTCAGCGATAAAAATCCTCATGCTAACTGCCTAACGTGAGATTATCGCTGGAAACCCAGTTATAATCTCACGCAATGTGGCGTTAGCTTGCTGATAGGGACTCACAAACTTTGCCATGATATCCACCTTTCATAGGATATCATGGCTAAGTCAGTCCCGAAGCAGGCGTAAGGAAAGTAGCGATAACAGGGGTTATCGCTACTTTTCTTGCCGCTATGCTTCATAGCGTGGGGCTTGATGATAGGAGAAATGTCGCTTAGCGACATTTCTCCTGTCATGTTAGGTCAGGAACGCCCACTTTGCATCTCATTAGAGATGCAAAGCTGGGCGTTAGGAATCCTGACGCTAAAGCAAGGTTTCACCCGTTAGCATGGCCTTGCTAATTAGGCGATAAAATTATCGCCGCTTTTCGGCCGAAAACGGCCCCAAAAGCGGCGATAATTTTTTATCGCCTGCTTGTAAATATGCCCCTTGGAGAGTCCCCCCACTTCTTTTTTTAGGACTTGTGCCCTGGTCGTGCATGTCTGTGATGCTCCCCTGGGTGACATCTGAGTATGAATGATGGCATGCTGACACCTGCAGGCCTTGGGACGTCCCCATCGTCCTCCAGGGACTTGGGTCTACGGGCTCTGAATAAGTGCGCCTCTGTTTTCACTAAAAGGGCCCCTAGTGTCTGTCTCTGCTGCATGGCACGGATGTGCACTTGTCTCTGTTTCATCTATGTTGTTCACATGCCTATGTATGCTCTTTGCATCTGTTAGTGCCCCACGCTTTTTAGGTCTTTACAGCCCTGCTGTCTACATCACCTATTGTTACCATTTTTTGTTTACATATGGATGGTGTGGGCTTTGGCTCCAAACAGAGGAGGATTACTGTCCCATCTCGTGATATTTTCTCTTTCGTGTTTTATTCCACCCACTGTGGAGTGCTTGCATTGCAATGTGTGAGAGACTATTTTTCATCTCAAGACTACACTGAATCCTCATTCATTAAATTCTTTTTAAGTTCAATAAAATTTTTATTAGGCAATGAAAAAGTGAGGATCAATACATAATATCAGCAAGGAAGGGGAAGGGAGAGGGGGGAGGGGGGGGAAGGAGAAGAAGGGGATAGCAAATGCAATATGTAAGAGAGAATGTACAACAAAACAATAATCATGGGTATTCAAAAAGAAGCATAAACGATACATCAGTCATAAGCTAAACAGCTGCTTGCAAGAAAAATAAAAACAAAACAGTATGTTAGAGAATCTTGGATGTGGAAAGGGCATCATGGGGGTTTAGGAACTTCTTGTTGAGCGGGCGTTGGACGAGATGAACGGGCAACACAATTGTCTAAATATAGCGTAATGGGAAGCCATAAGTCTGCGCGTTTAGTTGCTAATTGAACAGGAAAAACAAAGGCATTATCAAGTCTATGATTGTGACAGACATTGTACCACCACGCTTTGAAAGAAATATTAGACGTATTTTTCCAGTTGACAGTAATCTGCTGAAAGGCTACAGCCAATAACAAATCAACGATGCGAACATACATATCTACATTATCCCAGCTAGGGGATAAACTACCCAAGAAAAGGTGAGTGAGAGAAAAAGGAATACAGGTATGAAAAATAACATTGACTTGAGCCCACACCTGTAACCAAAAATCATGCACATGCTTACAAAGAAATATCATGTGAAGTAAGGTAGCACTGGGGGCGCCACACGACCAGCATATGTCTGGGGTATTAGGAAATCGCTTGTTTAAAGTAGAAGGAGTGTGAAGTAATCTGTTGTAAATGAAAAATAGGGATTGTGTCAGGGAGGCCGCTCTGGAAGTTTTACGGAGTTTTGCCCATATCTTATCCCATAAAGATGTCGGCCAATCTGTTTCGAGATCAATTTCCCATTGATATTCAACTTTGGATTTAGGTCTGAGTAACTTATGTGTGAGAAGGTATTTATAGATGAGAGATGCTTTGGGGGCATTACGTAGGAGAGAATGAAGCTGAGAGAGAGGGACGAGCGGATCAGGGGAAAGAGGAGAACCGGGGAGCCGCTTATAAACCTCTAGAACAGCAGCTTTAAGTAAGAGATATTTAGGGATAAAGGATAGGGGTAAGCCAAATGAAGAACGGAGATCAGGAAAGGAGAGAAAGGTGGAGCCAGAGAAGAGCTGCGAGATCCAAATTAGACCTCGGAGTCTCCAGGATTTCCAATAAAAGGGCTTATGACGAATTAAGAGATATTTATTATGCCAAATGGTGGAGGAGAGGAAATCAGCGATGGTCGTGGGAGGACCAGGGGCAGTAGACAATAAAAGCTTAAGGGTATGCTTGTGGAGAGGAGTAGGAATCGAAGAAGGTTTGCGGGAAAAAGCAAGGTATTCTGCAAAAGAAAACGGAGAGAGGAGAGTATGTTCAACCTTAATCCACAAAGGGCAAGGGGAGCCGGGATCCTGCAGCCAAAGGGATGCTTGACGTAACAAAAAGGCCTTCTGATATGCTGGGAAGTCCGGAAAGTTGACACCACCCTCAGAAACTGGACGGATGAGTCTGGTAAGAGACATTCTGGATTTTTTAGAACTCCACAAAAATGAGGATAACGTTGAGTTAATTTTTTTAAAGAATTTCATTGGGATGGATACTGGGATATTAGATAACGTATAGAGAATAATGGGAGATATCATCATTTTAATAGTATCAAGACGACCCCACCAGGAGAGGTATAAAGGGTGCCACTTTGTAGTGAGGTCCGCATTTTTTTGTGCGCACTTGGACATGCATAGAGAGACAGTGTCTGGAATGGAGGGGGTGATGTATAATCCCAGATATTTAATATGAGAGGGACTCCAAGTAAACTGAGAGTCACTAAATTCTTGTTTGAAAGTGAATTTGGTCAAGGGTAGAATCTCACATTTATCATGATTAAGCTTGTACCCAGAAATGGAGGAATAGTTTCGAACTTCGTCCAGAAAAGCAGGGATAGATTCTGCGAGGTTGGAAAGAAAAAGTAAAATATCATCTGCATAAGCAGCGAGTTTAATATGAAAATCTGTAATCTGGAAACCATGAATGGCGGGATTCTGACGCAACCTGGACAAAAAACGTTCTAAAGCAAGGTTGAAGAGAAAGGGGGAAAGAGGGCAGCCCTGGCGAACGCCTCTGCCTAAATCAAAATAAGAAGAAATTTGACCATTCTCAAATACGGCAGCTCTGGGATGCGAGTATAACAGGGAGACTAAAGAAATAAATCTAGGGCCAAAACCAAACCAAGTAAGGGTGTGAAAAAGATAGCGCCACTCAACCCGATCAAACGCCTTTTCGGCGTCAAGAGCAATCGCTGCAAGTGAGTGCTGGCAACGGAAGGACTTTGACAAGATGTTGAATAAAAGTCTAGTGTTGTCCGTGATATATCGGCCTTTAACAAACCCGGATTGCTCTCCACCTAGAAGATCGGGGAGAAGGTGGTCCAATCGGACCGCCAATGCTTTAGCAAAAAGTTTGTAGTCAATATTGACTAAGGATATGGGCCTATAGTTTTTGCAATATTTAACGTCCTTCCCAGGTTTAGGTATTAAACAAATATGAGCATCTGAAAACGTCCCTGAGGAAGCACCTTGGGCAAGAAAAGTATGAAGAAGGGAATGCAAACGTGGAATCAACAACTTAGAAAAGTGAAGGTAAAATTCAACGGTAAAACCGTCAGGGCCAGGAGCCTTATTAAGTTTGAGAAGTTGCAATGCAGCGAGTAATTCCTTTTGTGTGACGTCAGATTCTAAAGAAGAAAGGTCAAGGGGGAAGTTGGATGGTGTGTGAATGATGGAGAAAAAATGAGCAAGGGAGCTGGGAGAGGGTTGAGTTTCAGATGTATACAAAGTCTCATAAAAATGTGAGAACTCAGCAAGAATATCAGCATCCGTGTGTTTCAAGGTGTCAACAGAGTCATAAACAGATTCAATATTTAACTTATTATGTTTGATCTTTAAATAATTAGCTAAAAGCTTCCCTGCTTTATTCCTACCCCCATAAAATTTAGCAGTGGATTTCAACAGATACAAAGAGGCATCCTCCGTAGATTTCTCATTAAATTTCATTTTTGCAGCAACAAGGGCTGTCAAGCTATCAGCAGAATGGGAGGTGAAATAAGCATGTTCCAATCTCTTAATGTCTAAAAGGAGACTTTTGGTGAACCGTCGAGCAGTCTTACGTTTGTTCGCAACGTAACTAATAATAAAGTCACGCGATGCTGCTTTAAAAGCATCCCAGGTAATATGTTCCGGGAGAGTGGTGTTGTCATTAATCTGAAAAAATTCATCAAAAAAGGAAGTGAAGGTATCTGTAAACTTGGGATCAGCAAGGAGGGAGTTATTAAATCGCCATCTTCTGGGACCAACAATCTTAGGGAGTATATCAAGATTTGTAAGAACAGGAGCATGATCTGAAAGCAGTATCGGGCCTATCTCGGAGTGTAAAAGTGATTGAGTAAGGTTGTGGGAGACAAAGACATAGTCCAATCGTGACTGGGAACGGTGGCAGGGAGAATAAAAAGTGTACTCCCGTAATTTTGGATTACAAAGACGCCAAGAGTCTACTAACTTATGCTGTGAAATAGCATGGCTAAACAGCTTGTGGGGTTTGTTAGGAATAAAGGGGGCCATGGACACCCTATCAATAAAGGGATCAAGAGGTTGATTACAGTCCCCCGCCAAAATAAAATTGTAGTCCATAAATTTAGTCAGGAGTGGAGAGAAGTCAGCCCAAAAAGAAGGTTCACCTGTGGTTGGGCCATAAACATTAAGGAGAGAGATTGGAACACCTCTAAGTGATAGCTTGGCATAAACCCAACGACCAAAAACATCCAATTCTTGGGTAAGAACCTGAAAGGGGAGAGACTTGCGACAAAGGATTGCCACACCATTCCGTTTGCCATCACCCTGCGAATAAAAGAGTTCACCCACCCATCCACGTTTGAGCTTAACAGATTCTTCATCAGTTAAATGCGTTTCTTGGAGGAATGCAATATCAACATTCAATTTGGCTAGGTGTGACAAGATCCTTTGACGTTTAATCGGGGAATTAATACCCTTCACATTCCATGACAATATATTCAATGACATAACAGTAACTTATTCAAACAGAGTTCGGAAAACATGACTAAAGAATGAAAAACCCATGAAGAGGAGAGGAGACATAAAGAAAGAGGAAAAGCCAGTGTAGATACACTGAAATAGAAGAAAAGGAGATGATAAACAAGAGCATAAATACTAGCAAACAAAGAAGAGGATAAGGAGGCAATATGAAAATGTAAACAGAGAACCATAGATAAGGAAGAACTTGAGAGATAAATATGTCTAGAAGAACAGGGAATGCAACTCTTACACTAGCAAAAAGTTCAGACCGGGGGTAGGAAGACAAAATAGAAACATGTGAACAATAGTAAGAACAAAGGAAGAGGGAAGAGGGAGGAATAGAGGGAAAAGCCATCGGATGCACAGGGAAAACATATGAGGGAATACGGAAAGAACATACCTACAAAGGAAGGAGGCGAGAAAGGGTGGAGGAGGGGAGGAACCACATGGGTGAGGCAGCACATCCAGGAGCAACGAAGCGGGGACCGGGAGACATCATTAAACACGAAAAAGAATTCCTGTAAGACAAAAACAGGAAACAGAGGATTAAGACATACCAGGAGATTGTGGTGAAACCATAACTAACAAATAGAACAAGGGACAACCAACATGGATACACAATAAAGAATCAGCAAAGTAGATATCCGGAGGTTCAGAAGAACTCAGGTTGACTGCAACCAAGATAAAGTCTCTGAAAAAGAGCAGGATAAAAGAAAAAGCGACAACATAAGAGAGTCATAAAAGCACTAGTCAACCAGGAGCAGAAGATGAAGGCCCGGAGATATCCATAGTAGGTGATTTATGCGCATTGATGAAGCTTCGTAAGCGCACTGGGTCTTCATAGGTTGTAGTCTTATTGTTATAGGTAACTTTGAATAAACATGGATGATAAAGGCCATATTGTGCTCCCATCGCACGTAGATCATCTCTTAAGCTCAGAAAAACCTTACAACGATTGGCGGTGGCCTTAGCATAATCTTGTGCAAAGAACAGGGACGAGCCAGACCAAGTCAGATTTGGCCGCGGCCAATACCATCAAGAGATCTGTATATTCCAAAAAGTAGATGATGACCCCTCTGGGCCTCTGTGAGGAAGAAGCAGGAGAAGGTGGTCGACCCAGTCTATGGGCCCGTTGAATGTTGAGGACCTTGTCCTGTGACAAATGTAGGAGCTTGGGGAGGAACGACTTGAAGAAAGTGATTGGATCAGATCCTTCGAGTCCTTCAACAAGGCCGTAAATACGAAGGTTATTGCGCCTGTTTCTGTTTTCCAACTGCTCCACTTGTTGTTGAAGATCCGAGACTTGAGATTTCAGGTTAGAAACAACAGAGGATGTCTCTTGGAATGACAGAACAGATTTTTAAATCGATGTTACCCTCGTTTCCATTTGCGACCAGTTATCCGTAAGAACCTGGAGCTTAAGATTAGTCTCTTCCATAAAAGGACGTAAAGATCTTATTTCTTCTAATATTAATTCCATGGATACTGGTTCCGAATGCTTTGGAGGTGAGAGGGAGTCCGACTTGAGTCTCTTCGTGTTAGATTTAGAGCTATCCTGCGAGTGCCTGGAAGGATGCATTGGTGTATCTGAGCCAGACGGGTTAAGAGAGTCTTCCAATTGTGAAAAAGCAGAGAAAACCTTGGAGTTCTTCACAATCTGAGGTTTGGTCAAATGAGTCAGATGCGACGATGACTTGAGTCTACCCATGTGTTAAAGCCGTGGAATAATTGGCACAGTGGAGGTCACAAGAAGCCAGAGCGAAGGCAACACAAGGTAAAGCACAACAGGAGTACGAGGATATTTGAATACGTCATGAGAGGAATGCAGCCATCTCCATAGTACTGAGGTGTGAACAGTCGCCGAGGCGTGTATGGAAAAGCAAAAGAAGTAGCGTATAATAGGACCAAGGTATCATTCATATGGCATTATATTATAGAAAGTAGGCACCAAGGCACCGCACAGTGTAGAATGGCCTCAAACAAGTTGGCATGAGATGAAATGTAATGACCCCTCGCATTCCTCGTAAGAGTCGGCAAAAAGTAGTAACATTGACATCAGAAAAACAACCAGGCATGCCACATTGAAAAAATTCACCACTTGCAAGAAAGTTTGAGAATAATCCACTTAGAGCGCTAGTAGAATCATGACTCGAAGAACAGCTTAAAAACAGTCATAGGCAATGAGGGCGCTCCACTGAGGGACATTGTTGTTGTGCTATATAGATGCCAAACGCTCCAAATAGAAGGCAGACAGTGCATAAATACGATGCAAAGCAAACAGTCAGTAGGGAAATTATGAGCCTATTAGGGTTATGTGATGTCATTCACTCATACTGCTGGATTAACGGAACAGTATGTGCATCACGGCGCGCGTCACTCGGCAAGCCTAAGATGGCGGCTGCAGCCGAGAAAAGTCAGTCAGAACTCACAAGTGCCAATTAGGATGTCGCGGAGGCTTGAAGAAACCTCCACCAATGTCGAGTGGAGTCAGGGCATGTTCCGACGCTCCTTCAGCTGTTCGCCTCCAGGAACAATAAACAGGAACCGGCTTATCTCTCGGCACCGCCTCGGAGCTTCACACAAGCGCCGCCATCACTCGCGGGCACCAAGCCACGCCCCCCATTCATTAAATTCTTGACCTCACAGATGCATTAGGTACAGAAAACAATTGTTTTTTGTTGTTTTTCACTGTAGCAGACGTTTCGCTTATGTTTCAGTCAGGATTCAAAATGCAAGCCAGACCAATTGGCTTTGTCAATACTCCTTGCTCTAGGAGCTTCTTTGAGCTGCAGATGTTGGTCTGTCCCCATGTGTCTTCCTGAGGCCTGGGTGTCTCCAGCTCCAGCCATTTGCACTCCAGGGGTTTGCTTATGCTGCATGGATGTCAGTTAGGGCAACAAGGAGTGGCAGTGGCGTCTTCTGCCCCTCTAACAGTACCCCGTTAATTGCTACCCCTGAGCTCAGAGGCCATGAATGAAGCGACAAGAGCAGAAAGTAAATAAAGCTGGAAGAACCTATTTACTACCAGCACACAGGATGGAATTGAGTTACAAAGGGTATGGTAAATGTTACCCCTGCGATGTAATGGGGGGTCAAGGGTGTGTGTGTTTTGTGTGTGTGTTGGACTGCACACACACACTCGTCAACTGTGCATGGTATTTTTGTTGAATTAATGGATGAGCTGTCTAGCTGCACTCTTTCTGTGTTTTTTGTTTTGTGTATGTGCCTGACATTGTGTACATTAGTTGGGTGCAATGGACCTGTGCAGCTGCCTGAGTTTGTTTAGTGCCTTGATAATGTGTGGAGTGGTTTGTATATATTCTGGCTGATGTTCAGATATTCTGTGTGATGTGTAGATGTTCGGGGTTCTCTCTGAATGCGCCTGGTGCTGTTTAACATGCGCCATAGTGTATAAATGTGCTGGGGGCTTCACTGTGCTGTGGCCTCACTTAGAGCTTGGCAGACAGGGTACTCCACCGTAAAACTCTCATTCTGTCTGCCTCATTTAGAAACAGGGCCGGTTCCAGGGCAGTGTGAATGGTACAGCCACAACCTGGCGCCATCCTCTGCGGGGAGGAGGGGGGTTCAAATGTATATATTGCAGAGTTCCCTGTGTGTCCAAAAGTTTTCAGGCAACAATAAAAATGTCAAGATAACTCTGGTGATTAATGATCCTGATAGGGAGAAATTGGAGTTTTGGCAGTTTCCTCTCATGATAAATGAGCTTTTATCGCAGAAATCCTTTTGTACTTGCAGTTCATAAGTTGCAACCTTAATATAGCAAAGTGAGCTATGAGCTGTTATAAAAGAGCGGCATGCAAACTGCATTGTATGGGTTAGGACATTATGTTTTTTGCCCTAGTCTTCCAATATCCTAATCTTGCTAATAAAATGTTAATTTGAGTAGAACTACATACTTGTTAGTAAAGCTAACCAATGTGGTATGTTTTAAATCCTGAGTCTGTGAGTCTCCAGACCAACATTCTTAAAATGTACTGCCTGCATATTTGTGACATGTGACCCCAACACCTTGTAATCCTCACTGTTTTATGTCACATGTCCTATAGACGTATTTACACACGTATTATTCATTAGCTCTGTATAATGTGAATGTGATGTAAAGTGCTCTGACACCCCACACTGGTATGAGTAGTGCTACAAAACAAATAAAATGCATGCGAGAAAGGGGCTATGGAGAGATTAAAACCACTGGTGTAGAGCGGTAGTGAGGGAGTTCATGGAAAATGAGTTTTTTGGGGAAGGGGTGCCAATAAATATTTCGCACTGGGCACCAGAGCTGAATCCGGCCCTGTTAAGAGATGAGTGGACTGTACGATTTTCGTAGACACAGCCCCAGTTGGCTCTATGGATTGAACACTCACTCCGAAGGCCGGTGGGGTAGTGGCCAACGGAGGAAGGACATTACACTGCCATACTTATTTAGGGTGGATGGTGTAATGTGCTTTTTTTATCTGTCCATCGCCGTAAAAAAAAAACTGACGTTGAGGAACATAAAAACACAATAAAGACCCCCAGCTCATAGGAGAAAACTCTGCTTTGGATGTTTGTTTTTGCAAAACCACATTTTCTTTTAAGCCTGGTGGATACAGCTGTCGAAACAAATGCTGACCGTCTACCAAACGTTTTTTATCTGGAAAGGAGCCACCATGATGGTGGTTAACTGCAAGGTACTGGACTGTACGCGGGGAGGGCGATCATCTGTAAATTGTACAGACAGTACTCTGCAGTGTGGGGGCGGTAATGCCTTCCACCACCCTGACAGACGGAGTACCGCCTGTCTAACTCAAAATGATGCCCTGCGCTGGGTGAATCCACACCATGATCTTTAGATGAGCTGGGAGCTGCTTAGATGGTGTACTTGACGTTGTATGTGTCAGGGGTTGTTTATATGTGCCAGCTGGTGTGTAGATGGGCAAAACGTTGTCCCATATGTGTTCTCTGTGAATGTGCTGCTTGTTATATGGATGTGTAGTGTGCTTCGTAGATTGGATGGGCTCAAGTCAATGCACACGACTGTGTGCTATGTATATGTGGTGGATATTCGGTAGACTCAATCTGTATAATTATGCATGTGCTGGGTGCTGTCTAATGTGCTGAGTCCTATGGGTATTTGTTTGATATTGTGCATATATATTAGGTGCTGTATGAATGGATTAGCTGCTGATGTATTGTGTGTACCAGTTGATGCACTGTGTGTGATACCAATATGTTCTTGGTCTTGAGTAGTTGTGCCTGTTGGTGTGTAAAGGCACTGGGCGTTGTTGCTCTATGTTTCCGCACTGCTTGAGCTCTGTATTGTAGCATGCAGTGATGCAGTCTTTACATTGGGGACCATTTGTCACAGTATTTGTTCAGGAGCTACCATTGAGTAAATCACATGCTAGACACTCTTAAGGCTTTTATTCAACATGGAAAAAGCAGCACAAGAGCTGTGGACACGGGTATAGCCTGTGCACACATGTATTATGCACACAGATGAAGACAGGACCACTGATGGAATATAAAGAGTGGCCGTAGCCTATTTTATTTTTGAAAAAATGAACCTGAGTCCATCAGGAAAACTATTGCCAACTTTTACTTGTGCACATTAAACTTAGGTGCATGAATTTCCCCAGTGACTATTGATATGGCGGAGGACTTTTCATTAATATTTCTTCTAAAGAATCATCTCTAGAGTTCCCTTCACTTGTCGTCATTAAATGTTTTTGCTTTTCCGTACATTTACCTCCTGCCTGTTCATCAGCCATTAATACAGGATATAATCCTTCAGTTAACATGGCTTGTCTCCATTGTTTCTTTTGTTTGTCTCGGGTTTCACGCGGAAATTTTGGGTAAAAATTACTCAAATTTCTGTTACACCTTGGTCTATCTTGTTCAAATGCCTCAGTTTCCCATTCCTCTAATGCCTCATACTGAGTCAACCTAGGTCTGGGTTCTAACTCATTAATTCTTGTGCACAAATTATGTAAAATTTTCCCATTAAATGTTCCGTATTCTGGGAAAGCCAAAATTCCAGATCTTTTGTGTATTCGATCCAATTCTCTAACCACACAGAGGTATGATAACTAGGGGTGGGCGACAATTTCCGATCCGCTCCCGGAAATTGCGACAATTCGACATTTCTGCGTTCCGACCGGAACGCGGAAATGCCGAATTGTCGCAATTTCCGGGAGGGAACGGAAGTTGTTGCCTGGCCAAGCACTTACAGATATAAATAAAGCAGGTGCCCGAGTTGAAGCTCAAATTCAGTAACGCATTCATCGGCACAATACATTCGGGAGCTAGGTCGAGGCTGGGCAGGTGTGCTGTTCTCCCCATATCTACCGTCAAAAACTAGCTGTGGTCCTTACCTGTCGCGCAATCCCCGTGTAGTTCCTGACACCAGCTGCTCTGATCGGTCTCTGGCCCGCGGCGTCTCTGGCCCACGGCATGTGAACTGCATGGAAGCCCCGCCCCACACACCAGCGGTGGGCAACGTCTTCCGCCCTTTCCCCCACTACGATGGACAGCTGACTCGAGGGACCCCAGGGACGTCGGCGCCGTGGCTGGCAACGTACACAAACTGTAGCGGGCGGCAGCGGCAGGCCGGAAGCACCAATTTCCGCGATCACGGAAATATCGCGTGATCGCGGAAATTGCTTGCATTCTCGCGAGAATTGGCGGAAGTGCCTTCCGCCAATTCCGCCCACCCCTAATGATAACCTCTCTCTACCATCATGTATGATGCGGGAGTTTTCGGCGGTGAAATGAGAATGCCTTCTCTAGTTTTAATGGGCTTATCTTAGTTGAAATAATTCTTTATTTTCTGCATAAACGACATTTTCCCTTTCTCTTCGTAAATGTTTCGCGATCTTCCACTTGATGAGGCCGGATTCTTACCTTTCTTACCATTGCCAAGAATCCTCTCGGGTCGCCAGGACCTTTTTATCTGCTAAATAGTGTAGAGGGGAAGAAACTCAATCTTTAGTACATAAACAACAGAATCAAAATTGAACTCTAAAGGGCCGCTGACTCCGAATCTCAAATTTTAAAGATTTATTACAAATCCAAAAATAATTGCACATACAAGCACCTCAGCACGAGGTTAAGAAAAGAAATGGGCACTAATACAAAGAATATCCTACGCAGGAGTCTCATCCGACTCAGACTAAGAAGAATAGTCAGCTCTAGTAACATCAGGCAAGTGATATTTACTCCAATCTCTACATTAGAAGTCATTAACCTAAAAGAAAATCAGTTAGTCTATCCCTACTCTATCTCTAAGGTGACATCCCTACTTAGAATTTTCCCTCCCAGGCAAGAGAGTAAAAGGTGTCAGAAGTGAAGACTTCCTTAGAAGTACACTCACTTAGTCAGAGCTCGTTCTAAAATGCTACTTCTAGCTCCCAATCTAAACCTCAACTCCTCAACCCATGGGGCACTGTCCCTAATTTAAAATCCCAAAACTTAGAACATGCCCTCCTGCACACCTCTTCAGCTAGGTCTTCTCCCAGTGATTTTCAAGTGAAACTTGTCTCCCTTCCATCAACGGTTTACTCGTCTTTGGGTCCCAGGCATCTTCTCCGCCAAAAGTATCATCCCTACATTCCAGTATACTCCCATATTGGCTTCTCAGGCCATCCTGACTCCTGAAACAAAGAGTTTGTTTCTCTAATGAGCTAGGTGTCCTTGCACCTGCAACAGAAACATGGGAACGAGAAACATTCCACTTCTCTGAGATTTTCTAACATCCTGAAACCCAAAGTCTTACCATGGGAAATCACTCTTGGCCTACAATATTTAGCTAACATAAGAAGCGAACAGGCCTTTCTCTTTAAATGTATATGCGGTCAGGCATTTACACAATTTAAACACACACTTCTAGAATCACACTATAAGCATTGATTTCATTACACTTCATATATGAATTAGCAAACTACACGTGCAGACTTTAATATGGTGCACATTTAAACCTACTGCATCACATTGTATGAAAATCAATCATTATGCATTGACTAAAATATGTTTGCAATTTACTACAACATTGCTCTTCATAAATGGCATTGTCACATTTCTATTATAAGCAGACTTTCGTAATACAATTCTAAGTCACACGTTAACATGGATCCGTGGGTGCGGACTAACAGTGATTATGATGCCCCCCAACAATTTTCAGAACAACATGGCGTTCTAGCACTCTCAAGTATTGCTGGTAAGCAAACCCTAAATAATTTCTATCTGGGCGACTCCCAGTTAATGTGGGATCGTACATACACAATCCGTTGCCTATTATTATTCTTGGGACTTCTATGTTTACAATTTACTCAAATCCGTTTCTCCAATACGAGTACATTTCTCATTTTCGTATCCAATTAGAATCCAAATTGCTCTATGCGTTTAGCCAATGCTAGCGCGGCTTTAAAGTGACGTCAATATCACTCCTTCCTACTGACCCCTCCTTTACAAATATTTACATAAGTCACACACCCGCTGTCCTACCAATCCCAGCGCGGCTCTTTGTGACGTCAGTTCAGCACCTGCATCTGACCCCTCCTTTACAAGGTAATGCGTAACTTACATTTTCAGTACTTTGAGAAAAAGGTGACGCTACTCGTTACTCTGCTGCGCTCGCTGTTGAATTGTTTTTAAAAAAGAAACTGTTGAGAATTGAAATTGAGAAATGCATTGTTGCTAGCTGAACTGCCATACTTTTTAAAATCATTGGTTGAAGCTTACCGCCGCGCTCAAACCACATCGCATTCGCTGGCCCAACTCACCTCCTGGTGTACACGCTATCGTTAAAGCGCCAATCAGGGAAGTGGGAGGAGGAGCCAAGGCTGAACTCGGCTACTAATGCCGGTCACAACGAGGGAACTATTACTTGAGAAAAGGTGACGCTACTCGTTACTCTGCTGCGCTCGCTGTTGAATTGTTTTTAAAAAAGAAACTGTTGAGAATTGAAATTGAGAAATGCATTGTTGCTAGCTGAACTGCCATACTTTTTAAAAATCATTGGTTAAAGCTTACCGCCGCGCTGAAACCACATCGCATTCGCTGGCCCAACTCACCTCCTGGTGTACACGCTATCGTTAAAGCGCCAATCAGGGAAGTGGGGGGAGGAGCCAAGGCTGAACTCGGCTACTAATGCCGCCTGCAGTAAGGGAGCGCAGCGGACGCGCGCAGCGGGCGTGCCGACAGCGCGCCGAAGGCGCGCTAAAGGCAAGCCCGTCTGCGCCCGTCCGCGGCCGACAGGGGCAAGGGGCACCCCGTTATGTCCAACGTCAAACCTACTCATCGGCTGAACTAAAAACGCTCCACTGTACTAAGTTTGGAATTAACCATCGCACGTTGAACCGAATACACAGGAACAGGTTAAGGGATTTAAGGTCCTCCTTTGTGGAACTCAAACAACCCATAGATAGTGGGATATCCACTAAACCTGAAGCAACAACAAAAGAAAAATCTCTTTCTGTTACCTACCTGAATACCCGCTCCCTGCCAAAACATCAACTAGATATCTACAATTTGCTGATTTATGAACACCTAGATATTCTACTTCTAACTGAAACGTGGCTAACACAAGACTCCGTCCCCGATATTCTAGCAGCATTACCTAATGATTATTACATTCTTCAAGTCAATCGACCACAGGGGAAAAAGGGAGGTGGAGTAGCAGCCATTATACACCAAGACCTTAAATTCACTACACTTACTCCACTAGATATACCTCAAACAGACAATATAGTTCTGAAATTAGAGTCTCCACTCACCCCCTTAGTAGTGGTTCTACTTTATAGACCACCACAGAACATGCCCCAGTTTCCTAAACGACTGAGCGAACAAATGACTCACCTGGTAACAAACCACGCAAAAGTTCTGTTGGCTGGGGACTTTAACTACTGGGCCAACGACCCAGCAGAGGGACCACACTCAGTGGAACTCACGGATCTGCTTACCGGACTGAATTTAAGTCAGCATATCTTGTCTACCACACATATCAAAGGGCATACGCTCGACCAGGTTTGGTCCAGCAATTTGTCCTTAACAAATTTAGAGGCCACCCCTTGCGTCTGGTCTGACCACTATTTTGTCAAATTTTCTATAAATATCTCTACTCTGAACAAAATGACACCTCTCAATCTCGAAGCTCGCAGGAGCTGGAGGACCATCGATAAAGATTCATTTTTGGAATCATTGGCCAACACCATTCCCATTGATCAAACCTCTATCGAGTTGAGCGAGAATGCCCTTACAAACTGGCTGCTGACAGCTAGTAATATATACGCTCCTCTCAAAAAACCCTCGCATATTCGTCGCCACGAGGCCCAGAAATGGTTCTCCCCCGAATTAAAGAATCTAAAACTCGTTCTGCGGCATGCAGAAAGGAAGTGGAGAAACAAATACCTACCCGATGACAAAAGCATGTACTTAAGTGCACGGGGAATTTATAAAAAAGCTATACTGGCTTCTAAATCCGAATTCTTCTCATCCAAAATCGTTAACGCTACCAACCGGTCTAAGGAAATTTTCGCAATTATCAATGAATTATCCAATCCGGACAGAGTAACGATTAAACCCACTCGGTCCCAATCCCTATGTGACGCCTTAAATAATTTCTTCATTGAGAAAATTAAAACCATTAAATCAAACATCCCTCTATGCCCAAGCCCAGTATACCTTAAAAAACCCACGAATCCACACAAGCTTGAACAATTTCCTATAATAAACCAGGAAAATTTTAAGGACCTATTGGCCAAAGTAAAGTCCGGGTCTCCAAGGGACTGCTGTCCTCCCCGGATATTAAAGGAAGCATTTACCATCTGCACTGGTCCAGCTATGACTCTTCTAAACAAATCACTCACACTGGGTCAGGTACCAGTGACTTTTAAGGAAGCGGTTGTTATCCCTCTCCTAAAAAAACCAGGAGCAGATCCTAAAACGCTAACTAATCATCGCCCGATCTCGCTGCTTCCTTATCTGGCCAAAGTACTTGAAGCACACGTAGCCAAAAATCTGTCGGCGTTCCTGGAGCAATCCGAATATCTGGATGCCCATCAAGCGGGTTTTCGCCCAGCCCACTCCACCGAGTCAGTAGTACTCTCTGTGCTGGATACCCTGAGAGAAAAGGCTGATAAGGGTCTCCCTCAAGCATTGGTATTGCTGGATCTTTCTGCAGCCTTTGACACGGTCGACTATAACATCCTTATCGACCGTGTCAGAGATGCGGGTATCGAAGGCACTGCTCTTGAGTGGATTAGATCCTTCCTAACAGATCGATCCCAGGCCGTATATCTTGGTGGTTTTTCAACTCCCATGATCAAAAACACCTGCGGAGTCCCACAGGGATCCTCTCTGTCCCCCCATCTCTTTCATTTATACCTCCTCCCTTTGATTCATGCACTTAAAGAAAAACATATTCAAACCTTCAATTACGCAGATGACTTTCAATTGATATTTCCTATAAATGACTCTCCAGAATCCATCTGTGAATTTCAGGCTACCATGCTGTTCATCCGTGACTGGATGAACAGCAACCAGTTGAAATTGAACCCAGATAAAACTGAACTGATCCTCACAGGTGGCTCACTGAATCACTGGAGTCCCAATTTCTGGCCTAATGAACTGGGACAACCACCAACTCCCTCCAAGCATGCCAAAACTTTAGGAGTTACTATCTGTAATGATCTCTCCATGAAAACCCAAATAGGCTCGGTGTCATCTACTTGTTTCTTCCAACTGAGGAAAATAAAGAAAATCAGCCGGTTCCTAACTCAGGAAGCAAAACTACAAGCCATTCTTGCCATGGTGATCTCGCATATTGATTATGCCAACTCCTTATATTTCGGGATTCCAGCCTATCTCAATTACCGGTTACAATTGATACAGAACCAGGCAGCTAGGCTGGTTCTGCTGGAAAATAAACACCAACACGCTTCCCCACTTCTTAGGAGACTACACTGGCTACCAGTATCCCAGAGATGCGCCTTTAAGGTGGGTTGTATCATATTTAAATCCTTGAATGGAAAAACCCCAAAATTCATTGATAACTTAATTACTAGATATATTCCAAACCGGAATCTGAGATCCACTCACTTGCACCTTCTAACAATACCCCTCTTCAAACAGAAACGATTTGGTGGCTCCAGGTTTGCCTTCTTGGGCCCCAGGTACTGGAACTCCCTGCCCCTAGAGATTAAAAGCTGTACTAATATTACGACCTTCCGTAAACTGCAAAAAACATGGCTTTTCAAACAGGCATTCGACTAACCCACCGAACATGATATCTCCATCACCTACTCAAGAAGCGCCAAGAAACCAATCCGGTGTACGTGCGCTATACAAATTCATCATAACATAACATAACATTGTACGTATTTTGCATAAATCAACAACATAAAACATTTGCTACTGTGTCAGATTCTCTAAATTCCAAAGAATAGTCAGTTTATTTTACTGCGAGTAAAACCCTTCTGCTTACTCTTCACACACTACGAGTAAAAACTTTCCGTTTACTCTTCACTCAAGCAGCAGAGAACCTGCTACTCCTTCAGTATTACCCTTTCTAGGTGATATAAAACCAAAGTTTCACCAATGAACTCTTTAGCTACCAGTTACTCTCACTTACGTACAGAAAATAATCCCTAAAACAGTGCTTCTAGTTTTACCTAACTTTCAACACCTTTTCTTGAATCCTGACAAGTAACCTCACTGTAATGTGGCTTCCATTCACCATCCGCTATTCAATATTCCCGGGAACTTCAGACAACATGAATAACGATGACAACAACAACAAGTGTTAACGCATATATCAATAATTTCACTTACAAATATTCAATACCTAACTAACTAGAACCTAACCATGCCTCTGCTACCAAGCAAAGCTGATGGAGCGCGAGTCACCAGCTCTTGTCACTCATACACCTAATACTCACCTAGGCCCAAACCACATTCATACAATAAGCTAGTAAACCCAATTTTGAGTATTACCTGTAACTTTTGTTATTCACCTTTACCAAGTCTTACCAATTCAATAAATTTCGTTTCATTTGCTCGACGAATCCGGTTGCTGAGTTAGTTTAAGGTAGAATTATATTTACCTCTTTACTCTGAATAACCACAGACTCAAGAAGTTTTGAAAACCTTTATCTAAGTTAATTTGTGAGTCAAAATTCAATTACAGTAACCACCTTCATTTCAAGAGGCAAAATACTCTAAATAATTTCATAGCAAAACAGAAATGATCAATGACGACGGTACCTGAAAAGGGAGAAGGGGGAAAAAGGGAAAATAGGCATAGAAGTACAGAATTGCTGATTAAATTTACCTATGGTCTAAGATGAACCCAACTTCATAATGGGGTGGCCAGATAGAATCTCCAAGACAGGTCACAGGTAGAAGAATGGGCAGATTCAGATCTGGAAGGGTAACTTCTCCTAAAGTACTACGCCAGCGTTGCACCCCTCTCTGGTACCACTCTCCTTGGGTGTCCCTTTTCCACGATCCCTCTAGGTGAATAGATTATCGATCAGTATCTCGAACCCTCGGACAGAGTTTCTGGTAGCAGCAAGGTCTGAGACACGTCTAGGACAGAATCTGGAGCAGCATACGCGTTGGATCAGTGACGAGTCGGAATGACAGATCTGACAAGTCAGACAAAGACCTCAATTATACTGTTCTTGATTCGTGTACCACCCACCCATGTATCAATTCTTTTGTTTTCCCTTATTCTGATTGGTCAGGCTGAGGAGGTGAGTTCATCCCACCATTTAAATTTAATATTTTTCTATGAACGATTGTTATGTGCCCGCCCCTTAATTTTCTTTTCCCATATCTTTATTCCCACACTCATTTCACACTAATCAGTAAATAAAACATTGTATTCAATATTGTTGATCTTGCAGGGGTCATCAGTTGAGTTTCTCAGGCTTCTTCATTGAAGGTGGCCTTGGCTGAGTGACACGGGAGACATAATTGTTTCTGGCCAGTTTCTATGCGCATGCGCGCAGTTGATGTGAGGTAGGGATTCCAGTCACCCTCCGAGGCCCAAGTAAGAACTAATAATAAAGTCAGAAAAGGATACGTTAGAACACAAAAACAAATTATTTCACTGTATACCACTTATTTCTACTCTATCCCTATTTATTTATTTAAATCTTTTGCATTAGTGTTTAATAAAACTTACAAGGTTTAGTTTAGCGGTAGCAGATGCATTAGCATGTGAGTTCAAAGCGGCCATTTTTAGTGCCATTGCGCAGCTGCAAAAGTTTCCCACCAAAAGCGATAGTGTCATCCTACATAGATGCAGTAGACGCATGCGCAATAGAAATCCCGCGTTTTGTTGGCCGTTTTAAGACATTTAGGTTACGGGTTAGTAATGCACATAGAAAAGCTTTCCCTAGATAAAATGTTTGTGATGAATTGCGGTTTTAGTATTCACAAAACAGATTGATTACATTATTACATGTTATTTGAGAGGACTGAATCCAAGCAAGTTTCTTTTACGAATCCTTGCTCCATCACTATCATCAAATACTGCATGATATCAGTTTCTTAAGATGGCATTGTCATATTATAAACATTATGCACAATATGATATCAGTTCTATATATTGTGACAAATAACAGGGAGAGCCAACAGTGAGGGAGCTGGAGCACAACTCTCCAGTAAATGAAGACATTAACATGTGAGCAACACTGTGGGAAAACTAGAACGTAAAGGTGGCCTTTAGGCTGAGCTCTCTTCAACCAGGACCAAAATATTTGCATACCAAATATATCGATCGAGGCAACTATCTTATATCCTTGTAGGATTTGTCAATTCCTAATTATTTTGAATTTACATTGTTAATTATTATTATTCTGGAGATTATTATTGTTATTGACACAAAAATGATTCTTCCAACAGAAATTTAGAATAATTTTGAATAGGCAAAATAAATTCATTTGTTTTTTTAGAGCATGATGTAAGAAACGTTTTTGATGCAATGTAGGGTTTTTGCTGGATAGAGAGCATAATACTTTTTATATGAATCTAATGGATACTATATGTAATGTGCATTTGTGATTTTGAGTTATAAAATTCAATGTTTTTGGACAGTATGAAAAATTCACCAGGAAGTCCATTCAGTTATATGTACAGATCCACTCTATGGTGGAAGAGCGTCGCACCACTGCTTTAAAGCAGTGAAATAAGAGGAAAAATCATCACATAAGGATAACTTCCTGATGTAATGCTATGTTTCCTTTGCGGCAGGAGGGTGGGTAGGGCTTCTCCACTCACGGAGCAGGGCAGGTGCGGCTTGGCAGGCCCACTCAAGTGCGCAATGACTGTTTGGTCGGCCCACTCAGGCTGCCCAAAGCAGTCATGCGCACTGTCCTGGTCGCAATGCAGGCTGCATTACAGCCTGCATGGAGAACATGCCCACACCTCCAGCCCCTAGCTGAATGCCTAGTCCAGGTGCTAATGACCAATCCCAATGCCGCATTGCAGCGTTGTGATTGGCTTAGGGGAGGGAGCCTGGCTGCCTACTTTCTGTTCCTGGAAGCAGACTCAGGAGAGCAGGAACAACGAAGACACATAACCCTGCCTCGAGGTAAGATTTCTCTCATTTAAATATTTACAACACCCGCTCACAGACACACCCCTGCGATCATGCCCCATCCAGTGTCCTTTCCGGCGTTTCCCACCTCCCCGCTGTCCAGTCTCCCCGCGGCCCTTCTCAATGGCGGCCGCTGTGCGGCCATGCGCAGCGGGCGTACCACTGGTGTGCCACAGGTATAAATGAAGTTACGACGCATACCATTACATCGCACTCTATTAGAATGCATACTAATGCTAGGCATATTGCAACAGTAGGGTAGGTGTTGGATAGCAGAGATGTAAATATTACTATTCCCACTTCAGTGAGTGCAACCCTAAAACTAACCCTTGAACACCAAAGCAAACCCTGAACCCTAACATTCATATTTGAGCCCCCAAAGCACACCCTAAAAATCATATTTGACCCAAATGCACACCCCAATTTACATAATTGACCCAAAACACACCCCAAATTTCAAATTTTACCTCATAATACACCCCAAATTTCATCTCCTACACCCAAAACCCATACCCACCCTACACCTTCAAAATATCCCATTACTGACCTCACAATGTGTTGTAATGGAATAAGATGTAAATGCACATGCGTTGTTGGGGTTGCGTTGTAAAGGCATTACGATGTAAGGCCTGCGTTGTAATGGACGTCTCCCATGCCAAAGGCAAGCCATAGGCAAGCCCGTCTGCGTCCGTCTGCCCCTGGAACGTGCTCAGCACCAAGCACCCTTCCTCTCGGACACTCTAGAACGCCAGGACCAACCTCTGTTCCGGACCGGACATCACCATCGCCATCACTGGCAGCTACTAAATCACCTGCAAGGACCACCCCGACCGTCCAGGAGGAGACATTGCCATCACCTACAGAAGCACACTCCGACTGACCACTCACTCTAATGACCCAAGGGTGACCATGGAACACCTCAACTTCCAGTTCTGGACCAACCCCAAGCCCATCCTCTTCGCCTCCCTCATCTGCAGGCCCACGGGCCATGGACCCCCATTCTCCGATACCATTGTATACCTCATTGCACCTAAGGCTCTCCCAACCACAGACGACATCCTACTCGGTGAACTCAAGTTCCACCTGGACAACCCCAGTGACCAGAATACCACCCCCTCCTAGGGAAGCGCCCAACATCAGACTCAAGCAGCTAGTCATCGCAGCAAGCCACATAGCAGGACACATGGTGGAGCACGTCTCCTCCGCCAGCGGCAACTTAATCTACAGCCACACCACCGGACTCTCCTGGACCGACCATCATTGTATACATCACATCTTCCCCATACCCACTGTACAGCACCACCATCATCGCCCCCCCTCGCAGCTGGATCAAGGCCACCGAAGAATGTCTCGTCAACTCCCTCCGCAACACCACTCCGCCAACGCTTACAGACGATGACACCGCAGCACGCAACCGCCACCGATGGATCTCCAACTGCGCCAACACCCTGGCACCCCTCAAGAATGCCACTGCGTCAGTAACTTACGCCTGCCTGATGGCAGGCGTAAGGGTGATGCAGTGCCACAGGGATAGGCTGGCCCCATGCATTGCTGGAGTTGCGTCATGGTTGTGACACGACTACAGTAATGTGTGACTTTGGCGCAGACAGATACGTCAGGATTCCAGACGTATCTGTCATTACTTGCGTCATGGAGTGTTGTCCAGTGAATACAGCACATCCATGGTTTCGCAAGAAGGGGGTAGTGAAAAGTGTTGCAATGCTGTCTTTTCGCAGCGCTACAACACTTTTTATGACTGAGGCCCATGAATGCGCACTATCTTATTGATGGTGCGAATTCCTGCCCTGTAGTTTTGTTGCAGGGCAGCGCAGCAACATTGCTTGCAGCGCTGTCCAGCAATAAATCCTGCTGAAAAGAGGCTCCAAGTGTTATCTCCATTTTTAAGACCAGCTATTTTCTGGTCTTAAAAAGCTGCCACTAACTGCAGTTAGCAGCAGTTTTTTTGGTCCTCCAAAGTTCAGGAAATCCCCTTGTAAATATCGTGAAGTGGGGCCAGCGGACGTTTTTGCCCTGGAACGCCTCCCTTGCATGTCATTATCGCTAACAGAAGTGGCGATCTTTAGAATGGACTTTTTCGCAAGAAAACTGCAGCTAACAGAGGTTAGCAGCAGCTTGTACATAAGGCAATAAAAATCTCTCTGCAAAACCATCAGAAAAGTGCAGCTAAGGCGGCGTTAACTCCTTGTACATATGCCCAAGTGTTTTCTCTTTCATCCAGAATTCAGGTCTTCTTAATATAGAAACTTATTTGGGTGAGAAACCAAAGAGAGTGTCATGAAAAGATTAGTCCTCTTCCTGACAAAAGCTTCTGACATGCCTGTCTGCTAAATAAGTAAGGGAATTTGAAAAGGTTCGTGTTTTAGCGAGTTTGTGAATAATTTAGATAACAGTTATTATTTGGTGGATTACAGAACAAAAAACACTGTGGTAAGATTATTGAGTTATGATTGTTCTTTTGATTTTGTAGAATTAATTATTAGTTAATGAAGAGATGCTGGGCATTTAACCTGATATTGAAATTCAGGATCACAAATTTTTGATTTTTAAGATACATTTGTAAATAGAGCTTTGAAAAGCATTGGATTCTCTCAAAAATGAGTGTCCCCCCCTTTTTCTATACGGGTGAAATTTATAAGTAATGGAATTTGAATGCTTTTGAGTTATGGCTCTTTTTGTTTCTTTTTTTTTCTTTTATTATGGGAGTATATAGAGTCATTTTATAATCACCGCATTTTGGAAGGATTAATGTGATAGGTAGCTAATATAGAACATTTGCAGTTCTTTTAAGGATATTCCTGTGGTATTAGCTCATGAAAAGAATTGATTAAGGTAAGCAGATACACTGGGAGAGGTCAGAAAATATGTCAGCATCTCAAACACAAAGTTTGGTGACTTAGATACAGTCATTTTGTGTTAGTAGAAATGCATTTTAGCAAAAAGAGAAAAGGTAAAACACAAGAAAGGACTCGGGATTGAATGAATAGGTGTTTGATTCCTTATTAATCCAGGTAATGTATTTGAGGAGATTTGTTTGAGGTAAGCAGATATAGTTAGAGTGGCCAGGGAACATTTGAGCACTCTAAACCCAGGATTTAGTTAAAAAAAAAAAATACATCCCAGCAAAATGGTGATTCCTTCAGCTCAATGGCAATTAAGTGAATGTTTATTTGTAATGACACCTTTGCTGTTCAATCTCTTTCGCTTTTCTGATCTCTGTTTCATTTTAAATCTTAAGTAAATAAAGGTACATGAATTTGAGAACATCACTGTCTATTTTTTAGATAGTGCCTTTTTTGATTATACCAATTAATGCGCATTTTCCAATTATTTTGCATATATTAATCCTTAACAGTCCTGAAGAAGTGGCAATGCAATTTGAGCAGCAAAACACGTCTTAGCTGTACAACATCAAAGAAACCAATTATTGCACTTGATATGAATGGAAAGTCACTAATGAAATATAAAATGTTGACTGTACTACATCGATAACATTTAAACTAGCAACACAACATTTTGGAAGGAATTTTAGGTGCTACTGAAGATACGAACTTGCAAAATGAAAATGAAGAACTAGTGAAATTAATATTGTATTGAGATGTTCAGCAAATAAATATAATTGTTCTTTTTTTCAAACAGTGTTATTATGTTTTTCTCTTTTGGACTACCCACCAATCTGTAACATGTATTGTTACAGTGGTTCATGCAATGCCTGTCCGATTACCATTCTGAAGAGTTGGCTAGCGTCAAATGAAGTAAAAATTAGAAAAGATAGGCCTAACCGTTCCAGCCACCTTACCAATCTAGACAGCATGGATTTTAGAATCAGTTGAAAGAAAGAGCAGAAATGGACCTTCTGTACTCTACTGGTATTGTTGCTTACAGTTTTAGGGAAATATCTTACTGGGAAGCTCTGATGACTGCAGTTCAACATACATTGGTGATTGTGACTTGGATTTCACTCAGCTCCTTCTTTGCCAGCCTCTCAATTCCCCATACGCTGCTGTGGTTCGCTCTTAACTAGGAGTGATCTTTCTTTCGTCTTTATCCACCTTTATTTGTAACCACCTTTTATGCTGATCTGCCCTGGATGTGACTCTGTATTCGCTTATGTTTTGACTCGTATATTCAGTTGCATTAAATAATCATGTTTGACATGGGTTCTCTTGCAAAGCACTCTAAAACCCTTGGACCAAGTTTGCGCTATTAAAAACCACTTAAATCAATACATAAATAAATAAATAGATAAAATGAAGAGCACACAGAGATGAACATTCTGTATGAAAAATTTATTAAATAACCCAAGAGCATAATGAGATGAAAACACATTGTCGAATGAACTGTACTGGAGAGTACGATGAGGTATATGAGGTAAATATTGTCACCTACTACTTCATTTACAGTTTGAACCGAAGTGTAAGTGTTTGAACTAATACCAGATGGACCGCTGCTCGAATTTGTTGCCTTTGTTTGTCGTGTTCATATCGAATCAGGTTAACTTGGCAATCACAGACTTGCAGTACACTTCTGGTTAGCAATGAGTTTAATATTGTGCAGTAGACATCCCAAATCCCTAAAAAACACACTCACATCACCACAAAAACACGTGCTATCGCATGACCATACACTCACACACACTCTCATGGTCACACTCCTAGGTAAATACAAATAGTAACACACACAAACACACAAAACATACCTCAAGCATACCCATCATGCACATATATACACATAAAACATACACAGAGACACACATACTGAGACACAAGCACACTCTTAGAACTTTATCTTGCCAATGTTTTTGTAGAATATAAATAGGCAACAGAGTTCCAATGTGGATTGTGTATGTTGGAACGCCACAGCATTCCATCTGCAGTGATTGTTTGCCTGGGTGCCTTGTTAATGAGTTAAGACTTTAAAAGAGATTGTCTCCAGCGAATTTCCTCCAACAACATTGGCCAGCACTAGAACAAGGATATCCAGTAGGAGAAGAAAAGGATTCACTCATTAATAAAATGATGTTAGTTTATCATCGTAATTCCTCCAGAGTCTAAAGTAACTGGCACCCATCACTGAAATCAAAGTCCATATTTGCAGCCTGTCAAATAGCAACATTAGTTCACAAATTTGCCTCAATTTCTACCTGCTCCTCACTAGTCGTGCCCACCACTCAGCCGCTCAACCAATGTACGCGAGTCTGTTAGCTTGTAGCCTCCTCTTGAATTGAGCTTCCCTTTTTATTTGTGCATAACATCCCTTGCATGACCAAAGTTCCTAGATATCCTCAATCTCAGGTCACTTTGCAAAAGAAACTGCAGTCCCCCAGATGAACTTAGAGAAGGATAAAGCTTCAGTTCAAAGACAGGTTTGCTGATATTATTATAAGAATGAAGCCTGTCTTGCTTCTCCCGAAGAAATCCCTGATATATTGTTATTAGATTGTCTGACCAATAAATTTGTTTGCACTTTATCTTTTTTTTTAAATTTGCTGTCTCAGAGATAATCTTATCAACTGAACCAGGATTTCCCAGAGCAAGCATTTGCTAACTCCAAAGGCACCTTCAATATCTGTATAATAGATATGGCTGGCAATTATATTATTTCGACTTTATTCAGTTATTGATGTCACTTTTATGCTTTTTCATAGCCCTCAGTGCCTGCATGTGCATAGCTCTTGTCTCAATTAAAGATGATTTGTTTTATTGTTCATATCTCTATGGGCATTGTAGCTCTCTTTAATGCTGCTCAAGTTTTCCCACTAGGGATGTAACTGAATTAACAACTTATTTCAGTATTTGTAAGGAATGTCTCCACTATGCAAGAGTCCCCTCCTTACCCTCAGCTTCTACCTAAACAAGCATTGGCAAAGCCAAGAAGCAATGATTTTTAGCCAGGTTCTGCAGCACCGCAGCTACTATGCAGCATGAGAAAAACAATGTTTTTTAAAAAGCACTATAACATTGCCAGTGCTAATGTGCTTTAAAAAAGAAAAAGATTATCTTCAGCTGATTCCTTAGCTCCTGTCCTCTCTCCCCACCCGTGTCCTTTTTATTTATTTGAAAAGTTTTATAAAGCGTGAACGAAACCCAAAGGGGTATCTGAGCGCTGTACAGAGTTGTCTTCAGCCATTATACAAAACATAAAGGAGGTAAGTGAAAGTACAACCTGTGGGAAAACATTCAAGAGTAACGAGTAGGGTGTATCAGAGGCGCCATAGTGCGCTCCAATGAAAACATCTTACAATAGAAAGAACCAAGAAGTGTGATGAGCATCAAGAAATATTAAAAAAGGGGATCAAACAAAAATCAACAAATGATGCAGTTAAAGGAGGTATCGAGAAATAGGACAAAAAGAATGCAAAAAGAAGGTGAAAACATATAGAGCATCAGTGAGAGTACATCAAGAATTTGGTTATTAACAAAACACACGAACATGATCAGTGCGATTAACGTTCGTTCATTAGTAGTCTTTTGACCAGTTTTTTAAACGAAGTAGTGGAAGGATTTGATCTCATCTCGGATGGCAAGGAGTTCCAGATTCTCGGAGCACGACCGGAGAAACAAACGGTTGTACGAACCTTTCTTTTTGAATCTTGGCGATTTCAAGAGAAGGGTGGACATACTTCTGAGGATCCTGCTAAAGCCCGATAGCTCAAGTTTATTTGCTAGGCAGTGTGGGGTATTGTGGTGTATGGCTTTATGAGTCAGACAAGCAATCTTGATTCGGATTCTATCTTCAATGATAACCAGTTTAGCTGCAATAGGTCGGGTGAAATGTGATCAAATTTCCTAGATCCCGTTAAAAGCCTGTCTGAAGCATTCAAGGTAGCTCTGCGTGGGGCTAAGCTGGCTTTGGGAAGTCCTGCAAGGGTCACCAATCCATATTCCAATCTAGGGATAATCAGGGATTGTACCGCCGGCCTGCGGTCTTCAGGACGGAGGAATGGTTTGACTTTCTTCAGTGAGTTGAGTTGGAAATTGACTCCCCTAGTAGTATCGCTGATATTGAAATTGAAATTGAAATTGAAAGTAAATTTGTAGAGCGCGAATTGCTGCCCAGGGGCGTCCAAGCGCTGGAGAATAACAGAGGAGCCCTCGTAGAGTGATTAGCAGGGAATTAATGGGGAGAGTTGAATAGGAAAGTCTTTAACTGCTTACGGAATGGAGAGAGGTTGGAGTTGGCTCTAAGATGTAGGGGAAGGGTGTTCCAGGTCTTGGAGGCAGGATATGTGCTTGCATATTTAGATGTTTATCCAAGGTGAAACCTAAAGATTTAGCAGAGTCTACAACATGAGGTGTGCAGTTCAGTGCAGTTAGTTGTTTAATTCAGTCAAGGGTAGGAGCTGAGTGATTAGGTGGGCTAATCAAAAGAAATTCCGTCCTTTTCTACCACTCTCCCTCCCTCTGTGTTACATTGTTCCCACAACCCACTGGTGGGTGGGAGGGGCTAGAGCAAGCACTTAGCAGAGTGGACAGGAGAGGCTGGGGCAAGCACACAGACAACTGAGGGTTGCGGGAGGGGCTGGTCAAGCACACAGACAATACAGAGTAGGCGGGAGGGGCTGGAGCTAGTACATGGACAGCAGAGGGTAGGCAGCAAGGGCTGGTGCAAGCACACGGACAATGATGGATGACCGGGTGGGGCTGAGGTTAGCACAAGGGCATGGAGGGTGGGAAGCAGAGGTTGGAGGAAGCACGTGGACATCAACGAGTGGACGGAAGGGGTAGGGGAAGAACACAGACAACAGTAGGTGTGCTGGAGGGGCTGGGGAAAAACACAGACAATGGAGGGTGCACGAGAAGAGTTGTGAATCTAATGGGTAAGGACACAGACAACAGAGGCTGTGCCAAAAACATGAGCAACAGAATGTGGGTGGGAGGTTGGATGGGGAGAGACACAGTGGTTGGGAGGTTGAATGGAGAGGAACACAGAGGGTGGAGAAGTACACAAGATATACTGCTGGGAAACACATACACTCTTGTAGAGTGCTTAAACAAAAAGAGCTCCTAGTAAAAGCGAGCAGTGGAAGAACACAGTAATGCCTCCACTTTCTATGGGAGGGATAAACACAAGAAGATGAAGAAAAGGCTACAGGTGCTGACGAATTAGAAGCATGTAAATGAGAGTGTCAATGAAGCCAAGCAATGGTATATTATGAGCGGACTGTAAGCCTACTCTGAGGTAAGAAAAAGTCTTGTTTCAGACAGTGCATGCAGGACTTAAAAAGGGTTCCTTGGCCAATGAGAAATTAAATAGAGTTAGCTGTACTATTGAAGGCTTTTGCATGTTCATGCCTCTGCTGGTATTGAAATTTGGCATTGTTGAAGTAAGTTTGGGCTTTTGTAGCAAGCAGATGGCATACCTACCTTTACTTTGGCGTGGATAGATAATGACATTTGGAATATGGTGCATCCTTTTTAACCTAAAACCAGTTTTTAGGTCTGAACATGTAACCATTATGGAAAGGCCATCTATGCAGCCTCCATCAACAATCCTAGTTCTAGAATCCCCAAAATGTGCAGTATTATTGCAATGGACACCGGTATACAGTGACAATATACCAATAAGGGTTAGCAGTGATTAGTCCCTAATGTGGCACACTTGTGGAACTGGGGTAGATGTGTTTTGTTAATGAGCAGACTCAGCCAACTTTGTGTGTCAGAGACTTTTATGGAGACAGAAAACATCCCCTAGAGACGGGTCGCAGCCTGGATATGGCATTTCCTTAACGTCCACATTGCAGAGAGAACAGGCAGTGATTCAGGGTTTCAGCATGTGGTGCCAGTAGGAAACAGCGTTTACAATACTGTTGGTACAACTTGGTGCCATTACAATGTGGTCAGTACAATGACCGCGTTGTTATCACACATACCATTAAAATGCAAGCCATTTCAACAACTTGCTGTAGGGGATTTTAGGTGTTGGATTTTAAATCCAACACCTTCCCTACTGTTGCACAGACTGGAGTTGGAATAGTAAATTATAGTATTCCAAACTCCAGCGCCCCCCTACAGCAAGTCGTTGTAGTGACTTGTGTTGTAATGGTACACATGGTAACAACGCGGTCGTTGTACTGACCGCGTTGTAAAGGCTTGCATTGTAAACGCATGCGTTGTAACGTCATATAGTCAGTGCCAGTCCGCCAAGAGTGTGCAATAACATAGGAGGTCTAGAGAGGAGGAAAGGGAGAGCAAAAGCTGATGGGAGGCTTACCAGTCATGTGTAGCTTGCTTCCAGTGGCACAGCGAGCATGGGACCCATTGTTCGGGCACACCCTTGAAGCTTAGGGTGGTATAGTAAACCCACAAAGGGTGATGGGAGGAATGCTTGAAAATTGTCTTACCACTGGCAGTCGCTCGGATAGCACGTCCACCCATAGTTCTTTTGCGCACCATACCACCTCGGTTTGGAGTTTGGACCCAGCCATTTGTAAATCGGTCTTGAGCCTGCAGCTAAAGGAACCGTCCAGCCAGGTTTCAGATCCACCTGAAACTGAAACACAAGCAACGCAAGACCATTTTTTTCCTGATTGGAGCTCCTCAGTCGGGTGGAGTTTGGTTCCAGTTACACCCAACTGACTGGGACCAAACTGAAGTGGCATGGTGGGCAAAAGAATGATGGGTGCAAATGCTACCCTGAGCAATAGGCAGTTGTGAGACAAATTGCAAGCATTCCTCCCATCAACGTTTATGTGTTTGATGTACAATCTTATGTGGCAAGGGTAAACCCTGAAATGGGTCCTGTGCACACTGTGCCACTGAAACCAAGCTTCACCTGACTTACGAGCCCCACTCAGGGAAAAACCAAACTTGGGTTGCTTGCTTACCAGTACAGGGAGGACATGGACTGGCAGATCGGGCTGGACGGTTCCTTTTGGAGCAGGTTCAAGACTGAGTTGCATATGGTTCAGTCCAAACTAGATGGCAATGTGAAGAAAAGAATGATGGATTGGAATTCTACTCCAAACGATTGCTAGTCGTGAGACAAATAGCGAGCATTCCTCCTAAACTTTTGTGGGTTTAATGTGTGTGTATGTAAATATATAAATATATATATATATATATATATATATATATATATATATATATATATATATATATATATATATATATATATATAGAGAGAGAGAGAGAGAGAGAGAGAGAGAGAGAGAGAGAGAGAGAGAGAGAAAGAGAGAGATAGCGATATGGTAACTAGACATAATATCGAAAAAAAAATATCGAGTAGCCAGAATATCGAGTTTTTAATATCGAATGGACAGAATATCGACTTGCAAAAATATAGTGGTGAAGAATATCGAAAAACAGGTAAGAAATATCGATTGCAATAATATAGAAGTAAGTAATATCGACAGTCATAATATAGTTGTTAAAAATATCGAATTTTTTATAGTGTTTTAAGTGTTAGTATATGTGTTAAAAGTATGTATTAATATTGGAATGTATGTTAGAATATTTTTAAATTAATGAATTTTATGTTTTTTTATTTTTTTGTAATTTAATTCCGTAGCGGGTTGTGGGTTTATAGGGGAGTAGGGTGGGAAGTAATTTAATTATAGTACATTAAATAATAATTTATAGGAATTATTAATTATTTTTAATTTAATTTTGCGTTTTACTTCTGTAGCGGGTTGTGGGTTTATAGGGGAATAGGGTGGGAAGTAATTTAATTATAGATTATTAAATAATAATTTATAGGAATTATTAATTATTTTTAATTTAATTTTGCGTTTTACTTCTGTAGCGGGTTGTGGGTTTATAGGGGAATAGGGTGGGAAGTAATTTAATTGTTATTAGTTAATTATTAATTGGTATTGAAAATTAATTGGTTGTTGATGAATTATTAATTGGTAAATAATTAGTATTAATTGGTAATTAATTTGTATTAATTGTTTAATTGATAATTATGTTAATTGTATTCATTTAATATTTGTAGCGGGCAGTGTGTTTATAGGGGAATATGGTGGCAAGTAATATAATTGTAAATAAATAATTATTTAATTTATTTGTGTATATTGTTAATTAATATATCTTTAATTTAATTTTGCGTTTTACTTCTGTAGCGGGTTGTGGGTTTATAGGGGAATAGGGTGGGAAGTAATTTAATTGTTATTAGTTAATTATTAATTGGTATTGCAAATTAATTGGTTGTTGATTAATTATTAATTGGTAAATATTTAGTATTAATTGGTAATTAATTAGTATTAATAGTTTAATTGATAATTATGTTAATTGTATTCAATTAATATTTGTAGCGGGTATTGTGTTTATAGGGGAATATGGTGGGAAGTAATATAATTGGAAAAAAATAATTATTTAAATAATTTGTGTATATCCTTAATTAATATATTATAAATTAATTATTAATTGGTATTATTTGCATTTATTAATGTTTGTTATTGAAAAATAATTGTTTGTTAATTAATTATTAATAGTTAATTAATTAAACAAAAATGTATTGGTATTTATAAATAATCAATTCTTGTGTGATTGGTAATTAATTGTAATACTTGTTTTTGTATTAATAATTAATTAATTAAAAAAAAATACATTTATTATTTTCTCTACTATTGCACTTACTTGAGTGGGAATAGTAATTTTTACCCCTACGCTATCCAATGCTTTCCCTATTATTGCACTCTCTGGAGTGTGAATAGTAATTTTTACCCTCCCGCTATCCAACACTTTCCCTACTGTTGCATTCTCTGGAGTGGGAATAGTAATTTTTACCCTACCGCTATCCAATGCTTTCTCTAGTGTTGCACTCACTGGAGTGGGAATAGTAAATTTGACCCTCCCGCTATCCAACCCTTTCCCTACTGTTGCACTCTCTGGAGTGGGAATAGTAATTTTTACCCTACCGCTATCCAACGCTTTCCCTACTGTTGCAGTCACTGGAGTGGGAATAGTAAATTTGACCCTCCCCCTATCCAACGCTTTCCCTACTGTTGCACTCTCTGGAGTGGGAATAGTAATTTTTACCCCTAAGCTATCCAATGCTTTCCCTACTGTTGCACTCTCTGGAGTGGGAATAGTAATTTTTACCCTACCGCTTTCCCTACTGTTGCAGTCACTGGAGTGGGAATAGTAAATTTGACACTCCCGCTATCCAACGCTTTCCCTACTGTTGCACTCTCTGGAGTGGGAATAGTAATTTTTACCCCTACGCTATCCAACGCTTTCCCTACTGTTGCACTCACTGGAGTGGGAATAGTAAATGTTACCCTCACGCTATCCAACGCTTTCCCTACTGTTGCACTCTCTGGAGTGGGAATAGTAATTTTTACCCCTATGCTATCCAACGCTTTCCCTACTGTTGCACTCACTGGAGTGGGAATAGTAAATGTTACCCTCCCGCTATCCAACGCTTTCCCTAGTGTTGCACTCTCTGGAGTGGGAATAGTAATTTTTACCCTCCCGCTATCCAACGCTTTCCCTACTGTTGCACTCTCTGGAGTGGGAATAGTAATTTTTACCCCTACGCTATCCAACGCTTTCCCTACTGTTGCACTCACTGGAGTGGGAATAGTAAATGTTACCCTCCCGCTATCCAACGCTTTCCCTACTGTTGCACTCTCTGGAGTGGGAATAGTAATTTTTACCCCTACGCTATCCAATGTTTTCCCTATTATTGCACTCTCTGGAGTGGGAATAGTCATTTTTACCCTCCCGCTATCCAACGCTTTCCCTACTGTTGCACTCACTGGAGTGGCAATAGTAAATGTTACCCTCCCGCTATCCAACGCTTTCCCTACTGTTGCACTCTCTGGAGTGGGAATAGTAATTTTTACCCCTACGCTATCCAACGCTTTCCCTACTGTTGCACTCACTGGAGTGGGAATAGTAAATGTTACCCTCCCGCTATCCAACGCTTTCCCTACTGTTGCACTCTCTGGAGTGGGAATAGTAATTTTTACCCCTACGCTATCCAATGTTTTCCCTATTATTGCACTCTCTGGAGTAGGAATAGTAATTTTTACCCTCCCGCTATCCAACGCTTTCCCTACTGTTGCATTCTCTGGAGTGGGAATAGTAATTTTTACCCTCCCGCTATCCAACGCTTTCCCTACTATTGCACTTACTGGAGTGGTAATAGTAAATTTTACGCGCCCGCTATCCTACACAGAAAATATGGAATATTTTTAATTAATATCACGTTAAGATATATGTATTAATTTTTTTTTTTTACTTACTTTAATTATTCATTAAGTTTACTGTTATTTAAGTATTTTTAAGTATGTGTCAGTTAATTATATGTATTATTTCATTAATTTAACATTACTTTTAAAACATTTAAAAAATTCGATATTTTGACTAACTATATTATTTACAACGATATTTTGGATTCGATATTTTTGTAATTTCCTGTTTGGAGATAGGACTTCGATATTTTGGTATTCTATATTTTGGCATCGATATTTTTGTAAGTCTATATTTTTGTAGTCGATATTATGTCAGTGATCCAGAGATATATATATAAAAAAGACAATCCTGCTCCAACAAAGAAGAGGCACGTACTTGAGGTAAGTAGGAATAGGGCTCATTTATTGTTTCTCAGGTCTCCCACGAGCAATAGAAGAGAGACACGCGTTTTGGCTGTGCAGCAGCCTTTATCGATCTGATTGGCGCCATGAACATTCAAGTTTATATAGCCCTTCTCCCTTTAAGGCATAAATGAACATAAAAAATAGACTGTGCTGTTGTAACGAAATGCTGCTGATTACAGCTATATTCCTGTGTTTAACCAATATAAATTTTGAAAATCAAAAATATAGCCGGTATAACATGCTTATCACATAATATAAATAAAGTGCAAAGTACAATAAGACAATGAATGCAAATAACAGCATAGTGCACAGTCAGCATGTTTTAACCAAAGATCAAACGTGATCAACCTCCAGATATATGCACAGAAAAAATATGTCATCTGCCCTATATGGGAGCATGTCATAGTGACAAGCCAAGGTACTCTGATGTATATTTGAAAATATGGCGCCAATACCCTCTAAACATACTGCCCTCCTGACAATGAATCAGAAAATAAATCTGCAATAAATAAACCTGCAATGAAGAAAACTGTGCTGCATATGTTATTCCAATTATTTACAGAGACCACATTACCTCAAACTCAAAAAGAACAAGGTTTTGGCAAACACAACGGAACGGAACTAGGACATAATATATCATATATATATATACATATATACATATATATTCCATCAATCAATCCTTTGCTCGAAAAAGATTGCGCCGAGCCCCAATTTAGTTGATAACAGCGACCCGTGACCAAGAAACCGGAGGGTTTCGAAACGCGTCGGGTGTTGTTTGCCACAAACCTGATCGAATAAAGCACGCTGTTATCAACTGAATTGGGGCTCGGCGCAATCTTTTTCGAGCAAAGGATTGATTGATGGAATAATAAGGGTCGCGTCCTTGCCGGCAGCCCGCCACCAATCTGAGGCAGAGGATATCGCGAAACAAGGTTTGAATTCATATACATATATATATATATATATATATATATATATATATATATATATATATATATATATATATATATATATATATATATATATATATATATATATATATATATATATTATCTACTGGCGGTCGCCAGTAGATAGTTATAGTTAGGACCGAGTTTCCATAGGAAATCTCAAAATTCTATTTTGAATAACTTTGGCGCCGATTGACGAATCCTCGCGAAATTTTCAAAACTAATGGGGCGCTCCGCTCCGCTCCTACCCTGAAAGTCTCGGGGTGATTCGTCAAGCGGGAGCCGAGAAAAAGGGGGGGTCCCAAAACGCGTTTTCCCCATGGATTTTTCCATAGGGATTTTAGTCGCAGCTACAGCCCGAACGGCTGAACAGAATTACGTGAAATTTGGCAGAGAGGTAGCCATAAGGTCCATGAAGTGCCTTTTGCAGGTTTGGTGTAAATCTGTTCAGTATTTCCAGAGAAAATAGCATTTAAATCAATATATATATCTGTACGCGCGCACCGTGCGCGCTGGGTGCGCGCACCTTGCCGTGCGCGAGCGCAATTCTGATTGGTTGTTAGATCTTAGTAAACATTCGAATCGGTCGAAACCAGGAAGTGTCGGCCGCCATTTTGTCTCTCGCACTCTGAGGGGGTGAAAAACAAATGTGGAGAACGTGAAAAGGGGGCAGGGTGGACAGTTCCTGACCCCCTAGCCATGGTCAGGGGGTCCCAGAAGGACCACCTAGGGCCAAAAAAATGTTGTTTTTTTTTCGAAAAATTGCCGAGTGCGCGCACCGTGCGCGCACCAGCCAAACGGAAAATTTTTTACGAAGTTCGCGCAGCGTGCGCGCACTCCGCGATTTATAGTAAAAAAAAATGTATTTGGCCCTTGGGCGCGAAGCGCTCCCTGCGCCAGCACGGCACGGACTGCATATAGTGGGCGTGCGGTGCGTGAAGCGCACTGCGAGCCCACTGCGCGCGCACGGTGCGCGAAGCGCACCGTGCGCGCGCCGTGAAAAAATTTTGTTTAAAAAAATATATTAATAAATACATAACTTAGCATTTAAAAAAACGTACAAATTCACTGAAAAAACCATAGGTTTCACACACGTTATAGTTAGGAATTAGCATTTAAAAAACCTTGCAAATTCACTGAAAAAACCATAGGTTTCACACATGTTATAGTTAGCTGGGCATTTCCCTCGTAAAAAACCAATGAAATTCCCCCGTTATAGTTAGTGCAGGCAACTATAACTCACGCGACCGCAATCCTCTGCTGATGACGTCAGATATTACATCAATGATGACATATGTGTGTTTCTGAAAAAAAAAAAAAATGTAATATATGTATAGCTAAAGATGAATGGAAGAAGACATGGGTAAATAAGTGTCTAAATACAGTGATGTAATATCTGATGTCATCAGCAGAGGAGTGCGGTCGCGTGAGTTATAGTTGCCTGCACTAACTATAACGGGGGAATTTCATTGGTTTTTTAGGAGGGAAATGCCCAGCTAACTATAACATGTGTGAAACCTATGGTTTTTTCAGTGAATATATATATATATATATATATATATATATATATATATATATATATATATATATATATATATATATATATATATATATATATATATATATATATTTTATATATATATATATCATTCTTCACTCCTTAGATCCTGGAGAAATTTAGCCAAATTCGTGACATAAGGAGCCCTTCATTTTGTGCATGTGAAAATATACTCTAACAATGAAAAAACTCTTGGGCCCAGGTTATTCTCAACTTTCTCCTTGAGTACCGTTGCTTTAATAAGTCCATGCAGGTATATAACACTGTCCTCTGTTACCTATGAAATCCCAATAAACTGCAAGTTGAGTCTCCTATAATGACTTATCAGATATTAATTTTTGCAAATAGGCCTCCTCATTACCATCTCGGTTTCTTCATGTGTGGTTTTCAACTTCCTTCCATTCCAGGGTCATTATTCCAGCAGTTCTAAGTTCAGTGGCGGCTGGTGACATTTGAAAGTGGTAGGGCGGAAATCCAGGCAACTTTTGTGTCGATGTATGTTAGTTAGCAAACCTTGACTGAGACAAAAACTGACAACAAACATGCAAAATAAATAAACGAGTGAAGATCTATGAAAAGTGAAATTAAACTCAAGGGTGACAAATTGGTATCATTTTCAAACGCTTTGCAGCCCTTTGCATATAATGATCTTTTTGAGCAAGACAACATAATGTGCTAACCTGAAAGGCAGGTCAACGGCCTTTTTTGTAGTTTTTATACAGCGCAAACTTGGTCAAGGGGCATCGGAGGGCTTATGCAGTCGTGGCTGGCAAAACAGGGGGGTGGGGGTAATCTATAAGTGATGTCATGCACAAACATATGTCCCTTTCTAAGCACTGTAGTGATGGTAGGCGCTATCCTGTAAACACTTCTGGCACTATAAATATACAGTGAATTCAGACATATGTAAATGCACTTGTGCAATCACACTACATCGCTTGTGCTACGACACCAGTTTATACAACGGAATGAATACACACACACATAAACGTACCAGTGCATAGGTCCCCTATCACAACCCACCCCGTGAGATAAAGCCCCAGATTGAGCCTGATTGCCCCATCACAAGCAGCGCGTGTGAAATCATAAACACACCTGTCCCTTCAAACACACTCCTGACACACTGAGGCCAGTCTTGTGAAATGTCACGATCCCGCCGTCTTCGTCATCCCATGCATACCGGTGCTGCCATAAACACATTCCAGTGCCGCACAAATAACCACCATAAATCCGATTAATGGATTTAATCACCTGCTGTCTCTTCATCTCTGTGCTCCGTCCTCCCACCCACCACAGCTGCGTCCAAGACAAACAGGTAGCAGTTGCTGTGCCAGTTGCAAAAAAAGTTCTAAATGTAAAAAGAAGAGCTGAGCTGAAACCCCACACCCACGTGCATTGACTATCTTTCGTGTGCGTCGTCTCCCAAGGTTTGTTTGTGAACATCACACACTACAGAGCCTTTACAGATCGCCATCAGTGTGAACGCTTAAAGTGCCATTGGTGCAAGTGGTGAAAGCCGCCTCCTTCAGTCGCGGCTTACAATACTCGATGTGGGGGTGGACTCGGGTGGGGACAGGGGGAGTTTTAAATTAAAATAAAATAAAAACTTACCTGACCGGCCTCTGCTCCTGGGCCGGAGTCCAGCGTTGGCGCTCTTCAGTTTGTGAACAGGAGCAGCAGCGTCACAGGACTCCCGCCCTGCGTTCTTCAATTCCGGCTGGCTGCAGCTCTCCTCGCGTCATCGGACACGCAGCCTCCCTCCCTCCCCTCCTCCAATCAGAACTCTCCAGGCGAATCTCAGCGCGCCCCACCTGGGCCATTTTCTCCATGCAGCAGCCTACATAGAGAGAAGGGAGAGTGGGCGGTCCTGCTCAAGGGTAGGGGGGGAGTGGCTTGCCCAGTGTTGTGCATACGGACTGTTTGATCAGCCCCAGGGCCGGCCAAACAGTCCCTATGCACAACAGTGGGCAAGCCACTCCCCCCTGCCCTCAACCAGAACCGCCCACCCCCAACCAGGCACTTATGCTTTCTCGCAGTGCGAGAAGGCAGAAACATAAATGGTAGTTATTACCATTTATGTTTCTGCCTTCTCGCAGTGCGGGAAAGCAGGGGGGCGGCGCCCAAACGCCCCTATGGAGGAGCCGCCACTGTAGTTCCTGTCAGCTTTGTTAACATTTCAGCGTGGGTTCCGCCATTATAATTGTATCTCTTTTGCTATAAATTCCTCCAGCATTGCATTCCATTCTTGGGAAATAAGTTTATTTCGCAGCCCCCTACGTTCTTCCCTCTGTATCTCTGCACTTTCAGCTTTACCCCATCTGATCACTTTGTTGTACCAGTCTAGCACCGCTGGTGCCTTCATCACTTTTCACTACATGGTTATTGTTCGTTTGACAAGAAGCAATGCCAAATCAGCGAATCTATGTACAGGACTCCCCTGTTTGGCTCTACCTGTTATTCCTAGTAGGCAATACTCAAACTGCCCGCTCCTCCCTGGGGCCACCTCATTCAATATTATGTGCACTGTTCTCCAGTAGTGAGACAATCGTGGACAGTCCCAAAGCATATGCACTAAATTTGCGTTGCTGTGTTGACATCTGGGGCATTCATCTGCTACATCTGTAAACATCATGCTTAATCTGTGGGGAGTCAGGTAAGCACGGTGTTCTATCATGAGTTGAATAAACTTGAACTTCGGGTTTGTCGATACTTTTCGCGGGTATTCCAGCAATATTTTCCATTCTTTATTCATTAACTCGCGGCCTATGTCCGTGTTCCATTTATCCCGGAGTGCCTGTATGGATACTGCTGTGCATGTTCGAACCCCACAATATAACCATCTAGTTAGGTGGCTGCCATCACCCATCAGGTATTGCATGTGTACTAACTCATGTGTCGGTGGTTCTGCTCCTCTTGGCGCCCATGTGCTCCTAATGTACATCAGTGTATGATCTGCAAATAACATTCCCACCGTTTCAATGCCTGCTTCCACCCAGACAGATATACTCTGACGCGTTACTGTCCCTAACGGCAGAGGGATTCCCAGTAGTGGAATATTAGGGGCATAAAGGGTCAGCTTCTTGGTATATTTCAGTGCCCTCTTTCAGTACAGCACAGCAACTTTCAGTAGTGGGGGTGCATTTACTGGGAGTCTGCTATGTGGTATTAGAAGCTTGTGTAACATTCCCTTACCCCATTCCCTCTGAGTCATGGTAATCTCCTGCAGATTGCGGCCCACAATCTAGTATGCCAGCCATTGCAGTTGGCCTGCATAACAGTAAACTCTAAAGTCTGGAACTCCCATGCCCCCATGCTTTGCATCTAATTGTAGCTTTGATAAACCTATCTGTCTGCGCCCTGTACCCCATATTACTAGCAGAGTGTCTAGGAGTTTGAAAACATGTACCGGGATCATAATCGGGTAGATTCTTTACCATGTTCTCTAATTTCTGCTTGGCTGCCCTTCTCTTTAGCTGCCTTGTTGCAATCTGTTAATCCCAGATCACTTCCATTGATCCTATCTTCCATCTGTCTCTCTGCAGCATTTCCAATTACCTCAGTATTGGAGGTCTTTTCAATATAAACTTACACAATACTCTTTAAAAGAAAGGGCTGGGCATTCTTTTTTTCTCCTAGTAGCCCTTTGTCAAAGTATGGCACTGAAACTAGAATTGATCCACGCTTTTGAACCTGTATGAGAAGGATACTCAGAGTATCAAAAAGATTGGCACATCCTGCATTCCTATGGGGAACTGGGTAATCATGTAGTATTGCAATAGTGCATCCTATGATTTAATTTGAAATTCATTATTTTAATCATTCCTGAAACAATCAATGATGTGGATGTATAGGGAATATATTTAAGACACATAAATACCAAAGACAGCCACTGTTCACAAGGTGAGAAGTTGTATGTAATGCATATGAAATCACATAAAGTACAATTGAATTGAACAATCCATTAAAATACATCAAAGTTGCTTATAATGGCTTGCTGATTGTGCGATTAAAAACATGGAGGCGTATTCAACAGAATGGCGGAGCATGGTGTTACACCACAATTGGTAACGCCGCGCTTCAATACTCTGAAAGCGCAGGGATGTGCCGTATTTACAATAAACCAGCACACCCCTGCTTTTTCCCTAGCGCTGGCGCTAAATTTAGCTGTCTAGCGTCAACGCAGGCACCCTTGCACCATAGTGCAAGGGTGCCTGCATTGCAGGGAATGATTGTTTATGTGCAGGAAGGTGTCCCTTCCTTCACTCCTGTTATGTCCCTGGGGTACCCACCCCTTGGACATAGCTATTTGCTTTTTCTTGGTGGGAACTGCCAGCTCCCACTGAGCAAAAGCAAGCAAAATTCTGCTTTCTGCAAGCCGTAGCCGTCAAACAGCTATGGCTTGCAGAAAGCAGAGTTTTTATCTGTTTCTCTGCATGCAAATATGGGTGCAGATAAACAGATGACAACATTGCTGTGACAGACAGGGTGCTGCCTTTCAACAGCCCCCTGCTTGTCAAAGTAGTGCCGGCTCCCGCAGGAGGCAGAGAGCCAGCAGGGACCATGGTGGCCATGAGGCGTAAGGCGTCCCCCATGGTCCCCAACACAGGTCACTGAGTGCCCCATAGGCACCTAAAATAGAGAGGCCGGGCCCTAGGGGATGGGGTCCCCTGGGCCTAATTCGGCCCCCATCCCTTACTAGTAATTAAAATATTTTAAACAAGCATTGGTTAATGCATTAGGTTTCACCTACGGGATTAATAATAAGAGGTGTAGGAGCAGTGCATGAGTGCATGCAGAATGATGTGAGTGCTCTCTGTGCAGGGTCAGTGGTGCATGAATGACGGTTGATAAGTGTCTGAGTGCAGGTTGAAAGTGCCTATAGGAAATGAAACATACGCAAGGCAAGATGCTTACTTAAACTGAAAACGAAGAAGTTAGTGGCCGTGGATCGGGTTATCCAAGCATTCCAAGACAGTAGAACATTTTGAAGATAAAGTTCAGAGAAAGAAGGCAGGGATGGCATATTAAATAAAACAAGGCAGGTTTAACCTTTGCAATTGTGAATATCGCACCAGCACTTCAGACAGACAGTCTCTTGAAAGGCAGCCGGGTTGAAGAATAAAAAGAGTGTGTGAAATCAGCAGTCTTACACCCGTCAGCTACAGGGAGGCTGAGTCATTCTAAAGGAATTAAACAAAATAAAAGAGGGCCAGGATGTTTCCCTGTGCGACGCTTTAAATAAAAGCGTGCTACAAGACAGCTGAGAGGAGTCAGGTGTACTGGTAAATGTCTGTGACCATTAGACGATTAATGGTTGAAATATTTGGGTGCCGATCACGATCCGGTAAAAACCGGGTACGAACCGTCGGACGGAGCATATTCTCCGTCCGACGCGTACCCGGTCGTCAATTTCTACAAACAAGGAATTACGAATCGCACGGGTACACCATGACCGTACGATTCGTAAAAAAGTCCGACCGAACAAAAAAACACCTACCAATGCGATCCGGGAAAGTGCCGACCTGACGTCGGGACGCTCGCAGCCAGCCATTCACGACCCAGGAATCACGATTCGCACCGACGTCACCCCGCACGGTGAATATTTTGCGGCAGCCAAAAACTGCCGGGAAATCAGGACGACGCGAACAAGGACCACCAGTACGCGACGGACAGACGACGACGCGAACAAGGAGGACCAGTACGTGACGGACACACAGGACGACGCCACCAAGGAGGACCCGTACGCGACAGGACGAAGCGATTGGAGTACCAGTAGGCGACGGACAGACATGGACCCGAACCTACGAGTCATCCCTGCCCTCATAGCAGTCCACCTGCTCTACAGGCACCGACGCAGACGCCGCAGAAGGTCAGAATAACTAAGGGAGGGGGGAAAGTGGGGTGGGGTGGGGGTGGCACGACCAGGGCAAACCACAAAACAACCACATAAGTCACACATGGCCTGGACATACCTGACTCCCATGCCCTGGTCACCACGAGGGGGTGGGGGTGTGTCCTGATAAGCCAGCGACCGCCACAACGGAAGTCCGTCACCACGCGAACCGGCAACACAACCAGACAGGTACGTCCCGTACCCACGCCTCAAGAGCGTGGGTACGAGTCGTACCACGCCCACACACACGTCACCCCAACAATGGCGGGACGGATCTTACCCACGTGGCAAAGGCCTCGGTACGGCCCGCACAAGCATCACATAGCGTGGGGACGGATATGTACGGACCCTACCCCCACCCGCGTATGCATGGAGCGTACCCCCACCCCAACAGTGTAAGTACGACTCGAACCCTCACCCGCGGACGTACGGACCGTACCCCCCATGCCAACAGTGGAAGTACGACCCGTACCCCCACCCGCGTATGCATGGAGCGTACCCCCATGCCAACAGTGTAAGTACGACCCGTACCCCCACCCGCGTATGCATGGAGCGTACCCCCCATGCCAACAGTGTAAGTACGACCCGTACCCCCACCCGCGTATGCATGGAGCGTACCCCCCACCCCAACAGTGTAAGTACGACTCGAACCCTCACCCGCGGACGTACGGACCGTACCCCCACCCCCACCAGTGTAAGTACGACCCGTACCCCCACCCGCGTATGCATGGAGCGTACCCCCCATGCCAACAGTGTAAGTACGACCCGTACCCTCACCCGCGTATGCATGGAGCGTACCCCCCCACCCCAACAGTGTAAGTACGACCCGTACCCCCAACCGCGTATGCATGGAGCGTACCCCCCACCCCAACAGTGTAAGTACGACCCGTACCCTCACCTCGAATGCATGGAGCGCACCCACACCGTGTATGTCCCAAGCGTACATATCCAGAAATTGGAGGTGTGTGTGCAGAGTCCTCCCAGCAGTGCCCAGAGACAGGAGGGTGTGTGCAGAGTCCTCCCAGCAGTGCCCTGAGACAGGAGGGGTGGGTGCAGAGTCCTCCCAGCAGTGTCCAGACCCAGGAGGGGTGTGTGCAGAGTCCCCCCAGCAGTGTCCAGACCCAGGAGGGGTGTGTGCAGAGTCCTCCCAGCAGTGCCCAGAGACAGGAGGTGTGTGTGCAGAGCCCTCCCAGCAGTGCCCTGAGACAGGAGGGGTGGGTGTGGAGTCCTCCCAGCAGTGCCCTGAGACAGGAGGGGTGGGTGTGGAGTCCTCCCAGCAGTGCCCTGAGACAGGAGGGGTGGGTGTGGAGTCCTCCCAGCAGTGTCCTGAGACAGGAGGGGTGTGTGCAGAGTTACAAAGTTGGCACATTTCCTCTTGGAATTAGGATCTGTCTTGCATTCCACTCACAGTGCACTTGTGCATGTGTGTGTCCCTTGGGCACCAATTTGGCCCCTTTAACTATGTGTGGCACAGTCTTACTTGCTGCGTCAAGTGTGACTGCAGTCAGCAGTGGAGTGTGCATGTGTGCCGAGCTATGCATTTGCGCCTTCCTTGTAGCACTGTACATGTGCACATGGAGTGGATCCACACACTCATATGATGCAGGTGGCTGTCCTTGTGCTCGTGTACAGGTTGTGACATGGCCCTGCGTTTTGCCATGATGAAGAGGGGGGGTTCTGGCACTGGCCACCCTTGTCTACATGCACGCAGTCCACCTGCTGACGAGCAGACATTCCCACACACCACAGGACTGATTTGCTCTCCCTGTGTCTCCCTCCTTCTCTGTCCCCCTCTCCCTCCCTCTCTGTCCCCCTCTCCCTCCCTCTGTGTCCCCCTCTCCCTCCCTCTGTGTCCCCCTCTCCCTCCCTCTGTGTGTCAGCCTCCTCCCTCTGTCCATCTTCCTGTGTCTCCCTCCCTCTGTGTCCCCCTCTCCCTCCCTCTGTGTGTCAGCCTCCTCCCTCTGTCCATCTTCCTGTGTCTCCCTCCCTCTGTGTCCCCCTCTCCCTCCCTCTGTGTGTCAGCCTCCTCCCTCTGTCCATCTTCCTGTGTCTCCCTCCCTCTCTGTCCCCCTCTCCCTCCCTCTCTGTCCCCCTCTCCCTCCCTCTCTGTCCCCCTCTCCCTCCCTCTGTGTGTCAGCCTCCTCCCTCTGTCCATCTTCCTGTGTCTCCCTCCCTCTCTGTCCCCCTCTCCCTCCCTCTCTGTCCCCCTCTCCCTCCCTCTGTGTGTCAGCCTCCTCCCTCTGTCCATCTTCCTGTGTCTCCCTCCCTCTCAGTCCCCCTCTCCCTCCCTCTGTGTCCCCCTCTCCCTCCCTCCGTGTGTCACCCTCTGTCACCTTGGCCCAGCTTCCTGGGCACACACTGTTAGCAGATCTTTGAGTGGCCCTTGGCCTGTTGATGTGAGTTTGTTTCTGATCTCCAGGCACCCATTTTGTCTGCTGTGTGTCTGTGCGCTGCTGCTGTGGTGGTGTGTGCTGCCACTCTTTCACACTGTTGGCTGTTCATTAGCTGCTGGCATGTGCAAAACAGTGCCTTCACCCCCATGTGTTGATGCAAGGCATCCGCCATTTGCTGGCAAGTCATTCCTGTGTTGGGACACAGTGTTTGTCTGGCTGTGACCTAGGCCATATGGGCAGAGGGCATTGTTGTCTGCTTTGGAGTCGCACTATGTGATTCTTGGTGCCCAGCCTCCCGCCATCCGGGTTACCGTGTCATGTGTTGTTGTCTTCTGTGGCCTGTGACTTGACATTGTCCAGCTGGGTGCATGGGGCATGGTGGCAGCAGTGGCATGTGCCTGCTCATGGAGTGTGGTTGAGTAATGCGATGGCTTGTGGTGGTTGCGTGCCTGTTATTAATTTTGGTTGTGGTTGCAGTTCCCCCCATGTGAGGTGCGTTGTTTGTGTACTCACCCGGGTCTCGGAGTCCTTCTACTCCTTCAACTGCCTCCACCGGCAGTATGGCCATCACCCTCTCCTCCCAGGGATGGTACTGTACGGGTCTGCGGGAGGGCCCTCCTCCGGTGGCGTTGGCCTGGTCGTGTTCCTCCTGTCTCTTGGCTCTGACCCTCCTCCGCAGATCGCACCACCTGTTCTGGCAATCCTGCTTGGTCCTCCTGGTGTCCGCAACAGCATTCACAGCATCGACGATGGTCTGCCACATGGCTGTTTTGGCTGCCTGGCTGGTGCTTCTGACCAATGTTCCAAAGATCTGTGGCTCGACTCTGAGGATTTGATCAACAAGGACCTCCAACTCTCGGTGACTGAACATTGGATTCTTGGTAGTGGGCATGGTGAGGGGTGTGGGTGGGGATGGTGTGGGTGTGGGGGGTGTGTGGATGTTGGGGGGGGGTGTGGATGGTTGTGTGTGTGTGTGAATGTGATGAGAGGGTGTTTGTGAGGGTGGTCGTGTGAAGGTGTGCAAGTGTAAGATGTGGTGTCGCTTGTAGTCTGGTTCTGTGGTGTCTGGCAGCAGTGGGTCTGTTGCAAAGGCTCATGGTTTGTGTGTGTGGGCCCTTTTTATTGGTCCATGGGTGGGTGTGGCAGTGTTTGAATTTTGGGTGGGTGTGTTATAAGGAGTGGTGGTGTATTGGGCCTCTGTTTGTTTTTGACAGTTGCAGGTCAGTGATTGTGTTATTTTAGTGGTTGTTGGCCATGTTTAGTGGCTGTGTGCCTTTCGAATGGTGTATTGTTGAGTTGTTTTGTTTTGTCCTTGTTGTGTACGTGCGTTTTGAGCGTGTGTACGGTGTGTACATGGGCCATTTGGTTGTACGATTTGGTCCTTGTGTGTGGCTTTGTACGACTCGTACATGCGGTTGTGATGTTGGGGCATGGGGTGCGCTCCGTACTTAGGAGGTTGTGTTGGGGGTGCGCCAGGAACGTACTGGGGTGGGGGTACGACTGGAACGTACTGGGGTGTACATAGACGGTGGTACGACACGTACAGGGGTGGGGGGGTGTACATTGACGGTGGTACGACACGTACAGGGGTGGGGGGTGTACATTGACGGTGGTACGACACGTACTGGGGTGGGGGTACGACTGGAACGTACTGGGGTGTACATAGACGGTGGTACGACACGTACAGGGGTGGGGGGGTGTACATTGACGGTGGTACGACACGTACAGGGGTGGGGGGGTGTACATTGACGGTGGTACGACACGTACAGGGGTGGGGGGGTGTACATTGACGGTGGTACGACACGTACTGGGGTGGGGGTACGACTGGAACGTACTGGGGTGTACATAGACGGTGGTACGACACGTACAGGGGTGGGGGGGTGTACATTGACGGTGGTACGACACGTACAGGGGTGGGGGGGTGTACATTGACGGTGGTACGACACGTACAGGGGTGGGGGGGTGTACATTGACGGTGGTACGACACGTACAGGGGTGGGGGGGTGTACATTGACGGTGGTACGACACGTACAGGGGTGGGGGGGTGTACATTGACGGTGGTACGACACGTACTGGGGTGGGGGTACGACTGGAACGTACTGGGGTGTACATAGACGGTGGTACGACACGTACAGGGGTGGGGGGGTGTACATTGACGGTGGTACGACACGTACAGGGGTGGGGGGGTGTACATTGACGGTGGTACGACACGTACTGGGGTGGGGGTACGACTGGAACGTACTGGGGTGTAGGTAGACGGGGCTATGACACGTACTGGGGTGGGGGTGTGGCTCGAACGTACTGGGGTGTAGGTACACGGGGGGTACGACACGTACTGGGGTGGGGGTACGACTGGAACGTACTGGGGTGTAGGTAGACGGGGCTGTGACACGTACTGGGGTGGGGGTGTGGCTCGAACGTACTGGGGTGTAGGTACACGGGGGGTACGACACGTACTGGGGTGGGGGTGCGACTGGAACGTACTGGGGTGTACATAGACGGTGGTACGACACGTACAGGGGTGGGGGGGTGTACATTGACGGTGGTACGACACGTACTGGGGTGGGGGTACGACTGGAACGTACTGGGGTGTACATAGACGGGTGGGGGTATACATATACGGGGGGTACGTGTCGGACGTACGGGGGCTGGGGGGAGTGTTGGGCGCGTATGCGGGCACATGTCTCCATGGTTGCTATTGGTGTTCGGTGCGGACGGTGTTTTTTCCATACGGTTGTAGGCTCGGACGCACGGGATGGATCGTGATTCCTCGGTCGGACTTGGATTTTTACGTTTGTAAGGTAAATCGTCCGAGGACGTGTCGGACACATTTTCCGACCCGAGGACGTGTGGGGAATGATTCCCGGTGCGGTTCGTATGGACTTTTTACCATGCGAATCGTGATTGCCAGTTCGTACGGCACTTGTACGATTCGTACGGTAAAAAGACCCGATACGAGTCGCACGGGGGAATTTTTTACCGGATCGTGATCGGCACCTTGGTGTAGTTTAAATAGGAAATCGGATTTATGAATATAATCCACTTATAATTAGAAAGCACATCATAGCTTGAAATGTGGATGACAGGGGCAAACATATTGTAAATAAAGTAACAGAACTTAAAGACCTTAGAAGGCTTGCTAATAAATGTCAGCATCCTCCCAAATTCCAAAATGGTCTGGGCCCAGAGATGGGGTCCCAAGGCAAAATCAGCACAAGGATGGCTCTAATATAACAAAATTAAAAAAAATGAAAAGCTTAAACGGCAAGTTGTAGAGGCACACCCCCTTTCTCCACCACTCTGCAAGCACACCTCCTGGCACACTACTAGTTGGGAGGATTGAGTCCCTTTGGCTGCTGAGGATCCTTGGGGGCCAACCCGCCTTCCTGTTACCGCCAGTAAGTCCCAAACAGTAGGATTGCTGAGAGATCTTCGGAGGTCTCGCCCCCTTTCTCCAACACTCTGCAAAAAGCGCCTCCTGATGCACTACTGTTTCAGGGGTGAAGTCCCCCTGGATCCTGAGGATTGCTGGGGACCACAAGCCCCTCCTGTTACCTCCAGTAAGTCCCACACAATGCGATTGCTGAGACCTGCCTCCTTTTGCCACTACTCTGCAGATGCACCTCCTGGTGCTATAATGGTAGGGAGACAAAGTCTTCTTGGCTGCTGAGGATCCTTAGGGGCCAAGAAGCTCTCCTGTTACCTCCAGTAAGTCTGACACAGTGGGATACCTGAGAGATGATCAGAGGCCCTGCCCTCTTTCTCCACCACTCTGCTAAATCGACTACCGGTTAAAAACCCATAGAAATTCACTTAAAAAACCAAATGTTACAAGGACGTTATAGTTAGGAAATAGAATTTGAAATTCACTGAAAAAAACGAAGGTTACAAGGACTTTATAGTTAGGAAATAGAATTAAAAAAAACCTTAGGAATTCACTGAAAAAACAAAGGTTACAGGGATGTTATAGTTAGGCTCAGATTTCATTCATATAAAACCATAGAAATTCAACAGTTATAATTACCTGAGCTAACTATAACTTACGCCCCTGCAATGCACTCCTGCAGGTCCAACTTGTATACCTCTGATTGGTAGGAAACACCCTGCACCCCTACGCGGATACGGCTCATATACCACAGACCGTCCCGGCTGTTATCAACGAATCGGATCGCCATTGACTGCTTATGGTTTGGTATCCCCACCAGGGAATACACCTCTCTGGACTTTGCTCCCAATATAACTTTTCATCCATAATCCCCCGGACCTCAAGAGTGGTCTTCTGCTTGGCATTAGCTATTGCGTTTGCCTCTTCAGCTCTTTCCAGTTCCTTGCAGGACTTTGTTCACTGTTGTTAATGATCAACAGGCATTAGTTTCAGGAATATATATTCTTATGTCCTGATGATGATCCCAGTACTGTGTTTCTAAGGGATTGAAACATTGTCGACTGTACACACCTTGACCCTGGCATATATAAGTATCCAAAGGTATTGTGCTATTGTGTGAGATTGCATATTTGTGTGGCATACTGTTCACTCTTCTCCAAGCACATAGAAATGCCTGAGCTTTTCTTTCCTCTTTTTTAATTGTTACGGTGTATGTGTTCCCACTTGATTGTTTTTGTCTTAACATAAACACCTTAAAGAATACTTGTCCGGAAGGACACACCATAATAGATCTCATTGTATTTCTACATTTATCCCCACTTCCTTTTTTTGTTGCGAGTGACCACTGTTTGTATAAAATGCTCGTACGTAAGGTCCCTGACCAATTCAAAATTGGGTTCCCTTGTCTACATATAATACAACTTTCTAAGAGTGGCATTTTCAGAATTGTAATTTAAAATCTGACTTCATCACAAGTTAGAATTTCTCAGTACAATTCCAGAGACAAAAAACATGAACTGAGTACCTGTTCCCATTTGGAAATTACACTTATAAATTGTAGTAACGTAACTTCAATGTTATCCTATGAGAGAGGCAAGCTTTGCAGTAGTGAAGAACAAATGTATGTGTTTTTTACTACCTGGACATGTAGAGCTCAAAAGGACATGTCCAGTTTTTAAATACACTGCACCCTGCCCTCTGGGCTGTCCAGAGCCTACCCTAGGGGTGACGTATATGTAGTAAAAAAGATCTTTGGCCCAGCAGATGGGTTTTTTTGATAGGTCAAATTGGCATGTTAAAACTGCACACACACAGTCTGCAATGGCAGGCTTGAGACATGTTTAAAGTGCTGCTTAAATTGGTTGCACAATCAGTTATGCAGGCCCACTTGAAGCATTTAATTTACAGGCCATGAGCACAGGTAGTGCCGCTTTACAAGAACTTTCAAGTAAATTAAAAATGCCAATTGGGTTTAAGCCAATCTTGTCATGTTTTAGGGAGAGAGCACAAGCAGTTTAGCACTGGTTACTGTTAGTAAAGTGAGGAGAGTCTCAAGGCTAGCAAAAACGAAGTCAGCAAAACAGAAGGTCCAATGGCAAAATGTTAGAGTGAAACCACACTGAGAATGCAGGGTCTAACAATTCCCATTTTGTTAAGGAACATTTCCTTGCTTATCTCTGGCAAACATTTCTGTGTGTCTTGTCTTAGACATCTTTTGCACCTATCAAATCCACTGTCCATGTACCAACATGCTGTCTGTAACTGGATGATGTGGTCTGACGGCTGGAGCTGCCGACTTTGGTACTGGAAACTAAGGTTCGAACCTTGGGGTCGCGTCCACAACCTGTGATTCTGGGCAAATCACTTAATCTCCCCGTGTCTACCAAAAAAAATGAATGTGTCCTTGTGTAACGTAACCGGTGCTCATGTGAAGCACTCCAATACCTTTGGGTCGAGTACGCGCTGTATAAATCTGCAAAAAAAACAAACAAAAAAAACATTGTGACTGGTCAACTGGAAATTGGACTTGGTGCCCGACTTTACTTACATAGCTCCTCATTCAATGGCTTTGCAACTCCATTAAAAAGAATGTGCTCTTAGATAGCTTTAGTAGAGTGGTTAAGAGCCAGTCTCAAAATAAATATGCAAATGACATAAATAACAAGATCCTGAGTGAGTTTCAGGACTTCAGGCCTATTTATGAGGCCTTGTGTCACTTTTTGTGATGCACCAGTGGCGTAAAAAATGTGCCATGTTGTGCCCTATTTACAAAGTGACGCATATAGTCAAATGCATCACTTTGTAAACCCCTGCGGCACATTATACCTGCACCAGGTATAATGTATGCAGGGTGGGCGTTCCCCCGCAAAAATCCTGGTAGAAGTGGCGTATTGAAATCTATAAGATTTCAGTGCGCCACTTCTAGGATGCCATTGCGACACTATCTTACGCCTGCCTCACAGCAGGCGTAATACTGACGCAGGCCCTATCACATGTGGCTTGGCTTGCCCCATGTGAAAGGACACATTGCTGGAGTTGCGTCTGTTTTCAGACACACCCCAGGAATGCGCCACTTTTGCATCTACAGATACGTCAGAAATACTGACGTATCTGTAGCCCCTTGCGACATGGAGTGCTGTACATACATTAAATACGGTGCTCCATCCTGTCGCATGGAGGGCGCAGTGACAACTGTTGCATTGCTGTTTTCACGCAGCAATGTGACAATTTTCATAAATGAGGCCCTTCATTATCAGTACACGTTCATGTCAAATTATGGGGCATATTATCAAGGGCATTATCGCCGCTTTAGCGGCACTTTTTACCGATAAAGCGGCGATAATTTTATCGCCCTATTAGCAAGCCTGCGCTAACATGCGTTAGCGCAAGCTTTCCGGCGTTAGCTGCCTTGCATGCCAGCGATATGTATCGCTAATGACATGCAAGGTAGGCGTTACTTACCTGTATTCCACGGTAGAAATCGCTAACAGCACTTCGCTGTATTATCAAAGATGACCTGCGATACAATAATTCGTGCTAACCCCAGATGTACGCAGGTTTTTAACACCTGCTAAAAACCTGACTAAAGCCAGATCCCCATCAGAAGACCCACAGACATCAAAGAGGTAGGGGCATATTAGCAAGTAAGGGCGATAATTATCGCCCGTGCCAAGTATCTCTTTGATGTCTGTGCGCCAATCGCTGCCGATGGCAAGGTATCGCCTGAAAACCTATCGCCTCTTAGCGGGAGTTATCGCCCCTTTCCCTGACACTATCGCCTCTCACAGACGTGTTGATAATACGTCGGTAAGAAGCCGAAAATTATCAGGGAAAGGAGGCGATAACAAAACTTTTGATAATTGGCACGGGCGATTATTATCGCCCTTACTTGCTAATATGCCCCTAAATTCTTTCCTATAAATAAAAAGCATTTACTTTCCTTGCACTCAGCATCATTGCGTGTGCTGTTTACACTATCTTGTTCTGCTCCGGTGACCTTTCCTGCGGTCTGTGGTAACAACAGAGTGCCCTCTTGCAGTGTTCTGTCAGCAATGGCAGAACTGATTTATTTTACAACAATGCACCACAGCTCTTTCCCTCGTTCACTCTTCGCCTGGAGGGAAACAAACTCGCTGTACAAGGGCTGCAGCAGAAAATAAAACTCAATCTATAGGCTTGTTAACAGCTGGCCTTTGCCCAGCAGGCTCTACAATTCAACAAGGGTTCTTTTCCATTCCGGAAACACGCACCATGGCTCCTTCCTGAAGGATGCAAGATGCATATTGTCATAATGCAGTGTGCCTTGACTCGGTGAGGGATGTCAGTTCATCTGTGCAAAAATGTGATCCAACTTTGCGGGATTAACCCCCGGTGTAAAGCTCTTATTGCCAAATTTGTGGAAAAATAAGTGCCAGTCCCAAGATTTCTCAGGAGGCCACTTCAGCTTTCACCACACACTCTCCCTGCCAGCTTTGACCAATGCCAGTACCAATGGACTGAATGATCAAGACTGACTGGGGAGGGACCTTAACACCAGAGCTTCTATTCATGGGTCAGGCCCTTTCAGAGTCCTTCAGGTCATGTCCTGGAATATAGCAGACTTGCGGGAGAAAGTCGATGAACCCGACTGGTCAAAGACCCTTGGCCCTTTTGATAATATATCCTTTCAGGAGACCTGGGATATGAGGGGGGGGGTCCATTGTTATGCTTCTTTTGCAATCAATGCCTCACCCTCGCCCAGTAGGAGAGCAAGTGGGGGCCTTGTGATGTATATCAAATTAGACCTGATGTAAAAAATTGAAGAGATTGTCAGCATTTCTCCCCATATACTCTGGGTCCTCCTTTCTTTTAAGAATAATACTAGGATCATGTGTATTAATATTTGCAATGTGATCCAAGGGAAGGAGTCCGAGGATGTGCCATCTCACTTAGCACTTTCTTAAATTACTTTTGTTGCTCTCACTCTAGTAATAATGCAGCTTTGTTGACCCTTGGTGACTTTAATCTTCACACATGTAGAGGCTGCCATCTTTATGAGGACGGCAACCAGGAGGAGGGTGGTTTCCAGGATCAAGTCCATCTCAAGCACTATTCACAGGGTGATCTGATGAATGAGTTGTCTGTCGAATATAACCTGGTTAATCTCATGAGTGTAGAGAGTTTGCTTTCGGGTAATAATTCCACTACCTTTAAGGGTTTTGGATGTGGATCCTATATTGATTCTTTTTATGTCTCTGTCGGTCTAGTCTCCTCGCTAAATTCTTTTTCAGTGGATTTGAACATTTCTAGCGAACATAACCCTCTTTTCGTTAGTTTCCTTTGGAAAACGGAGCTGGCAGAATCTTTTTACCACTTTAAAGCCCAAGTTAAAATAATTGACCATGGGTGTAGATTGAAGTGGGATAAAATCATCCCTGTGACTTTTTTTACTTAGCTAGTCACATCCTGCTTTTCGGAGTTTCAGACTTGTCTGAACGCAGAGGCCCCCCAATTACAGTATTTTACTGGTGTATGATAAAAGATAGGAAACTCAATCAATCAATCAGGGGTTTGTCAAAGCGCGACTACTCACCCGTAAGGGTCTCAAGGCTCTAAGGGTGGGGGGTGGGGGGGGGCTGCAGGTTCCAGTCCATCAAGGAGGGGGCTTTGTCAAAGAGCCAGGTTTTGAGGTTTCTTGCTAAGATGGGGAGCGATGTTGTCTGACTGAGGTGGAGCGGAAGGGTGTTCCATGCCTTGGCCGGGAGAAAGGAGAAGGAGCGGCCTCCCGATCTGGTCTTTCTGGTGCGGGGGACCATGGCGTAAGAGAGCTGGGCCGATCGTAGGGTCCTTTGGGGTGCGTGGAATTTGAGTCGGCTGTTCAGGTATGTTGGTCCGGTGCCGTGGAGGGCCTTGTGTGTGTGGGTGTGTATCCTGAAGGTGACTCTTGACTCGACGGGGAGCCAGTGGACTGTGCGCAGGTGCTGGGAGATGTGGCAGTGTTTTGGCAGGTTGAGAACCAGTCTTACGGCGGCGTTCTGGATGTTCTGTAGCTTGCGGGTGAGGTTTTTGTTTATTCCGGCGCAGAGTGCGTTGCTGTAGTCGAGTCTGCTGGTGACCAGGGTGTGAGTGACAGTCTTTCGGTGTTCGAGGGGGATCCATTTGAAGGTCTTACGAAGGAGGCGGAGGGTGTGGAAGCAGGAAGACGAGGCAGAGTTGGTCTGGCGGTCCATTTTGAGCTCGGAGTCCGAGGGGGCTGATGGGTTTCAAAGGGCGGGGGACTACCAGGTGTCGCTCCAGTCATCGGGGTTTTGGCCTATGATGAGTACTTCTGTTTTGTTGGTGTTTAGTTGTTGGCAGCTGTTTTTCATCCATTTGGCGACGGCTTCCATGCCTTCTCAAAAGTTGTGTCTGGCGGTGTTGGGTTAGATGGATAGAGAGAGGATGAGTTGGGTGTCGTCTGAGTATGCCACAATGTTGAGTCCGTAGGTTCTGACGATTGGGGCACGTGGAGCCATGTGGACGTTGAAGAGCATCGGGCTGAGGGAGGAGCCCTGGGGGACTCTGCAGGTGGTAGCTGTAGGGTCCGAGAGGAAAGGGGGGAGTCTGACCCACTGCTTTCTGCCGGAGAGGAAGGAGCGGATCCAGTCGATGGCTTTGTCCTCGATTCCTGCGTCGCAGAGTCTGTGTTTTAGGGTGCGGTGAGAGACTGTGTCGAAAGCCGCTGAGAGGTCGAGGAGGATGAGGGCTACTGTTTCTCCTTTGTCCAGTAGGGTGCGAATGTCGTCTGTTGCGGCGAGGAGGGCAGTTTCCGTTCTGTTTTTTTTTCTGACACCGGATTGGGAGGAGTTGTGTTCTTCAATGAATATGGCGAGTTGGCTGTTAATTGCTTTCTCGATTACTTTTGCTGGGAACGGGAGCAGGGAGATGGGTCTGTAGTTTTTGAGGTCGGTGGGGTCTGCTGAGGGTGCCTTTAGGAGGGGGTTGACCTCGGCCTGTTTCCAGTCATCGGGGAACGAGGCAGTCGCCAGGGAGTGGTTGATGGTGTGACGGAGGATGAGTGCGATGGTGTCGGAAGATGTGGTGGGGGCAGGGGTCCATGGAGGCCCCTGAGTGGATTGACTTCATTATCCTCAGTGTGTCTTCGGTGGTGAGGGCTGTCCAGTTGTCAATCGCTGGTTTCCAGTGGCGAAGGTGGTTGGTGAGGGTTCAGTGTGTTGGTTGTCTTCGTCGAAGTTGTCGTAGATGCTCTTGATTTTGTGGTGGAAAAAGGTGCTGAGTTTGTCAGAGAGGTTTGTGAGGGAGGGATGTCAATAGACTCGCTGGTGGGTTGGGCGAACTCCTTGATGATGCTGAAGAGTTTCTTGCTGTTGTGCGCGTGGGTGGAGATTCTGTCTTCAATAGCTTTTGTTTCTCGTTTCTCTGATAAGTTGGTGGTGGGCGTTGGTGCCGGCTCTAAAGTTGTTGTGGGCTTCTGTAGATTTGGTGTTCCTCCAGGCCTTTTCATGGCGGCGGCAAGTGCATCTGGACTCTCGAAGTTCGGTGGTAAACCATCTGGCTTTCTTGGCATGGGTATTGTTGTTTTTCTTGAGAGGGCTAAAGTGTTGACGCTGTCCGAGATCCATCTATGCAAAGTTTGGGCTGCGGTGTTGGGGTCATCGTTTTCCGCGAAGGTTGGGGTGGAATTGTTGAGTGAGGAGGTGAGCTGGTCATCGGCGATTTTGGTCCAGTTTCTTCGTGGGAGCAGGTGCTGGTGTCTGTGGATGGTGGGTGTTCTGAAGGTGAAGTGGACGCAGTGATGGTCGGTCCATGGGAGTTCGGTGGTGTGGCTGAAGGTGAGGGAGTTTCCTTTAGTGAAGAGGGGGTCAAGGGTGTGTCCTGCTGAGTGCGTGGGCTTGGTCACGATCTGGCAGAGTCCAATGTTGTGGAGGTTGTCCAGGAGGGATGTGGTGTTGGGGTCCAGTTGGTTGTCGAGGTGGAAGTTGAGGTGTCCCAGCAGGGTGTAGTTGGTGGATGCGATGGCCTGCGGGGAGATGATGTCCATGATGGAGTTGGCAAAGGGTCCGTGGGGTCCAGGGGGTCAGTAGATGAGGGTTCCTCAGAGGGTGGTGGTGGGGCTGGCCAGTATCTTGAAGTGAAGATGTTCCATCAGTTCTGTGGGCTCGTCGGGGAGTGTGCTCAGACCGAGGGTGGATTTGTGGACAATGGCGATTCCTCCTCGGGCAGGTGGGGCGGTCCTTCCTGGAGATCTTGTATCCTTGGGGAATGGCAATGTCTGGTCCCGAGGTAGTGTTGGTCCAGGTTTCGGTGAAGAACGCTACGTCCAGGGTGGTGCTGTCGAGGAGGTCTGAGATTTCGGTGGCGTGTTTGTGGAGGGATCGGACGTTGAGGATGATGCATTACAGGGTCTTCGGTTCGGTTGTGTTCTTGTGGGCGGGTTGTTTTGGGATCTGTGTTCTTGGCGGTGCTGCAGGTGTGCCGACAGCGCTGACAGCTGAAGGGTCCGTGGGTGTCGGCTGGTGATGCTAGCTTGCAGTTGTTGCGGCCTGGGTTGAGTGCGTGGAGTGCTGCTGGGTCATAGCATTGGCGGGGTGGAGGTCCAGGGTTCCTGGTGCTGGTCGCTTGCCTTTGGACCCCAGTGGCGTGCCCGCTGCGTACGGCCACTGCGCGTCTGCGCAGCAGCCACCAGTAGGAGTCAGGGAGGGCTGGACAGCTGGGAGGCAGGAGCGGGGAGGGGAGCTGGATTTGTTGCGCTGGTCATGCAGGGGTGGAGGAGCCATGGGTGATGCAAACGGGCGGGAAAGGAGGAAAACGTAGGTAGAAAGGGAAAAAGAGGAAAAAGCAGAAAGCAGAAAAGTGCCGAAAAATAGATTAGGTCAAAACGAGTGAAAAAGAGTGAAAAAACGGAGCGGAAAGCGGGAGACAAAAGTCCACTGGATCACCAGGGATGAGGCGCAGGTAAACCTGCGGGTGGAGGAGGGCCTTGAACACTCACACTAGAGAGTGCAGGGGCTGGTGGAGGCCTCACTCAATTGTGGAGCTGCGAGGGTGGGAGAGCAATTTCACTGACAAAGAGTTGTGGGTGGACCTTCTCTCTGACAGCACCTAAAAGGATATCGCCTTGTTTTGGAAGGTGGTTGACCATTCATTCTTTGAGGAGGATTCAGTGGTGGACCAAGCTGCTTTAGTCCCTGCTGAGCTTTATATCAGGGGGAAGACTTAGCTTCTCCTATTTCATTGCCAGTATGGGGTGATAAACTGACGCTTTATTGGGAGGAGGTTAGCGATGCTAATGTGTCCTTGCCAGTGAGAAAGGCTCCCGGGGCAAATGGAGTCTAAGGGAACATGTTTTATTAATTTGTAAATCTCTGGGCCCCTCTCCTTACTCTCTATATTAGCGCCGCTATTATTCACTCCCTTCCTGAGGCATGGCGTCACTCTGTCATAGTACTTGTGTTCAAGTAGGGGATAGGAATGACCCTTCTTGGTACAGGTGCATCTCTTTAATTGATGTTGAGGTTAAGATCATAGGAAGGGTCATATAGAAAAGACTAACTCACTGGGTAGATGAATACAGCATATTGTCTGACATCTCTTATGGGTTTGGTTCGGGGAGGGGCATGGTGGAGCAGAATGTCAACCTCCATCTTGTAATCAACAAATAGATCAGAGCTTAAAAGGATTCCATTCATCTTCTGTTCATGGACCTCAGCTCTGCCTTTAATAAGGTTAACATAGATAAGCTCTAGGTGGAACTGAGGTCCAAGGTGGTGGAACAGAGTTTGGTTGATTTTCTCAGGGACCTTCACTGTGGGTAGACGGTCTCAGTCTGATACATTAGTAACGGGGAATGCACAAAGCACTTTGCTTTCAGAAGGGGGGGTCGGCAGGGCTATATTTTGGCCCCCTTTCTTTTTATTATGTGTGCTAATCGCTTAGAGTGTACTCTCTGAACAGGGTTTAGATGTCCCAAGAACTGTGGGAAGACTGCTTTTGGCTCTTTTATATGCAGATGATGCTGTTTTGATTGCCCATACTGCCAGAAGCCTGCACCGCCTTTTAGATCTTTTTGTTGATTTTATGGGCAGCCTGGACCTACTCAATAATTTTAAAATGTCGCATGTGATGGTCCTGAGGCCGAAAAACATGACAAGTGCCACATTTGGTGTGCAGGCCCAGATTTTAAGTAAGGTTGATATTTTTACCCATTAAGGACTTTTAATAGACTCAGGACTCAGCTGGCAACCCTTAATAAACAAGAATACTGGAAGCCTTAAGTGAGCATGCGCTGGAGTAAGTGATTTCTCTTCCTGCTTGGGTCAGAAGTAATTGAAAACTATGTTGGACATCTATAAAGCCAAGTGTACTTCAATTTCCGCTTTTGATTGTGTGATCTGAGGTGACGCGTATCTAGGCTTGATTGTGGTGGTGAAGAATAAATTCTTTAGGGACCACTTATGGGTTGGGCAATCTACCTCTATAGGGATTTTACGTGAAGAGCTTGGTATGACCTTCATTGCTGTCTCCATTCAGTTGCAACCTCTTTGGTTTTGGTGTGCTGTCCGGCTAAAGGAAGAATTAAGTCTCAACACATTAGTTACTTCAGATTGCATGAAGCTGGACAACATGTATAATATTTCCTGGCTGGCTCATATCAAGGAGAACCTTAGAGCTCTTTGGAGACCGCAGGTATTTTTTAAGCCGCAGAGTATCATTAAACAAAACCTTGTTTGGTTAAAGCAGACCTTTCATCTCAATGTGGCAGCCAAGAGGAAAGCCAAACCATCATACCGGATATTTGTCATGGTAAAAACAGTACCCGAGATAGAGCCATATTTCCTCCTTGATATGCCAAAATATCAGCTTTGTTTATTGACATATTTCAGGTTGGGATTGTTATCCTGAGGGAACTTTGTACAAGTACTCTGAACTACCCACATGTTCTTGTAATCAGCTTTCTAAATGAGATACTTAGCACATTGTACTCATATGCCCCTTATATAACCCCCCAACATATGTTTTTAAAACCTCTTTTTTAACTATGGATTTTTATCTGGCTAGGCCTGCCCTTTTAAACTTGCAACTTTTAGCATCATATAACATTTGTTTTAATGTGTCAAGGTTTCCTACGTGGTCTATAGTTCATGGCTCTAGAGGAGGTTAATAGGGTGTTGGTTCTTGATGTGTTTTATTCCTGTCTAGTTAGAATTCCCACATTACAGAGTACATTGAGGGGCATATTCAGAAGAAACTATCGCCGAGTCAACGGCACTTTATTGCAGCCAAAGTTGCGATAAAGTTATCGCCCCATTCACAGGCTGGTGTTAACAACCCACAGCACCAGTTCACCCTCGATAGAAGCCACAAAAAACATTGCCACAGAGGCCCCCCGCAACTATCGCTAATGAGATGCAGAGTGGGCGTTCATGTGCCAAAAACATCACACCTCAACATTCTCAACGACCAGACAGAACTGCGATAAAAACACAAAACAGGCGATAAGGTGCGTTAGCACCAGAAAATCTACACCTGCTCTGACCTGGTGTAAAGTCGGACGGCAGCCTGCACAACAAAAGGGAGCACAGCCCAGGGCCACATCGAAAGGGCAACAGATGCCATGGAGCCACCCATCATGCGGCCCGGACACCCAAGAGGGCCACAACACCCACCGACACCACCCCAGGACCACAAACCACACCCGGAACACCCCCCCGATCACCACAGACGCAGCGCAGACAAAGACAGCGGACCCCCAGGAAGAGTACCAGCCACACAGACCCAACCTCTGACAATGTCACCGTCTACCACAGGTTGAAAGGGAAAACCATCCTACGCATCCTGACCAACAACGCCCAACAGGCCCACGGCACCAACACAGTGGACAACCAACATCCCACCCCACACCAAGCTGCTGGCTGTGCTGCACCTGTTGGCCCCTGGTACCCCCCAACCAACACCCACCACAGTCGGAGGAGTCACACAGCCAGCCACATCCAAGTCCCTCACACCTGACCTGAACAACACCATCAGCCTGTCACCCCAGACCCATACGTCCAACACCATGCACAGGATCCGCTGGACACCAAGCAAGGACCATACGCCATAGCTGGATGCACGCACGTGTTGTGGGCAATCCACAGCACACATGTCATCCCCGTGCCCCCTGCTGACACAGCACACACTCACCATAACAGAAAGCACACGTCTCACAGCCATGTGCAGACAACAACCGATCACCATGGAACCGGTGAGCAGTCTAAATATCGAGTTTTAAATTTCGACCTACAAGTATATCGAGTTGTAAATATCGTAGGTAAAGAATATCGAAGTCAAGAATATCGATGGACAGAATATCGACCCCAAGGTAAGTATTATCGAAGTTAATAATATCGAAGTCATTAATATAGATGTAAGTAATATCGTAATCAAAAATTTCGATGTCAAGAATATCGATATTTTATTAGTGTAATGTATTTTAATATGTATTTTATTTGTATGTTAAAGATTATTGTAATGTATTTTAATACATTTAAAAATAAATGTTTAGAGATTAATAATTATTTAAAATATAATTTAGCGTTTTAGTATCAGAGCGGGTTGTGGGTTTATAGGGGAATAGGGTGGGAAGTAATTTAATTATAATTAATTAATTATTATGTATTGTTTAATTGGTATTAATGATTAATTAATTGTTAATTAATTACTAATTGTTAATTAAATATATTAATCGATTAATTAATTGGTAATTAATTATTAATTGTAAATTAATTTAATTAATTGGTTAATTATATAAGTTATAATTAGTTTAATATTAATATTTATTTATTGGTATTGTTTTTTTTTTTTTTTTTTGAAACCGTTTATAGCAATCTCAAATATATACAGGTATGGGCCTACAACCTTCCGGCCGGCCGCTAAAGTGACGATAACAAATGACATACATACAATGAGGCACGTAGCTTTACATAGACACTAAGGCAGGAGGTATCCACAACGCTGGCCATATGGCTCTGAGCCCACAATACGGTTCCATTTTATACAACACAACAACATAAATAAACACACACCCGCAAGGCAACCCACGATCGAAAGTGGCAGCACGTGCTCCTCAAATGGGGGACCCCAAACCATCCACTGAAAACACCTGAGAGGGGAAGAGAAACAGGTCTGGGACTGGGAGAATACTGTGCTCGGAACTGAGGGAGGGAGTAAACTAGGGGGATGGAGCTGGTGAAGCGGGAGGCAACAATGGCGGCTCGCAAATATCCCCGCGGTAGGCGTTCCAGGGGCCCCATACCTTCACCCATGCCCCAGGCTTACCCCGCGCCACATACACCACCTTTTCTCGGAACATGCACCAATCCATGTGTTCTTTCCAGGCCGACACCGCCGGGGACCTCTGGGATCCCCACAGCTGTGCAACGTCCCGTTTAGCCACCATATAGCCCAGAGTCACCCATCGCGTCTGCGGAACCGAATAATCGGTCGGTTCCCACACATTCAGCAAACATCTCCTCGCTTCAGGCAACAGCGCGACATGCGTAACCGCTCGCAGGACCTCATGCACACCACGCCAGAATCGCTCCACCCTCGGGCATTCCCACAAAATGTGCAAAAAAGTCGCTGAAGCACCACACCCACGCCTACACAATCCGTCCTCGGCATAGCCCATACGCAGGAGCCTTGGCCCCGTCATGTACACCCGGTGGAGTATCTTAAGCTGGACGAAACGAAGGCGAGCCGGGATGGCCACCTCCTTCGGAGAGGCCACCGCGGAAATCCAGTCCTCGTCGTCCAACTCCAGCCCATCGGCAACCCAGGCCTCGCGGAGGCCAGTCAGTAAGCCCGAGCGATCATTTATCAGTTTCTTGTAAATGAGGGAGATCGTGCTGTCCGGAACATGGCCATCTAGCACTCGATCCTCCAGGGGGGAGGACTCCGGGATGGAGGCCACATCTGGGAAGACGGAGCCCAGCGCGTGACGGACCTGCAGGTACCGAAAGTATTCACTGCCCCGCAGCTGAAACTCCGCCTGCAACGTCTCGAATGTTTTAAATCCTCCCCTCGTCCAGAGATCCCCCACTGTACTGATGCCTATAGTGTCCCACTGCTCAAAGCCTTTCGAGGTCCACAGAGAGCCCAACCTCTCAGACGCATACAGCGGTGACGCCCGGGTCAAACGGTCCTTCCAGCCCATAGCTGCATTAGCCGCGTGCCAAACTCGCACCATGACACGCGTGGGTCCCGTCAAGCGGGAATCGGGCACACTAGCGTAGAGCGCTCGGTTGTAGTCGCCACCGGGCAGGAGCATCTTGTCCATTTCAAATGCCGGGTTTAGGGCGGGCCCATAGAGGCCCTGATTAATTGCAGCTAACTGGGAGGCCCAGTAATACCGTTTAATATCCGGGAGGGCAATCCCTCCGTCGTACCACGGGAGCGTCAACTTTGCCAAGGCTATACGCGGCTTCCCATCCCAGAACAGGCGGCGCTGTAAACCTTCCACTTCACGGAAGTAGCGCGCTGGGACCAAGTCCATAGTGTTCTGGAGAGCGTACAGGAAGCGCGGCAGTGACATCATCTTGAACAACGCCGCCCGGCCGAGCGGCGAAAGTGGCAAGCGCCTCCAGCGCGCGACATCCTCCTTCAAGCGCTGGAGGGGGGGAAGCAAATTTCGCTCGTAGCGGGCCACCGGGTCCAGCGTAATGTAGACACCCAAATATCGAAATCCCTCCGAGGCAATCTGGATCGGACAGCCCCGCGGGAGGAGAGGAGCCTCCCCGGAGAGCACATAGACACAGGATTTGGCCCAGTTGATGACAAGGCCTGAATTGCGGCCAAAAGAGTGCAGAACATCGACCAGGACAATCAGTGATTTGCGCGGGGAGGCTAAGTACAAAAGGATGTCGTCTGCATAGAGAGACACGCGGTCCTCATACTCAGGGGTCCAACGGAGACCTCGGATAGAAGGGTGCCACCGCAGCCACTCTGCCAGGGGTTCCAAGGCCAGTGCGAACAGGAGCGGCGACAGGGGGCAACCCTGTCGCGTGCCCCGTCCCAGCACGAATGGGGCCGAGACTCGACCGTTCACCACCACCTGCGCAAGTGGGTCCGAGTACAGCAATTTGACCCAGCTGATGAAACCCGGCCCAAAGCCAAATTTCGCCAGCATCGCCCAGATGTACGGCCACTCAAGTGTGTCGAACGCCATAGTGGCGTCCAAAGACGCCAAGATGGCCGGCTCCCGCACGAACGGAACACGCGCTAGCACGCCGTGCAGGCGTCGCAGATTAAGAGCCGTATTGCGATGGGGTATAAAGCCGGACTGGTCTTGGTGGACCAGGTCGCCCACCACGCCGACCAGCCGGTTGGCGAGCACCTTGGCGAGGATTTTAGGTTCCGCATTCAAAAGCGAGATAGGCCGATAGGATGTGACCCGATCTCGAGGTCTCCCCTCCTTGTGGATGACCACGATGGTAGCCAGACGCTGGTCCGGCGGGAGGGAGCCCCGCGAGTGGGCCGCGAGGAACATTGCGCGGAGGTGGGGTGCCAGGACATCCGGTCGCAGCTTGTATAACTCGATAGGAATGCCGTTCGGGCCCATGGCCTTGCCAGAAGCGACCGAGCGGATGGCGAGGGCGATTTCGTCCGAGGTGGGGGCGGCATCCAGCAACTCCCTGTCCTCCACAGAAAGGGAGGGGAGCGCGATGTCACGCAGCAGGGCATGGGAATCCTCCTCCGAGCAGGGAGAAACCGGGGAATATACCTCGCGGAAATAATCCGCGAAGCAAGAGACAATGCCTTCCGGCTCAATGACACGCACGCCATCCGTCCTCTCAATCAGCGGGACCACACGACTCGCTCTCTCCTTCTTATCCAACCACGCAATCAACTTGCCCGCCTTATCACCCACATCATACAATCGCCCCTGTTGCTCTCTGCTGAGGCCCCTGGCCACCTCCGTGACGAGGGCCCTATAGGCCGCCTGCTTAAGGTGCAGAACGTGGAGCGCAGCGTCAGTCACCCCACTCCCCAAATCACCCTCCAATTCAGTAATTTCGGCCTCCACCCGGGTCACCTCCTCCTGTGCGCGCCTCCGGGCATGGGAAATAAAGGAGAGGGCCTCCCCTCTCAGCACTGTCTTGAAGGCCTCCCACAGGGAGATAGCCGACAGGACTGACCCCACATTCTCCTCGAAATACCGTTGCAAGGATTTAATCAAGGCAGCGCGAATAGTGGGGTCGCGCAGGTACCAAGCGTTGATTGGAGCTACCCTGCCCTCCCCCCTCGGGAAGACGCCAAAGTGCAACAGGAGCGGGGAGTGATCTGAAATGCCCCTCGCCAAATGGCGCACCTCCCCCACCCTCCCGGCATAGGCCGCAGGGACAAGGATATGATCAATCCGCGAGAGGCTACCATGGGCACCCGAATGGAAGGTGTACTGCAGCTGAGTGGGATGCTTTAAACGCCAGCAGTCCACCAATCCCAGTGTGTCCAAAAGGCCCGACAGCCACGCCTGCGCCCGGGGGAGGTCCCTAGGGGGATAACGATCCATAGTCCCAGAAACCACCGCGTTGAAGTCCCCCCCAACCACCAGAAGCCCCCCCGGAAGGTCAAGAAGGAGGCGTCCCAGGTCCGCAAAGGTGGTGGACTGTAACCCCGGTGGGACGTACACTGAGACAAAGACGACTACTTTGCCCTCCATTCTCCCCACCAAAACAGTGTAGCGTCCCCTCTCATCATGGCGCACCTCGTCTATTTCTAGCGGGAGCGAGGTCTTGACCATAATGCCCACCCCTCGTGAGCCTGACGTAAAGCCCGAGTGGGCCACCAAACGATAACCACGTCGATTCATGGCACAAAAGGAGTTACCAATAAGGTGTGTCTCCTGCAGAAAGACCACATCAGGCGAAATCCGTTTCAGATACTGCAGGACCACACCCCGCTTAATCCTATCCCCCAGCCCGTTAACGTTCCAGGACAACAAAGTCAGGTCCCTACCCCCCATCACATACAGAAGCCATCATTTGTCCCCCCGAGAGCAACTCAAGAACACCAGTACAATAAAGGGTTTGCCTTGCGGTAGAAACGAACCACACCCCACCCCAACCCACCCATCCCAACTGAACTCCCCCCACCCTTCACCCCTGCATGAGCCCAAACAGCCCCCCCAAAGTGCAGTGTGCCTGTCGCCCCATAGAAGAAAACTAACTAGTCCCCCAGAGGAGGAGGGAGATCCCCCAAGAGACCCCGCACGACCTCCACAGGAGGGGAACTTACCCTAACAGTCAATGGTGACAATAACACAGCCCGGAGCAAGGCCTACCATTAGTCCCTTAGTCCTGATCCGGCGGGCCCTCCCCACCAACCGCTCCCCCCCCGCCCCCCCGGCCCCGATCTCCGGGCAAAGTGTCCAGCCAGTCCCCGGCTGCCTCGGGACGATCAAAAAAGTGCGTGCGGCCATCTACCTCCACCCTCAGCTTAGCTGGAAAAAGCATCGAATATTTGAGATTCAGGTCCCGTAGGCGACGTTTGACACCCAGGAAGCTCAGTCTCTGCTTTTGGACCGCTGGGGTAAAGTCAGGATAGAAATTAATATCCATGTTGTCAAGTCTGACTGGCCCTTGGAGCCTAGAAGTCTGCAGGATAGCGTCTCTGTCCCTAAAATTGAAGATCCGGGCGATGAGAGGCCTCGGAGGGGCGCCGATCTTAGGCCTACCCCCGGGGACCCTATGGGCCCGTTCCACTGCAAAGAATTTGCTCAGCCCCCGAGGCTGTAGGTGGGTGAGGACCAGGTCCTCCACGAACAGATCCGCTGCCTCCGCCTCTCGTCCCTCCGGCACCCCGATAATGCGGACGTTGTTTCTCCGGGCCCGACCCTCGGAATCCTCCAGTCGACGATTCATCAGGGCGCTCGCCTGGCCAAGCCTGCGCACCTCCTGTTGGAGGGCCGCCACGTCAGTTGTGAGGCCCGAGGTAGAGTGGGCCAAAGAATCGACCCGGTCATTTGTTTTAGACAGATCGGCTCTCACGAGGCCCACGTCCACGAGGACCGAGTCGATCTTCTGCGCCAGAGTGTCAAAGTGCTGGTCCACCGAGGCCTTCATCTCGGCGATGGCGCCCATGACGTCCCGGAGGGTCAGGTCCGTGGGCGGAACAGGAGCATCAGTCGGGCCCGTGGGGGACCTACGCAGCACCTCCGGAGATCCCTTCTGGAGGGTGTAGCGGTCCATGTTATTGGATTGTTGGGCCGTGCCACGACGGGTCGACTTCACCTTGGCCCGGTCGCCATCTTGTTTTGTGGCCATGGTCGCAATCCCCAACTCGAGCCAATCTCCTCAGAAAGGGGGCAGACAATCCCGTTCAAGGGCTCCGGGGGGGGGCGACCACCGCTCCTCAGGACGGGTCGCAGCCGGCGGGCCGGCAGGGCAGCCCAACGAGGCCACAGCACCGCACACCGCCCCGCAACCCAACCTCGCCTGGCAGCAAGGAGGGCGCAAAAGCGAAAGTGAAAGTGCGGGGTACGCGAGCCACCCAGCTTTGCCCGCCGCTGTTGTTCACTTTGTGTCCGGATCGCCCCACAACTCCAGTACGGGGGGCCGGCGTGGAGAAGGCCGCAAACCTCTATCGATGCTCCTGCCGGTGTCCGAGGTCCGATTTAAAAACGGAAAACGGGCGTCACCTCTGCTCGGGCTCACAAATACAGTCCCCTCATCTGGGACAGGATTCTGTCAGGATTTATGCAGGAGGTCGCGGAGGTCCTCGGGAGCCTCGCACCTACGCGGCCATCTTGGTTGCGCGCTAGGCTCCTCCTGATTTATTGGTATTGTTAATTAATTAATTGTTAATTACTAATTAATTGGTGATTTAATTTTATTAAGTGATTAATTGATGATTAAATTAATTATGTGAATTTTTATGTGTAGTGGGTTGTGGGTTTATAGGGGAATAGGGTGGGATGTAATTAAATTCAAATAATTACTGATAATTTTTATTTATTTGTAAATTAATAATAATTAATTGTTAATTAATTATTAATTGGTAATTAATTGTTATTAGTACATTAAATATAGTAAATATAAATAATTTATTATTTCATGTTATTTGTTGTTATTGGTAATTAATGTATTGTTAATTAATAATTAATTTGTTAATAATTGTAATTTGGTAGTTAATATGTATACATTTGTAAATAATAAGTATATTAATTATAAAGAATGTATTATTAATTGTAAATAATAGAGAAACTGATATTTAAATGAATTGTGTATTTTGTATGTGTAGTGTGTTGTGTGTTAAAGGGGGAATAGTGTGGGATGTAATTTAAAGTTATTTATATAAACATTTAATTTAAATAATTGGTATTTAATAATACATATTTTGTAAATTAATTATTAATATGCTATTTTTTTTATAACTAATTATTTAATTGGTTATTATGTTTATAGAATCCCTATGCTATCCAGTGCTTTCTCAACTGTTTTACTATCTGGAGTTGGAATAGTAATTTTTAACCCTACGCTATCCAGCGCTTTCCCTACTGTTTCACTCTCTGGAGTGGGAATAGTAATTTTTACCCCTACGCTATCCAACGCTTTCCCTTCTGTTGGACTCACTGGAGTGGGAATAGTAATTTTTACTCCTACGCTATCCAATGTTTTCCCTACTATTGCACTCTCTGGAGTTGGATTAGTAATTTTTTTCCCTACGCTATCCAACACTTTCCCTACTGTTGCACTCTCTGGAGTGGGAATAGTAATTTTTACCCTTACGCTATCAAACGCTTTCCCTACTATTGCACTCTCTGGAGTTGGAATAGTAATTTTTACCCCTACGCTATCCAACGCTTTCCCTACTGTTGCACTCTTTGGAGTTGGAATAGTAATTTTCACCCCTACGCTATCCAGCGCTTTCCCTACTGTTTCACCTACTGGAGTGGGAATAGTAATTTGTACCCCTACGCTATCCAACGCTTTCCCTACAGTTGCACTCTCTGGAGTTGGAATAGTAATTTTTACCCCTACGCTATCCAGCGCTTTTCCTACTGTTGCACTCTCTGGAGTTGGAATAGTAATTTTTACCCCTACGCTATCCAGCGCTTTCCCTACTGTTTCACTTACTGGAGTGAGAATAGTAATTTTTACCCCTACGCTATCCAGCGCTTTCCCTACTGTTTCACTTACTGGAGTGGGAATAGTAATTTGTACCCCTACGCTATCCAGCGTTTTCACTACTGTTGCACTCTCTGGAGTGGGAATAGTAATTTTTACCCCTACGCTATCCAACGCTTTCCCTACTGTTGGACTCACTGGAGTGGGAATAGTAATTTTTACTCCTACGCTACCCAACGTTTTCCCTACTATTGCACTCTCTGGAGTTGGAATAGTAATTCTTTTCCCTACGCTATCCAACACTTTCCCTACTGTTGCACTCTCTGGAGTGGGAATAGTAATTTTTACCCTTACGCTATCCAACGCTTTCCCTACTATTGCACTCTCTGGAGTTGGAATAGTAATTTTTACCCCTACGCTATCCAACGCTTTCCCTACTGTTGCACTCTTTGGAGTTGGAATAGTAATTTTTACCCCTACGCTATCCAGCGCTTTCCCTACTGTTTCACTTACTGGAGTGGGAATAGTAATTTGTACCCCTACGCTATCCAACGCTTTCCCTACTGTTGCACTCTCTGGAGTTGGAATAGTAATTTTACCCCTACGCTATCCAGCACTTTTCCTACTGTTGCACTCTCTGGAGTTGGAATAGTACTTTTTACCCCTACGCTATCCAGCGCTTTCCCTACTGTTTCACTTACTGGAGTGGGAATAGTAATTTGTACCCCTACGCTATCCAGCGTTTTCACTGCTGTTGCACTCTCTGGTGTGGGAATAGTAATTTTTACCCCTATGCTATGCAATGTTTTCCCTACTGTTGCACTCATTGGAGTGGGAATAGTAATTTTTACTTCTAAGCTATCCAGCGTTTTCACTACTGTTGCACTCTCTGGAGTGGGAATAGTAATTTTTACCCCTACGCTATCCAACGCTTTCCCTACTGTTGGACTCACTGGAGTGGGAATAGTAATTTTTACTACTATGCTATCCAGTGGTTTCCCTACTGTTGCATTCTCTGTAGTTGGAATAGTAATTTTTTTCCCTACGCTATCCAACACTTTCCCTACTGTTGCACTCTCTGGAATGGGAATAGTAATTTTTACCCTTACGCTATCCAACGCTTTCCCTACTATTGCACTCTCTGGAGTTGGAATAGTAATTTTTACCCCTACGCTATCCAACGCTTTCCCTACTGTTGCACTCTTTGGAGTTGGAATAGTAATTTTTACCCCTACGCTATCCAACGTTTTCCCTACTGTTGCACTCTCTGGAGTGGGAATAGTAATTTTTACCTTTACGCTATCCAACGCTTTCCCTACTATTGCACTCTCTGGAGTTGGAATAGTAATTTTAACCCTACGCTATCCAACGCTTTCCCTACTGTTGCACTCTTTGGAGTTGGAATAGTCATTTTTACCCCTACGGTATCCAACATTTTCCTTACTGTTGTTTTTGTTGGAGTTGGACTAGTAGTTTTATTGTGTCTGATATTTCATATGTTTTGTATCATTTTTGCTATTGTAATATATCATTAATAATAAAAATTATTCACATTAAAAATATTGATTATTATTTGCTATTTGTAATTATTAAATATTTATTAATGTTATTATTTTATGTGTATAGATGTATTGGTAATTTTTAAAACCATTTAATAATTTATACGTTACAGAAATTATTATTAAAATTAATTATTAAGTAAGTATATATATTATATATTATATGTATATGTTTAATTAAAGTTTTATTAAATTATATATATTAATTATACATTTTAAATATCATACAATATATTTAATTATGTTTATTTAATTTCTAAGTATAATTTGGTTTATTTTACATATATTTTTAAAGTAAAAGAAAAACGATATTTTTAATAACGATATTTTTGACATCGATATTTAATTTTCGATATTTTTGTACTTACCATGTTGTAGATAGGATGTCGATATTCTTGACATCGATATTTTTGTTGCAATATATTTGTAGGTCGATTTTCTGTCTGTCGAAATTATGTCATACAACCCATGGAACCACCATCAATCTCGCCTCCAAATTCCCAGCCAGTGTGCATGAGTCCGTCACCCTCCAACAGTCCATCAGCAACCAGCATCCCCAGGATGGCACCAAGGGAAATGCACAGCCCCCTGGCAAGTTCAAAAGTAACACCCCACTCACATCAACTCCACAATCATGCAACTCACAACCCGGGCCAAGCACATGTCACAAAATCAAAGCCAACATGCCAAACAACATGCCCACCCACCAGACACGACAGAACAACTCACAATATTAACCTGGGCAAGCCCTGCACATGAGCCATCAATGGCATGGCACCTCAGCCACACACTAGTCCAATGTGGGAAGAGGTTGCAACCAGGCATGTGTGAGGGAGGCAGGAGAACCATGATTGGGAAAGCACACAATGCCAAGAGTGGCAGAGATGTGCTGGACAGACCGCAGTATGCAGAACACACCCATATCCATGGCGACACACACCACTGGTGTATGAAGTGTGGGGAACAGTGGACGCAACCATGTCCCCCCGGCCAGTGGTGGAGTCAGCGCAAATGTTGCCTGTCACATCCCCAACGTAAGCGTGAGCGGAGTGGGATTGCCCGGCATACGCCAGGCCAGCGTAGGGATGTGAATAAAAAGCATGTAGCCCTGGGCGTGGTCCACTTCCAGAAAGCCCAACATCTCTGCCAGGGCAGCACCTCTCACCACGCCACGAGGCCAATGCCGTCCTCGTGAGCGGAGTTGCCTGTGATCCTGTGCACCTGCCGGACCCCGGCACGCTGGACCATGAACCAGTCAGGCCCGCCCCTGCACAGCCAGGCCACACTGATCAATTGCCGACACCGGCGTGTGTCAAGGAGGGTCCACCATGTGCCAGTGCAAGCTCCAAGCACCATTTCCGTGACTTCTGCAGCCTCCGCAGACCATCGCTGGCCCCCAACGCTGGCCCACATTGCTCCTTCCACAATCACATACTACACCGGCGTCCTCTTCGGCCCAGTAGGTCCCATATGTGAAACTGTGTCCTGAGTCCTGAATGGCAGTGAACCAAAAGCCTGGGTAGCAGCCACAGCACCAGACCCCCCCCCCCGATCAGTGAGGCATGGTTCCATATGGGCATCTTGTGACATGTCGTGCCACTAACCCTGTTCAACGCCAGCCGGCCACACGTGGATGAAGGACCAGGACTACCCTGCGGACAAGTAGGTCCCACATCCAGCACCTAGTCGCAAATCGTGAATGGCAGAGTCCACACCAGTGAATGCACGGAGAGGAGTAAGAGGAAGATGCGGCTCAGTCTGGAAAAAACCCGGATCCGAGTCACGGAGGTGATCGCACACTATCAACAACTGACCTGGTGCCATCAACCCTGTTCACCGCAAGTCCACGAGCCGTGGTGCCACCGAACCTGAACTACGCAGGCTGGTGGGGCCATCCAACCTAAGCCGGCAACTCTCAGTGAATGGCCTGTGCTGACCGCTACCCCAGGCCTACATTGCGGTCCAGTATATCACACATGTGGAACTGTGTCCTGGCCAAGATGTGGAGGAGCAAACATCATTGGACACGCCTCATCACAGGCGGCATCCTCTAACGGCACTGGTGCCACTAACTCTGTGCGCGATAAGTCATGGGCACTATCTGGTTGGACCTTGGTGGCGACTGAGTCCAGAGGCTGGTGGTTTCCTGCATCTTCATCTGGCTGGACCGGACTTGGTGTCCGACATGTGTCTGTTCCATTCTTCTCCGCCATAGGGACTGTTTCTGCGTGGTCCTGCACTTTGCATCTTGCCCTGGGGGCACACCTTCCACTGTCCACAGAGACACTCCGCGACAAGCCCCCTGTCATCTACAAGAACCTGCCCTGCACTCGTGACCCTGCCCCAGTGCACCTCAAGTCAGCGGCCCATGGCGGCAGGCCTGTGCAGGACATAGTGCATCCGAGCCACTAACTCTGTGCAAAAACAACAGTTGATGGACAGAATGCAGAACAATGTCATACAATCACCCCAGTGCAGAGATCTGGGCCTAAATCCATCATTATTTTGCTCACCATGCCATTTCAGTTTGAACCAGCCATATGCAAATCAGTCTTGACCCTGTGCCTCATGGGGACAGTCCAGCCCAAACTGCCAAGCCAGGTCCTCCCTAGACTGGAAACAAGCATCCTAGGACCAGTTTCGGGGTTTCACCCTTCTTCAGCCAGGATAGCTTGATTCCAGTGGCATGGAGAGCACGGGACCCACGTCTGGGCATACCCGTCCCACTCAGGGTGACAAATGCAGAAACAACAGTTGATGGACAGAATGCAGAACAATGTCATACATTCACTCCAGTACAGAGATCTGGGCCTAAATCCATCGTTTTTTTGCTCACCATGCCATTTCAGTTTGAACCCAGTAATATGAAAATCAGTCTTGACCCATGCGCCTCATGGGGACAGTCCAGTCCACACTGCCAAGCCAGGTCCTCCCTAGACTGGAAACAAGCATCCTAGGACCAGTTTTCGGGGTTTCACCCTTCTTCAGCCAGGATAGCTTGATTCCAGTGGCATGGAGAGCACGGGACCCACGTCTGGGCATACCCGTCCCACTCAGGGTGACAAATGCAAAAACAACAGTTGATGGACAGAATGCAGAACAATGTCATACATTCACTCCAGTACAGAGATCTGGGCCTAAATCCATCGTTTTTTTGCTCACCATGCCATTTCAGTTTGAACCCAGTAATATGCAAATCAGTCTTGACCCTGTGCCTCATGGGGACAGTCCAGCCTGAACTGCCAAGCCAGGTCCTCCCTGGACTGGAAACAAGCATCCTAGGACCGGTTTCAGGGTTTCACCGCTCTTCAGCCAGGATAGCTTGATTCCAGTGGCATGGAGAGCACGGGACCCACGTCTGTGCATACCCGTCCCACTCAGGGTGACAAATACAAAAACAACAGTTGATGGACAGAATGCAGAACAATGTCATACATTCACCCCAGTACAGAGATCTGGGCCTAAATCGTTTTTTTGCTCACAATGCCATTTCAGTTTGAACCCAGCCATATGCAAATCAGTCTCGACCCTGTGCCTCATGTGGACAGTACAATTGTGTGTCTTTTGCTTTCTCGCCCTAAGTGCGTCAGGTATGCCCAGACGTGAGTCCTGGACTCACTGTGCCACTGGAATCAAGCTATCCTGGCTGAAGAAGGGTGAAACCCGAAACCGATCCTAGGATGCTTGTTTCCGGTCCAGGGAAGACCTGGCTTGACAGTTCAGGCTGGACTGTTCCCATGAGGCACAGGGTCAAGACTGATTTTCATATGGCCAGGTCTAAACTGGGGTGGCATGGTGAGCAAAAGAATGATGGGTTTAAGCCAGATCTCTTGACTGGGGGTGAATGTTTTGATTTGTTCTGCATTCCGTCCATCAATTGTGTGTCTTTTGCTTTCTCGCCCTAAGTGCACCAAGTATGCCCAGACGTGGGTCCTGGGCTCACTGTGCCACTGGAATCAAGCTATCCTGGCTGAAGAGGGGTGAAACCCCGAAACCGGTCCTAGGATGCTTATTTCCGGTCCAGGGAAGACCTGGCTTGGCAGTTCGGGCTGGACTGTTCCCATGAGGCACAGGGTCAAGACTGATTTGCATATGGCCAGGTCTAAACTGGGGTGGCATAGTGAGCAAAAGAATGATGGATTTAACCCAGATCTCTTGACTGGGGATGAATGTTTTGATTTGTTCTGAATTCCCTCCATCAATTGTGTGTCTTTTACTAACTCTGTGCAGCACAAATCATGGGGTCTTTATGGTTGCATGGTTGTGTCCTTTACGATGTACACTGTTGTCGATTTCTGACTGCACCAGGCAGCCCTTGCTGGCTTTTGTGCGCACACCCCACACACATCCAACACAGGTGTCACTCGGTAAGTGTGCCTGATAATAAATGTGGCCGTGCACACATGCCCGTAGCCATTCACACCATCTGAGCAAGTGTGTCAGTGAGTTCATTGTGTCAGTTTTATGTGCACGGGCCCTGCAACATCACAGTGTGCTGTCTTCTGTGTACGTTGCCATGTCACCTCAGCGTTGGCAGTGACCCTGGACATGTAGGCCCGCACCTGCCCCCCTGCATGCACAGGCTGCGTGTGCTGGTTCGGCAGGGGGGGAACGCCGCGGTCCGGACCTGGCCCGGTGCAGGAAGTGCGGTAAATGTGTCTCTGTATTGGGGTGTTGTCACCACCAGGGCCAAAGTACATGATGTTGCAATGTGGCATGTACCAGGAGGGTGGGCCCGTAGGTACGGGGACATGTAGGAGCGCTAGAACTCTCGGGGTCTTGGCACATGCATGCCAGGTGTGATGTGTATCAGTCTTGCGGATGCATGAGTCTGTTGCCTGTCCAAGTGCTCGCACACCTTCGAAGGCTAGCATCGCGGTGCTGTTGGCATGGCGCTGGACATGCGCAGACAGGTATTGGAATGGTGGCCCATAGGAGTGCACGTGATGCAACTGTGCAGCGCACACAAGTGTGGGTGCCTGTGGCAGGGCGGAGCAGCTGTGTGGCAACGTGACACACAGTGATTCCGCTCATGTGCATCGTGCTGGGCAAATCATCCAGGATTCACAGGGTTGCAGATGTCCCACCACACCCACGACCGGCCTCTGTACGTCTCCTGTATGCATGCAGCTGGCGAAGTTAACGTAGGGATGAAAGGTGCTTTGTCTGTACTATCAGGCGGTAGCACATCTGCAGCTCCGAGCAGGAACTTGCATGTGCCCAGCACCCCCTGACAGGTATGAGGGCATTTGCTTGCGAATCCCACACTACGCACTGCCCGGCGTGAGACCGACATGTACACATCCCACGCGCAGTGGTCCTTGGTCTTAGTTGACGTGCGTGATATGGCCTTCGCACATACTCGCACCCCACCCAAGGCCTGCACCCGTTGCACACAGACACTGCTCATTGCACCAAGCTGTGCCATTTCACCCTCCGGACTGTCTCAGGGCAAGCCAGTGCCACTTCAAGCAGAGCCACTGATATGCAATGGCAGACCATCCGAGACACATGGTCTACTCCAGTCACGTGGAGCTGAACCGTGCACGTCTGCTGCATGTACTGGGGGCACTGCCGTTGGCAGTGCTGCGGATCAGTTACTGGCTGAGCTTCCGCCTTGCGCACGTCACCTGCGTGCAGCCTGTGTTGCATTGTCGCTCGTGCATATTCGAGTGGTCCATGGATGTCTGCCTCTCCAACGTAACAGTAGCTGACCTAGATTTCGACGTGTGTGTGCGCCCCCTGTTGGACCATGACCAGGGGTGTCACCAGTATGACCGCTTATGGCATGCATGGATGTTAGGCATGCAGGCTGGAAACTGGACCTGGGAGATTGCACTAATCTTTGTGTGCAGTGAGCACATGGAGCCACTACCCGATTGGGCTTTGGTGCACATTGGGTCCACTGGTTGGAGTCAGCACCTCTGTCCTGGTCAGCTGATGGATTACGTCAACGACATGTCAGATGTGGTGGCCGACGATCGCTCATTGGAGATGTTGGCCTACACAGCTGCACTCGCGTTCATGAACGAGTGACAAGGTACCTGCTGCCACAACTGGATGTGAGTCATTGCACTTGTCACAACACATGGTTGCATGTTGTGGATGTGGTCACCAGTCCAGAGATGTCAGTGGACATGGCTACATTGGCCAGGACTCCTGTTCCAGGCGCGGACAACCAACGCGGGTTGGCACTGATTTGTGTTGGTGAGGGACTCCCCCGAGATGGACATGGGCGCTTTCCTATGTTTCTCATTCGGACATGCTGCTGCATTGGTCTGCATGTTGTGGCACTTTTCTTGTCCGTACTGACTCGCATTTGCTGATAAAGTTTCCGCATTTTCACTTGTCTCCAACTGTGTTGTGTTGATTTGCATGCCAATGTGTGTCACAGACTCTCTGGCTCCCTGCCATCCATGCATTGCTACTCCATCTGGACTGTGTGTTTATACATGTGCATTATCATGTTCCTGTTTCGTGATTTGCCAGATGCGTATGGCCTTTTACTGGCCACAGGCGGGTGCACTTGTGTCCTGTGTTTGGTTGTGCGCAAGTTGGTGTTTGTACCACATTGTGTTGGGTGTTGGGGTGCTCTGCTTCCTGTGTGTGTGTGCTGCATTGTGTGTGAGATGTCCCTTCACCTCTGATTTGGCTCACCCTTCTCCCTTTCAGGCGGTGTTGTGCTCACTTCTGTGTCTGTTCAGTGGTGTGACATTGCCGGGTTGTGTGACTTGTGCACCTGGTTGGTGTTGTTGCTTGTGGGCATGGTTTGTCTGCTGTTGTGCTGTGCTTAGTTGTGCATGTGTGCCATTGTGCCCATCTCTCCCCGTCCCCCAGTCCCTGCTGGTTCCTCTCCCTGTTGTGTCTGTTGTTTGGTGCATTTTGCGGTCCCCGAGTCCTGCCACCATCTCCGTACTGATGTGGTGGACCCCATTTCCTCCATGTCATCCAGCTCCTGGTGTGGTGCTGGACCCCCACCTCCGGTGTGCATTGCTGCCTTCTTGATGTTGGCATGTTTCTGCTTGTTTGTGCCTTTTGCATCATTGCTGGAGTTCTGGTTTTGTGCCATTGACCTCCACCGCTCTCAGGATGCATTCATCTTGTCCTTGTTGGGCTGCCATGAACGATGTTTTGTTGCCAATGGGTTTGGTGGGGTTGTCTGCTGGCTCAGGTTGCCTCCATTGTGATTGGCTGTTGTTTTCTGTTTGGTCTGTCTTACTTTATTAGGCTTTGGTTGTGCTTATTCCCGCGAGACGTGTGTTTCGTAAGCGGAGCTTATCCCTGCTTTCCTCCTCGTAGATGGGCTCATCGCGAGTTTTCTGGTGTTGTGGTTTTTGTTTTTATCTGGTGGTTGTATCGCGGACATTGGCCGCGTTTTCAGCGGACTATCGCATGCTACCTCCGTGTTATGAATTCCACGTTGACACGGGGTTATTTTCCCGCGATGGGCTGCGATATTGAAAATTGCGTTACGCTAGTCTTGCGGTAGTTAGCAGATGTTCTTGTGAATATACCCCTTATATTTTTATGTCACATGTATAATAAGTGCAATCATGTATGACTGTGAGGATTTGGTTTTCTCTTCAATGTTAATTTGTATGCTTTTATCCTTCAAATTGCCAGTACCAATGTTATCAACTTACTGTCACTGCCCAGCCTCTTGCCTGTCAGCAGGTTCCTACTGCATGAACCCGCTGAGTGCCCTTGATGTCCCTGAACTACTAGATGAACATGTAGAAGAATTACTCTCATGTGGTTATGTGCCTCAGGGATTGACGGGGAGGGGACTGAGAGAGAAACAGTGGACTGAAGTTCACTCTTGGACTCAATTCGGTAAAGGTTACAGGTACAGGAGCATTCTCTTGCAGAAGTATGGTAAGCACTGCACTAGCTAATGGAGATTGCTAACCCACAAGTCATTATTGGATACTGACACAGGAAATACAACTGTAGGACAGCCACGATTTAGCTTACCGGTTTTAGTGAGGGATGTTGCTGTGATAAACTCGCACCAAGCCAACACACAAGAGGGGAGTAGTGACACCATTCCATGACAATCTGTTGCATTTCTCTGCACTGTATTTATAATACTTCTTGATACAATACACTTCCTTTACAAAATCTGTTCTCAAGTTGTTTTATCTACTGCTAAGCACTGATCACTGATCACTTCTTGTTTTTCCTTTATGATATCTAAAAAGTTCAACAGATTCTCAGATATTAGCAGTGGAGGTTGCTCCTCTATCTGTCCTACCACCTCCTCTCCTACTTATGTTTGCTCCTCCATTCAGTTATCCCTACCCAAGGCAGAAATCTCAATCTGGTAAAATTTAAATGTCTTGAATACATTAAATTAAAATATGTTTTTAAGTTTCAATTGAAGAAAAAAAACACCTAAAGAAAAAATATGAGTTGTATAATGTATTGAAAATTTTAATGTTAACATTATATAAAATGTATTCATATTTTAAATAGTTAAAATAATGTAATTTATTTTAACATTAGTTCCTGTGAAGTTTCATTTTTAGTTCCTATATCGATTACATATTATTAGAGGGTGTTGCAGTACCAGTGGTTGGCCATGCACGGTTCTGAACTTCCTCTAACTCTGAGCTGCAGTACTATTACAACTGCTTTGAGACCTTTTTTTCGTAACTGTAGAAGGGCAGGTTGTGAATAGCTTTGGGCTTATTCTTTTTTGGATGGGTGTTAGCCTTTAACTTAACCCCTCCTAAATTCTTCCTGAACCCCTCTTAACTCGTCCTTTAAAACTTCACCTCTTATAGAAAGTATTCCTTATTTTCCAAACACTCCACTCTGTCCCTCACGCATTCACTACTAAAATGTAAGGTTATATGTGCACATATTTCAGCAGTTGGGGCAGAGATCTACACAGAGAAAAGGTAGAAGAGGCAGAGATCTCCACAGTTAAGTATGTCATTAGCATTTTCTAATATGTTAGTAGTGCTATTGTAGTACTATTATTCACACTACAAAATGCGGTTTTTGCATAGGCCCCTATAATTTTGGCGACAAGTGATTGCTAGGATATTGTTCCATTACAGTGGTAGAAGGGGTTCAGGGTGCAGTAATACACCCCACTCTCGCCCTTGAGCCAGACTGGGGTGGATTCAATGAGGAATGTGGAGGTTGGATGTGCAACACTTCCTGGTCCTTGGGCAAGACAGGGAGGGGATTTAATAAGGAGCGGGCAGAGGTAGCACTCCACGCCCCTTGGACAATGCCAAAGGGTGAATTCTAGAACTCTCCTGGCCCCTATTTGGGGCAGGGTCAACAGAACCAACCTTCCGACAAGACCATTAGGATATTAGTGATGCACTTCAGCAGTTGGGCAAAACCAGGTGGGATTTTTAATCCCCTATCTGTCCTACGCAGGACCGACAGGGCTGTAGTAAAGGTCCTTTTAACTCTTGCATCAGCCTCTGTGACCTGGGTTAGAGATTTAGGGTCTGATTCACAAAGGGGATTTACCATTGAGAATAATTTACCGCTTTAAAGTAACTTTACTTCTTTGTGCCTGTTCACAAAACCTGAGTGTAAGTTACTGCTAAAAAAAACAGTTGTAATTCCAGCACCTCTCAGGGCCACTGATACAACAGCACCCTCTTATAGAATATAATGGAGGTAGAGAATTAAAATAAACTCCTATGGGAATTAATATTAAATTAAATCAAATTATTTAAATTAGTTAAAAATTATAAATGCATTTGATTGAATATTAATATATAAAAATAGTACATATTTACTATTTAATGGAGGAGTGTGGCTCAATGGTTAGAGCGGCAGACCCTGAAGCAGAGTTCTGGCCAGGGACCAGGGTTCAATTCACGCCTCGGCGGGGCTTGGGCTCAATTTCCTCGGACCTGTCTATTCTCTTCTCGGTGCCTATTCTAATCACGGGCCCCACGCTGCAACTCTGGGCAATAGCTTGCTTAGCCTCCACACCGGCCCCAACAGCACTAAGGATGCCTGGCTTCACCCTGGGGGTGCCCAGGAGTGGACACTTCACAGTGAAAGCCAGGAGGGGTTCCACAGCGGTATGAGTATCAGTGCCAGGAAACCGCAAAAGGCGACACCGCAAGGTGTCCGTCTGGTGACAGTGCGCTCTATAAGTACCTTGACATTTACATTATAAATTATTTTGATATCCCATTTGGAATTTAAATCTTAATGTAACAATAACTTTTGGTATTTTTAAAAGAGGTCTTTTGACAATCTCCTTAAAATCAAACCATTATTCTTAAACCGATATATAGAGTCTTCTCATCCAGGGTTTAGGTCACCAGCAAATCTCCAAAACTGGTTGCTCGAATTGTGTCTTTGTGACTATTTTATAGTCAGTTGTACATCATTTTCTATAAATAAATACTGTTAATAATGATAGCAAGGCAGGGAATTCAGAGGGTGGAATAAATAACTTCAGAGCCCGTTTCTATCATGAGTCACTTTGCCAATAGGGAATGAAGAGTATGAAAACGCCTACAAAGAAGTAACCTTGGTAAACAGTCAATGCTATTTTAAGCTGTCATGATAGTCCATGGTGACATAGCAGATGCAACCTTTACTCACAAGATTCATTCTGCAGTATACAGTGAAATACCAGTTCATACACCACCTTGCAGAAGCTCTGCAATGAAGCAAAAAATACAAGGAAAATCAATTCTCACCAAGAGAAAACAGCGAAAACACGTTACCGCAATACGAAATGAAGAAAATGCATATTCTGTATTTTTTAATTTTTTATTTACAGTGCTTTTCTATAGTGAATCTTCTGTATATTGTAAGAATAATTGCATACAATGTAAAATAATATGCATACATGAAAACATCAAGTCAAATAGAAGAAATTGTGGAATAGAGAGGTAAGGGGTAGGTGGGTGAAGGGTACAAAAGTGTGTATATATAATCCCTCAATACTTTGATTACATATTTTACGTTTGGGAAGTAGAGAGAATCTTCAACCGATTAAGAAAGGGGCAGATCATCTTAAGTAAGGCCAGGCAGCTGTTTTTTTTAATAGGAGAGATTTGAGACGCTTTCTGAAGGAGAGGGTGGCAGGTGCCATTCCTAATATGCAGGGAAAGGAGTTCCAGATCGTTAGAGCAGAACCGGAAAATGATTGCCTTTGAGCATGTATATATGTTTTTTAAATTCTAGCAAGAGGGAATCCTTGCTGCAGGATTTTCTTTCATGACCTGAGATTATCAGCAGCACAGTGGGCTCGCTTGGTCTTCCTTTCTGTAGTGCTTTGAAGGTGATGCATCCAATTTGGAATCTGATTTTGGCTTCTAAGGGAAGCCAATGTAAGGTGGTTAGGTATAAGCATGAAAGAAGGGTCTATGGAAAAGCAGTTTGTTCAATTTTCCACAATATAATTAGCAAAGAATTGCCTCATCAATTTGCTCTATTTAAAAAAAATCTATGATAAACTAGGATTATATTGTTACAAAAACAAATTGAAAGTAATAAATGTGTTTTTAAATTGTTTCAAAATCCATTTCCTTCATTAGGTGTCGCCTGAGACAGCGCTTTAGCGCTGCTCTGGTGAGACTTATAGTAAGCACTTTTGGAAGTGGAAACGAGTGCATTTCAGGCCGCCAACTACAGTGCATGTGCTCCGGGCGCGCGCACCATTTGGCAGCCTGAAAGCATTTGTTTTCTTTCACTTTCGCGGCCACACGGCCGCCCGCGAAAAGTGCTCACCATTTGCCAGCCTGCATTGCCTCTCTCCCCTACCCCCTCCCTTATCCCACTTCCTGCGAGAGATTTACTCGATAGCACGCCGCAGTGCCGCCCCTCTGAAGCTTTGTTCCATTCTGGAGACGGGTGTTGCTGTCTCCAGGCACGCAGAGCGGTACCATTTACTTTCGTGGCGGGGGGCTTGTGTCTATGAAAGGAAGGAGCCGAGCTCCTCTGTTCACATTCCAGAGCTATTGGCCGTCTCCCTTGAAGCGGCGCCATGGCTGGCCCGCGGCCCTCTCAGCTGCTCGACACCTCCGCCCAGGCTGCCTCGCCTCCGACTCCAAGACGTGCACAGGAACTCATTCAGCACTTCTCGTTATCTCTAAGATTACATAATATATTTGAGTAATATTAACACCGGACTAACCTTCCCATGTGCATCGTAATAATACAAGAACGGTTTATGTACCTCACACTTCAGGCCCTATCGAGAAACCTAGTGAGGCCGTGCGAGAAGAAGATTATGCCACGTTCTGCTTGTGCTAAAAACAGCTTTAACCAAACATATATCTATTGACACGTCGGACACTGGTCTTTGTCACCCCACTTTGTGTGCTGTGGTTTGGTGGTTTTGTGATGTATGGCTTCACTGTAGCGTGAATAACCAGATTCTAACCCTGGGTATTCATTCACTGCTGTGACGCAGTCAAAGTAGAAAACCGGAGCTGTTTCCCACTGTCGCTATATCATAAAATAATTCGGGGCAGCGCTGACGGGACTCTCTCTCTCTGACAGCCCGTCAGCACAGAGAGCACAGGTTCAGGTGGGGCGCGGGGAATGCACAGAGGGTGACTGGCGAGGGGAGCAGGAGGAGACCAGGGTATTTTGTGTTTGGGACTCGAGTCTATGTCCCCGTTATTTCAACTCTAAAGGTTTCCCCTACGGAAGAAAGTATCGTTTACACTGTTGAAAGCGCCTGGAACCTCCCACCCCCACATCTTATAGGAAGGAATGTGCTGCTATCCAACCTTTCACCGTCTTGGAGATGTACGGGTTACCGGCCTCGTAAGAAACTGCCAGCAGAATGACTCAGGGCCGGCTTTAGGGTGGTGCGACTGGTGCCACCGCACCGGGTGATGGCTTCCTGGGGGCGCCGTGTATTAAATTTTTTAAAGCTTTTGAAGCACCTGCTGCAGCGTTTCTTTCCGCCTGCAATTACCAGGCCTCACATTAATGTCAAGAAAACTCGTGTGATTAGTTATCTTCCTGGAGAGAGATCACGGTTTTGTAAAGTTGAGGTTTTGACTTTGCTGAAGCTAGTGCAGAGGGTTAATATGCCTGCTGCAAAGAACGTGTACCAAGCAGATTACAGAGTGCATATGATGTAAACAGGTCAGCAGATTACTGCTTTCAAAATTGACATCTTTTTTGTTACTTGCAATTTATAACTTAAAGTCCTAATATAGAATAGTGAGCTATTAACTTTCATCATAGAACTGCATACACACTGCAAAGTATACATTAGAACATTGATTAATGTTGCAAAAAGGGTTAATTTGGCTAGCAATCGATTTTTTTTATTAAAGAAAACTCTCAATTATGCTGTTTCTTTTTCGACTCTGAGTTTGTTCTTCTCCACACCAAACTATACTGCCTACCGGTATGGATGACATGTGACGCCTACACTTTCAGGCCACACACTGCTGCACACGTAACACTGCTACACGCCACACACTGATGCAGGCCACACACTGCTGCATGCCGCTGCATGCCACACACTGCTGCAGGCCACACACTGCTGCATGCCGCACACTGCTGCACGCTGCACAATGCTGCACACCGCACACTGCTACATGAAACACTGCTGCAGGCCCCACACTGCAGCACGCCACACACTGCTGCACGCCACACACTGCTGCATGCCGCTGCACGCCACACACTGCTGCACGCCTCACACTGCTGCACGCCGCACACTGCTGCACGCCGCACACTGCTGCACGCCGCACAATGCTGCACGCCGCACAATGCTGCACGCCGCACACTGCACACTGCAGCACGCCACACACTGCAGCACGCCACACACTGCAGCACGCCACACACTGCTGCATGATGCTGCACGCCACACACTGCTGCATGCCACACACTGCTGCACGCCGCACACTGCTGCACGCCGCACACTGCTGCACGCCGCACACTGCTGCACGCCGCACACATCTGCTGCACGCCGCACACATCTGCTGCACACCGCACAATGCAGCACTCCACACACTGCTTTTATGCGAGTTTATGCTACTGACATTTTAAATGACAATGCCTTTTGTTTGTTTAAAGACAAAAACATAAATAAAAGGAATTGTAATCTTACAATGCCAATAGCTCAAACTCTTATAATTGCGAGACCTATTGCATTGCAAATGCTTGTTTTTGCTTTAGTGAATGACTATTTCTATAAGTGGGTTGTAACACAATATCTTTCCTGCTATACATACATACACAAAATAAAATAGCGTAGAAAGGACTTGTTTTCACACTACTGCAAAGGTTTTTTTGGTTCTCACTATAGCCACTGAAGACCAAACCTTTTGACTTAGTGTCTTGAAAAGGAATGCCTGCTATAATGCACTATCCCCTTCTCAGAGCTAAATTGTCACATAGTCCCCTCTGTTTCTAGGGCCTAAATGCTTGAGCAATCACTTCACTCTTGGTGGGCTTTAAACTTTGGTTAAAATATGTTTTTCAGAACCAGTTTGGTGGCCAAGGTTTGCTCAGCCTCAATCGTGGTGACTGAATCTGCTTACCCCAGTGTGCCAGGACCATTCTATTATGAGCCCTGCAAACTAGGCATCAAGTACAGTCCTTTAGCACTTCACCGTCAGGCTGCTGGGTTGAGTTGGCCAAGGCATTATCAGAGGATTCATGGGGTTAGAGGCTAAGGGACAGACTTACAAGCCCCTTGCGCTACCTTTGCGTCACTGTCCCCATGTTAAAAGTGGCGCAAAAGTGGCGCAAGGGGCTTGTAAATCTGCTCCTAAGTACTCAGTAACACAAAATATAGTCCTTAATAAATTGATTGTCCAACCACTATATTATCTTAGGTAAGAAACATATTTTAATTTATACACACCACTAAGTGCACAAGTACAGTAACAGCGATAAGTAAATATCTTAGTGGTTACGGGAAAATAGGAAATGCTCACAGCCATCGAGCGAGTCAGCATTTTATCCAGAATGTAGACCTTGTGGTCAGTCCATACTTCTTTGGTGCCCACTGCTGTGCTCACAGTGATCTGATGGCAGCATTGGAAGTTTAAAGGTCTGCCCCGTTCATATATTAACTCAAAACTGCTATGTTGACTCGAGACTGATGCTGTCTTTAGTCCATCAAGAGCATCTACTGGTTGCAGCTGCTTAAATTGCAGTGCTGCAAGACACGGCCTCCTTCCAGATGTTCAGCAGTTGTAGTTGCATCTCTGCCTAAATTTGTCACAGGTCCAAACAAACCAGCTGCCAGAAAGAACAGAAAGCCCACTCCAGTGGCGACTGCACTCTCGTCAAGTTGACTCCACTCCTTGTTCCATGGGTTGGAGACATGTACTTCTACATATTGATTTAATTTACACTCGGAAATGGTGAATAGCCAAAAGTAATACATTTGCTACAAAGTGTACGACTAAAAGTATATATGCGTAGATTTACTTGTGTAAATTTATCTTTGTGAATAGGCTCCACAGTATTTGCTTTCTGACAGCTGCAAGGAGTGAGGCTGAGAATCTTCTACTCAGAGTGACCCAAAACAGGGACACAAAATGGAGGAAAGTTTTCACACTTTACACTGCAAGCCTTTATGGAGAAACAACACTTTGGAAACAAAAGAGCACGATGTGGTAAAAGACTACTCTATGCTTCTAAAGAGACCGCTGTTCTATCAGTCCCACATCACCTATCAACCTGACAGCGTAACTCCTGAAACGAGCAAAAGGCTATCGCTGCACTTTCAAGAGACTACTCTCTTCAGCCCTCTCATGCCATAGAGTCTGGCTCAACACAAAAGCTTCAGAAATACTAGCAATGTGCATTGGTCATCTGGCATGCTACCCCCAACCTCCATTTTGTTCACTATTATTATACATTTTATGCATGGCATAGATGTTCTTGATGCACCCTCTTATGCACATTCTACACCAAACACGCATGTGATTTCCATGCACAAAGCATGCCTTGAAGGACCTGGTTACGAAAGACAGAACAAATTTTACACAGGCTAGGCCTGTAGGTTACTCACCCTCTTCCGCTAACAGGATACAGACCTATCCCACTGTCTTTAATTCAGCGCACTTTCGCTGTGACACTAGGGCAATCCGGTGAGGTGGCAGTGATTGTGCTCACTATGGAAGGAACTCCTGGTGTGCTCCTCTGGACCAAAGAGCCCACTCTGGGTTACCACCCGTAAAGACACTGGGAAGACTGGGCGGAAGTGGACATGCATGATCATCGCGCGCATCAAGGCCAAAATCACATACAAGAGGCTTACTTCATGGGCAAAACCATGCAGGGGAGCGTCTTGTCTCAGCAATGGTATAATACGTGATGCATCTCGGGTTGGGACCACTTACCTTGGGTATGGCCCTATACTTCATAGATTAACTTATTTGTTTATCATTCCAGCCATGACGCTTCCAAGACCACAGAGTGGAGACAGAGTTCAGAAAAGGTCATGGAAATGCTGATAAAGTAAAAATGTACAGCAGTGTGAGAGAAGGTTGCTGGGGTAATGGAAATTCAGATCAAGCAACAATTTGTAATAATAAGTAGTAGTAACTCGACAACATGAATCGTCATCAACAGTGAAGATAAAAGTGCAACATTACAGTGCCATATGTAAATGCAAAGGCGCAGTCATAATACTTTATTTGGAACTCATACAAATGTGGGTACTTAAATGCGTGCTGAAGCAAAACCTGAACTTAATGCGCTTAAGGGAGCAGGGAGGGAGAGGGGAGAGGAAAAACACAAAAAGAGAAGAGAATTCAGACTGCAGAACAATGTGGGCTTTCCAAAGGACTACCAAAAAATTAGAAAAGAAGGGAAAACGGGTGTGAGCCAGTCCTTTCTCCCTCTCTAACAACTGCTTCCCCTGGTGTGCTGTTGTGCTCCTAGAGAGAAGAGCTGCCCCAGACATTTTCCACATCACCCTTCTCAATGAAGCCGCCTGATGGTAACGTGAGTCCCTATGAAGAGCAACAAAAATGGGAAAAAGGAAGGAAGAGAAAGAAAAAAGAAAGTAAAAGAAAAAAGGAAGGAAGGAAGGAAGGAAGGAAGGAAGGAAGGAAGGAAAAAGAACGAAAGAAAGAATTGCATTTCTTTTATGGTGCTATACATTCTGGTGCCAGAGCACTTTACATCACACACATTATACAGAGATAATGAATCATAAGCATAATCATTCGCATGTAAATCAGTCTATAGGAAATGTTGCCTAAGACAATGAGTATTACAAGGTGTAAGAATCCCATGTTTTCCAGTGCATTTTAAGAGGGTTTGGTCTAGAGAAGCATAGACTCTGGATTTAAAGCATACCACAGTGGTTGGGATTAGTGATACTAATAAGACTATACTTCTACTCAAATTAACTCTTTTTAGCAACATCAAAAAAAGTGATAAGGCTGGGGACAAAAACATAATGTTCTACCCTGTATCGTGCAGTTTTTAAATTTTTTTTTTTATATATATACATCTTTATTGCGTGATTTAAAAGTAAACCATTGCAAGTACAAACATTTAAAAGGTTCAAGATTGCATTTAGAATGGTGAATTCATTAAAAGTCAATATGTATGGATAATAACAAATGAAACTTCAGTTTAAAAAGTCATATTCATAAAAAGCCAGCAACAGCAAGTAAAAATTTGGCAGCATTATTCCAATGGGGGGTCGCAGACTCTGGGCAGCTCAGTATGTTTTTTTGCAGCGCGCTCCATAAATCTTACTAGGGCACAATTTAATTTAGTGTTCCTAGGATCGAAACAGGCCAAAACTGCTGCTCTACAGCTTCTAATCATGTTTCTATTCCAATGATGCTTGAGTAGGGCCCGTCTCTCTGTCAATAGTAGAGGGCACAGGCATATGATGTGTATGATGTCTTCTTTGTGGGTCCCGCAAAGTCGACACTGAACTTTTCCATGTTCTCTTTTCCATTTTGGCCAGTGAGTCAACAGGTTAATAACTCCCAGTCTCAGTTTTAAAAAGCTTAGTTTCATCCGAGCACTAAACGATATAGGGGCATATGCATCAACATTAGCATTTGCGATTCCTTATTAGCGAAAAATAAGGAATCGCTAATAAGGAATAGCAAAAGGCTATGCATGTAGGAATCGCTATTCAAATAGCGATTCCTTAACATCCCTTATTACCGAATCGGTAATACCGAATCGGTAATAAGGAATACCTACCCATTCATTCCTATGGCCTTGGAGGCCCATAGGAATGAATGTAAAGCCATTCTGTATTAGCGATTCGGTATTACCGAATCGCTAATAGCTGGAGCACTTTCAAGGGTGCCAGGGTGTCAAAAGGACACCCTGTTGCACCCCTGAAAATGATATGTGCACATATGTTGCACACACACATGCTCTAAGGGCATGTGTGTGCGCAACATGACACTTTGAAAAATGCACAAAAGTGCATTTTTCAAAGTTTTTGCAAATTACCATGCAGTTCATCTTCATGGTAATTTGCTCCCCTTATTAGCGAAATCGCAAATTTTTTAACTTTGATGCATTGCATTTAAGGAATCTCACTTTGGGATTCCTTAAATGCAATCGCTATTTAAGGAATCGGTATTTAAGGAATCCCTATTTAAAGAATCGCTATTTAAGGATTCCTTAAATACCGATTTCTGCTTTTGGGTTGATGCATTGGGATTGGGTATTTTTTACTTAATACCGGGAGCTAATAAGGAATCGGTATTTTACCGACTGGATTTTGGCTTGATGCATAAGGGTGATAGTAAGGTACGGCTGTGGAATTAGCAAGGCATAGGATTGAAGGGTCATCCACCCATGACTTCTTTTGGCAAGGCTGGCTTTGTCTTCCACTATTGATAATTGTTTGGTGCTGATTTTCGATAGCCTTTTAAATTCCATCTGACTGGCGTGCAGGATCCAGAGGTCATTTAGGCACAGGGGTTTTAAGCCTTTTGACCAGTATTCATGTCCTGCTCGCCATAAGTTGTTGTCAATGCTGGCCCACAAATGGTATCCTAAACTTCCCTCCTTTGATAACCTCAATTTGTGACAGCACACGAGAAAAGACATGGCTCTGGCCAATCGTTGTTTGCAGATGCCAAATTCCAATCTAATTTGTGCCGGTAATGTATGGTTTGGTAATTTGAACACAGACCTGTAGATCTTAGTAATTATTTTGTCCAGATGGTCACTGTCCAATCCTGTATCGTGAAGTTTGCATGCAGCTCTTTCATGATAGTTCATAGGTCAATATGCTATTTTATGATTATAACTTATGAAATGCAAGGAACAAAAGGATCTCTGTGACAAAAGCAGAAACCTACTGTGCTATCCACATGAAATACAGTTCTGTGATCTGCATAGTACACTTTCTTTGCAGCAGATGCATTCACCATCTAGCCTACTTTACATGACTTACAACTGCTACTAGGCAAAACTCTGATCTCTCTCCCGCAGAAACTTTAATCATCAGACGTATCTTAACATTTTGTATTGTTGCCTGAAAACTGCTGGACACATGAGGAACTCTGCAGCCTGTGCTTTTAAACCCATTCGTTATTTCTAAACACAGTGCCCATTGACCTAAGCATTAGGTGCAGCTGCTTCAGTCGCACTGCCCTAAAGTCGGCTCTAAAGACAACTACATACAGCAAGTTACCTGGATGGAAAATGTAAACCAGTGCCAGACGAGCGCGTGCTGCTGGAATTAGTGCCTGTAGGAAAGTGCCCCTTTTTTCATGGTTGCCCCCCGCTTTTTGCCTAAATGTTGATGTACTTTGACTAAGTGTGCCTTGGGCTCCTGCCAACCAGGTACCCAGGGCCTATGTTCTTTCCCTAAACTGTGATGTTGCAAAACCCAATTGGCAACTCTCTGGCCACATGTAAGTCCCTTGTAAAATGTACCATGGGTACCAAGGGCACTGTGACCAGGGAAGGCCCCTAAGGGCTGAGGCACTATTTGTGCCACCCTTAGAGGCCCTGTACCTTTATACACACACTGCCATTGGAGGCTGCCTGTTTTGGTGCAGAATAAAGTGAAGAGTCAACATGACACACATCCCTGTGTGCGATGCCTACAAACCACTGCCCTGGCATAGGTAAGCCACCTCTCTAGCTGGGTGCTCTATACCAGTAGTGAGGGCACAGGTGCATGAGCCCTGTACTCCTACAGTGCCTAAGTCAATTCTTAGATATTGTAAGTGCAGTACTGCCATAAAGAGTATATGGTATGGTAGTTTGTCATTACGAACTCCACAGCACCATAATACTGAAAACTGGGGAGTTTGGTACAAAACTTCTCGGTACATTAAATCCACACTGATGCCAGTGTGGGATTTAATGGAAAATGCACTCAGAGGGCATCTTAGAGAGGCCTCCTGAAAAACGAGCTAGCTCTAGTGTCCTGACTGAGTGGCTGCTCGCCAGCTGCCACCACCAGAGAGGTTTCTGGGCCCCTGGGTCGAGAGCCTGCCATACTCGGGCCCTATAACAAAGCACATCCTGGGACGAGGTGCCAAGCCTGCTCCCCCAGGATCGGCAGGGTCCACGAAGAGGAAGCTTCAAAGGCTTGTCGCATTTGTGAGCTACTTCCAGTCATTTGCTGCTCCAGCAACTGGCCCCCACAGGTTCTGACCCCCACTTTAGGTGGGAGAATTGGCGGGAAAACCAAGTTAGGAGGAGAGGTGTGCCCACCTTTGCCAACCCCACCCTTCAGGTGGGGGAGGTGAGGTGAAGCACAACTCTCTGTCCCCGCCATCTTGAAGATGGGAGGAACCAGCCAGGCAGAGTGAGGGTGGCATAATAGAGGGTGTACCCACCCCAAGGAAGGGACCGTTGGTTCTGACCGGTACCTACCTGAAACACCCCTAAATGTAGTATTTAAGGGCACCCCTCAACCGTGCCTCCTCAGACCAGCGCCGACAAGAAGAAACAAGAAGAAGAAGGACCGAACAGCAGCGCTGAGAGAAGAAGAGGAGAACACCAACTGACTTGGCCCCAGCCCTACCGGCCTGTCCCGACCTCAGACTCCTCCAGCAGATCCTCAGTATGTCCTGCAGCCCTCAAAAACCCGGAGCACCTGCACTGCCTTTGCTACTACAAAGACTATGTCACCCGTGAGCACCAGACTCGCTCAAAACCAACTGACTCTGACTCTGGCCGACTCCGTGAGTTCAAACAACAATAAGAAATCCTGGGGTCTACAATAGTGTTGCAAAAAGTGTGGAAAGGACCACTACAGACAGTTTTAATCAATGAAAAAGTGTATATGTAAAGTGAAACAAAACCAGAAACTAAGCCCAACTGAACTAACAGTGGGCACTTTCCTTTAAAGGACGAAATCCCTTACTCACCAAGAGGTGACATGCTTCATCATTTGGGATTCTCCTCCCAGAGACCCCCTCTCTGAGAGGGAGGAGCTCAGGGATGTTTTAGATTGAAGTGGACAATGTAAATCCACAAATGAAGAGCTAGCAGTGTGAATGAGGGTGCAGCGCAAAAGAATCAAAACAGTGAGGAAAGTGAATTAAAACTAGCTCAAGAGCGTAAAAAAAAACGTAATGTGAGATGTGCTTGGCCAGGATTAAAAAGACAGTGCCTCTACGGTCTGTATTTGCAATTTAAACCGTGATTGTGGAATGAATCGGTCGACATGTTTCAGCCATAATGCCTAAAAGTAGGCATGGCTTTCATCAGGACCTAAGCTGCTGCTGCAAACTATTTGTGTGCGTGTGATAACACAAAAAAGGATATCAAAACTGCAAATCTTTGGTTTTGATGTATCTGTTTTCAAAGAACATTACCTAAAATTGAAAACAGAAGAGAAAAAGGCAAAAAGACTTGAATATAATAGACATGAATATTTTAGAAAACTGGTTCTACCTCACAAACACATAAAACAAAAAGGACCACATACCCGTAACTACTGGGTAGGATACCATACCTCTACCTGGCAACCGCTCAGGAAAGGGGCACCGCTCTGAAAGAAAACTGTGTACAAACATTTATAATGACTAAAGTTGTGAAAAATAAAAAGTAAAGTAAAATGGCGAACAATACAATTACTGAGCTCTTCGTTACGAGAAGTACCCTATTAAAACGGAGAGGACCAAGAGTCAAAAGGTAAGAAGGAGCACCAGGAAGCCTACCTGTCCCTCGGTACACCGGTATGAGGTAGAGCCTGTAGCCGGAGGTAACCGGACGTCAGGACAGCTTCCTTTTTGAAGCACATCTGATTACGAGGGGCCGCCAATCACGGCATCTAGTCATAGTCATGTGAGACTGGACTACGCAGATACGCAAACGCGCATGTGCGCTCCTGGGACGCTGAAGGGGACTCAGCCGCGCATGTGCCTCACTAAACACGTTGTGGCTCATGCATGCGCTAGATGAAAAAGAGCGCTGTTCTTGCAGCTTCGTGTTATGGCACTCAAATGCGCAACCTCAAATACACTGTTATAAAGCACATAACGTCTATAATAAATATAGTTATAAAGTGCCAATAGTATGTAATGTTGGCACCAGATTGTCTTTGTTTAATTCATGCTGATCTTAGAACATACACCATAGTAAGTATCAAGCATTTGTTTAATACACATGGAAAATTGACAAATGTCTGTGTTGTAACATGTCGTACTTCCAGGCTATGTATGTCCATATACAGACAGGCTGATATGATATTGTATATTAAAGACCAAATATAATGCGTTAGAAATACCCACAGATATGAAAAGAAGCTATAATAGTGGCATATCTAGAGTGGGTCCTAACAACAGTGAAAAAGTAGCAACAATAAAATCTCAGATAGATCAGACAATTACATTAAAGTGAAAGCCAGGGAATTTCATCATTAAGACCTGAGATATCAGTCTTCAGTTTGTGAACCCACCATTGTTCATGTCTTAACAGAAAAGTGGTCTTATCAGTTATGTAAGGTGGAATGAATGGTCGTTCAAGCACTGTCCACTTCAAATCACTCGGACTGTGTTTCACTGTCAGGAAATGGTTAGTCAGTTTTGTAGAAGACTTCCCACACCTAATGGTGCTCTTGTGTTCAAGAATCCGAATTTTCACACGTCGAGTGGTCATACCTACGTATCGCTGAGCACACGGGCATGTGATTAAGTAAATCAAGATGTCGCTATTGCAATTAGTGTGGCATTTGAGGACCCATGGTCTTAGTGATCCGATGTCAATTTGTGTTGTTGCAGTAGTATGCGAACAAGCCGCACACGATCCACAAGGGAAATGACCTAGTACTGGGGGTAATTCCCATAATGTATTCTGAGATCTTTTGCTATTGGTACGAGGACGGGTATGTACCAACCGATCTCTGATATTACTGCTGCGCTTAAAAGCAAACAAGGGTCGTGGAAGGGTTTCACCATCTATATTTAGAATTCTCCAATGAGACAGAATGCTCTTCTTGATTTTATTAGAATGTTGACAGAAAGTGTGAACACACGTAAGCCTATTGGTGGCTGCTTTCGTAGTGTTAGGTTCAAATAAGGCTAACCGATTGTTGTTGAAAGCCCGCTTAGCGGATTTTTTCACTAACTTAATCGGGTATTCTCTGTCTCGTAGTTGGTTTGTCAAGATCTGAGCATGTTCATAGTATTTGGTAGAGGAAGAACAGTTCCTTTTGAGACGTAAAAACTGTCCGAAAGGCAAATTATCGCGTAATGCTTGGGGATGGAAACTCCCATACAATAGCAAGGAATTCTTGGCCATAGGTTTTTTATATAATTCTGTACTAAGGCCACCTTCAAAGGGTGAAGTCAAGATATCCAAGAGCGGTAATTGCGTCTTGCTGTATTCGCATGTAAAGTTAAAAAAAGCATTGCGATTATTCAACCATATTTTGAACTCCATGAGAGATGACAATGTGCCATGCCAAATTACAAAAACATCGTCAATATATCTTTTCCACACGCGTATGTGGTCTTTGTATGGATTGTTAATATTGAAGATGTAATCTTGCTTGAAAATATGGACATACAAATTGCTCATATTGAAAAACAATTTCTTTCAGCGCTAGTCTAGCACAAGCGATGATAAAGGAAACAGGTGTGATGGAGTCAGGAGGTTTGTTCAGAAGGAGAGATTCAATGACAGATAGTGTTTCATCTTGTGGAATACACGCTTAAAGTGACTCCACATCAAACGAGACAAGATAGTCTGTCTCGATTTCAAAACTAAGTTCTTCCAACAATATAAGGACATCTTTAGTCTCCGTGAGTCCCCACCAATCAGCTCCCAGCGCCCGAGCCCGAGTGTCCCAGTACCCTAAGGAGGTACCCCCGGCAATCCTAGCCTGGATTCCAGTGACCCTGAACATCCACAAGCTTCTAACCTGAGCCTGCAGCCATTATCTGGGAGGTCCCCTCCAAGCACGACTGAAGGCGACACCCCGACCAACTCTCTAACTGAAGTGGTGCAAAAAGACCAATCCGACCGACTCGTCCGTGAACGCTTGCGGTCACCGGACATCAACTCCCAAAGACTCCACTCGCCTAATCAGCCACTTACCAACTCTAAGGAATCCTCAACCGAAACTGCAGCATCGACCAAGACCAACAGTCTCCATTGAGAATCCTTGGGAACGCCGACGGCTGCATCCTACATCTGTCTGCCTCTGTGCCACTGGCGGTGTAGTTCTTGTATTGGCCATTTGGCCCTACAGTGCGGACCTCAACCCCAGGAGCTTTTTGTCTGACTAACCTAGTGGCCTGCCTGTCTGCAGTCACAAACTCATGACCTTACTAGCCCTTTGGCAAACGTACGGTCCCTGCACTCTGCACCCGGTCACCTTTCTGCCGCTGCTGGTGCGAGTCGAGTGCCCATCTGAACAAGCCTTACACCCGGACACGTAACCTCATTTCTTTTTATGAGTAATACTGCAAAACTGTAACTATACTGCAAAACTGTAATCATACTGCAAAACGCATTACCTTCTTTTCCTTTCTCTAAGGAAATGTACTAGCATGGTGTCTAGAGATACCTCGCAGTGTAAGAAAAGGAACGATAAAGTAATTCCGACTGTCTATTTGCCAAAGTTTACAAACTGGTAACAAAACCAAGTTAATGAAAAATGTGTATTGCCTTGGAAAGTACTATTCTACCTATGATTTGGTTCTAATAATAAAATAAGGCCAAAATTATATTCTTATACAAACCAATTGGTCTGAGTTCAGACGTTGAGTGTGTACCATAAATGCTTAGCACTACCTTCTGATAAAGCCTTACTGCTCGTCTACTCTACCACAAATAGAGAGTAAGGTTTTATCTACTTTTACCTCTGCCTACCTTTGGGTTTCCCCTGGACTCTGTGCACACCATACCTTACTTTGGTATAGTAAATACAGAGCCAGCTTCCTACAGTGTCACATTGCATGGTGGCATCAGCTGCTCTCAATGGCGCACCCTAATCCATCTCAGCAGCTATAGGCAGTATTTTTAATCTGTAAAAATGAACCACTCAAAATACAGCCAATATATCTGCACCTGCACATCTCTGCATCAACAACACCCCAGTCACACCCAGCACAACCCACCTAGTACGAAAAAAGTCAATTTTACAGAAAATAGAAAAGAACAAGATCCAAATCAGAACTTTGGGGGTCCTCAGCGATTACAAATAAGTTGACTAGTCTGACTCTACTGGGAAGCATCACTATCAACAGTTGCAACCCAAGGGGCTGCATCATGGAAAGACAGAGCTAGACTGGGACAGAAAATAGGCCCAGGCACCAAAATAAAAGTGACCCCTGTCACTGAATTAAATACCTAAAAAAGTGGCCAATGTTTGCAAATTAGGGCTGTTTTGAACTTTTAAACATATGCTGTATAAGTGTTTTGCCACTAATGGAAGACTGCATGGATTTGAAATTGTTGCAGACAATGTTTGTTTTAATAGCAGGGAAATCAGCAGTAAGTACCAGCCCAGCAGACCATAACACAGGCCCACAAACAGCCCAAAAACTGATCTACATGCTGATCTATCAGATCAGCTCATGGGGCACTGCCTGATTGCCCTGTAGGCCAGTCCGACCCTGTGGAAAGGTACCCATGAGGGGCTCATTTACAATGACTTTTTCATGTGTCTAATCGGCACCTCTTGCAGTCTTCTGTAACATGAGAGGTAGTTTAGACACTCTGTATTTGTTTACTGTGTGCCCCAAATTTATGGTGTATATAAGCTTCATGCATTAATGCTAGAAACAATATATTTTGCAAACATGCCGAAGCGTGATACGTGAGGCACAGGTAATAAAATACAGTTACAAATAACATTTTCACCTGTCACTGCATAACGGCAGCGGTCCGTCCCCTGCCAAAATAGTGGGTCGGATGGAGGAGGGAGCTGCGAGGGGGGTAGCAAGGGGGGCTTCAGGGGACAAAATAAATATAAAAAAATAATAGTAAACTTACCTGATCGCCACATCTTCCGCCGTCCGCTCCATGACGCTCTTCCTGCTTCTGGGACAGGTTCCCAGACTGCACTGTGGCCAATCATGATGCTGCAGGAAAGCAGCTTGAGGACTGGCCTGAGCGCTATGACTTTGCGCTCCCATGCCGACTGAGAGCCTGTGCCTGTTTTTTCTAGCTCCAGCAATGCAGCTAAAAACCTGTTTTATTATTGTTTTATTTGCGGGTGGTGGAACTCCTCCACCCAAATGGAGGGGCTGCCGCTGATAATAAATCATCAAGGCCATGCTTATGCTGATGTAGTCTTGGACTACGTGCCCCAGATCAATTTGTATCTGCATAATGGGGAAACTCCTGAAATTCGGTTTAATTTGCCACGGCAGCAGGCAGCAAGATCTCTCTCCTTCTGCATACATACAGGCTAAGTAGCCTCTGTAGTTGAAACACTTCTGGTTCTCTAATTCATTGGCATATTTCTCATAAAGAGTCAGAAATTGCTGCTTTATTGAGAATTTTTGCACTATATCTTTATTTAGAGACTTTGCATGTTAAGGAGATCATCATTCTGTTGTACTTCAACTATGATTCCAATACAGTAGCATCTGACCACTATCTTTAAAGCTTCCCATTCTACAATAGTGCCGGAAGCTGCCCCCCCTCCCCAATTCACCTTGTCTAGATCTCTTTGGAGTCACCATGTTGGTAGAAGGGTATATGTTTGCATCACCTTATTTTTAATACTAGGATTGTGGCTCACATGGTCCTTCCAAGCTATTCTACACATGTTACATTTGTGGATATGGGAGCAGACCCTACAAAGTCATCAATATGGACATGCAGATCGTGTACTGGTGTGTAAAAAGAGAATTCCTTAATATCATTATACAATTGTCTCTTTATGTCCACCAGTCATCCATAAGATAATCATTCTGCAAAGCCATGCGCTACTTTTAATGGCAAAGGGTCTGTTAGTGGGGCAAGGACCTATCCAGGTCTATGTCCAACAGTTAGTGTCTCCTCCTATCATGATGGAAATTTGGGGTTAACTTTCTAATCTGGAAGGAGTGTCAAAAAATTAGAGAGTCCTGAACACTATTTCTAGACTGTCCAATTTATCATGGACAAACACATATCACCTTTCCTTGTATATGCCTAAATGTGTGGCTGTGAAGGGTACCCATGGTCTGTTCAAAATTGATGTTTCCTTGGCATATGCTGAGCAACGTGTCCTTTTCAGCAGCGCTGTAGTTGTTCTACTTTTCCAAAGGAAATTTACCTGTACCACCCTTTGTTTCAGATAGACTTGAATCTTGTATCTCTACATAGGGGAGCCCATACCTCTTACATTCCATATAAACAATGTGTAGTTAGGAGGCAAGGGCATTACGTGACCGTCAGCCTTGTGAGGATGTCCTTCTTATCAAAGCGGCAACTCACCATTCTTCTAGAGTAGCCTCACACTTGATCGCACTGTCTTTCTTCTTAATGGCTCACCCTGTTGGGTTATTCACAGTCTCTGAGTCATCAATCAATAGAACAAAACTTACCCCAACTCCAATTCCCCTGGCTGGTAACACCACAGCATCCTGTGCAAATTACACAAATACAAAGAGCTCAAACTTGCAGACTTCCCTCAGTCACATTGATGATAGAGTTGAGGGGGCGATGCTGCTGTGCAGGGGTTCAGTGGTGCTTCCTCCAGTTGGCCTGTCAAGAACCACAGAAGCCTCTCCGAATCAACTGCATAAGTGTTATGCCAGGCAATTCCCTTCTTATTCATATTCATGTATGAAAATACTGAGCTACTTGATCATCTGATTAGGACACTGTGCTCTGCTTGAGCGAGGGGGCAGATCAGCTATCACAGGTCATCGAAAGCTCTCTGCTTTACAGTGAGCTGGTCAGACTTCGCTTTCTAAAGAGTTATAGCTTGATCCATCCTTTGACAAGTTTGTGATTGATGGCTTCTCACCTACAGGGTCCTCCTTACCCTGGATCATATTCACCAGCGCTGCTCCCTCAGTCTCGACGTGCTGTTTCCTGGGGTGTTTAGCAGTCCCATATTTGGGTCGCTGTCTGTGTCACTTTCTACATTGTTGCTTCTGGCACTGCCGTTCCTCACCATCCCTCCCAGTTCTGAGCTTCTACAGCCTCATGCCTTGTTAGGCTCTGTGAAGAATAGTGGGGCAACATGGATCATGACTTTCAATTTTGCTGGCATGGATTGATGATCTGATCTGCTCCCTTCAGTGATTTTTAAACTTCTGTGAAGAAGGCCCTTTTATATTAAACAGTAGCAGTGTAGCCCAGAAAGGTCAAGATTGTTTGGTTTTTGAGCTTGAAAGGGCCTGTCAATTTGGCTTTCAGAAGCATTGTGTCTCTTTCTCTGTAATTTAAGAGTCAGGTGGGAATGCCCAAAGCTGGTCTTTTGGCTGGAAGTCTTCATGCCCCATCAATAGCGAAGAATCTCCAGAGCCCAAAAGGGGTCACCTCCACAAATATTAATTTCACAAGGAATTACAGTTCTTTCAAACCCCTCTGGTAGCCCCACCAGTCCGATGTGGTTCCTACGATTGTGGCCCTCCAAATATTCGAAGAGCCTCACTCTTTCGGTGAATTCCTCGATCTGTTTCATTATAATGTCTGAGATTGGGCACAGTTTTCCAATGAGGTCTTTTAAAATCTTGATCCTTTTAGTCATTTTTGCTGGTCTTCCTGTAGCAGTCGTCAATCTTGACCGACAGTGCTCCTCACGTGGCTTCTGTGACTGACAATGTTTCATCTAGCTTATCTCTAGGGGTGGTCAGGCTGTTTATTTTCAACATCTTAGCTTTGGACTGTCTTTGGATGTCTCAACTCCACAATAGTGAACCTGTGTCCTGGAATTGGAACCTCCTTTGCCACCTCTGTGCTCCCATCGTCTTCTCAGGTGTGCCATAATTTTTTTAATTTTTTTTACTTTTTATTGAAAAAAAGCACAGAATCATAGTTACATTATTACAGAGGGGTATGACATTCATGTAATACAGCGTATCAAAGTGCATTCTTACAGTTATTAGGGATTAAGGGGGTCTCCAAGTCTGGTATTCCTCATCGCCAGATCATCCGTGGGTGATGTACAGATTTCTCCTCTATAGGCATTCCAGCCTCCCCATTTTTTATCACACTTTTTAGGGCAACCTCTTTGTTTGTAGACAGTTTTCTCGGAGCAGTCCCACAGGACATTATAAAAGGTACTGTCTAGGCCGCACCCTCTGAGGCACAACGCATCGCTTCTACTACCTATTTTTGTTAGAAGGACACCTGAAAGGTAGGACCTATGGAGTATTTTTAATTGTATAAGACGGAAGCAGTGGTTTATGGCTGTTTCCCGGCGGGACATTAATGCAGTCTGCCACTCATCTTCATCTAAAATTCCCAAGTCTTCCTGCCAACGGGTTCGGAGAGCCTAAAAGGCATCGGGGAGGTTATTGCAGAGTTTGCGGTAGGTACAGGATATGGCTTTAGTCAAAAGTGGTTCCGTAAGTAAGCGGTCCTCTAGGGGGGAGGCGTCTAGGAGGGATGGGAGGTCAGGGACATTGGCAAGAATAGCATGTCGGATTTGTAAGTATCTGAAGATCTCTCCTTGTGTGAGATCATATTTGGACATGTAGTTCTTTGAATGTAAGGATTTTCCCCTTAGCCACCAAGTCTCCCAGGGTATTCAGCCCGATAATGTCCCACTTATCAAATCCCTTATGAAAGCAAAGGGACCCCAGCCGCTGTGATCACCACAATGGTGTGGCTTTCGTTAGGGTATCTGCCCAACCTAAGTGCTTAGTAGCCTTGTGCCAAATAGCCACCGTGTGTGACATAGGCCCTAGGTATCGTCCTTTATGAGGTTTACTGTATAAGGCCCCCATGTATCCCTCCCAATCAGTTTGGTATTTCTCTAGGTGGAAGGCTGGGTTATTTGGGGAACCATGGATCCAGTGATTAACTGCTATTAGTTGAGAGGCCCAGTAATAAATGCGTAAATCTGCGTAAGCTTCTGGAGAGTGATAAGTGGTGTTTTTCTGTCCCACAATAAGGTACAAAGTTCCCCTTCTATGGTGGTGAAATAATTGTCTGCTATAGGGAATGGGCAGTTTTGGAGTGCGTATAAAAAACGGGGAAGTGCGAGCATTTTAAATAGTGCTGCTATTCCCAGGAGGGATAAAGGCAGCGATCTCCAGTGTCTCACATCTTCTTGTACCCTCTTAAGGGGTACCAGAAGATTATGCTTGTAAAACAATTTGGGGTCGGTGTATGAAATATGCCCAAGTATTTGAAGCCCATTGAGGCCAGTTCAATCGTATAGCCACGGGGCAAATGAGGCGGTCGGCCGTGCAGAACATATAACACTGATTTGGACCAGTTGATAGTATAACCTGCATATTTGCCAAAATTAGTGATGACATTGAGTAAGCTATTGAGGGAGGCATGGGGGGAAGCTAGGTATATGAGGATATCATCCGCATAAAGTGATATTTTGTCTTCTGCGTCCTCGCTCCACTTCAGCCCCCTTATAGAGACGTCTCGTCTGATCCAATAGGCCAACGGTTCAAGGGTTAGTGCAAATAGCAGAGGGGATAGAGGACAGCCTTGCCTGGTGCCTCTGTGCAAGGTAAATGTGCGGGAAGTATGATTATTTACCCTGACTTGACCCAGCAGATCTGTATATAGGAGCGCTACCCATTGTCGAAAACGGGGGCAGAATCCCAGCCGCGCCAAGACCTCGAAGAGATAGGGCCACTCGATGGAGTCGAACGCAATGGTGGTGTCTAAGGACAAAATAACCGCGTCTTCGCGGAGGTAAGGCTGTCTACCCAGGACATTATGGACATGTCTACTATTAAGGGCGGTATTTCGGCCTGGTATAAAACCTGATTGGTCCTCGTGGACCAGGGATGGGAGTATAGCTGTTAGTCTGGATGCAAGTAATGTGGCTAGCACCTTGGCTTCTGGGCTGATCAGAGAGATGGGCCTATACGAGCCACAACTCGCCGCTGGTTTACCTGGTTTGCGAATGACAACTATCGAGGCCAGTCGTTGGTCTAAGGGAAGAGTGCCAATCTCACAACTTTCCTCATACATGTTTTTGAGGTGTGGAGCTATCTTGAGGGCCATTCCCTTAAGGAATTCATTGGGGATCCCGTTCGGCCCCATTGCTTTTCCAGAGTTAACCGCGAATATAGCTTTGTAGATTTCCTCTGTGGTGAGATCGGCATCTAAGGATTCCTTATCTGAATCTGATAGCGTTTGTAGTGTCATTTCCTCGAAAAGATGGTGGGAGTCCTCGGAGGAGGACATGGTCCTGGAGGTATATCCCGCCTCCAGATGATCAGCGAATGCCTCCGCCACCTCCCGGGGGTCTGATACCCGCCTCCCGTCTTCCCGTATAATTTCGGGAACCCATTGAGTTTCTTGATCACTTTTTTCTAGCCATGCCACCATTTTGCCTGCACATTCCCCAAGTTCATAGACTCTGTGGCGCGTTTGAAGTAGTCTGGCTTGGACTTTTTCCCTTGCTAGCGCTTTATATTCTAATTGTTTGTTTTGGAGTGCGTGGGCTGTAGCTTCAATGGGAGAAGTGTTATGCTCCGTTTCAAGGAGGAGCAGATCGCTTTCTAGTTGGGTCAGCTGTTCGCTGTGGTTACGAAGATGTCCAATTTTTAACGCCAAGGCGCGACCTTTGACTACAGCCTTATATGCTTCCCAGATGGTGCTAGCCGAGTCCACAGAGACCACATTTTCAGTGAAATAAAACTCTGTGTGTGCAGCAAGATCTTCCTTGATATCAGGGATGGTAAGTAGCCATGGATTGATGATTATAGGGCCTCGGACAATACTCTGGTGAAAGGTGAGTTCGACCCTGAGGGGAGAGTGGTCAGAGATACCCCTGGGAAGCCCTTGGGGGTGTTGGAAGAGCTCTATGTCTGGGAGCAAAGTGAAAAAATAGTAAATGCGGTACATGCTCTTGTGGGCGTTGGAGTAATGTGTAAAGTGTGGTTTGTCTGGGTGTAATGTGCGCCATATGTCTGTGATTCCCAGTGCTTTGGCAAAGTCTGCCAGGTAGGTGCCGCTCCTGGAAGAAGGTCTTTGAGGGTGTCTGTCGAATGTGTCATTCATAGTGATGTTGAAGTCTCCGCCCAGAATGAGAGTACCCGGGGGGAGTTCAACGAGTATTTTGCCTAGGTCTTGTAGTGCTGTTTTGCCTAAGGCTGGTGGGAGATAAGCCGAAATTATGTTTAGTTGTTTCCCTTCCCATATTGCCTCTAGGACCGCGATTCGGCCCTGAGGGTCGGCCCAGATGCGAGTAGGTGTGAGGGACAGGCTTTTCCGTATAAGGATGCCCTTACCTCTAGAGCCTGACGTAAATCCGGCATGGGCCATGAGTTTATACCCCCCATCTATGGAGGGCCTTACAGCTGTTGCCCACCAGGTGAGTTTCTTACAGTAGTATCAAGTCTGGTGAGTGGCGCTTAAGGTATTGCATGACTATCCCCCTTTTTATTTTGCTGCCAAGCCCGTTGACGTTCCACGTCAATATGGATAGCTTTATATCTTTAGAGTCCGCCACGTCTATGAGTTACGTTGAATAAATATGGAGCCCTCAACCAGCAGCAGTGGCTCTGGCTACGGATGGGGTAATAGAGGTGGTATTGTGACCACGATGTCAGCCAAAGCCCCCTAGTACTGATGCTGCTGTTTACCAATACATTCGCATATATAGCTTTAAGAATTGGTAATCCCCCACTTGCTGGAGTGTTCTGTGCTAAGCAACAAAAATAAACAAAACCCCAATTACCCCACCCACCCCCATCTTGATTCCCCCCACCTAGTCCCCAGCCAGTGGAATTCGAACTATCCACTCCCCAACAAGGCAGAGTGCCTGTCGCCCATCCTCCCATTTGCGAGGTGCCTGGCTATCCACCTCCAGCCCTCGCCATTAAGCATAGTAGTGATCTTGTGTATGTAGACGAACATCAGTGTAGTCGAATCCTTTGTTAACAGTCCTTAATATTATCAGGATAGTGAGGCGTATGTCTGATTACGTGAGTCTCTCATTGAGCTTGCGGTGTACTCTTATACTGGAGACCACTGCTTAGGAGCCGGAGGATTTCGATTTTAGAGCTGTAGATCTAGGTCGCAGAAATAGAGCGAGGCAGCTGGACTCCGCAGCTCGAGTCAGTGTAGTTCAGGTGTGTCCCCCTCCGATTGCCTCGCTCTCATTGCGGGAGGAGCCCGCTGGCTGTTGTTGGGGGTTCCATTATGGCGGCCATCTGTATGTCTTCCCGCTTTATGCCAACCCTCGGCCCAGTCCCACGCCTCCTCTGGGGACGGGAAGAACGAGGTCTTGCCTTCGGATTCCACCTGCAACTTAGCCGGGAACAGCATGGAGTATTTAACGTTGTTGTCCCGGAGGGCTTTTTTGACCGCGGTGAAGCTCTGTCATTGTGTCTGGACCCTGACAGTGAAGTCTGGGAAGAATGTGATGTTAGCATTATCAATTTTCAAAGGGGGTCCTGCTCTTGCAGTCTGTAAGAAGATATCTCTGTCTCTGAAATTAAAGACTCTTGCGATCAGAGGCCACGGAGGGGCCACGGAGGGGCCACGGGTTTAGGGCGTCCTCCGGGAACCCTATGTGCCCGCTCTATGGAGAAATAGCTAGAGAGACGTTTGGGCTGGAGTTTGTTGAGTATTAGGTCTTCCACAAAGAGGTCGGCTGCCGGCCCCCCCATCCGTTCAGGCACTCCAAGGATGCGGATGTTATTTCTCCGGGCCCTCCCGTCGTAATCGTCCAGAAGCTCCTCCATTCTTTTCTGTTGGGTCTGCAGTTGGGCGACCTGGTCCTGGAGGGTGGAGGTGTTGGAAAGGAGGGCCCATCATCACGCAGGTTATCAACGCAAGCTGTCAAACAAAATTGCCTGAAACTTGGGGTGGGTCAATAATAGTGCCAATTTTTAAAAAACGGGATTGTCAGAAACCAGGCTGCTATTGACCGATCTCCTTATTAGACTCAATGGTGAAAGTGGTGGGCCGTGTGATTTTAGAGCGTTTGCAGGATTGGTCAGAAGAAAACAAGATCTTAACCGATCTACAATATGGTTTTCAGAAAGGACTTGGAACCACCGAGCAGTGTTTAAATATGGCCCTTCTTATTGGAAAGTACACAAGGGCAAAAAACAGTAGATTGTACATGGTCTTTGTAGACCTAACTGCAGCTTTTAACTCGGTAAAACATGCAAGATTGTGGGAAGTCCTTGAGGACTTAAAAGTAGATCCTCAAATTATTGCCTTCTTAAGAAATCTTTATAGCAAGGCATCAGCTTGTGTACGTTTTGGAACAGGGGGGGAACGTACAGCTGACTTTCCCGTTAGAAGTGGGGTGAGGCAGGGCTGTGTCCTGGCCCCCTTTCTTTTTAATCTATATAGTAACGGGTTAGGAGAAGCATTAGTTAGAACACCACATGACTTTCCCCATGTAGCCGGACGACCCATCCCGGTACCCAAATTGCTCTCCAAAGGGTCCTCAATGGTTTTTGTGTTTTTATGAAGGATCTAGGCCTCAGTATCAACATCTCAAAGACATATATAATGAGATGTGGCCGTGGACCTATGCGAGTGAAGGACATCTTTGTCGAGGGGCAGAAATTAAGCTCAACTAAGAGTTTTTCATATTTGGGCATTATGTTTAATAACAACGAATCATGAGCCCAAACTATAACTGCTAAAAAACTGATGCTCATCCGGACAACAAATGCTTTGGTGGGGTTTTCTAAGAAACTGGGCAGGAAACCCCCGGTGGAGCTGATACAAATCTATAAGGCAAGGTGTATCAGCTCCACATTGTACGGAGCTGGGGTCTGGGGACTAGCAAATATTTCACAGCTGCAGCAAGTGGAGAATTCCTTTCTAAGATTTATATTATCCGTCCCCCCGAGCACATCAAGTTTTGTATGTCACGAAGAGCTGGGCGTCCCTTTTCTATCTGACCTAATTAAAATAGAACCAATACTATTGTGGCATAGTATTTGGATTAAGGAGCAGGCCCTGTTAAACCGGGATATACTCGCTGATTGTCTCAAACTAGATGGAGCCTTAAAAATACCATGGATCAGCTATATTCGTGATTTTATGACTAACTTAGGTTACCCTGAGTATTTCATAAATCCGAGCTCCTTACAGAAGATCTCACGGGAAACATTAAAAGAGAGGGGCTCTGTATGTTAGAAGAGGCTAGACTGCCCAGCGAACTCATCAAATGATTTTAACGACTTTTGGAATGGAGCCATACCTGTCTTACGTAATTGTTATTTTTGACAGAATGTTATTGGCTAGATGTAGGTTAAACACATTCCATAGAATGGTGTCGTGGCCCAAGATGAATGATTGGTCGAGACAACTCCCATTGTGTTCTTGCGATAATCAATCATGCCAGACTACAATTCACACCGTCCTTTTTTGTAAATTTTATTGTGAACTAAGAAAAGTTTGGCTGATCCCGCTTCTAAAATCTTACGGGCTAAGACAATGTCGTCCTGCTTTTTTAAAACTTCAATTACTGGATAGTGTTCATGTAGTATGGAGACTTGCAATGTTCTTAAAGAGAGTATTCTTTTTGAGGAAAAGCTTAACTACCATTGACGAATTATAACCTCTGATCGAATGGTTTTTAACTTTTTATGTAATAACATTGCACACTGTATGAAAGCATTTTACACAACATGATAGCTGCTAGTTTGTAATCTTCATTTTTATTGAATATAAATGTGAATATATTTTTTAATGTGTGCTTTTATGATTGTAAATTTTGTAACAATCGAATAAAGTTTTATGATGATGATGATGATGATGACCTGGTCCTGGAGGGTGGAGGTGTCGGAAAGGAGGGCGGCCGTGGTGGTCTCGACTTCTCTGACCATGGAGTCCATTTTCTTGAAGTCTGCTCGAAGGAGGGTGACTTCGATGTTTACAGAGTTTATTCGTGTTTCCAGGGACTTCCGTACCCCAGCGATGGCCTCCATAACATCCTCAAGGGTGAGGGTCTTTGTTGGGGGTCGAGCCTGTGAGGTCTTGGGGTCCCCGCCGGATACCATCTCGGTGTCTTCTCCCTGCTTTGTCCAGGCGAACTTCGCCAGTTGTTTGTAGGTATGGGATTTCAGACCTTTGTTATTCGCCATGAGCATTGGGTCGGATCTCTAGGCCTCTTTGGGGATCACGCCTGTATTCGCCGTCACCTGCTCAGAGGAAAGACTACACTCTGCTGGCCTGTCGGTTTTCCAGACGGATCCGTAGGGCCAGGCGACAAAGGAGGTCAGGGCGTTGTTAGGCCAGACCGGTCAGTGTCCAGGAGCGTTGTGGGAGGGGAACTCACTTTGCCCAGGCAGCAAGTCCAAAGATGTCGAGCCAGGCCCCCGGTCACTCCCACGGCGATGTGCGCGGGTGGCCCTTCAGGAAGTTCCGGGAAACAACTGAATATTTGGGGGAAGTCCAGTAGGCCACGTCTTAGTTGCGGTTACTCTGCCGGCCTGTCGATCTTCCAGGCGGCTCTGTCAAGCCGGGTGATAATGATGACCAGGGCGATGTCAGGCCAGTCCGGACTGCGCTCAGTAGTGTTGTGGGAGGTAGCTCACTCTGCCCTGGCAGCAGTTCCACAGATGTCGAGCAGGGCCCTGAGTCAGCCCCACGGGGCGGGCAGCCCCTCAAGGAGCTTCGGACAACAACTGAATATGTAGGGGGGGAGTATAGTAGGCCAAGCCTCTGTTGCGGTCGTGACTCCGGCGCATGTCTAACTTGCCGCGGTAAAGTGCAGTAGAGGCCGCCACGATAGGACAAGGGTCGGTTGGTGTGGCTTTCGTGAGCGCTGGGCCGTCACTCCCCCAGCAGGGTCCAGCACCACCTGTTGCTACTCGGGCCGACGCGGGGCCCGGGGCAAGTCATAGGCACAGGCACTTCTCGAGTGGCCCCCCCGGGGGATCGGTGTGTGATGTGTGCTGTTCGGATGGCTACTGTCACTGTCAGGTTAGGCCGCATGACCGGGGCCTCGATTTTCTCTCCTCCCTGCCTTGCGTGCACTCTGCTAGATGCGTGCGGCAGGGATCATGCCTCGGGTCCTATCTCCGGTCATCGCTCCCAACCAGCTCCTCCTCACCTCGGTTCCTCAGAGGGCACTGCAGCCTGTGCGTCTGTTCAGCAATCACCGAGGTAAGCCCCAGAGCCCGGGCCTTCAACCAGATCAGCTCCGCAGCGCGGGTGCGATAGTCAGCGGTCTGCACCCTCGGTTCTTCCCCGGCGGCTTTAATGTCCTGGAGGCCCTCCCATTAGATTTCCGCCAGTATCGAGCCCGGAAGACCCACCGGGTAAGCAACGATCATCTCTGATAATTTCCACGATAGTCAGGACGACACTGCTGAGTTCGTTGAGCGATGTTCCGAGGCTGTCTGTACTACTGGTGTTGAGTGGCCATTTTGAGCCGTCCGGCAGGCTCCGAGTCGGATGATTTCTCTGGTTCTAAATGTTGCTGATATCAGTCCGGAGTTTCGCCTCCTAGGTGGATTGGTTTTGGGAGAGTTCCCTGGTGGTTTTAGGGAAATCTCCTCGTCGATGCACGGAGTAATTATCAGATTGACTGGCGAGGGCTGCAGAGCCGCTTTAGCAAGTGACCATTTCCTTCGGCCGCTAGCCACGCCCCTCCAGGTGTGCCATAATTGCATCAATGTCTCGTCCCTCCTGGCAACCATAACTGTTTAATTGGGTATTGTATGTATGCTGCTATTGGCAAGCCATCACAGAGCACCTCACATAGGCCACCACAACTCACAAATCTTCATAACAGGCTGTCTACACTCTCCCAGAAGTTCTGCATAGTCCCAGAAGTGAAGACAAGGGACCCCACTGTACTCCCTCCAAGCAGTAGCATTATTTGTAATAGGGCAAATTCAGAAAGCAATGTGTTTGCGCTTACCTTGGAGTTCAAGTGGCGGGTGGACCTCGTATCATCTAAACTAAAGCCAGAAAGGTTACTCTGACTCTCCAGTGTTGGAGTACCCTGTTATTTCTGGGCCTCAATTGTCAGTGACTGGCTGGGGCCTCCAAGAGTGCCTCTTTATTCCAATCAGTCGGGGGTACTGCATTCCCCACCCCAGTGCCACCCATGCTTAGTTTCTCCTCCAAGAGCTGGTGTCAGACATTTTCAGGAAACCTCTCACATCGGCATACGGGTCACTCCACATTCCACTGACACAGCCCAGGGTGGCAGGCCATGCCTCCCACCACCATTGAGGGTATCAAAAAACAAAGAGATGGATGGAATGCCTAAATTAATCTCAAGCGCTGACGATTGCTTTGGCACGCATCCCAGTCCATCACTTTTTGCCCACCATGCTACCTCAGTTTGGACCCAGCAATATGCAAATCAGTCTTGACCCTGCTCCTCAAGGGAACAGTCCAGCCTGAACTGTCAGCTCAGCTCCTCCCCAAACCAGAATATAAGCAACCAGTAACTGGTTTGCCTTTATTATGGGCTCATCAGCCAGGTTGATTGAAATGGCACAATAAGCACAGGACTCACATCTGGGCATACCCATCACTCTTAGGGCATCAAAAAACAAAATGATAGATGGAATGCTTGAATTAATCTCAGCCACTGGCGATCGCTCGGGCCGCATCACAATCCATCTTTTTACACTCTCCATGCCACCTCAGTTTGGACCCTGCCATATTCAAATCAGTCTCGACCCTGTTCCTCATGTGAACAGTCCAGCCTGAATCGTCAGGCCTGGTCTTCCCCGAAACTTAATACAAGCTACCCGAACCAGTTTCACCCTTATTATGGGCTCATGAGCCTGGTATATCTTGATTCCTGTCGCACAGTGAATCCCACCACCGTTGAAGTCACAGACTACAACTGACACCCGCTCTCCTTTCACAGCAATCTAGAGACCTGGTTTTGCCGAGAATCCACTGGAGGGGGGGCGCCCCCCACGTGGTGTGTTACCTGCACTACTTATGGAATTTCCAGAACCAGTGTGTGCTCGTCATGAAGTTCAAGGAGCGCAACACAGTGAAGCGTCTTCCATGATCTGATACTGTTGGCAGCCCGCAATGGTTCTGTACCACCTAAGGCATCTTCTTCATTGCGACCCTTGATTGTCCTGTGGTGTTATCGGGTCACTGGGGCCAACGATGCTTCAGTATGGCAGCCCGCCAGGTGGGAGGCCATCATGTCACATCTTGCTGCACGGACTGCTGGCCTCACTCTATACAACATGCCATAAAACTTTCAATTAGTAATAATATATGCTGCATCTTTAATTTGATTGCTTATGCAGAATTAAACTAATATTTTTGGGAAATCCGAGAGTTTTAACAGGTCAGAAGGACCGAGCTTCAGGGAGAATGGAGACCTCGAATTTCATTATATAGTAAAAAAGAAGTACATTTAAAGAGATTGGGAGCAGTTTTACTCCTAAATCTACCTTCCCAACAGGGCCTGTAACAAAATATATTTTTTGTTTAGAGGCAAAGTTAGCAATGCAGATGTAGGGTTATGGGTAAGAGGAGATTTATCAACACCCAAACAATTTTTGTTATTTTGGTTGGATGCAAAGTTATGAGGCAGATTACAGACTAGACTACAAAAAAATGAAATCCCCAAAACAATTAAGAGTTGGTGGAATCTTCAAATCCCACCACATTGAGGACATTCGAGTTTCTTAAGTTTTAATTCTCTTCAGGCCTGTCTAGCAAATGCTATAATATGTTTCATCAGTATTTTTGAGTGGAGCTGATCTGTAGGACTTGATGTACAAACTTTCCTTTGACGTGTTCCGGATCTGTGCTGATCTGTGCCCGCCTGCAACAGACCTCTGGAAATTGATTGCTGTTTCTTCTTTTCAGATGAGCCGAAGACAACTGTCTGGAGCGATGATTTTTCTGAGGCGTGATAAGGTTACAAAGCGATGAAGCAACATGTCGAAGAGGCGTCAAGGAGGGCAGGACGGGAAACTTAATCCATCACAAGCGATAGATGTGATGGGCTCTCTTTCGTGGCTCATCTGGGGGGAATCTTTGTAATTAGGTCGGTATCACAGACCCTGGCGAAAAGCCGATTAGCGGCGCGGTGTCGGGCCAGGATGTGTGCCTGCACACCTGTCACTATTCATTCATGTTAATATCTGGAAGGCTCAAGATCGCTTCAGGTCCCAGCAATACGAAGGCAGCATTATCGCAGGGCGCGAGCGGCCACGTCACACCCAGAGCCGCTCTGCGGGAGGGGGATGAGGCTGCGGTAATAGCTTTATTAGTTTAACTGCCTGAACATTTATTAAAATTGATCATCCGACACTCCTGACTTTTAATAGGGTTTCCAATGTTGGCAGTTCAATTTATTCTGCAATAATGTGTTGAAGATCGGTATCATTTTATTGTGTGGCCCTGTCTTTGGGTGACCTCAATACAGCCTACTTGTGTTTTGTTGTGGAATATAATGCAACAATTTGACAAGGAATTATTTGAGCGCCGACCCCAGGCAGTTGGCAATTTGAAGATGAAACCTATATCGTTTTTTGTTATGTGGTTTTTTTTGTTCACCACCATGTTGTATTGTGGAACATTGTTGTGAGAAATTAGCATATATTTTAATAGCAAGTCATCAGATTTGTGCCGGAAATAATTTGTCATTTTAGATTGGCGATATTTTCTGACTTGTTTTTTCTATTTCTGAGCAAGGAAGCTAGGCTACACTTTTGATTTTGAAAACTATGGGGCATATCAGCAAGGGTGGGATAGAAAATTATCGCCTCTTCTGCGGCCGTTTTGTCCGAAAAGCGGCGATAATTTTATCGCCTAATTAGCAAGGTCACGCTAACGTCTGAAACCTTGCATTAGCGCATGAAATCTAATGAGATGCAAAGTGGGCGTTCCTGACCTAACATGACAGGAGAAATGTCGCTAAGCGACATTTCTCCTCTCATCAAGCACCACGCTATGAAGCATAGCGGCAAGAAAAGTAGCGATAACAGGGGTTATCGCTACTTTTCTTGCCGCTATGCTTCCTTACGCCTGCTTCAGGACTGACTTAGTTAGCCATGATATCCTATGGAAGGTGGATATCATTTTTTTTAAAAACATAGTTTATTGGTTTTTTGCACAACCACATATAAAGCCTTACAGAATTGGTTTCACCATACATCCTGAAGTTTAATCACAAGCCCCCCCGCCTATGGAAGGTGGATATCATGGCTAAGTTTGTGAGGCCCTATCAACAAGTTAACGCCACATTTTGTGAGATTATCGCTGGGTTTCCAGCGATAATCTCACGTTAGGCAGTTAGCGCTAGGATTTTTATCGCTTTTGAGATAAGCGTTGCTAATAGCACGCTATCTCAGCGATAAAAATCCACATTAGCCGGCGAGAATTATCCTAGCGCTAAGTGCGCTTAGCGATAATTATCGCCGGTTGTTGCTGATATGCCCCATTGTGAGCTATTTTTTAAATGACTAATAATAGAAAATGTGGCGTTTTGTTTGTGAAAATGTTTGTTTGACCTTGATTACCGGCTCTCTTGACTTCGGCGTGCTGCTGGTTTGCCCTTTTGCTCATATTTCCCATGTTTTGTCTACCTGCTAAAGAAGGGTTATTTGATGCTTGTTTTAACAATATTTGCAAGACCATATGCAGCGGTGACCCCTCCATTAAGGCAGGGGAGCGCCCCCTCCGCCACCACCCGCAAATAAAACGATTAAAAAACAAGTTTTTAACCCCCCTGCCACCACCCGCAAATAAAACGATAAAAAATGGGGTTTTTAACCCATTTTTTAATTATTTTATTTTACAACCCCTGGACGCACCTCCAGGACTCTGACTAGTCTTGGGGGCATGTCCAGGGGATGACATTGTGGTGGGGGAGAGGTAGTGCACCCCCTTGTCCCTTCACTACGTATGTGGTGTTTGTCCGGCCGTTTCAAGCCAGCCAAACATCTCATGTGCAGTGACGTTTTCTCCAGCCCCAGCTGCATTGCTGGAGCTGGTGAAAGCAGGCAAAGGATCCCAGTCGGCCTGGGAGCGCAAAGTCATAGCGCTCATGCCAATCGTGACGCTGCTTTCCTTCAGCATCATGATTGGCCGCAGAGCAGTCGGGGACCCTGTCCCAGAAGCAGGAAGAGTGCCATGGAGCGGACGGAGGCGATCAGGTTAGTTTATTATTATTTCTTTTTCCATTTTGTCCCATGAAACCTCCCGACCCCACCAGCTCCCTCCCCCAGCCCTCCTCGCCACTTTTGCAGGAGACGGGCCGCTGCTGGTTATCAGAAGCTATTCAAGGCAGGAGGGGAGACATTGAGCCAAATTTGGATAGGATTGACTTTACAGAAGAAAGGTGGCTCAATCATGGGGGGAAGAATAAGGAGCTTTTAACACTTCTGGTCGATTGAAAGACTCTTGGCTTGTATTTCCTTCTGAGTTTTTTCGTATGTTGCTACATCGGACCCGCTGCTCTTGAGATTATATACAGTGATCGGGGACAAGTGTAAACTGCCCAACTCTTCAGGTGAAGTATTTAAAATCCCTGTCCCAAACAGTGTAAATACCTATCCAATCTAGCATTTTATAGACCTCTTTTGATGCTGAATTTTGATTCTAATATTCTAAGTAAGATTCTGGCCCTGAGGCTATACCATACATGACATCACTCATATACCATGACCAAAACAACTTAATCCCTATTAGAAATACTTCCAACAACATCAAACGTCTCTTCCCTCAGATTAATAGATGAAACACCATCTAGTGTTAGACATAGTGCCAAGGAGTTGGACTTGGCCCTCTCTGCAGGGTTACCTCCAAACCTTTTGCCTTTACCCCTCCTGTTATGTTGAATTAGTTTTTGTTGGCCTTAGGACTATGTGCACTTTCCACTTTAAACACTGCTAAAGTGTTTGGGCTTTTCCCTTTAAACCCTAAGGGCCCGATTACGATGGCAGATGGACTGGAATCCGTCCGTCATCATGGTGGTGACCGGGACCATCCGCAATACATGCGGCGGTTTCGAACACCAAATTAGGATGCGACCGCCACCATGGCGGTTGCATCTTGCATTTCAACATTGCGGCGGGTGCTGCTGACAGCAGCACTGCCCGCAATGTTGAAAATGCATGTTATGCATTTCAGTACACTACGTGGCAGGCACCACACGGTGCCTGCCACTTAGTGCAATGAAATGTAGGGGCATGCCATGGGTGCACATACCCTATTCCCTTTGCATGGTATAAGGGGTCCCTCTCATCTTACTATTCACATTCACCTCCCCCCAACACATTGGGGCCTGCAACGGGCCCCCCGAAAAGAATCTCTACCAGCCTTTTCATGACGGTTTCACTGTCATGGAAAGGCTGGAACAAAGCCTGCATCATAATATGGTGGACGGTGCCTGCTAGGCACCGCCACCATTATATGGATGCAGACCACTCCTCCAGGCAATCAGACACGGACACCGGCTACTGTGCCCCGCTAAATGTTACCTTCTCTGGCATTTTTCTTTAAAAAGTCTTCTAAGGCCGAAGATAAGTGGAAACTGGGTCAATCTAATTTGTGTACCCATCCGCGCTCCATTTAGGTCGTCCATGACTTTCAAATTTGCACGACTAGATGTCTACAGTTGCTGCTTTGAGCTTTTATGTGCTATTTTTCACATTGACCTTTAAAAATTCATAATTCTGGTTCTACTCATTGGATTTTAGTAACCTAGGTGTCAAATAGTTTGATGTATTTTACTCTGCTTTTTAACATTGGTGTGGCATTTTTCTGGTATTGTTCTTTCACTTTATTACTGTTTAAGTGCAGCATAATACTTTACACATTGCCTCTTAAGTTAAGCACACTGCTCTTGTTCCATGCTGCCAGAGGGTGTGGCACAGGTTAATTTAGTGACTTTTTTGGTTCACCCTAACAAGGATTTTGGCTGTTGCTTGAGTAGGATTTCATCCCCCCTCAACCAATAACCTAATTTCTCATGCACATTATTGACTGTCGACCTGGAAAAGGTAATTTACATGCTCAGTTGAACCTTCTTATATGAAGTACTTAAACAAATGGTTAGAGTGACAACTGGGTGAAATGGATTAAGATACTTTACAGTAACCCCATGGTGACGGTTAAGTTGAGCAAAGTGATTTCTGCATCTTACTTAATTCATGGGGGATCAAGGTAGTGTTGGCTGCTCATGCCTATGCTTTTTGCTCTGGGTATTGAGCCCTTCGCCGAGATACTGAGAATGACGAGTAGAAACAGGGATATCCCACTAGCAGATGTAACATATGGTATCTTGCTATATGCGGATGACATGATGTTTTCTAGAGATTTAAGCAGAGGGGATAAATTCAAAGGGCCTATCTTTGGAAGAATTCAGTGGACTACTGGCCAGCCCCTAAATTGGTCAAAAAACCTGTGCACTCCCCATAGACAAATCAGTACTGGTTACCCAGAAATTTTAACTCACTGTTTTATCACATGGTATCTGCACAATTTGTAATATTTGGGGATTCAATGCACCATAGTAATAAGGAACTGTCAGCAGGCAACCTGGGGGCAGCTTGAGAGCCCTGATAGGCAACATTGAATTTTGGCCATCCCTGAAGCTACTGGTCATTTGCAGGATAGCCCTAACCAAAATGGTAATACTCTCCAGGTTATTGTATTTCTTTAGTAACCTGCGATATGGGTCCTGATCCGCTGGTTTAGAAAACTGGATGTGCTTCTTAGGAAATTATATGGACCTGCAACAGACATAGGGTGTCCCTGCATGTGTTACAATTCCCAGTGCCGCAGGGTGGGCTTGTTCTTCCCAATTTTGATCTGTACTGTATGGAGGCCAAGGCACAGTGGATACCTAGATTGCAGCTTTGCACATGAATTGGTACAGCTAGGGAAAGCGGCACATTGAAATTAACTGGTAGCACAACACTTACACCCAGGCAAAAAATGTGTGATTTGACAGTCCGAGTGGCAACTTCCCTGACGTGTTGGAAGAGATGTGTTTGGAAAAGCGCAATTAGACCACTGCATGTACTGCCCATTCCCTTGAGAGGGTTTCCAAATTTCACAGGCTATCATAGCATTCCAACTCTGACACAAAGGATGAGGACTGGATTGCTCTTAGTGGGCAATTAATGCCATGAGAGGTCACTATTAACTTTAACATGTTTGATCATGGGCTACCAACTTCCCTGTACTTGACGTATGGAGCCATAACGCAATACATTAAACAAATGTGGAATTTAAACTCCTTTGACTCTGCCAAACATGAAATACTACAATTTAGCTTCACAGTAAGAAATAGCTGAGGGTTGGAAACATGCTTTTATAAGTCTCTGTTGGACATGGCTAAGGCTGACCTTGCAAGACTCAAAGCCAAAAGTGACACCAACCTTGAGTGACAACGAGTGAACAAGAACCCTAGACCACACTCAAAGGGTCTCCAGAAACCTGAAGCTTAAATGCAATCAGTTAACTATTCCATATGACTTTCATGTTCCCTAAAATATCCCCTAAAACGCTAAGCATGATGCTGGGAAAGGGTGAAGTGAAGTGCCCCTGATCTGAGTGCCCTAATATGGATTTTTAACAGATGGTGTGGTTTACCATGCTGTTCAGGTGTTCTGGAGTTTCATCACTGACCACCTAGAAAGACATTGGGAGGAAAAGGTCTCCTTGACTCCAAGACTTGCCTATTGGGCCTCTTCCCGACACCAAAACCCCCAAAAAGTGGTTAATCGATTCATTGACCTGGTGTTTATCCGAGCCAAAGGATGCATAGCAATGTACTGGAGGGGCACCGCGCCTACTATTGATGAATGGCACTGGGCCCATCAGAGAGCCTGGATCTACACAGAGAGAAAAACAGAGATCTTAGCAAAACACTTGCCCTCATCTGGGATGAAATTATCCTGAACTTCCAGAACCCAATTATAGAAGATTGACCTGAACACAACAAGGAATGTGAACAACTGACTGCTTAGACCCTCAAATACAACATACCTCCCACATTAGATAGATATTGGACCCTCACTACCCCTCGAGTTTATGGAGAATACCCAGCATGCAGAACAGGTAAACATGCAATTATTGACATGAAGGGAATACAGCTTCCTTCAAAAACAATTTTGGAAAAGAAGCCACAGAATTTGTTGCTTGTATTGTATCACATGCAGTGGCAGCAGACGCGACTTAAGAGCACTCCCAGGGAGGAGGAATAGAGAAGAGGAAAGGAGGGACTGCCCTCAATACTGGGGTCTCCGTCATAGAATTCAAAATATTATTCTTGTGCCAAAACCTTAGTATCTCACCCTATGAATGGAAGCGATTGACATTAGGCATCTGGTTGATTAGAATGGAATGATCAATTTGACACTGTAGCATGAAACCCAAAAATTTGACACACTGAGGCTTAAGCAGATGATTCATATTTTTCCTTCATCTGGACCATGGACCACTGTAGTGATACAGCTCCTAGAGATGACTGGTCTTCGTGTTTCGAGGATGGGCATTGCCATGTGCGTTGGATATACTGGGGTTTAGTCATTATGTTGGCTGGAAGCCCCCATACATGCTGTTGCAATAGTCAGTGCTGATGATGACCACACGTAATGCCTCTCCATTGAGCTTAGAGTGCAAACAACTGTAGGCTTGATTCGACTAAGGTGATTGGATAATAATATAAGAAATAGGATGCAAAGGTAGGTAGAAGCAAGCTCAGGGACCTTCCCCTGAATAGATTGATTCTTGATGGGAGCAGCAGTCAGCAGCTCAGGTTAATTGACCCGATGGCCTATTTGACCACATGGTAAGCGAGCACCAGCTTTGTTACATACTTAGGTATAGCACTGCATAGGCCTTTCTGGACAATAAAGACGGTTTTGATGGAAATGATCTGATGCAGTGGCAATCAGCGAACCAACATCAGTGTTAGTGAGATGTGGTCAGTATTTCACAAGCTGTAGCTGAAGCAGGGAGGAAAATCTTGCACTCTTTGGCGCTCATCTAAAATTTTGACCAGTGTTAACATGGGTGCAGTAGTCAGTAGAAGAATAGGTTACTGCTATATTGAAAATAATTTGATACTTCACCTGGAGAAGATGTAGGATGCTTCAGATGCAATAGAGTTGATGGAAGATGTTCTTCATTATAATAGTAAGTTGCCGAATGAGAGATGCATCAGAGTCAAAGATAATGCTGAGGGGCGTGGTCTGATGCCAAGGAATATGGCGGTTGGTTGACGCCACTCCACGTTGAGACCCGAGGAATTCCGCATTAACGAGCGGTGGCAGCACCTCAGCACCTCTTACGACCCAAGGACTTTAAGGATGAACTCCTCTGGAGCAGATTGATGCTCTTTGCAACCCGCAGAAAGCCTCCGTTATCACGTATTCTTCTTGAAATGTGTGGCGCGTCTCCGTGACTGGATTCATAGCCACCATTTTGAATTCCTCACATCCTCAACGTGATATCGGCTCCGCTATACGCTCATTTATATCAGAAGAGGCACAATGTAAACCACATTTCTGGACTACTTGAGTGTGTTTTCAGCCCCATGTGTTGAAGTTTCCTCTTTCAAAGATGTAATTTATTCTGAAACTTCCAATTTCATTGTTTTAATGCATCAACTATTGTGCTCACGGCCATTTCAAATCCTATTGTGGATCTAATCTTAATATTTCAGATGTACAAGTAAAGGGGGACCTCCACAATTTTGGCTGTACGTTTTTTCCTTCAACTCTATCATTTAAACATCCACCTTTTTGCGCAATTTCTTAGAATTGTTATACAAGAGCTGCTCTTCTGTTGTGACACACATGTCTATGGGGAGAATCAAATCTGGCAGGGGCACTTCTTCAACTACTGTTCCTTCTCCACGCCCTAAATCCACTACAATACTTATCTCCAATCCTTTTTCGGTATTACAAGGTGATATGGAGGAGTCAGAGCTAGTCACACCACTCCACCCTACGGAAACAATGACCACTGTGCCCTCATTTACTCCTGCTCCTGTTCCTCACTCGTCTCTGCCTAATGCATAAATGCTTCTAAATTGACACCATCTTCTGTGTTGTTATATACCAAGAGAATTAAAAAGGATCCTTCTACGTCAACCACATCTCTACCACCAGCATCCTTAGAATTACTTCTGGACCAGATCCGAGCTCTTAAGCCCTATATGGAGGAAACGAACATACGCCTACAAGGCCTAGAAGATAAATGGTCTACTCTTGACAACAAAATTATTTCAATGGAACGTCAAGTGGAATCTCTTCAAATTTCCTCTCAACAGATTCAGACCATGAATGCAGAAATCCTACAATTACATAAGCAAGTGGAGAACCTTGAAAATTGCAGCAGATGCAACAACCTACAACTATATGGTCTAGCTGAAGGATTGGAAGGCTCAAATCCTATATCCTTTTTTCAATCTTTTTTTACCACAGATCCTTGAGTTCCCAAAATCTCTAATAATAAACATTCAAAGAGCACACAGACTTGGTCGTACTCCTCATACTTCATCTACCCAGCACAAACCAAGAGGCGTAATACTGTATTTTTTAGACTACACTGATTTGCTGAAGGTCCTACAAGCTGTCAAAAACAAACGTTGCATCTCATGGCAAGTTTCCTAGTTATTTTTCTCACTAGACTATGCTAAAGTTACGGCAGACAAACTGAAAAGTTTCTTAGCCATGCGACCAGCTTTACGTAACCTGAATGCCAAATTTGGTCTAATGCACCCTTGCCTCTTTAAAGTGACTTTTAAGAATAAAACAACCACATACGAAGATCCAACTTTACTTTAACAATTTCTTGATAGTTGTGCAGAAGAATCCATGAAATCTACAAGATCATTTTCTACTTGATAATTTGTCTCTCTTATTTAAGATAATTGTAATTTTACCATGTTTCTATGATAGTTTCTGATTAACCAATTTCCTTTCCTGATGTCTCTTCCTACCAGGTGCCGTCTCCCCTGCTCCACCCATTGTTTTTATAGTCCGTCTGAAATATTATGCTCCTCGTGGTCTCTCCCGGGGTTTCGTGACCGGCTGTGTTGTCTTCTCTCTGTGGCCTCAACACCCCTCACCCATGTTTGAGTCTCTAGTATGTTTCATTGTTTTAGCTATCTATTTTTTCTATCTTTTTTCTTCCCTTTTCTTTTCCTTCACTCTTTTCTTTCCCTTTCCCTTCCCTTCCTTCTCTTCTATTTTATCATCTTCCATTTCATATCTTGTCTTATTTCTATTGGAGTGCTTTGCTTCTTGTTTCTCTAAATACTGCATGTTCTTTATTGCATCCATGTTTTGCTGTAATTTTATACAATTTTTTACTTTAAATAGTTGATTAATGACGTTACATGTTATTTCCAGGCATGTTAAAGGTTTGGGTACGCCTATTAAAAGGCAAAGGGTTCTTACCCATTTATCTAATCTTAAATCAGATATTGTGTTCCTACAAGAATCCCATTTAATTGATTCAGAAGTTTTAAAACTTAAGCGACAGTGGGTAGGAAATGTATTTTCCTCTCAAGGTACAAGCAATGGAAATGGCACCTTGATTCTTTGTCAGAAAAAACGTAAAGTTTCCCTTCTTTCTCGAGTCTGAGATGATGAAGGGTGTTGGTTCATTTTTCACCTTAAAGTTAATGATATACCTATTTCATTGTTTAATACATATGCTCCTACTGTTAAATGGTAGTGGCAGGTTCAGTCGATAACCTTTTAAGTATTGCCCGGCGGTAATCGCCTCTTATACCATTCGATGATTTACCAATAAAAGAGGCAGGCGCCGGAGACTGGAAGGCAGGAAACAAAGTTTTATTCCGTCGGAGTAGAACACATCAGATCAGACAGCAAGGTATCATCACGAGGTGCTCTAACCACATCTCTGAGGCCTGGCCTCTTATACACAAGTTTATTGCTTTATTACACGGTTTATTGTACATGGCACATTCTTGAGATTGCTTTGATACATGAAAGAACATCCTCGGAATCCCCACTTCAAGCTCGTTCCCACACATATCTACAGTAGAAGTCCCCACCCTACCCACAGTAGGAGATGGCTATCACACAGCTGGACATTCCGCCAATTCCCGGGGGTGTGTGCGACTGGTCGGGTCTCAGGGGGTGGGGGCCTTGATCTACTGTAATCCCTTTGATGTGAGGTGTTTCCCTTACAGTAGGGGCAATAACTGCATCCGCAGGGCTAGGTGATGGCCTGGGATCGGTTCGGACAATCGGGCGCAGAGGAAGGGGTTATCAAAAGGATGTGTGACCATGTAAGGGATGAAAGGAGGTGTTGGTCCGGCACGGGATGTGGTTCCAAGGCAGGGTTGCGCAGGAGGAGAGGTTTTATGGCCCATGTATGAGAGAGAGAGAGAGAGAGAGAGCGGGGGGGATGGCCAGCGCGCGGGGGGATGTTCGCAGCGCCAGAGGGGCGCGCTGGCGGTCGGCAATGAGCGGGGAGAGAGACCAGGTGCCTAAAATGGCTGCCGTGCGTTTTTCTGTGTGTGGCGCTGGGGAGAGACAAGATGGCGCAGATAATGTTCAGTTACGAGCTAAATTTCCACAGTCCTCCCTTTTAACATATCTCGCCAGCTTGTTTAGTTCGGATCTATCCCCATAATGCCACGTACTTCTACCTCGTACAGAGCTTTCATTCTTTCTGCTTCGAAGTTCAGAGTTTTAGGGCAGATGCAGTTTGTGAAAAGTGAACATAAGGGTGGCAAACACTGAATCCCCAGGCAACATCCACATAGAATCACAATCGGTATTAGGATAAACGTAAACAACCTCCACCCCCAGTTCTTTATTGAGTCCCAGAACCAATTCCCAAGCGACCATCCTTCTTGTTCCTGCTGCACCTCTGAGGAAAGTCTGTGGAGGTGTTCGATCGCCTTGTAGACTGAGGGTGAGTTGTCCGGTATGTAGGTACAACAGCTGGACCCAATGATGCGGCATGCTCCTCCACGATCAGCCAGAACCACATCTAGAACGAGGCGGTTCTGAAGAGCCACCAGGCGGACGGCCTGAAGCTCGGCGGTGTTGTTGGCGAGGATGCCAGCCGTAATGTTCATTGTTGTTTCGACTGCCTGGGTTAAGTCCCGGATGGCATGGCTGTTTGCCATCGGACCCCAAAGTGGGACAAGTCCTTTTACTGCGTCCATGAACTGTGCTCCGGTGGAGTCGGCTTGCACAATGTCCTTGGCACGTTTCTGCCGGTGATGGTTTGCTGGAGCCACATATGTTGGAGGAAGGATAAAAGCGATGTAACAGGTGCCTCCCCAGCCTTTTGGAAGCCAGGTGTAGGCCTTAGTACCACAGACGAAGTACATATTTGGGGAGGTAACAAAGGAGGGCGGGTCAACTGAGTCCAGTGTTCGGGTGATGAGACAGGAACTGTGGCCCACCAGCTGCGTTCCCAGACCTTTGAGGCACACAAGACCTGTGATGTTGACGACGGATAGGGCCACTGTTAGGGTGGCGGCCGTTCGTTTCCGGAGGTAAGAGAAGGTGGGTCTGGCTGGGTTGTTGAACACCTGCATTTCGACTCGCTCTTTGGCAAGGATGTCCGTATGAAAGGAAGTGTTTGATCTCAGAGGACAGAAGGGGGCAGAAGTTTTTCCAGTTTTGTTCAGCCAGAACCCATGGTAGAAGTGTGACACAGTTTTGCCGGAAGTGGCATTGTCCTTGTAGCTTTCTTGCAGGAGGATTAGCCAAGCGAGGCAGGAGCCGTGGACAGAGAAGGGCGAAGGGATGAAAGGGATAGAATGTCCAGTGGCATGTGGCAGCAATCCACAGATCCAGCAGTTAGTGGCATTGGCGGCAAGATTGTGTTGGTGGAGCAACTGCACAAAAGAGTTATTCCAGAACTCCTTACGCCTTTCTCGGAGTTGGGGTGAAAGTGAGATCAGACGGTGTTCTTTCATGGTGGTAGGCTGGACAGTGGTCAACAATGTCTCATGAGCGGGTGCACTCTCTTCCATGATCCAGAAGGTGATCATGAGGAGAAGGCAAAAGAGAAGGGTAATAAAAAGTGCGATAGTCTTTGAGCTGTGCATCTTGTCAGTCTTTGGGTTTTGATAGTGGATCTTCGGACGTCCGGTTGCTTCCATCACCTTCAAGGGACTCGGTAACGGGCAGAACCACAGACTTTGTTTAGTTTCTCTCCTGGAGGCCTTGAGGTGATTAGGCTACCGATCTGAGATTTCAACTCAGTTCGTGGTCTGCTTAGCCGAAGTTCCCTCCTTTCGTCGCAGATTATACCCTTCTTTGGATGGCACAGTGGGATCGGGATATTTCGTTAACTCAAGTGTCTCTGTATTCGGGTAGCAGTTCAGGGGTGGTCGGCCTTTGTCCGGGAGTTCTTCTTGGCCGGTGATGTTGTCGGTTGTCGTCAGGGTCGGTGATACCTTTTTGCAGTGATGTGCATGCAGCCAGTTGCACTTCCCCTCCACTCGAAGAGCTGTTCGGGTGGTGATCAAGACTTGCAGGGGGCCCGTCCACCGGGGCTCCAGACTCCTTGCACGCTGGAAATTACGCACTAGGACGTAATCTCCGGGTTGGATATCGTGTCCGGGGCCCCTGGAAGCATCGGGAATAGCTTGCAGCACCTGTTGATGGATAACAGACAACGTTTTAGTTAGGTTATACAAATAATCAGACATGAGGACGTCCGGGACGTCGTGGATGGACGTCGGTGTCGGTGCAGTCCAAAGGTTCATGGGTCGTCCGAAGACGACCTCATAGGGGGTTAAGTGGTGTTTGGTGGGAGTGGAACGCATTGATAGCAATGCTAGCGGGAGGGCGTCTGGCCATTTTAGTCCTGTGGTGGCAACTATTTTGGCTATTTTGAGCTTCAATGTGGCATTATGTCGCTCAACCAAGCCTGCGGATTGGGGGTGGAAGACTGCGTGGAATTTTTGTTTTACACCCAACCCCTTCAAGATGAGTTGGATAACTTCGGCTACGAAGTGGGGGCCGTTGTCGCTCCACAGAATTCGACAAAGGCCGTAACGGGGGAAGAATTCCTTTATTAGTACCTTGGCGGTAGTCATAGCAGTGTTGTCGCGGGTTGGGTAGGCTTCCACCCACTTGCTGAAGGCACACACAACGACAAGTACGTATTTCAGGCCTTGGCACCTTTCTAATTGGATGTAGTCCATTTGTAGGACCTCAAAGGGATGATTAGGAACCCCAAACCCTCCCCGGGGTACAGCAGTTCCTTTACCAGGGTTGTGTTGGAGGCATACCAGGCATTGTTGGACCAGACGTTTGGCTGAGTCTGGGATCTTGTCGTTGTGCCAAACTTTGGAGATGAGTTCGATCATGGGGGCAGACCCTATGTGTGCGGGGGAGCGTGCCATGGTCAGCATGGGAATCAGGTATGAGTCAGGTAGTAACCATTTGTTTGTGTCTTTAGTTTGCCAGCAGCCTTCATCGTCTTTCAATCCTACCCGTGCCCATTCAGTCAATTCGTGTGGTGTGCTGGCTAATTGGATGTCCCTAATCGTTTCCCTAGCATCCTTCCATTTCTCAGTTTGTGATCTGGTCACGTACATGCGTGTCGTTGACCTATTTTCGGCTGTGGTTCGGGCAGTGATGTCAGCCAGTGCATTTCCCTGTCCTATAATGTCTGTCACCTTCTTGTGTGCCTGGCATTTGATCACAGCCAGCCGTGTGGGGAGGAGGACTGCTTCGGTCAGAGCGGAGACTAGATCTCCATGTAGGATGGGTGTGCCATGGGAAGTCAGAAATCCCCTCTCCTTCCATAGTCCAAAGTGGTGAACTACCCCGAAGGCGTACTGGCTGTCTGTGTAAATGTTTGCGGTTGTCCCTGCTGCTAGGATGCATGCTCGTGTGAGGGCGATCAGCTCAGCCGCCTGTGCAGATCGCTGTGTGATGCGGGCTGTCTCAACAACTGTTCGGGCCGTGGTGACTGCATAGGCAGCTGAGGTGGTGCCATCGGGAAGCTTGATGCATGAGCCATCTACCCACAGTTCTCCGTCAGGGTCAGGGAAGGCTGTATCTCGGAGGTCGACCCTACTCTTGGTTTGTTCGTCAGTGAGGGTGACACAGTCATGTATAGGGGACGCATTGGGGTCTGTGTCAGGGAGAGGTAGCAGTGTGGCTGGATTCAGAGTGGTGCATCGTTTCAACGTGATATGGGGTGCAAGCAGAGTCAGTTCATAACCCGTCAGTCGTGCACTAGTCAGGTGTTGAGTCTTGGTCTGGTTCAGGAGGGTGTCAACAGCATGGGGTACTAGCACAGTGAGGGGGTTCGAGAGCACGATCCCCTCGCTTTGTCGGATAGAGACAGCAGCGGCAGCTACTGCTCGAAGGCAGGCGGGCAAAGCTCTGGCTACAGGGTCAAGAGTGGCAGAGAAGTAGGCACAAGGGCGTTGTTTGGGACCTATGGACTGGGCACATCCCTCCCTTTCGTGGGTGAAGAGGGAGAAAGGTTTGGTGTAGTATGGGGTTCCTAGAACTGGTGCTGAGCAAAGGGCATCTCGCAATTCTTTGAAGGAGGACTGGCATTCGGGTGTACAGGGGAGGGGGATGGTGACATCTTTAGCTAGCAGGGAAAGTAGAGGTTTTACAATAAGACTGAAGTTTGGCAGCCATTGTCGACAGAAGGAGGTGAGGCCTACCAGAGACCGCACTTGCTTCTGAGTTTTGGGAACAGGGGTTTCTAGGATGGTCTGAATTCGGTCAGGTGTAAGCTTCCTCCCATCTTTGGATAGGAGGTGGCCTAGATATGTCACTTGGGGTTGGCAGAATTGCAACTTCTTCCTGGAGACCTTGTGACCGTTCTCCGCGAGGAAGTGGAGGAGGTGGATGGTGGCCGTGACTGCAAGTGGAGTGGTGTCGGCCGCCAAAAGAATGTCGTCGACGTACTGTATTAACACCACTCCATCTGGCAGTTGGACCGCATCCAGTTGTCTTTTGAGGGCTTGGCTATAAATGCTGGGGCTCTCAGTGTAGCCTTGGGGTGCCCTACAAAATCTGTACGAACGGGCCTTTAAGGTGAAGCCAAAGAGGTAGCGGCTGTCTGGGTGGATGGGGATAGAAAAGAATGCGTTCTTGAGGTCAATAACAGTGATGGTAGGGGCAGTGGATGGAATCAGGGTGAGGATGGTGGTGATGTCTGAGACCACGGGGTATTGAGGTATGACTACTTTGTTAACCTCTCGTAAGTCAACAATGAAGCGGTATGCTTTCTCATCTCCCTCGCCTTGCTTCTTTACAATGGGTAGGATAGGGCTGTTGCAAACATTACTAACTACTTCTTCTACCACTCCTGCATCGACTAGGGACTGGATGATTTCCACCAACGCCTTCTCGCCTTCGGGCGATATCCGATACTGTGGAAGCTTTGAGAGCACCGCGTCCGGTCGGACAGTTATGTGTACAGGGTCGATCACCATGCGTCATACGTCTGAGTCGGTTTTAGCCCATAGGTGTGAGGGCAACATGTCAAGTAGAGACAAGTCAGGATCGGTTATAGAGAACATACGTCGTGTGAGACAAGGCCTAAACAGATCTGGATTATCGTGCAGTATGACTCGAACTCCGTTTGGGGAACATCTGATGGTGGTTCGGAAATGTTTTAGCAAATCGAGACCCATAATGGCATCGGGGTGTTGGAGGAGAGCAAAAAGGTTGTGTCAGTGGTGTTATCTTCTAAGTCAAAGGAGATTGGTGCGGACAAGGGGTTAGTGGAGGGCGTTCCATCGAAGCCTATTGAGGTTACGTGTGAGCCAGACAAGGGTGCCCTTGGAATCAGTCGTTTAGATAGTGCACTACGTGTCGCCCCAGTATCTACCAAAAATGGAGACTTTGTGCCCAAGACCTTAGCAGTGACGTAAGGACCTTGCTGGTCAACACGGAGTTCGACTGGATCCCTCCCTTGCCCCTGGCGGTCCTATGCAAAGTTATGGGTACCTTCATAGTCGGACTGTTGGCACTGGTTCTGTCGGGGGCGGTCAAAGGCGTTTGGTCTGCTTGGCCTGTCGTTGGTGGCGTCGTTCGTGTACCCTCGTCCCTGTCCTCTACTTCTGGGGCCATATGCTATGTCCCTGGTGTCTCTATTTTTGTTCATTTCCAGAAGGACCGGGCACTGGGATTTCCAGTGTCCGGACCCTCTACAGAACGCACACTGATTCTCGTCTAAGTCCCTGCGTCCAGCATAGGGTGTGGGTGCATGGTCTCTAGGGGGTGGTCTTCTAGGAACAGCCGGTTGATAATTTCCCTTGGGAGGTTCCCTTCCTATGGTCACCCCCTGCAACTGTGCGATCATTACCCTTTCCTTCAGTTCCTTTTTCTTTTTCTCGGACGCCCTATCATTCTCATTCTTTTGGTGTTCGTAGTATTGGGCCATCTGGAGGATAGCCGCGGGTTTGGAGGCTGCCCAACTACTCTCGCTGGTCTGCAGCTTCTGGGAGACTTCCTGGGACAGACCCTTCACATAATTCTGGACAAAGAGGTGATGTCCGGTTGCAGTGGTCATGTCCTGGCCACTATAATCGGAAAACACTGTCTCAAATCGGGAGAAGTATTCGGACACATCCTCCTGGGGTTTCTGGCGGCAAGCCGTCACTATCGACCAGTCTACCTTTCTTTCTGGTATTAGAGTCTTCAATTTCTGTACAATTTTGTCTGGGAGTTCCAATATGGCTTTTAGGGGTTTTTGTCCAGGTTCTCGCTGCTTATCTATGGTATCGAGTTGTACCCAGGTATATCCGAACGGCTCAGCGTGGTCGACTTTCCGGATTTGCATCCACACATCAGCCGGCAGACATAGCCCGAAGAACAAGTCGATATCCGCTAAGGTCATTATAGTTGAACCCAAGGCCGTTCCTAGTTCGGTGTAGAAGGCAGTCGGGTTCTTTCTTAAGTCGGGTAGGGTTTTTCTAAAGGTCAAGATGTCTTGTCGGTCCCATGGCTGATAGACCCAGTTATATACAACCCTTCCCTTCGCATCTTGGTGGTTGATGTCATCGTGTGTTCCCTGACCTCGTGGGGGGACCCAGTTGGGGGCGACCTCCTTGATGGGCATCATGGTGTCAGCCTTTCCTGCCTGGGGTTCAGTCGCTATGGGGGTCTCTGTCTTTGTTGTCTGTCGGTGTTCTTTAAGATGCCGGAAGACTTTGAGTGTACGAGTGAAGAGGTTCGTCACATCGCCCTCTCCCCCCTCCCCAATGTCTACTTTCCTATACAAGGTCGCTAAGCCTTCGGGACCTCTATCTTGGTACCTATCCTCATATGCATTCAGGGTGTGGTAACAAAGTCGTACGACAAAGTGTCGTCTGTGGTTGTCGGCATGCGAGTTATACAGGTCTGTTACGTATTCCTCACTTTCTTTTCGTTCTACTAGTGTCCTTATTTCCTTATCGATTCCGGCTAGTTCATCCTTTGTTAGTCGATTCATTCTGGCGGAATCTTTCTTTCTCATCTCAGGGTCATCTAACGTTATTGCTAACGTTGTGTTCAGTACAAGAGGCTCGGCCGGCGCGGAGGCCGTGAGGACCGAGGCCCTGGTACTGCTTTCACTTGCGTTTGGGGGTTGTGGGTGCTGTACTATAGGTTGGGAGGGAGCATATGGAGGGGGCATGTAGATGATCGGGGGACCTAATAGCAATTCGTCATTCGCTCGTTGCTTGGAAGGTAACTCAGGGTAGAGCGTAGAGGGGGTCCTAACAGGGCACTGGCCTGATGTTTCAGACTCTGGTTTTAGTTTCGCTTCCTTTCTCTCCTTTATCTCTTCCTCTAACTTTCTAGCGGCAAGGTGAGCTGCCTTTCGTAACTCCTTCTCTGCTTTTACTTCTTCTCTCTTTTTTCGTTGTGTTGCTTCTTTGCGCCACATGCCGATACTGTCGAGCATAGTAGGCGTAGTTTTATTACTACGTAGAGCTATGTCTAGCGTTTCTATTTTATGATCGTCAAAGGATCCCATCAGTGGCCACTGACTCTTGGGGTCCTTCTTTGTATATTTATGCCATAGCTTGCTATAAGCTACGGCGACTAGTCCATATTTAGTGAACATGTCCTTATTAGGGGTGCCTTCCAGTGGGGCCGGATGGTTCACCTCTAATAAGCGGTCCGGGCATAACCAACTACCAATCAGTGGGGAGAAGATAGGCATGACGGGTTACAACGGGGACAAAAGTCTGCACTACCTATCTTTTCACTGCTTGCAAAGACTAGACAGAATATCTCTATTCTACGTTATTTGTAAGCAGAGAATACCTCCAAGGAACCAATATCGAACAACTAGTGTTCGGACAATCAATCAATCAATGGTGAGAAAGAGATAGGCACGACGGGTTACAATGGGGGACAAAAGTCAGCGTTACCTATCCTTCACTATCTGCAAAGACTAGACAGAATATTTCTATTCTACGTTATTTGCAAACAGAGAATATCTCAAGAAGTACTATTCTTCAAAACAATCAATATTCGGACAATCAATCAGTGGGGAGGAAAATAGGCACGACAGATTACAATGGGGGACAAAAGTCCACGTTACCTACCCTTCACTATCTGCAAAGGGAGAGAGAGTATTTCTACTCTTCCCCGTTTGTAGGCAGCGAAGACCTCAAAAAGAGCAATCAATAAGCAATACTAGTATTTTCAGTCAATCAATCAATCGTTTCGCAATTCGTCGTGTTACACGACCTTACCCGGACCGCATGGACAGTTTCCCGTCTTCCACCTCCAGCGCCCCGATCGTCCTCTACTCTCCGTGTTTGCCGCGGCACTCCTGATGGTTCCCAGTCAGGACCATAGATCACTCGAGAGAGGTCTGCTCGGAACCAGTGAAGTTCGGATGATCGGCTGCCAGACGAGGGTCTATCAGGCAGGAGCTCTCCCGATCGCTGCAGTCGTTCACTCTGTCGTCAGGACCTCTCCCACTGGATCCACGTGTCGCTGATGGGCCCCACGCTTGGGACGCCAATTGTTAAATGGTAGTGGCAGGTTCAGTCGAGAACCTTTTAAGTATTGCCCGGCGGTAATCGCCTCTTATACCATTCGATGATTTACCAATAAAAGAGGCAGGCGCTGGAGACTGGAAGGCAGGAAACAAAGTTTTATTCCGTCGGAGTAGAGCACATCAGATCAGACAGCAAGGTATCGTCACGAGGTGCTCTAACCACATCTCTGAGGCCTGGCCTCTTATACACAAGTTTATTGCTTTATTACACGGTTTATTGTGCATGGCACATTCTTGAGATTGCTTTGATACATGAAAGAACATCCTCGGAATCCCCACTTCAAGCTCGTTCCCACACATATCTACAGTAGAAGTCCCCACCCTACCCACAGTAGGAGATGGCTATCACACAGCTGGACATTCCGCCAATTCCCGGGGGTGTGTGCAACTGGTCGGGTCTCAGGGGGTGGGGGTCTTGATCTACTGTAATCCCTTTGATGTGAGGTGTTTCCCTTACAGTAGGGGCAATAAACTGCATCCGCAGGGCTAGGTGATGGCCTGGGATCGGTTCGGACAATTGGGCGCAGAGGAAGGGGTTATCAAAAGAATGTGTGACCATGTAAGGGATGAAAGGAGGTGTTGGTCCGGCACGGGATGTGGTTCCAAGGCAGGGTTGCGCAGGAGGAGAGGTTTTATGGCCCATGTATGAGAGAGAGAGAGAGAGAGCGGGGGGGATGGCCAGCGCGCGGGGGGATGTTCGCAGCGCCTGAGGGGCGCGCTGGCGGTCGGCAATGAGCGGGGAGAGAGACCAGGGTGCCTAAAATGGCTGCCGTGCGTTTTTCTGTGTGTGGCGCTGGGGAGAGACAAGATGGCGCAGATAATGTTCAGTTACGAGCTAAATTTCCACACCTACTAAACCCAATGGCAATTTTTGGCAACATATCTCTACTCTTTTGATGTCTATTTCTATGCCATATGTTATTTTTGGTGGTGATTGTAACTTAGTCCCATACATCGACCGAACCTCCAAAGCACCTTTCTCCTCTTCTCCAATGCATCAATAATTTACCACCCTAATTTCTCATAGATCTCTTGTCGACTCCTGGAGATTCTGGAATCCACAACTCTGTGAATACACTTTTTTCTCACCTACTCACCTCTCTCATTCACGCATAGACTATTTATTTGTTTCTAAAGCAGTTACACAAAATATGTATTGCAAGCTGATATTGGATTTATATTGTTTTCTGACCATGCTCCAGTAATTTTAGACTTGGAATTACTCCCGGTTATTGTCACTAGCAAAAGATGGCGCTTCAATACCTCTCTGTTAGCTGACCAAACTTTCACTTCCTCCTTCGAGACATTTATTATTGGATTCTTTAACTGTAACACATCTTTTGTTTCGTCTTTCTCTATTTATGGGATTCATTTAAAGCTTCAGCCAGAGACTTTATAATTTCTTATGTTGCCAAAGAGAAAAAATTTAATTCGCAAAAAGCAAATGAAATTCATAAAAACATCAAATTACTAGAAACACTCTATACTACCACTAACTCTAAAGCCGATTTTCACAACCTCATTATAGAAAAATTTAAATATAACAAATTATCTACAGAAAATGCCAACTCTTATCTTCTCCGAGGTAGTGCTCGTTATTACGGCCGCCAAAACAAGGCTGGCATACTCCGTGCTTTGTATTTTAAGATTAAGAAAGACCGTACTAATATTGATTAAATTCTGATTCAGCTCCGGCGACTAAAAATTTAGAGATCTTGGAGGAATTCAAAAAATATGATACCACTCTATATACCCCCGAATTAATCCCAGATTCTATGGACATACAAAATTATCTTGCCTCGATACAAAAACAATTTCCCACTGATACTGATTTTTCGCCACTGGAACATGACATTTCTATAAAAGATATGTCCCATGCATTAAAACTCCTCAGAACAGGGAAGGCACCCGGTCCGGATGGATTCCCTGCAGAATTTTACTCTCATTTCTCCAAATCCCTACAACCACATCTCTTTTTTTATTCTCACATTTCATTTCCTCTGGTGCCTCCAGCGATACTTTTCAGGATGCTCTTATTTGCCTAATCCCTAAGGAAGGAAGAGATCCCCATCTTTGTAAAAATTATAGACCAATATCATTAGTTAACTCTGATTATAAAATATTTGCTAAAATTCTTGCACTTTGACTAGAACCCTTTTTACAATCCATTATCTGTAAAGAACAATCTGGTTTCATTAAAGGAAAGAACATCTCTGATAACACCAGAACTTTCTTTAATATATTCCACAAATCTAATAACTATTCTCATTCACTTGCAGCCATTTCTCTGGATGCGGAAAAAGCTTTTGACCGCAGAGATTGATCGTTTATTTTCCATACATTATCATGGTTTGGCTTCAGGCCCAAATTTATTTCTTATATTTCTTTATTATATACATCACCAAAGCTTCTATTTTTGCCAATGGTTCAATTTCTTTATGTTTGAAAAGCTTTATTCAAGAAAGAATAAATACAGAGGCATCAGCCCAATATAAGAAACAAACAAATGGAATGGTTTACAATAAACAAGCTGATGTCATTAAGAAAAAATAGAACAAAGCAATTTATAAGTTTTTAAGGAAAGACGGGATAGGAAAAGGGGAAAGGGTGATCAGGAAAATAAAAGGGAAAAAGGGAAGGGAAAAACATATTATAAATAAAAGATCCTAAAACCTTGCTGTAAAAAAGGAATGAAAGCTGTAGGTATTGCAACAATCAAAATGATACACAGCAAACCCAATAATGTCATAACCCAATCTGATATTTTAAAAATAGAAGAAGGAGGGGTAACTCCCTCAAGGTGGCTTAAAGTTTTCCGAAGTGGTGATGGAAACATTCCTTGGGACCATCCGATCTAAGTATGTGGTAAGAGGTAGCCAAAAAAGGTCCCTATTATGTGAAGGGTTACAGAGGGAAGCAAAGGCCGTATCTAGTCTGTGGAAGTGACACAAGGAATTCCACCAGTGACGAATGGAAAGGTTAGACAGGGTTTTCCAGTTAGAGGAAATGTGTTGAAAGGCGAGAGCGAGCATGAGGTCAAAAAGACCATGAGAGCCTAGAGGGAGATTCAAAGAGTCAGATAAACTGCCCAAAAAGAGAGTAGAAATAGAGTATGGAGAGGGGAGAGTGAAAATACGAGAGACATAGAGCCAGACAGATTTCCAGAATTGGGAGACAGAAGGACATAAAAACAAGAGATGACAAAGATTAGCATTGGGGGCAGAACAAGTCCAACATTTAGAATCAGAAGAGGAAGAAAATCGAGCTAGAGAGAGTGGGGAGAGATATAGTCTATGATATAAGAAGAATAAGGATTGAGTAAGAGAGGCCGAACGAGATATTTTCAAAGATCTAGACCAAAGCTTATCCCATAAGGTAACGGGCCAAGCACAACCCAAGTCTTCCTCCCAAACAAGTTCTAACTTAGATTTAAGACGCTCCGGATTAGGGGATGAGAAGAATTTGTAAATGAGAGAAGCCTTGGGTAAGGTTAAGAGAATTTTAAGAAGAGGTGCTTGAGAGAGCGAAGAAGGGGAGGAGGGAAGAGAGTAGAAAACATCCAGAATAAGAGTCATTAGGACAGCAAACTTCTGGAAGAAGGAGCGTGGACAGCGAAAAGTTAGTTGAAACTGTGGAAAAGAGCAAGGGGAAGCTCCGTCAAAAAACTGGTTCACCCAAATGATGCCCATAAATCTCCAAGACTTCCAAAAGATGGGTCTGTTTTTTATTAGAATAAGGGAGTTATGCCAGACAGTAGAATTCAAGAAGGATTCTCGAGTAGTAGATGTAGGATTGAAGAGTGGCTTTAGGAGAGAAGAAGTATGTTTAAACAAGGGAAGAGCCAAGTGTGAAACCTTAGCAGAAAAGTGAATAACTTCCTTAAAAGAGAAGGGAAGTAATAATGTGTGCTCGATGGAAAGCCAAAGAGGGGCAAGGGGAGAAGGGACAGGAGCAAGCCATCTAGAGGCCTGACGCAGGGAAAAAGATTTATGATACATACGAAAATCTGGAAAATTAACCCCACCATTGGCCTTTGATTTACGGAGTGAAGCCAAAGAGATTCTGGATCGTTTCTTGTTCCAAAGGAAGCGAGATAAACAGGAGTCTATACGTTTAAAGAAAGTTGCGGGGATATGGACAGGTAACATAGAAAGGACGTAAATTAAAATAGGAGCGATCATCATTTTGATGGAGTCCAATCTCCCCCACCAAGAAAGAAAAAGAGGATTCCAAGAAGAAAGTAAACGGTCAATGCGGGACAAAACCGCTGACATATTAAGAGTAATGGAAGAAGAAACAGAATTAGAAAACAATACTCCTAGGTATTTGATTTTAGAACCATTCCAAGCAAAGCCCGTGGGGGCGAAAGCATGAGGAGTGCAAAATTTCGTAAGGGGAAGAATTTCGGTTTTATCGGAATTGATTTTGTAACCAGAAACCTGTGAGAAAGACTCGAATTCGGACTGCAACGGGGGAATAGATGTTTCTGGCGCAGAGATGAAAAGAAGAATATCGTCTGCGTATGCAGAGAGTTTCAGTTGCTTGTCACCGTAAGGAAAGCCAGTGATGGAATTATTACTCCGGATAGACGATAAAAAGGGTTCAAGGGCAAGAACAAAAAGCAAGGGGGATAGAGGACAACCTTGACGAACCCCACGCTGAAGAGGGAAGTACGAGGAAACTTGACCATTGACCAGAACTGAAGCCTTAGGGGCAGAATATAATAAAGAAATAAGAGAGATGAAGTGAGGACCAAAGCCATGCCAGCGCAATGAGGCAAATAGGAAAGACCAGTCAACCCTATCAAAGGCTTTCTCTGCGTCAACCGAAATTGCCGCTAGAGGAATAGAAAGAGATGGAACCTTATTTAGTACATTAAGGAAGAGACGAGAATTATCGGATGTCAACCGACCCTTCACAAAGCCACACTGCTCCCTACCGATAAGATGGGGCATCAAGGGATCAAGACGTAGGGCTAACACTTTGGCAAACAACTTATAATCAACATTCACTAAAGAAATCGGGCGGTAGTTTTTACAATATTTGGGGTCGCGGCCATCTTTAGGAATGAGGCAGATGGTAGCTTCTTGAAAAGTGCCCTCCGCCCTCCCCGATGAATGAAATGACTGAAAAAGAGACAGAAGTTTAGGAAGTAGGAGGTCAGAAAAATGCAAATAAAATTCAACTGAAAAACCATCAGGACCTGGAGTTTTGCCTTTGGTAAGAATAGCCAACGCCGTGGAGAGTTCATGTAAGGAAAGGTCAACTTCCAGATCCGGGAAATGAAGATGAGACGTTAAGGGCTTAGGAAGTTTATCTAGGTAGGCTTGGACAAGAGAGGGAGAGGGAGAAGACTCAGGTGTATAAAGGGTACGATAAAATAATTGAAATTGTTCGAGGATATCCTGAGGTTTATGTAATAGCGTATTGTCAGAGGAGTAAATGGAATCAATGAATGAGCGTTCTTTGCGTGATTTGAGATAATTGGCTAGAAGCTTCCCAGACTTGTTGCGACCACCATAAAACCGGGCAGAACTCCGAAGAAGCATTGACGAAGCATTATCGGTAGTTGCCTTGTTAAAATCTAGTTTGGCACGAATAAGTTCCGGAGGAACAGAATTCTTAGGGGAAGAATAGAACTGGCGCTCCAGAGACTTAATATGAGCTAATGTATCTTTCCGTTTCTGAAGAAAGCGCTTCTTTTTTTTGGAAACAAAATCGATGACAAATCCGCGCGCAGTGGCTTTAAAAGAGTCCCATAGGAGATGGGGAGAGATAGTAGGAGCATCGTTTAATAGAAAGAAATCAGTAGTAAAGGAGCGGAAGGAAGAGGAAAAAAGGGGGTCAGTAAGTAAAGAGTTATTAAAGCGCCAACGAGAGGGACTGGGAGGGGGGGAGAGAAGGTCAAGGTCAGTTACGATAGGAGCATGGTCAGAGATAAGGATAGGTTCAATAGAAGACGACAGCAAATTTTGCGACAAGGAAAGGGAAAGAAATATATAATCCAGACGAGAGAAAGAGGAGTGAGGAGGAGAAAAAAAGGAATAATCAAGTGTGTCAGGGTGTGAGAGTCTCCAAGAGTCAATGAGAGATGTTTGAGAAATGGTGTCAAGAAATTGTTTGTGGGGTTTGTGGGGAATGAAACGAACACTTGACTTACGATCAATAAAAGGGTCCACAATCTGGTTGCAATCGCCACCTAAAATGAAGAGGTCATCTTTATATTGAAAACATTTGCTGGTAATTGAAGGCCAAAAAAGTAAATCAGGTTGTGTAGGGCCATAAACATTAAACACAGTTAAAGGGATAGAATTGATTGACAATTGAGCAAGAATCCATCTACCATCAGAATCCGACTCTTGTGCTAAAACTTTACATACCAATTTTTTATGACATAGAATAGCTACACCATTCTTCTTGTTTGCAGAAGGAGAAAATAGAACCGTACCCACCCACCCACGCTTTAATTTGAGAGACTCAGTTTCCGAAAGGTGCGTCTCCTGTAAGAGAACTATGTCGGGATTGTAAGTGGCATGGTGGGAAAGAATTCTCTGACGTTTGATAGGGTTAATAAAACCTTTCACATTCCAGGAAATTACTCTGAACTTAAACAGTAAATAACATTGTCAGGAACAATATCTACAGCAATGGGCAAAAAGAAAAACAATTGTAAAAGATAAACAAAGAAAGGAATAGCTACAAGAAAAGAAAGCTCAAGCAAGGCAAGGGAAATGAAGACTAAAGAAAGTAAGAGTAAGAAAGGGAAGAGAGGGGAAAGGCAAAGAGAAGGAAAAACAAGAAGAGACAGTACAAATCCATAAAGGACGACTGAAAGTAACATACCTGAGGGGAACACTGAGAGGATGTCGGGGCAGTGGATGAGGCAACAAAACAAGCATGACCTCCCGGCACCAGGAGGACAATCCGACCGCATCAGGACGAAATGGAAAACACAACTCACATGAGGGAGGAAGGGAATACCTTAGTCGATCTGGGCAAGGAAACAAATACAGAAATAGATGAATAAAAGCACCAATGCGGACAAAGGAGACGTAAATAGATGAATAAACAATATACAATGAAGTGCAGAAAACTCAAGAGTATGGGTAACAATGAAAATGGAGAACACAAAGGCTACGCAAAAAAGAGCAGCAGCAGGAATAGTCAAGACAATGAGCGAACCTATCAAAAAACTCTTAAGAGCAAAACAGTATGAGAAAAAAGAACATCATAACAAGGCATGGTAACGCAGAAACATTATCAGGGAACTCTGTAAAGTAAAAGGAGAAGAACGTTCAGCCACTAGTAGAGGCGGAAGTATCCATGCCAACATTGGAATGTGTGTGAATAAAATTTTTCAGATCCGCAGGATCTTGAAAAGTCCAAGTCTTATTCTGGTGAGTGACTTTGAAGGTACAAGGGTGGAAAAGACCAAATCTAGCACCAAGAGCACGTAAGGGTGCGCGAAGGTTCAAAAATTCCTTTCTTCTTGCTGCGGTAGCACTGGAAACATCCTGAGCAAGGAAAACTCTCTGGCCCAACCAAGAAACTTGGCGCTTGGTTCTAGCTGCGGAAAGGACAAGGAGCAGGTCAGTGAACTTCAGGAAGAGAATGATAACTCCTCGAGGTTTAGTCGCGGATGAAAGGCGAGGACCAAGCCTGTGCGCCCTCTGAATGGTGAGAGAGGTGGTAGAAGGCATGTCTAAAAGCTTCGGGAGGAAAGTAGAGAAGAACGAGACAGGGTCATCGCTCTCCAAGGATTCTGGCAGCCCGTAAATGCGTAAGTTGTTCCTCCTATTCCGATTTTCTAAATCCTCGGTGTGCTGCTGCAAGGCAAGAACAGACTTCTCCAAGGAGGTGATACGTTGGGAATGAGAGTACATCTCCGAAGTTTGCAGTTCCACCACCGATACTCTGCTCTCAATAGTTGACCATCTCTCTTCAAAAAGTTGCATCTTGTTGTTGGTTTCCTCAATGAACGGACGCAAGGCCCGTATTTCCTCAAGAATTAATTCCATGGAGATAGGGGATGACGGCGGATCTGGAGGAGGAGAGTCTTGTTTTGAACGTTTAGTTGACGAAGCAGAAGAAGAGGCCTTGCCAGAGACTGACTGTGTCAATGAAGGACGACTGGACGACGTTGTCGCCATTGTATCTGCAAAATTGGAAGGAGGATCACCTGATGAGGAGGAGGGAGGAAGCACCGCCGAAGATCCCTTTGAAGGCACAAAAACAAACTTTGGATTGCGAAGCTTGCCCATAGGTGCACTCCGAACAAAACTCCACAAGTATCACAGCTCGGGAGAGCTGCCAACGCCGTCAGCAGAGGTTGAAAGGCACCTTAACAGCACACAGCAGACCATTCAAAGACCCCACCGCCACCTGCACCTGTCACGCAGAAGAACCAAGGCATCCGAAGAAGATGGTGGAAAATAAAGAAGAAAGTCACTGAGAACGGCGTATGACCATGCTCCTCAAAGTGCAGTCGGACCAAGGAGATAATAAAAATTGCGTGTCCTTAAAGATAAGCCATGGAGGGATAGAAGCAAAAAGAACAATAAGGCATTATAAAGAATCTACCTTGGCATGGTCCAAGAATCCAGTTTTCATGAGGAGAAATGTGGTTGCGTGGGAATCATCGCGCCGAAAAACAAAATGGCGGCCGTTATGAGGTGTTCAGAAAACGGCTTGAAACGAAGAGTAGAGGAGTCCCAGCGGAATTATTTTTAGCTCATCCTGAGCAGGACATGTTCCAATTACAGGAACCAGCAGGCGGCTTGTGAAACCATCGCGGAAATAAACGCGAGGCGGAGGAGGTCGTCCCGATGCGGCGGAGCTCCGGAGTCAGGCGGCCATCTTGAACGGCGCCCAAGCCACGCCCCCGCCAATGGTTCAATTTCTAACTCCTTGTCTTTACAGAGAGACGTCCGTCAAGTCTGTCCTCTTTCCCCACTTCTTTTCATTCTCGCACTAGAGCCTTTTATTGCTAGAATTAAACAAAACCCTAACGCATATGGCTTTTAACATGATAAACTTCATATTAAAATGAGTGTCAATGTAGATGATATTTTGCTATATCTATCTAAGCCAGAACAATCTGTTCCAGCTTTCACTGCAGAAATCAATGCTTTCTCTATAATTTGTGGCTATAAACTGAATCATGATAAATGTGAAATCCTCCCTCTTAACATTTTATGTTTTAAGTAAGGGTGGGCGTAGTTCGCGAAGTAGCACTTTGCGAAGCTACGCAAAGTGAAGTTCGCACTACGCGAGCTACGTGTAGCACTTCGCGAACTGCGTAGTAACATGTTTGCACTGTGCAAGATGTTGTTTTCAATGATTGCACAGTGTGGACAAGCAACCGGCACTGTGCAATCATTGAAAATGGCATCTTGCACAGTGCGAGCTGTAGTTTTCTGCTGCCCGAGTAGATTTTTACTCGAGCGGCAGCTTTCTCAACGCGAACTGGTAGTTTCTCATCGCGAGCGGTCGCGAGCATACGTGACCCCTCGCAATGAGAAACCTGACCTCCTCGCGTTGGGAATCTCGTCGGGAGGTTTATTTTCCATGCTCGCGATCGCCAACTTGATGTTGCTGATCGCGAACAAGGAAAAAGTCTTGCCGGGATGTCATTTTGCTTGCTCGCGGTCGCCAACTTGAGGTTGAGGACCGCGAGCAAGCAAAAAATGAGAGCAGCACTACGCAACACTACGCTACCCGTGTTCGCACTGTGCTACGTGCAGTTCGCGTAGTGCGAAGTAGCGCGAACTTCGCAAACTACGCGAGCGTAGCGTAGTGCTTCGCCCAGGCTTAGTTTTAAGCAAGACTTTGTTTCCACTAATTTTTCACTTAATTCCCCAAAAATTAAATATTTAGGTCTTTGGTTTGCCCCCTCTATTAACCAGACTTTATCACTAAACATAACTCAAGTTCTTTCTACATTATCTACCTCTATCTCTAAATGCATTCCATATATTTATCTTGGTGGGGCAGACTTGATACTATCAAAATTATGCTTGCTCCTGTTATTTCTTTTCCATATCATTTCTATTATTCCTCTGAAATGTTCCCTCATATTTTTTCAAAAAAATACATTCTAAATTATCTATCTTTGTATGGAATAAGAAAAGACTATGTATGTCCCTGTAAATATATATGAACAATGGTTCCGTAGGGGAATTAATATTTATAATGAAGAAAAATCAATTGAACAAAAACACAGCAATCAATGATCTAGCAAGCAATTAATCTTAAAGAATGAATAATACTTCAAAAAACGTAACAATTTATTTTTTAGTATTTCATGTGAATTTTAAATCATTCATCAACTCCTTTAGATATGTACAAAAAATGAGAACGGGCTGTATATACAATAATATTTACAAAACAACGACGCAGTGACAAAGGGAATAAGGTGACTCTGTGTGATAGTGTAGAAGTGGATATTTACAATATCAATAAAATACAAAGGAAGTTTTTTACACAAAGAAAGTCCTCGGCTAATTTATAGATAGGTAATGAGCCTTGTATGGCACAAGTCCTGTAATCTGTATATACAAGGGATTCCAGTTAGTGCAGGACTGTGGAACCGTCAACGTTTCGACCCTGTATCGACCAGTTGTTCTATATGGTCATGTCGGGTCTTCTTCAGGACATTGGGGATGTATAACAGCCTGCATGAAATAGATATAGATCAATATCTGCTGTGTTAAAAGTAAAAGCAGGGAAGGTATAAGTTTCCCATAAACTCACCCAATTAAAGGTGAAAGGACCGATGTCAAACAGTATGGCGTGATTACCGCTCAGTGCCAGTCAGAGGAGAATACCTATTGACATATGTGCACATTAGTAATCAAATATTAAATGCCAGTCTTACTTAAACACCATATGAGACACGTAAAAATATTAATTTTTACCAATATCATAGAAGGTCTAGATTCTTCTTCGCCTAGTTATCTACTCTTTTTCTTCTTTTGTCATTCTGGTTAGCGTGCCCGCTGTGAGTCACTGCAAACATGAACGCAAATAAGGATATTCAGAATAATAACTATAGAGTCAAAATTAGGCGCCATTAGAGCTTAGTGGTCCATGTGATAGCTCACCTGACTTCAGGGTAATTTATTTAGCGCTGCTGGAGTCAAGGTCATCAGGATATCACTTCAACTAGAATAAATCACAAATCAGCCCTCATTAAATATTGGACTAGTATGATCTGTAAACATTTCAAAACTTCTGAACTCTTGTGTCATAATATGCTCCGATTCGTACAAAACGCAAGCATATTTAAGTGAGAATCCTATGATAACGATATATCATAAGTACACCCTCATAATAGCAAGTGTGATCTATGGGTATTTAGAAGAGTGTTATGATTTCCCTCCTTAAAACTTAGACCTGTGACCCAATTAAAGAGTGGTTGTTATGGTGGCGACAAATCAATTCCAGAGTCCTTCAAAAAGCGTGAAATACACTAATCAATTGTCTGAAGTACAACAGTTACTTCGCACACCACCTGCGGTCCGTACGGCAAAAGCCAAATAAACTTACTCGGCTATAATTGGCAATCGTTGCTTCACGCGCTGCGAGCGTAAAGCCGTATATAACGGAGATTTCTCCTACCTGATGTATGAAATGTATTCTCAGAGTCTCGGGGAGTCCGTCTAAAGCACGCCACCAACCCGACTGTGGAGCGTGCAGCAGCTAAATAGTAGCTGCTATGGATATAGAAATGGGACTGGTGTGGGTGTTTGTTTTAGTTTTTTAAATTTATAATTTCCACAATTGTTTGCGATGTTGATTTTGATAGTATATTTAAGATGGGTAAGGGCCTGATTAAGTAAAATGAATTGGATGCTCGAACTACGACATTTATCAGAATCTGAACCCACCTGGCTGGGTCGCGTGCGATGTTAGTTTTAAAGTGTATTAGGGCGGGTAATCCGTTTTGCTCAACCACAAGGTTCTAACTAGCGTACCAATGCGCTAGAAAGTGATCAGTTTATACAAAATGAGACAAATTGCTCAACTCCCAAGCAAAATAAAAATAAATAAACAGAACTTAACCTATAGGCATTTCAATACCATATAGGTGAATTCAAGATATTTAGAAACAAAACACATCATGTTTAGAATGCTTGGGAACAATAAATCTATTAAACAACCGATGCCGATAGGGTTTTCAATGTTCTGTGATCAGAAGCGGTTATTCCAAACAATGTCAGAGGTCATGGATACACTTTAACCTAAGCAATTCTTTGGACCCATGTGAGCAAACCCTATATATATATATGATAACATTTGGTGGCATTATGACGATTGTTACTTACATTGCATATCATGTAGCATATGAGTGACATAGAAAGACTGTCATTATATATGCGTTTTTCACAACATTTCATCGCACCTTGGTGACAGGACAACAAAAGGTAGTCATGGCATGTATCTTCGGAGTAATGTCAAAGGAAGCATATCAATAAGATGGTGTTGTATAAAGTGTGTTTCATACAAAATAGCCGTAATGTGCATATTGATGTCAATACATGTGCATTTTAACAATTCCTTAGAGTGATCATGAACTTAGACTGTGGATTGTTATCAAACTTCCCCAAAGCTTTTCGCAGACAAGTCAAGTGGTAATTTCTAATTACCTAAAGCATAACATTCCCAGTTGTTTGTTAGTCTCCTCATTTTCGTTGAGCCCTGTCTTTACAGAATCTAGGGAGTGGATCCACCTGCACTCCTTATAATTGAGCATGGAATGAATATTCCCGCCTCTCGGGTGCAGCCGCACCCTCTCAATTACTGTCCATCTCATACTGTCTGGTGGATGATTGAAGCTCAAGAAATGGTCAACTAGAGGTGCACCTTGCGTTCTGCATTTGACCCTGCTCATATGCTGCAGAATTCTACATTTGATTTTTTGTGTAGTTTGCCCTACATATACTTTATCGCATGGACAATAAATTGCATAGATAACGTTGTTACTGTTGCAATTGGTAAATGTAGGTCGTGTGAAGTTCTTTGTACCATACACGAAAGACATACCCTCTATCGATGAGTCACAAGCCTTGCAGTTGCCACATTTTTTATGGCCCAAGATGGGTGGCAATGATAGTTGAGAACGTAAGTCTGGTTTAGGGGGACCATGAAGGTAGGCACTGACTACTGTATCTTTTATACTCTTGCCACGTTTGAAGGCAAATAGTGGTAATACCGTAGTTCCAATTTCCGTGGCTACCAGATTCCAATATTTAGCAATAGTTTTTTTAATGGATTGGCTATCTGGGTTAAAGGTGGTGACACAGACTATTCTATCACTCGTCTTCTCACTTTTTTTAGTCTCTAGTAGAGTTTCTCGTGGGCAGTACCAGGCTCTTTTTTTAGCCCGTTTCAGGAGGATGTTAGGGTAACCTCTATCTCTTAGCCTTTTTGTGAGAACAGTTGCTTCCGCAAAATAATCTGCTCTCAGTGTGCAGTTGCGGCGCAGTCTAAGAAACTGCCCATAGGGCAGATTATCTCGAAGACTGCGGGGATGGTTCGAATTATAGCTAAGAAGAGCGTTTCTCTCAATTGGTTTTCTGTACAATCCAGTATAGAGTACCCCATCTGCCGTTTTCACATTGAGATCTAAGAAGCTTATGGTTTCATTGTTTTCATTCATTGTAAATTTTATGTCGTTGGATCTTTCATTTAACCAGTCAAAAAACGACTTGAGGGTCGTAGTTGAGCCGGTCCAAATCATAAAAACATCATCAATATATCTTTTCCATATATTGATGCTGTCTCTATAAGGATTGCTTTCGTCATAAAGAAAGGTCCACTCAAAATGATTCATGTAAAGGTTTGCTAAGGACGGCGCATAGCTTGCGCCCATGGCAACGCCCTTGCATTGAAAAAAGTATTGATTATGAAACACAAAGTAGTTTTTTGTCATTGGAATGTCCAACATGGCTATTAAGAAATCCGTAGGGATTCTATGGGGAGCGGGTCTTGTATTGAGTACTTCTTGTATTACAAACAGAGCCTCTTTTTGTGGTATGCTCGTGTATAAGGAGGAAACGTCTAGAGTTACTAAGAGTTGTTTCTCCTTATCAAATGGATGGTCCTCTATGAACTGGATCATTTGAGTTGAATCCCGAACATAGGATTTGGTGGCAATCACAAATGGCTGTAGAAAGTAATCAATATATTGATTTAAAGGTTCCAGTATGGAGCCACAGCCCGATACGATTGGGCGTCCCGGTGGTTTATCAAGGTTCTTATGGACTTTCGGCAGAGTATAAATTGTTGGAATTCTGGGGTTAGTTTGAGTAAGAAATTTAGACTCTGGAATACTAAGGAAACCTGAATCAAGTGCTTGTGTTAGTAAGGAATCAATCAGAATTTTTATTTCGGGTGTAGGGTCCTTTGTGATTGGTTGGTAGCTATCACGGTCATTAAGTTGTCCTTGGATTTCATCTATGTAATCACTCCGATTTTGTATTATGATTGAGCCCCCTTTATCAGCAGCTTTGATAATTATTTGGTCGTTGTTCTTTAGGGACTGTAGGGCCAATTTTTCTCTCAATGAAATATTATAGGGGACAAATCTAGGTTTGTCCAGTATGGACAAAACTTCATGTGTAACAATTTGTTCAAAAGCTACAATTTTCTGGCTCATATTCTGTATACCGGGTGTAAAAACAGAGTTAGGTTTGAAAGGTGTTGCTGCAATAGACCGAGCAAAAGGTTCTCTATGTGCATAAAAGTACTTTAGTCTAACCTTTCTGAAAAACTGCATCAATTCAAGTTTTACCATAAAAGGATCTGTTCTCTGAGTGGGCACAAAAGATAGCCCTTTGGATAGAATATTATTTTCTTCTTGCGACAAAGTATAGTTTGAGAGATTAATGATAGGATTACTCTCGTTTACAATCGCCGATTCAATTTGGATGTTATTGGGAATGAGGGCATCTCTAGTGTCAACCTCTCTAAGAGGAACATATGTCGGTAGTAAGGTCGTATTTGAATTTCCAGTAATTAAGGTGTCAGACGTTGTATTAGGGGAAGTTGATGTTACCATCGGTATGTCTGGCGTCTTGTTGAAATTTCCCCATGATTCACCTGGTCGTAGAATCTCACTTGTTGGTTGCCTCGTTGGGGTGGGGGATTCTGATTTCCCCTTTGGGTGTGGGCCTGTTGGTTCCCGCCCCTGCCACGATACCAACCTCTCTGTCTCTGGAACCCTCTCCCTCTGTTGGAACTCCATGGTGCGTCCCCTAAAAAAGACTGTTGTTGAGGGCCTTGTGGTCTTGATGCTGTGCTTGTCGAAGCTAGCTCACTTTCACCTTCGGAATTACTCCCAAAGGAGGAATTCGACAAGGTGGTGAACCTTCGTGGACCCTGTCTGCTGCGGTTCGTGTAAAAGCCTTGATTATCCTGCTGGTAGTAATCGTCTGAAATATAAGGATATGTTATCTTTTTGTCATAATTCTGTATATCCTTCTGTAATTTGTCTGACTTTCTTTGTAGTGTGAAGGTATGGAATTCGGCGAGTGTTTTCTCTGCCTTTTCCAATGCTTCTTTAGCGTTTGTTAAAGTATTGTCTCCCACTATTTCTCTTTTCAGATCATTGATTTCTTGGATAAGTTTTTTCGAATATTCCAAAGCCGTCTCAACTCCAAGCACCATCCAGTATCTTGAACAGTTATTTGAAATAAAACTAAAACCTTCTCTAAATTTAGGAATATCAATGAAAATAGCGGGTTCGTTTCGAACTTGAAGACCCTTGGGAATAATATTGGCCTGTAAGTATTTAGTCAGAAAATGTCCATGTAGTCTAGTTCGTACTAGCTTCTTTTCTAGACGTTCTAATTTTGTCAATTTATCATTTAGTGTAGTATTGATGGCTGATAACTCTACTCCAAAAGAATTTGATACTCCTTGTTCAGCTATTAGTTTCGCTATATATTCTTCAGTATAAGAAAGAGTATCTGACATAGTTTGTTTCTAAATGAATTTGCAGAGAAAACCCTCGCAAGCCAGCGCTTGCACAGGACAAGAGTTAAGCACACAGGGGTAACCCTATAACCCAAGGAACCTGGGCCTCGTAAATATATATGAACAATGGTTCCGTAGGGGAATTAATATTTATAATGAAGAAAAATCAATTGAACAAAAACACAGCAATCAATGATCTAGCAAGCAATTAATCTTAAAGAATGAATAATACTTCAAAAAACGTAACAATTTATTTTTTAGTATTTCATGTGAATTTTAAATCATTCATCAACTCCTTTAGATATGTACAAAAAATGAGAACGGGCTGTATATACAATAATATTTACAAAACAACGACGCAGTGACAAAGTGAATAAGGTGACTCTGTGTGATAGTGTAGAAGTGGATATTTACAATATCAATAAAATACAAAGGAAGTTTTTTACACAAATAAAGTCCTCGGCTAATTTATAGATAGGTAATGAGCCTTGTATGGCACAAGTCCTGTAATCTGTATATACAAGGGATTCCAGTTAGTGCAGGACTGTGGAACCGTCAACGTTTCGACCCTGTATCGACCAGTTGTTCTATATGGTCATGTCGGGTCTTCTTCAGGACATTGGGGATGTATAACAGCCTGCATGAAATAGATATAGATCAATATCTGCTGTGTTAAAAGTAAAAGCAGGGAAGGTATAAGTTTCCCATAAACTCACCCAATTAAAGGTGAAAGGACCGATGTCAAACAGTATGGCGTGATTACCGCTCAGTGCCAGTCAGAGGAGAATACCTATTGACATATGTGCACATTAGTAATCAAATATTAAATGCCAGTCTTACTTAAACACCATATGAGACACGTAAAAATATTAATTTTTACCAATATCATAGAAGGTCTAGATTCTTCTTCGCCTAGTTATCTACTCTTTTTCTTCTTTTGTCATTCTGGTTAGCGTGCCCGCTGTGAGTCACTGCAAACATGAACGCAAATAAGGATATTCAGAATAATAACTATAGAGTCAAAATTAGGCGCCATTAGAGCTTAGTGGTCCATGTGATAGCTCACCTGACTTCAGGGTAATTTATTTAGCGCTGCTGGAGTCAAGGTCATCAGGATATCACTTCAACTAGAATAAATCATAAATCAGCCCTCATTAAATATTGGACTAGTATGATCTGTAAACATTTCAAAACTTCTGAACTCTTGTGTCATAATATGCTCCGATTCGTACAAAACGCAAGCATATTTAAGTGAGAATCCTATGATAACGATATATCATAAGTACACCCTCATAATAGCAAGTGTGATCTATGGGTATTTAGAAGAGTGTTATGATTTCCCTCCTTAAAACTTAGACCTGTGACCCAATTAAAGAGTGGTTGTTATGGTGGCGACAAATCAATTCCAGAGTCCTTCAAAAAGCGTGAAATACACTAATCAATTGTCTGAAGTACAACAGTTACTTCGCACACCACCTGCGGTCCGTACGGCAAAAGCCAAATAAACTTACTCGGCTATAATTGGCAATCGTTGCTTCACGCGCTGCGAGCGTAAAGCCGTATATAACGGAGATTTCTCCTACCTGATGTATGAAATGTATTCTCAGAGTCTCGGGGAGTCCGTCTAAAGCACGCCACCAACCCGACTGTGGAGCGTGCAGCAGCTAAATAGTAGCTGCTATGGATATAGAAATGGGACTGGTGTGGGTGTTTGTTTTAGTTTTTTAAATTTATAATTTCCACAATTGTTTGCGATGTTGATTTTGATAGTATATTTAAGATGGGTAAGGGCCTGATTAAGTAAAATGAATTGGATGCTCGAACTACGACATTTATCAGAATCTGAACCCACCTGGCTGGGTCGCGTGCGATGTTAGTTTTAAAGTGTATTAGGGCGGGTAATCCGTTTTGCTCAACCACAAGGTTCTAACTAGCGTACCAATGCGCTAGAAAGTGATCAGTTTATACAAAATGAGACAAATTGCTCAACTCCCAAGCAAAATAAAAATAAATAAACAGAACTTAACCTATAGGCATTTCAATACCATATAGGTGAATTCAAGATATTTAGAAACAAAACACATCATGTTTAGAATGCTTGGGAACAATAAATCTATTAAACAACCGATGCCGATAGGGTTTTCAATGTTCTGTGATCAGAAGCGGTTATTCCAAACAATGTCAGAGGTCATGGATACACTTTAACCTAAGCAATTCTTTGGACCCATGTGAGCAAACCCTATATATATATATGATAACATTTGGTGGCATTATGACGATTGTTACTTACATTGCATATCATGTAGCATATGAGTGACATAGAAAGACTGTCATTATATATGCGTTTTTCACAACATTTCATCGCACCTTGGTGACAGGACAACAAAAGGTAGTCATGGCATGTATCTTCGGAGTAATGTCAAAGGAAGCATATCAATAAGATGGTGTTGTATAAAGTGTGTTTCATACAAAATAGCCGTAATGTGCATATTGATGTCAATACATGTGCATTTTAACAATTCCTTAGAGTGATCATGAACTTAGACTGTGGATTGTTATCAAACTTCCCCAAAGCTTTTCGCAGACAAGTCAAGTGGTAATTTCTAATTACCTAAAGCATAACATTCCCAGTTGTTTGTTAGTCTCCTCATTTTCGTTGAGCCCTGTCTTTACAGAATCTAGGGAGTGGATCCACCTGCACTCCTTATAATTGAGCATGGAATGAATATTCCCGCCTCTCGGGTGCAGCCGCACCCTCTCAATTACTGTCCATCTCATACTGTCTGGTGGATGATTGAAGCTCAAGAAATGGTCAACTAGAGGTGCACCTTGCGTTCTGCATTTGACCCTGCTCATATGCTGCAGAATTCTACATTTGATTTTTGTGTAGTTTGCCCTACATATACTTTATCGCATGGACAATAAATTGCATAGATAACGTTGTTACTGTTGCAATTGGTAAATGTAGGTCGTGTGAAGTTCTTTGTACCATACACGAAAGACATACCCTCTATCGATGAGTCACAAGCCTTGCAGTTGCCACATTTTTTATGGCCCAAGATGGGTGGCAATGATAGTTGAGAACGTAAGTCTGGTTTAGGGGGACCATGAAGGTAGGCACTGACTACTGTATCTTTTATACTCTTGCCACGTTTGAAGGCAAATAGTGGTAATTCCGTAGTTCCAATTTCCGTGGCTACCAGATTCCAATATTTAGCAATAGTTTTTTTAATGGATTGGCTATCTGGGTTAAAGGTGGTGACACAGACTATTCTATCACTCGTCTTCTCACTTTTTTTAGTCTCTAGTAGAGTTTCTCGTGGGCAGTACCAGGCTCTTTTTTTAGCCCGTTTCAGGAGGATGTTAGGGTAACCTCTATCTCTTAGCCTTTTTGTGAGAACAGTTGCTTCCGCAAAATAATCTGCTCTCAGTGTGCAGTTGCGGCGCAGTCTAAGAAACTGCCCATAGGGCAGATTATCTCGAAGACTGCGGGGATGGTTCGAATTATAGCTAAGAAGAGCGTTTCTCTCAATTGGTTTTCTGTACAATCCAGTATAGAGTACCCCATCTGCCGTTTTCACATTGAGATCTAAGAAGCTTATGGTTTCATTGTTTTCATTCATTGTAAATTTTATGTCGTTGGATCTTTCATTTAACCAGTCAAAAAACGACTTGAGGGTCGTAGTTGAGCCGGTCCAAATCATAAAAACATCATCAATATATCTTTTCCATATATTGATGCTGTCTCTATAAGGATTGCTTTCGTCATAAAGAAAGGTCCACTCAAAATGATTCATGTAAAGGTTTGCTAAGGACGGCGCATAGCTTGCGCCCATGGCAACGCCCTTGCATTGAAAAAAGTATTGATTATGAAACACAAAGTAGTTTTTTGTCATTGCAATGTCCAACATGGCTATTAAGAAATCCGTAGGGATTCTATGGGGAGCGGGTCTTGTATTGAGTACTTCTTGTATTACAAACAGAGCCTCTTTTTGTGGTATGCTCGTGTATAAGGAGGAAACGTCTAGAGTTACTAAGAGTTGTTTCTCCTTATCAAATGGATGGTCCTCTATGAACTGGATCATTTGAGTTGAATCCCGAACATAGGATTTGGTGGCAATCACAAATGGCTGTAGAAAGTAATCAATATATTGATTTAAAGGTTCCAGTATGGAGCCACAGCCCGATACGATTGGGCGTCCCGGTGGTTTATCAAGGTTCTTATGGACTTTCGGCAGAGTATAAATTGTTGTAAATTGTTGGAATTCTTGGGGTTAGTTTGAGTAAGAAATTTAGACTCTGGAATACTAAGGAAACCTGAATCAAGTCTCACAAAAAGGCTAAGAGATAGAGGTTACCCTAACATCCTCCTGAAACGGGCTAAAAAAAGAGCCTGGTACTGCCCACGAGAAACTCTACTAGAGACTAAAAAAAGTGAGAAGACGAGTGATAGAATAGTCTGTGTCACCACCTTTAACCCAGATAGCCAATCCATTAAAAAAACTATTGCTAAATATTGGAATCTGGTAGCCACGGAAATTGGAACTACGGAATTACCACTATTTGCCTTCAAACGTGGCAAGAGTATAAAAGATACAGTAGTCAGTGCCTACCTTCATGGTCCCCCTAAACCAGACTTACGTTCTCAACTATCATTGCCACCCATCTTGGGCCATAAAAAATGTGGCAACTGCAAGGCTTGTGACTCATCGATAGAGGGTATGTCTTTCGTGTATGGTACAAAGAACTTCACACGACCTACATTTACCAATTGCAACAGTAACAACGTTATCTATGCAATTTATTGTCCATGCGATAAAGTATATGTAGGGCAAACTACACAAAAAATCAAATGTAGAATTCTGCAGCATATGAGCAGGGTCAAATGCAGAACGCAAGGTGCACCTCTAGTTGACCATTTCTTGAGCTTCAATCATCCACCAGACAGTATGAGATGGACAGTAATTGAGAGGGTGCGGCTGCACCCGAGAGGCGGGAATATTCATTCCATGCTCAATTATAAGGAGTGCAGGTGGATCCACTCCCTAGATTCTGTAAAGACAGGGCTCAACGAAAATGAGGAGACTAACAAACAACTGGGAATGTTATGCTTTAGGTAATTAGAAATTACCACTTGACTTGTCTGCGAAAAGCTTTGGGGAAGTTTGATAACAATCCACAGTCTAAGTTCATGATCACTCTAAGGAATTGTTAAAATGCACATGTATTGACATCAATATGCACATTACGGCTATTTTGTATGAAACACACTTTATACAACACCATCTTATTGATATGCTTCCTTTGACATTACTCCGAAGATACATGCCATGACTACCTTTTGTTGTCCTGTCACCAAGGTGCGATGAAATGTTGTGAAAAACGCATATATAATGACAGTCTTTCTATGTCACTCATATGCTACATGATATGCAATGTAAGTAACAATCGTCATAATGCCACCAAATGTTATCATATATATATATAGGGTTTGCTCACATGGGTCCAAAGAATTGCTTAGGTTAAAGTGTATCCATGACCTCTGACATTGTTTGGAATAACCGCTTCTGATCACAGAACATTGAAAACCCTATCGGCATCGGTTGTTTAATAGATTTATTGTTCCCAAGCATTCTAAACATGATGTGTTTTGTTTCTAAATATCTTGAATTCACCTATATGGTATTGAAATGCCTATAGGTTAAGTTCTGTTTATTTATTTTTATTTTGCTTGGGAGTTGAGCAATTTGTCTCATTTTGTATAAACTGATCACTTTTTAGCGCATTGGTACGCTAGTTAGAACCTTGTGGTTGAGCAAAACGGATTACCCGCCCTAATACACTTTAAAACTAACATCGCACGCGACCCAGCCAGGTGGGTTCAGATTCTGATAAATGTCGTAGTTCGAGCATCCAATTCATTTTACTTAATCAGGCCCTTACCCATCTTAAATATACTATCAAAATCAACATCGCAAACAATTGTGGAAATTATAAATTTAAAAAACTAAAACAAACACCCACACCAGTCCCATTTCTATATCCATAGCAGCTACTATTTAGCTGCTGCACGCTCCACAGTCGGGTTGGTGGCGTGCTTTAGACGGACTCCCCGAGACTCTGAGAATACATTTCATACATCAGGTAGGAGAAATCTCCGTTATATACGGCTTTACGCTCGCAGCGCGTGAAGCAACGATTGCCAATTATAGCCGAGTAAGTTTATTTGGCTTTTGCCGTACGGACCGCAGGTGGTGTGCGAAGTAACTGTTGTACTTCAGACAATTGATTAGTGTATTTCACGCTTTTTGAAGGACTCTGGAATTGATTTGTCGCCACCATAACAACCACTCTTTAATTGGGTCACAGGTCTAAGTTTTAAGGAGGGAAATCATAACACTCTTCTAAATACCCATAGATCACACTTGCTATTATGAGGGTGTACTTATGATATATCGTTATCATAGGATTCTCACTTAAATATGCTTGCGTTTTGTACGAATCGGAGCATATTATGACACAAGAGTTCAGAAGTTTTGAAATGTTTACAGATCATACTAGTCCAATATTTAATGAGGGCTGATTTGTGATTTATTCTAGTTGAAGTGATATCCTGATGACCTTGACTCCAGCAGCGCTAAATAAATTACCCTGAAGTCAGGTGAGCTATCACATGGACCACTAAGCTCTAATGGCGCCTAATTTTGACTCTATAGTTATTATTCTGAATATCCTTATTTGCGTTCATGTTTGCAGTGACTCACAGCGGGCACGCTAACCAGAATGACAAAAGAAGAAAAAGAGTAGATAACTAGGCGAAGAAGAATCTAGACCTTCTATGATATTGGTAAAAATTAATATTTTTACGTGTCTCATATGGTGTTTAAGTAAGACTGGCATTTAATATTTGATTACTAATGTGCACATATGTCAATAGGTATTCTCCTCTGACTGGCACTGAGCGGTAATCACGCCATACTGTTTGACATCGGTCCTTTCACCTTTAATTGGGTGAGTTTATGGGAAACTTATACCTTCCCTGCTTTTACTTTTAACACAGCAGATATTGATCTATATCTATTTCATGCAGGCTGTTATACATCCCCAATGTCCTGAAGAAGACCCGACATGACCATATAGAACAACTGGTCGATACAGGGTCGAAACGTTGACGGTTCGACAGTCCTGCACTAACTGGAATCCCTTGTATATACAGATTACAGGACTTGTGCCATACAAGGCTCATTACCTATCTATAAATTAGCCGAGGACTTTCTTTGTGTAAAAAACTTCCTTTGTATTTTATTGATATTGTAAATATCCACTTCTACACTATCACACAGAGTCACCTTATTCACTTTGTCACTGCGTCGTTGTTTTGTAAATATTATTGTATATACAGCCCGTTCTCATTTTTTGTACATATCTAAAGGAGTTGATGAATGATTTAAAATTCACATGAAATACTAAAAAATAAATTGTTACGTTTTTTGAAGTATTATTCATTCTTTAAGATTAATTGCTTGCTAGATCATTGATTGCTGTGTTTTTGTTCAATTGATTTTTCTTCATTATAAATATTAATTCCCCTACGGAACCATTGTTCATATATATTTACGAGGCCCAGGTTCCTTGGGTTATAGGGTTACCCCTGTGTGCTTAACTCTTGTCCTGTGCAAGCGCTGGCTTGCGAGGGTTTTCTCTGCAAATTCATTTAGAAACAAACTATGTCAGATACTCTTTCTTATACTGAAGAATATATAGCGAAACTAATAGCTGAACAAGGAGTATCAAATTCTTTTGGAGTAGAGTTATCAGCCATCAATACTACACTAAATGATAAATTGACAAAATTAGAACGTCTAGAAAAGAAGCTAGTACGAACTAGACTACATGGACATTTTCTGACTAAATACTTACAGGCCAATATTATTCCCAAGGGTCTTCAAGTTCGAAACGAACCCGCTATTTTCATTGATATTCCTAAATTTAGAGAAGGTTTTAGTTTTATTTCAAATAACTGTTCAAGATACTGGATGGTGCTTGGAGTTGAGACGGCTTTGGAATATTCGAAAAAACTTATCCAAGAAATCAATGATCTGAAAAGAGAAATAGTGGGAGACAATACTTTAACAAACGCTAAAGAAGCATTGGAAAAGGCAGAGAAAACACTCGCCGAATTCCATACCTTCACACTACAAAGAAAGTCAGACAAATTACAGAAGGATATACAGAATTATGACAAAAAGATAACATATCCTTATATTTCAGACGATTACTATTAGCAGGATAATCAAGGCTTTTACACGAACCGCAGCAGACAGGGTCCACGAAGGTTCACCACCTTGTCGAATTCCTCCTTTGGGAGTAATTCCGAAGGTGAAAGTGAGCTAGCTTCGACAAGCACAGCATCAAGACCACAAGGCCCTCAACAACAGTCTTTTTTAGGGGACGCACCATGGAGTTCCAACAGAGGGAGAGGGTTCCAGAGACAGAGAGGTTGGTATCGTGGCAGGGGCGGGAACCAACAGGCCCACACCCAAAGGGGAAATCAGAATCCCCCACCCCAACGAGGCAACCAACAAGTGAGATTCTACGACCAGGTGAATCATGGGGAAATTTCAACAAGACGCCAGACATACCGATGGTAACATCAACTTCCCCTAATACAACGTCTGACACCTTAATTACTGGAAATTCAAATACGACCTTACTACCGACATATGTTCCTCTTAGAGAGGTTGACACTAGAGATGCCCTCATTCCCAATAACATCCAAATTGAATCGGCGATTGTAAACGAGAGTAATCCTATCATTAATCTCTCAAACTATACTTTGTCGCAAGAAGAAAATAATATTCTATCCAAAGGGCTATCTTTTGTGCCCACTCAGAGAACAGATCCTTTTATGGTAAAACTTGAATTGATGCAGTTTTTCAGAAAGGTTAGACTAAAGTACTTTTATGCACATAGAGAACCTTTTGCTCGGTCTATTGCAGCAACACCTTTCAAACCTAACTCTGTTTTTACACCCGGTATACAGAATATGAGCCAGAAAATTGTAGCTTTTGAACAAATTGTTACACATGAAGTTTTGTCCATACTGGACAAACCTAGATTTGTCCCCTATAATATTTCATTGAGAGAAAAATTGGCCCTACAGTCCCTAAAGAACAACGACCAAATAATTATCAAAGCTGCTGATAAAGGGGGCTCAATCATAATACAAAATCGGAGTGATTACATAGATGAAATCCAAGGACAACTTAATGACCGTGATAGCTACCAACCAATCACAAAGGACCCTACACCCGAAATAAAAATTCTGATTGATTCCTTACTAACACAAGCACTTGATTCAGGTTTCCTTAGTATTCCAGAGTCTAAATTTCTTACTCAAACTAACCCCAGAATTCCAACAATTTATACTCTGCCGAAAGTCCATAAGAACCTTGATAAACCACCGGGACGCCCAATCGTATCGGGCTGTGGCTCCATACTGGAACCTTTAAATCAATATATTGATTACTTTCTACAGCCATTTGTGATTGCCACCAAATCCTATGTTCGGGATTCAACTCAAATGATCCAGTTCATAGAGGACCATCCATTTGATAAGGAGAAACAACTCTTAGTAACTCTAGACGTTTCCTCCTTATACACGAGCATACCACAAAAAGAGGCTCTGTTTGTAATACAAGAAGTACTCAATACAAGACCCGCTCCCCATAGAATCCCTACGGATTTCTTAATAGCCATGTTGGACATTGCAATGACAAAAAACTACTTTGTGTTTCATAATCAATACTTTTTTCAATGCAAGGGCGTTGCCATGGGCGCAAGCTATGCGCCGTCCTTAGCAAACCTTTACATGAATCATTTTGAGTGGACCTTTCTTTATGACGAAAGCAATCCTTATAGAGACAGCATCAATATATGGAAAAGATATATTGATGATGTTTTTATGATTTGGACCGGCTCAACTACGACCCTCAAGTCGTTTTTTGACTGGTTAAATGAAAGATCCAACGACATAAAATTTACAATGAATGAAAACAATGAAACCATAAGCTTCTTAGATCTCAATGTGAAAACGGCAGATGGGGTACTCTATACTGGATTGTACAGAAAACCAATTGAGAGAAACGCTCTTCTTAGCTATAATTCGAACCATCCCCGCAGTCTTCGAGATAATCTGCCCTATGGGCAGTTTCTTAGACTGCGCCGCAACTGCACACTGAGAGCAGATTATTTTGCGGAAGCAACTGTTCTCACAAAAAGGCTAAGAGATAGAGGTTACCCTAACATCCTCCTGAAACGGGCTAAAAAAAGAGCCTGGTACTGCCCACGAGAAACTCTACTAGAGACTAAAAAAAGTGAGAAGACGAGTGATAGAATAGTCTGTGTCACCACCTTTAACCCAGATAGCCAATCCATTAAAAAAACTATTGCTAAATATTGGAATCTGGTAGCCACGGAAATTGGAACTACGGAATTACCACTATTTGCCTTCAAACGTGGCAAGAGTATAAAAGATACAGTAGTCAGTGCCTACCTTCATGGTCCCCCTAAACCAGACTTACGTTCTCAACTATCATTGCCACCCATCTTGGGCCATAAAAAATGTGGCAACTGCAAGGCTTGTGACTCATCGATAGAGGGTATGTCTTTCGTGTATGGTACAAAGAACTTCACACGACCTACATTTACCAATTGCAACAGTAACAACGTTATCTATGCAATTTATTGTCCATGCGATAAAGTATATGTAGGGCAAACTACACAAAAAATCAAATGTAGAATTCTGCAGCATATGAGCAGGGTCAAATGCAGAACGCAAGGTGCACCTCTAGTTGACCATTTCTTGAGCTTCAATCATCCACCAGACAGTATGAGATGGACAGTAATTGAGAGGGTGCGGCTGCACCCGAGAGGCGGGAATATTCATTCCATGCTCAATTATAAGGAGTGCAGGTGGATCCACTCCCTAGATTCTGTAAAGACAGGGCTCAACGAAAATGAGGAGACTAACAAACAACTGGGAATGTTATGCTTTAGGTAATTAGAAATTACCACTTGACTTGTCTGCGAAAAGCTTTGGGGAAGTTTGATAACAATCCACAGTCTAAGTTCATGATCACTCTAAGGAATTGTTAAAATGCACATGTATTGACATCAATATGCACATTACGGCTATTTTGTATGAAACACACTTTATACAACACCATCTTATTGATATGCTTCCTTTGACATTACTCCGAAGATACATGCCATGACTACCTTTTGTTGTCCTGTCACCAAGGTGCGATGAAATGTTGTGAAAAACGCATATATAATGACAGTCTTTCTATGTCACTCATATGCTACATGATATGCAATGTAAGTAACAATCGTCATAATGCCACCAAATGTTATCATATATATATATAGGGTTTGCTCACATGGGTCCAAAGAATTGCTTAGGTTAAAGTGTATCCATGACCTCTGACATTGTTTGGAATAACCGCTTCTGATCACAGAACATTGAAAACCCTATCGGCATCGGTTGTTTAATAGATTTATTGTTCCCAAGCATTCTAAACATGATGTGTTTTGTTTCTAAATATCTTGAATTCACCTATATGCTATTGAAATGCCTATAGGTTAAGTTCTGTTTATTTATTTTTATTTTGCTTGGGAGTTGAGCAATTTGTCTCATTTTGTATAAACTGATCACTTTCTAGCGCATTGGTACGCTAGTTAGAACCTTGTGGTTGAGCAAAACGGATTACCCGCCCTAATACACTTTAAAACTAACATCGCACGCGACCCAGCCAGGTGGGTTCAGATTCTGATAAATGTCGTAGTTCGAGCATCCAATTCATTTTACTTAATCAGGCCCTTACCCATCTTAAATATACTATCAAAATCAACATCGCAAACAATTGTGGAAATTATAAATTTAAAAAACTAAAACAAACACCCACACCAGTCCCATTTCTATATCCATAGCAGCTACTATTTAGCTGCTGCACGCTCCACAGTCGGGTTGGTGGCGTGCTTTAGACGGACTCCCCGAGACTCTGAGAATACATTTCATACATCAGGTAGGAGAAATCTCCGTTATATACGGCTTTACGCTCGCAGCGCGTGAAGCAACGATTGCCAATTATAGCCGAGTAAGTTTATTTGGCTTTTGCCGTACGGACCGCAGGTGGTGTGCGAAGTAACTGTTGTACTTCAGACAATTGATTAGTGTATTTCACGCTTTTTGAAGGACTCTGGAATTGATTTGTCGCCACCATAACAACCACTCTTTAATTGGGTCACAGGTCTAAGTTTTAAGGAGGGAAATCATAACACTCTTCTAAATACCCATAGATCACACTTGCTATTATGAGGGTGTACTTATGATATATCGTTATCATAGGATTCTCACTTAAATATGCTTGCGTTTTGTACGAATCGGAGCATATTATGACACAAGAGTTCAGAAGTTTTGAAATGTTTACAGATCATACTAGTCCAATATTTAATGAGGGCTGATTTGTGATTTATTCTAGATGAAGTGATATCCTGATGACCTTGACTCCAGCAGCGCTAAATAAATTACCCTGAAGTCAGGTGAGCTATCACATGGACCACTAAGCTCTAATGGCGCCTAATTTTGACTCTATAGTTATTATTCTGAATATCCTTATTTGCGTTCATGTTTGCAGTGACTCACAGCGGGCACGCTAACCAGAATGACAAAAGAAGAAAAAGAGTAGATAACTAGGCGAAGAAGAATCTAGACCTTCTATGATATTGGTAAAAATTAATATTTTTACGTGTCTCATATGGTGTTTAAGTAAGACTGGCATTTAATATTTGATTACTAATGTGCACATATGTCAATAGGTATTCTCCTCTGACTGGCACTGAGCGGTAATCACGCCATACTGTTTGACATCGGTCCTTTCACCTTTAATTGGGTGAGTTTATGGGAAACTTATACCTTCCCTGCTTTTACTTTTAACACAGCAGATATTGATCTATATCTATTTCATGCAGGCTGTTATACATCCCCAATGTCCTGAAGAAGACCCGACATGACCATATAGAACAACTGGTCGATACAGGGTCGAAACGTTGACGGTTCCACAGTCCTGCACTAACTGGAATCCCTTGTATATACAGATTACAGGACTTGTGCCATACAAGGCTCATTACCTATCTATAAATTAGCCGAGGACTTTCTTTGTGTAAAAAACTTCCTTTGTATTTTATTGATATTGTAAATATCCACTTCTACACTATCACACAGAGTCACCTTATTCACTTTGTCACTGCGTCGTTGTTTTGTAAATATTATTGTATATACAGCCCGTTCTCATTTTTTGTACATATCTAAAGGAGTTGATGAATGATTTAAAATTCACATGAAATACTAAAAAATAAATTGTTACGTTTTTTGAAGTATTATTCATTCTTTAAGATTAATTGCTTGCTAGATCATTGATTGCTGTGTTTTTGTTCAATTGATTTTTCTTCATTATAAATATTAATTCCCCTACGGAACCATTGTTCATATATATTTACGAGGCCCAGGTTCCTTGGGTTATAGGGTTATCCCTGTGTGCTTAACTCTTATGTATGTCCCTGGTCATGCTTAAACAAAATAAGTCCCATGGTGGGGTAACCTTCCCTGATTTTCAAACTTACCATAATGCTTTTCTTCTTAAACAGCTTTTTAAATCTTTAAATCAATGTGTTACAGATCCATCTCCATTGTAGAAAGACATCGAACTCTCTTTCCTTCATCTCTTCTCGTTCAAAGAATCTCTTACATTTACCCACAAGACACAATTCTTATCTTCACCTAAACATAAAACTAGCCATAAATTATTTCACTCCTTTCTGATCTCACTCCTATCAGACAAAGACCGATTACTCAACTCTTCAATCTGGCATAATCGCCTTATACAAATTAGCAATAAACCCATTTTTTGGAAGGCTTTGAAGGACAGAGGCCTACTTTGGATCCATCAACTTTACTCAAACAATACATTTCTTACTTTCTCTGAAGCACAATCCCTTTATAAACTGCCAAAATCATTTTCTAAAAAATGCAAGATATTATTCCAAACTATATCCTCTTCCTTATCTTTAATATCTTCTACTCCACCTCCTTTATTATTTCAACGTAATATTCTTCCCATTTTAAGTACCCAACCTAGTGCTTTATCTATGTAAAAATTCCTCAACAAATTCCCCGAAAACAGAACTAAAACTACCATAGAACTACAATGGGAATATGACTTTTACACTTCATGGTCCACTGATTTTTGGGCTACGTTATGGCTAAAGGTTTGTAAGACCTCACGATCAGATTGTACGACACAAACACTTTTCTTTATATATAATTGACTGATGTTTACTCCACTGTCCTTACATAAATTCAAATCCACAATCACCCCAAATTGTTGGTCATGTAATGCTCCCAATGCTGACTTATATCATATGCTTTTTTTTTGTCCCTTCACTCACTTGGGGGCATATCATCAAGGGGCGACGATAATATTATCGCCGCTTTAGAGCCCGTTTTCGGGCGAAAAGCGGCGATAATATTATCGCATTATCATCAAGGGCACGCTAGCGCGTGATTCCTTGACGTATCGCCCCTTTTCCACATGCCTTGCCTCGCATCGATAATGAGATGCAAAGGAGGCGTGGCTACTGGAAACAACATGGGATAATATCGCGAAGGCAGCTTTACGATATTATCAAGGAGGGTTAGCGATATATAAAATCGCGTTAAGTATGCCTTAATGCAGGAATTTAATGTCTGTTAAATTCCTGACTAAGGCATACCTAACATGGGGGGTGGGTTGTGTGGCTAAGACCACAGGCCCTATCATATAGGATATCGCCGTTTTCCACCATGGAAAACGTCGATATCCCAACTATCTCTGGATTTTTTATCGCCTCGGCGATGGGCGTTGTTGATAACGTGCTAACCGGGCGATAAATTCCAGAGATAGCCTGCGATAAATATGCAAGCGCTAAGCGCGCTTTGCATTATTTATCGCCAGTCCTTGAAAATATGCCCCCAATTCTGATTGAAGGTATGGTCTCAAATCAATGTAATCTTTCACACTCATTTTACTTTTTCACCTATAGACATTTTCCTAGGTACATTATCTGAACATTGGCAAACCCCTGCTGGTAACACGGACATTGTAGATTTATTAATTGCATTCCAACAAATAACAAAAAATTGGAAACAATCCACACAACTTTCTTTTCAACAGTGGTGGTATAGTGTTTGCTACAACCATAGACTAGATCGTGCATATGTCTCCTCTATGTCCCTCCTTCTGAAAAGAGAACATGTATGGTACACTCTTACTATTTTCTTAGATGCTTCAGAACGAAAGTTTGTCCAACATCATCCATTGTTGGAAGAAGTCCCCAAACCTACATGAATTGTCTTAGTGATATATCATTTATTTATCTACCTTTTCCTTTTTCTCTTATAATTGCATTTTTACAGCTATTTTTCCTCAGAAATTGTTGATATCTTTTATATTGTATTAAGCTCTCCTGCTTCTTTATTGCATATTATGTCATGTTACTACTATACTAATTACCTTTATTTTCTCCCTTTCACAGTTATTGTAACCTTTTTAATATATGCAACAACTTTGATTCTTTATATGTCTCTTTTTCTTTGATATAGTTTTAACTCACTTTTGTTATTGATAAGCAGTATATTATTTTATTTGATTGTTTGTACTTGGTTGCATCTCTTTCAAAACTAAAGTTTATTTTTTAAAACTTAAAAAAGATAACGCTGATGTTTGCAACCTTGCTAATGAGAATTGAAGGAGCATCCAACAAGGCAAACAATTGTGCTGAAGTGTGCTTGAATGCCAAGATTAGGATTTCTGTTTTGAGGCATGGAGGCAAATCTAATTTTGGCTAATTTGTTGATGTACATATGAGTGCCATTCTCTGACAGTTTTGAGAGCGCCCTGTTCCCTGCAACTCCACATGAGAATCTGAGAAGTGTGTGTTTCATGTGCTGCTCACTTTCCCTACCACCGATTGTGCCTCAAGGGAGCCATCAGAGGGTGACCGAATCATGTCCGGAATTGGGAATGAAAACTAAAAGCAGACTTTGCGAAAATACTCTAACCAGACCAGCTCTCTCCTTCCTTTCATTAATTTCTTCATTTTCTCCACTCCTCTCTCTCTTCCCCCTTTGTGATCACTTTCTCTCCACCTTTCTTCCCTCTCTCTTGCTCTCTCTCTTGGAGTTCCCATGTGTTTGCTGCAGCTAACCTCAAGGAGCTGGACAAAGTGGCAGAGGCAGCAGCAGTGGCCCAGGGCTTTCAAAAAGGGCTTCCAGTGACCCCAGCCCTTCAGGGAAATGCGCAATAGAATTAAAGGCCTCTCTGGCCCTGAAAAGAAAGCCCTGGGGCAGTAGAGCAGCTTTCCCTTTCTTCCTCCTTGAACTCCAGATTGAATCGTAAAATCACTGGCCTCTCTGTGCCTCTTTTTGTTCTCCACCAAAGACCAAGGGCCAGATGCATCAAAGAAATTGCCCTTTACAGCAGGCATTTGGTGACAACATCAGCGAATTTGGCAGCAAAGGCTTCTGGGTGCAAGCCTGGCCAGATCCCCCTTCCTCGCCTCTTCCTCACAGGCCAGATAGAACGGTAGCAGTGTAAGTCTATCCGCCATCTTGTTGAAAGTACTGACCTCATTGAAGCTGTGCATTACATAGCCAAGCCTTTTCAATACAATGTAAAATATATCAGTTTTACATATATAAATCTGGTTTTATACAAAAAGCCAAGCAATACCGACGTGTCAATTAAATGACGTGTGAAAAATGAGTGTTTTACTCATTCATAATTCATTTGGCATATCATCAGCATTAGCCAGTTTTAAAAGTAGTTGATGACATCTGAATCTGCAATCACAACTGACAGAAAGATGCAAAAAGAAAATAATAAAACTATAAAAAAAAAAACAACTGTTAAACCTCCTGAATGTTTTGTCGTCCCAAACACTTCTGAAGTTGAATTTTACAGCCTGGTGCGTGCGTTTAATATTTTCTTGGAATAGCCAGCGTGCTACGTGCAACGGACATCAGTATCATAGCTGCTATGATAGCTGCTATGATACTGATGTCCGTTCAACCGGTGCATTCTATGTAAAATAAAAAGAGAGAAGTCAAGGAGTTTGAGACTATGGATGGACAAATTTGCTCAAATTTAAAAAAGCGTGAATCATTACATTTTTTGGAGCTCATGCTCAAAAACTCAGAAATTCTAATCCGGGAAACTCGTATAGATATTGCATGGCTGTTTGTTCGCTTGGCGCTGTCATCTCGGTTTCTATAGCACACTTCAGTTGGAAATGTTCAATTTCTACACCACGCACTAAACTCCAGCCAGATATTATTATCCTACTACTTTGACCCCTTAAATGACCTTTGACACCCCACTGCCTCTTTGACCCAGCCCATAAAAGGGTGTGTTCAGAATAAAGAACTTCAGCCACAGTGGGTCCCACAGCTCTTACAGACCCAGACCTTAGAGAGCAATTATTTCCCTCAGGTAATACAGATTCTACTGGCTTGGGCTTTAGACACCAGAGCTATCTCCTGAGGCACGGCGATGGTTGGTCACTGTAGCAGAGTTGGCCATCATGACGTCAAGGTCTTACATGGTCTTAGCAGATGAGAGCATAATTCTGTTTATTAACAAGCCTCGCTTTAAGATGTGGCTCCAGGAAAGTGAGGCCCATTTTATGTACATGTCATGATTCTTGATAGTTAGGGAAAGATACTTTTCTGTTGACAGCATCCTGGTAGCTAATGGTCTCTGTTCCTACTGATTGACTGTCTCATTCCTTAAACTTGAGAAGCAGGAGGCCCCTGTGCCCCCAACCACCACACCTCCACCACAGCACACCTATGCCACCATGCTGCTCACGTGTTCCACAAACTTATCCTCACCACATTAACCAAACATCTCCATAGCACCACTAACTGCTCTCAGAAACTTAGTTCACTTACCGTTTCCATTACTGCCCACGTGTAGTATACAGCAGTCAACTCAGTCACCATACTCACCTTCACCACACTCTTCGCACCGAGTGCACTCCTTACCACCACCATGGCAGATGCCCCCAGATCACAGCCAACCTCAACCTCCACATAACTTACATCCAGCTACACCACCATGGACGTCAATTCACCAACATCCCTGGGGTAGGGGAAGTGATATTACAGGTCACATGACCCTCGATTACATAATCGGAAGTGAACTTGCATTACTTTAGACCTCAATGACATCACAGGAAGTGACATCATCCAAACTTTAGCATTTTCGATTCAATAGGTCTTGCAATTGCGAGATTTAAAGCTATTGGCATTCTAAATGATAATGCCTTTTATTTATGTGTTTTTCAAAGCAACAGATATATAAAAGGCTTTGTCATTTGTAATGCTAATAGCTCAAACTCTCGCAATTGCGAGACCACTTTAATGGTGGTCGTGTCCCTTTCTTTAGCTGCTGCTTGCTGTAATCAGGTTACAGTACGCAGCGTCTAAAGAAAGGGGTGCGGCCAACAATTAAAGGGAAAGCGCTTATGGGGAGCTTTTACACAAAGTGTAATGAAAATAAATAACGTTTTTTTTCAGCGTGGCCGCTAAAGTGACAATGGCAGCGTTGTGAATTAAATAAATAAATAAGTGCGCCCACTAAAGTGAAAGCGGACCACACCATAAATTAAATAAATAAGCAAAATAGTGCTCACAGCCAAAATAAAGCAGACCGTGTAACAAGACAAGTAAAAGGTCCAGTCATTATGGGAGGTGACAAATGCAGACAAGGTGGTACCAAGGAGGAACTAACAAGCCTAATAACGACTTGGAATTCAGGGTTTATGAAGTACAATGACACGAGCCAATTAAAAATATGGGCGGAGAGTGGGAGGGGCTTCAAAGCCATACTCCAATACTGCATGCCTTGCAGCAGCGCATGCGCTGCCCAGGCTCGACCTAAAAATGACACCACATGTTCTTTGTCTCTGCTGTGCACACTTTATGTGCAGTGATCAGCACACTGACACTTATATACATTGAACTGGGCTTCCAGTGAATGGTGTTACAATAGATCTCAAGAACCCCACAGATGTCATTAAACAAAAAACATTCTAGAATGCTTATAACTGATTAGTATTATTGATGTAGGCTCTGTGCAAGAGAAAAGTGTTTTTCTTTCTTTTCACGGTATGCCCTGTAGGTAAAACACAGTGAAATACCATTTGCGAAATCCTCAAAATAAATTTGAATACAATTTTTTTTCGTTTTGCTTGGAAAAATGCTGGAATCTGCACAGGAGAAGGTGTTGCTGGGTCATTAACCAAGTACACAGAATGGACTGTGCTGTCAGCTTTTACCTAGATGTTTGACAAATGAAAAGTTAAAATGCCTTATTACAGCATCTAACAGGATTGCTGAAAACCCTCTTACTGCTGTCAGTTTTTACATTAATAGTGCAGATGTTTTTCTTTTAAAAGTATCTCACTTGTGGACACTTTCAAAATTAAAAATTAAATGCACCTACAAAATAAAGCGAAATATTAACAGAGTCAAGGGGCTGGAACAATGGAAAGAAATCAAGGCTTATATAGAGCCCACTTTAATCTGTGTTCCTGATGAGATCTGAGCCAGAGGTTGCAAGGTTAGTGCTAGGGGCCCCCAAGGAAAAGCCAGGAGTCACACAGAAGAAGCCAGGGATCGCACAGGAGAAGCCAGGGGTCACAAGTGCGACTTCTGGTGACCACTAAGGGGACAATTACGATGGCGGAAGGCTCTTTCGTCCTCCGACTGCGATTCCCCCCCGCCAAATTAGGATGGTGGGGGGAATCCGACCATGACCGTGGCGGTCACAAGGACTGCCCACCATGGAACCGCCACAGGTAATCATTACGATTGCCTGGCGAGCGGTCTTCATCAGTAAAATGGCGGCGGTGCCCAGCAGGCACTGTCCGCCAAATTACGATGTTGGCTGTAGCCAGCCTTTCCATGGCGGTGGAAAGGCTGACAGGGATGTTGTGGTCCCCCCTTGTGTTGGGGGAGGCAAGGGCGCATTTGGTGGGTACCCATGGTACCCCCCTACATTTCACAGCACTACGTGGCAGGCACCGTGTGGTGCCTGCCACGTAGTGCTGTGAAATGCGCAACATGGCATATTGACATCGCCGCGGGTGCTGCTCTCAGCAGCACCTGCCGCAATGTTAATGATAAAGATCCAACCGCCATGGTGGCGGTCGCATCGTGATCAGGTGTGCGGGACCGCCGCATGCATGGCGGACGGTCCCAGTTTACACCAGGATGGAGGACGGACGGCATCCTAATGAGCCCCTAAATGATGTCCATGTTCATCACTCACCTCCCCACACCAAAGCAGAAATTACAACCTATTCATGCTGTATTATCCATTTAAGCATTTAAAACTTTAAAACCATTTAGATTTATCTCATTCTGTCTTCATGCTTTTCCCTTTTTTTCTCTCTCCTTCCCTCTCTTCCATCCTCCTTTCTTTTATCTCTCTTTCCCTCCCCCCTCTCTGTCACTCTTTCTTTCAGCTCTCTCTCTCGATCAGCTCTCAGCTCTTCTCCAACCAAATCTGTCCCCCATCAGCTCAATGCCTTCAAGACAGATTTAAATCAATTAGACAAAACATTACAAAATGTGTCCATCACCATTTCAGACTAATAGCCTGGGTCGCCGACCCAATATTTCACATTAGTGCTCCTCTAAACCTAGCAATAAATCTACAAATAATTTAGCAATTTTGATTATAAAAAGTTATCCAAAATGTTGTCCAAGTGTAGAAATCTCTCTAATCTTCGGTCTAAGCCCGAAGACTTGACGTTACATTCAAGCAAACTAGACCCAAGGCAATACAGAAAAGTGCCTGTCTTTTGAAGAGCTTGAAAACACTGTATTTATCTCCCACACAAGGCAGCCGGGTGGCTCTGTGAGATGAACAACCAATTGGTCACGTCATTTTGAAGCATTCATCTTCTTTGGACATGGTCTGAATATTCATATGTACCTTTTATTTATAATGGAGGGTAAACGATGTCTGGTATGTTGCTGGTGGGTGTAGGAGTTCTTTTGCAGGATCTGGATGCCTCTGCCTTCAAACTACCAGTTTCCATTCCATAACAAACTTATACAAATTCATTCACTAATGTGTCACATGGCGAGGAAGCACAAAGGCAACTGGTTAACCCAGAACCTTGGGAAAGCCTGAAGAAGATTTTAGACTATGTCACCTAAAACCAATTGCAAACAGCGGCCTCATTGTGAGTGTGATGTCTGAACTGGTCAGTTAAACGGTCATTGAATTTATACATGTGCTTTTATGACCCATTTCTGAGTTCTCCCAATTGGAATGGAAGATAACCAGCAGGAATTGTCTTTGCCCTTAGTGAAACCGCACAGCATTTCAATTTTCTTGAAATTTTTTCTAGGGCAGTTTCTTGCATGTCATTCCTGGGGGATGTGGGTAGCCAAATCCGCTGGCTCACGTGCAGTTTGCTCCTGGCTAGTCATCTGAATTTTGGTGCAAAATGCACGTGTACCCATTTCTCTGGTACACATATTTCATATTATATAATCTTTGCAAATGTAGTGTGTGTTTGTGTATTTCCCTAATATTATTTAACATATATATCAAACCTCTGATATGAAATCTGGCAAGTACAAAAGTAAAGATACATCAATATGCAGAAACTGTATCTAAGATGTCATCTGTGGAAAATATCCATATTCTATGATCCTACCTCATAAGAATCCAGCAAAGGATTGCTAAACATTTTCTAATGTTAAATCCTCAGAAGAGCAAATTGCTCCTGTTCTCTCATAAACACCATGCCAAATTCCATCTACTGGCTGAAATGAAACCTAAGGGCTTCATTCTAATAGTATAGCCTGAAGTGAGCTCATTATGTTTTATCCTAGATACCAGCTAATCCCTTTCCACGCATATATAAAACATAAATTACCAAGTGACCAAACTAGTTCCTTCACTTATTCTAGAAAATAAAGAAGTACCTAACAAACAACAACTGAAATCAGCAGCCCATGCACTAGTGCTCTCATAACTGAATTGCAAGTTCACTTAAAACAGCCATCACCATATTAAAAGCAGGATTTCACTCTGTGGCTAGGTTGGTCACCCCAAATAAAAACAGTTGACCATGAAAATCCTAAAAGACCTTCATTGGTTACCATTGGAAGAAAACCTGAGCATTCAAAGCCACTCACCTGAGGACCCCTCCCCCCCCACCCCGACCCGTACCCATCGCATTTGTTTATTGCTTCAGAAGGATTAAAAGGTACCTTTTCTTATTGAATCACTAATGTGAACAAGCTTAGCCATAAACAAATCTTTCTCAGGTATGAACTCCACGCGTCCGAACCCTCTACTCAAAAATGTGAGGACTATGACAAACCTTCTCCCTTTTAGAAAAGTTCTAACACTTGTTTCACCTGGACCTCACCTGGACCTCAAATAAATTCCACATAGTGTTTGGATGAATGGACATATCAATAACTGAGACGGTAAATGCCTGTATCACTCTGTGTCCCTTCCCCTATTCATTATTTATGTCTGCATAGTTTAAGTTGATCCAACATATATAACTACTCTTGTTCTTTGTAAAGTGTGCTAATACCTCTCAGGAGTCAAAGATATATAAAACTGCTTAATAAATAAATACTTAATTATGTGACAACGAAAGGCCACATCAACTGGAAAGGTGAGTGAATAAGGTAGCAAGAAATGGCACACCGTCTGTGTTGTTATGTTATTTTGTAATTTTACCAGATAGTAATATGGTGTGGGCAAACGTTACACCACATTAGTACTGGTTGAACACCTCAGTATAGCAATCTGCAACTGACACATGACCTTTGCAAAGGGTCTATCATTGCTCAGCGCCATGTGTGGCATGTTTGTAAAGTAACATTTGATCTGTTTGAGCTAAATACACTTTTCTGGTTGAGATCAGCAAATTACGGAGCAGATGGTGGATTTTGTAGCTAGTGTGGTAAATAAGTAAATATGGAAATAAACTGTGCCTGCTGAACCACATGATTCCCGTTTACTAAAATTAGGAAGCAACAATGGAGTCCTGAAATTATTTTCGAAATGTGGATTATTTGATTGGTTAAAACAGCTCCTGACTCAGATTTACAAAGACTTTCGATCTGACTTGCATTACTTTTTCAACGCAACCTGACACAAAGGTGTTGGATTCAGGGCCGGACTCGCCATACCGGGCACCGGGCGTTTCCTCGCAGGGCTGACGGGGTGGGGGCCGACTTTGTCACCGGGGGCCGGCAATATCGGCCCCCGGTAACAAAATCGGCTGAAACCGGCCAGTGCAAACAGCTCGGCCGCACCCTCCCCTGCCCCCAGGGGGGGCGGCCGAGTAGTTTGCCAGAGCCGATTTTGGTTCCCAGGCCGGCCCTGGTTGGATTGACATTTACAATACATCACAAATCGCAATTTGCATTGGATTGTAACAAAAAGTATCACAAAGCTTTACAATGAGCTACCTTGCATTACTTTTCATCACAGGAAATCCATTGGTGCTGCATGGGTCTTCTGATGAAACCACTATGAGTTCTAAAGCAAATCCCTATGAACAAAGAATCGTAGACAAAGATTTTTACAAAATCTGGCACTTTGGTGAGGCAGGCATAACGAGAAGAAATGTTTTAATTTCTCCTCGTGTTTAGGTCTCGGCCTGACGTAGGCAGCGCGCATGCGCTGCCTACGTCATATGAGGCTTTTTGGAATCGATACGATTCCAAAAGCCTCGTCCGAGCTCCGCCTTACCTTTTCATTCGTGCGCGTCGTTGTGCATCATGAATTATGCCAAAGCCAGTGCAATGATTGCGTTGTAGGCATGTCACTCGCTGCTTGTTGCCACCCTGTCTCCTTTGATCCACGCCCAGCTGGATTGGATCTCTTACCGCGGCGTGACACCGAAGGTTTAGTATTACCGTGCCGCACTTTTTTTGTACTTATTTTGTATGCTTGTTGAACATCTCTTTCGATTTTCCTTCCCTCTGTGGGTAGTTGTGGCTACATCCATGTATTTAATTTTTTGTATGCTGCCCGCACATCTTCCAACAAAGTCAATGTGACAAAACTGCAGGTTATGTATTCATCATATGGGAGTCCTTAACAATAAACCGGTCTCTGGATGTCTGTATCGACAACACACCAATGTAAGTTGTGATGGGTGAATTTAAAAAGTGAGCGCATCATTTGTGCACGGGAACAACGTTAAATGTAAATACACATACTGCGGCATTATTGGGGAAATGAGCCGAAGGGTCTTTGATAAGTTGAAAGCAAAGCCAATATAACCGGCATTAGGACCTGCACGAGTGCCCTTGTGTTTTAGGACGATAGTATCACCCCAGGAAGTGTTGATACTGCGAAGTGCTATATTTCCTTTGTGGGTACTGATGCATGTGGGAGCTATAAAGGTTGGAATGGGAGACCATAAGGGTAAAACTTTACATTTTCAACCATTCCAAGCTGAAAAACTCTAAGTCTTGTCATTTTTCCCATGACAAATTTCGTAATGTTAAACCTTGTGAAATAAGTGCATGGAGACACTGCAAATCTTGTAATCTCGAGGCGGGATGATCACGAGCAGCCGCTAGTGACTAGAGCTCCTCCGCCCAACCGTCAGATCCACGTACGGCATAAGGACACCGTGGCCGGGGGAATCAGTGCAGCGGCAGCACACGCTAAGAAGCGTTAATATTGGGAGCCGGCTTTCTTTTGCATCAAATTGGAGTTCTTTCGGATGCAGCCCTCTTGGCTGGTTTTGCGGGTGTGCGGAGGGCAGAAGGCGGCATGGGACTGATGGCTGAGCGCAAGGGAAATTGAAAGGAAGGTGCTCAGCGGCGGCGAGTTCAATTGAAAAGGTGAGCCTGGCGTTTTTATTTCACGGCGATAACTGGAGTGCTGGCAGCCGCGAGGGATGGCTGTTTATTGACTGTGTGGGGAGGCCGACCATAGAAGTCCTGGCTCTCGTTCCCTTTTTTTTAATTTTTTATTGTGATGTACTTTGTGCTGATTGGTCTAATTGTTTCTGGTTTCGTGGTGCTTGGAGCCACAGAAACAATCTAAGGGGCCAGTGGGAGAGAAGTCAGCCCCCCAAGCCTCAAGACCTAAGCAGAGTGGAGCTGAGCCAGGCTGGGCAGAGGCAATTGACCATAATTTTGGGCTTCGGAGATTATCGGGTCTGAGCAAATCTAAGTTTGGTCACTGGAAGGCTCCCAGATTTCAAAATAAACAAGAATTGAAAATACAATAGGTCTCACCTTTGATTAAGTTAAAGCCATTTGCTTTGCTATACAATACCATTAGCAAAGCAAATGGCTTTAACTTATTCAAAGGTGAGACCTATTGCATTTTCAATGCTTGTTAACTCTACATGTGAACTGCATCCTACAACACACACAGAGCGAGGGACATATATAGAGAGACATTCCTAAAAACACATTTTTTGTGCAGAAAAGGACCCCTTCCTCTATAAAACTATGCTTATCATAGACACCCTTGCACTAAGGCAAAAGGGTGTCTGCGTTGGTGCATGGCAGCATAAAGTGTTCCGGCACAGTGAGAAAGCGGACCAGCGCCGCATCCACTTCAAAAATAGGCAACACTTTCTGAACAAACTCCTTCTGATAGTTAAAAGGATGCTCAGAAACAATTTTAGCAATCTTAATTGTGGTGAAAAAAAAGTCACTAATATATCTTTTGTGGAGACAAAAAACACACAATGGGCTTTATTCGCATAGCCCTTTGTGAAAAAAGTTCTGCTACTGTGCGGTACTGCTTAATCCAACATTTGGAGTACATTTTAGGTATTCACAATGAATCTCAGAAATGCTCAACAAAATGTGTGTATGACAATGGTAAATTTCAAGACGAGTATGTTTGTATGCAGCATTTATATAACACGACACAAGTTAGAAACAGTATACTGTACAGGATTAAAGGCGGAGAGCATTTCCAGTGAGGGGACTGATTATAATTTTGATCAGGCCTGGGCAAAATTTTCATTAGCGAGGCATAATCTTGCATTAATTTCTGGCATTTTGCAATATGCTTGTTACTCAAAATGCCTGAATTATGTAACGTCCCATAATTTTAGGTCAGTTCGAGTAAAACTATCGTTGGAGCACATGAACAATGTGAACGAATACAGCTGCATGTGTAATTTAGCACTATGTTCTTGCGGAAAAATCACGTTACAAATTAGCACTAAATGGCTAATAGTACTAAATGGTGGATTTGTGGTTCATGCAGGTTCGTGTAATAATTCCAAAATTTCACATCATTAGGCTAAAAGAAAATTAAGCAAATTTCACCCAGATGTAGTATAGTTTGAAAAGATGTTATCATTTGACTTAACGCATGGTTATGACTGCGCCGTTGATAGGCAGATGTCATTCCAGATCCTGTGTGCATAGATTTAGAAGGCCTGTTTGGCATATTTCCTGTTCCCCCATGTTTTACTTTTCTGCATTTTTGTCTACAGTCTGACAGTGCAGCCATGGAGGTGTGTCCAGAGCCACCAAGGATGGTGAGCTTGTGAGCAAGAAATGCAGGGCACCAGTCATGATGACTTTATGGACAAATTCCTCAGTCTGAAGTTGACTTCAGGGTGGTGGTGATGTGGCTGAGTTTCTTTAGGTTGTTGACGACATATGTGGAGGCATGTAGGATACTTTTTAGGAGCAGTAGCATGGTGTCTAGCAGGCTGCGCCGCTATTGGATGGTTGCAACCATCCAGATTAAAGAGTACGGAAAATGAATTTCTTTGTGGAGCAATACTTTATGGGGGCATCAGCAATAGGTAGAGTATTGGGGTAGAACATAGTTTTTAGGCCTCAGGAATGGGTAATGAATTGGGGAGGCAAGTTTTTTAGAGTTCAAGGATGGATCGTGTACAGGAATAGTAAGGAGTCTTTAGGCATCAGGGACTGGAAGTGTATATGGCAGTAAGGAGTTTTCGGGTTCATTGATGGTTAGTGTATGGAAAGATTAAGGTTTTAAGGGTTCAGGCATGGCTATTGTTTTTTTGGTAATAAGAGGGCCAGGGTTCAGGGATGGATAGTAAATAGCTGTAGAACAGATTTTTTAGGGTTTAGAGATGGGCAGCAAGCCCCAGTGATGGGTTGTGTTTAGGGGTAGTAAGGGGTTTAAGGCATGGGTAATGTAGGACTAGTAAGGTGCTCGGTTTTTGAAATGGTGGCATTTAGAAATATGATGTTGCCCTGTCCCGAAACCTCCAAAAGCTTTTTAAACTATGTAAAGCTCTGACTGTCCTATTAGGACAACTCGATTAATACATTAATTTTGCTACCTCAGGTTTGGGCCAATCTAGAGTAACAGTTCAATCCTAATTTTAATGTTTATTAAAAATTGAATTCAATGGTGCAGGTAGATTTTTCATAAATATTTAGGAAAATATTTTTGAGAAATGTACCCTTAACTTGCCTACAACTCTAGGAGGATAATTTGCATTAGCCTGCCAGCGCTTAATCTTAATGAGGTGTGAAAATTGCTTCCAGAGTAAAACAATAAGCTTATCCCTTGAGAAAGGATGGGCTGGGTGTGGGTCTCAAGATCACACTCAGCTCGGGAATGGCAGCTGGGGTGGTTCCTGGAACTTCAGTGACTTGAAAGTAGCAGAGGTGAAGCCTTTCCATTCATAGTTAAGTGTAAGGAGAGACCTGGCATGTAGAAACTATGAGTGGGCAGAACTTATGGAATTTCACTCAGCAGATTTCCGTGGAGTTACATAAACACTCCACAAGATTCTGCAGAGTTCGGCTAATGGGTGGAAATATGCATGTCTCGCTGCTCACGCTATAATTTAGCGACAGTATCATGCGACCAGCACCATGTGGTGCGCAAGAGTTTGTGGCCATTCAAGTTGATTTTGCTACCATTCTAGTAGAAAATCTACTTGACTGGTAGAAAACCTACTTGACAAGCAGCCCTCTCACTGTGACCACTTGAGACTGCCTGTATTATAAAATGGCGTGAGGAGACACCACGCTGGAGCCTGCTACACAGTGATTGGCGGAATTAGAGTGGAACTCCCCATTACTCATGATGCCATATTTCACCATTGATTTGACCAACGATTTAGGCGATGCTGTGCAGCACGGGCAAAGAGCAAAATGCTTTTTGCCAATGATGTACAACATCAGCAAAGAGAAAACCGAGAGGCAAAAAAAGAATAAAAGGCACAATGGCACTTCTGCGGGCCATGCTAATCTGTAGGCACATGCATTCCTCACTATGCAAGTGCCATTTTCTTTTTTTAATTTTAATGACCCAAAATTTCGGACACTACTTGGAATGGTAAATGAAAGAATGAATTTTTTATTTGCACAAAAACACTTTTTGGAATGTGCTGCAACCTAGCCGCAAATAGCAGCTTCCGGGCCCTGCATTAGAAAATAAAGAGCTTTTGTTGATAAAGGTCACAGGAGGTATGGGGGTAATGAAGAAGGGTGTAAGAAGCGAGTGATAGCAAATGTGGGAAGCGGCAGGGAGTGTGCAGTGTGTCAAGGCGGGCAATGGAGGCATACAAAGCACTTTCTGGAATGCAGAGTGCTTTGGTACCAAATAGCATCAGCAGACCCATCCAAAAAATACAATTTAAAGATTTTACTTCAAGGACTGCCTGGGGCAGGGGAGTGGGTGAGGAACATTTGTAGGGGGAGCAACAAGATGCAGTTTATTTTTTGTGGGACAGAGCAGCAGCAAGAGAGAGAGAGAGCAAGAAAACAAATGCACTTTCATCAAGTGAGTAACAAAGAAGGAAAAAGTAGTTCCCTAAACGTGAGCAGTCGAAGGATACAGGTCAGTCAGTCAAAAAATTGCTAAGAGGCTTTTCTCCTGAGGAGGGACAAACACGAAGAGGGAGCAAAGACACTGAATAAGAAGCAACCAAATGAGAGCAACAATAAAGTAGATAAAGTAAATTGGTGGTGAGGATGTAGCCTTTCGGCTAGAGCGGTCGACCTCGAAGCTGGGGAACTGGTTTCGAGTCTCGTCAACAACGCTCAACATCATGTGATTCCTGTGATTCCGGGCAAATCACTTAATCTACCCCTGCCTAACAAAAATGAATATGTACTTCTGTAACGAAATTGGTGCTCATGTGAAGCGCTCTGATACCCAATGTCTTGGGTCCAATTCGCGCTATATAACACTCTAAAAAAGAGTCAACCAATGGTAAGCATTTGGCAGGCTTTAAGTAGACCTGGCCAGAGTTCACAGAATCGCACTACACGGAACTCTGCGGAGTGGCTGAAGAACTCTGCTGTGCTATGCTGAGTTCCGCGATCCGGTGGAGTTTCCTGGTGCGCCCGTTCTTCTTGTGTTTTCACATCAAACACAATAGAGAGTACATTTTCGCATTCAAAGTGGCACACAAACAGTGCCACGTGTTTCACGTGGGCGCAGCCATCTTGTTTTCTCTGTTCTGTTCATGGTGCTGGGCCTATTTGTGATTCTCCTGTTAAACCTTTTGATCTTCCACCCTCCTAATTAAACTACCCCTAACCTTTTATTTATTATATTACTTTGTGTTTTTGTGTCTTAGTATTTTGTGTTTTTTTATTCTTTATGTGTTTTTTGTGATGTTTTGTACTTTTTTATTTTTCCTTTACTTCATTTGTATTATATTAACTTCATTCCTCCCCCTATTTCCCCCATCCCGTGCCGTGTCAGAACAGGGGAGTGGCAGCAACAGGCCCCCGACCAGCCACCTACCCTCCATGCTGGCAGCAGGAGGCAGGGCTGACAGTGGGTACATCCATGCAGAGCATCAGCTTCGCTAGGGTAGGGTGCTCCGATTTGTGCGGTGCACCAGCCAGGTTTGGGTACCGTCCAGAAGCTGCCACACTGCTAGGTGGATATCCTTGACTGGGAGCAGGACCTGATTGACCTGCTTGGTGTCAAGATTCCGGGTCTCTGTGAGTATTAATTATTTGTTGTGTTTGTGTTCTACAATGCTAAAAAAATCCAAATAGCATGCTGCTCACACTCAGAGGTAAGTTATGTTCAGTTTACATTAGAATATTATTATTTTGTGATCCAGTTTCACCTAGGCAGGTGCTCAGTGCTACCTTGTCGTACTCATCAGCAGTCAGCACTTGCTTCAACTGATTAATTACGTTTGCCATTGTAGACTCTTCTTTTCTCCTGTCACCACAGTGAAACAATATCAGTGAGTTAGCATTCTCTGTGACTTTCTGTATGTAGCTCGTACAGTCCCAAGCTAGTTTAGTGATGTGTACTATGCATCTATGCATTGCTAAAAAGGGAGGCTGAGTTGGTCCATCAAGGGGTTTGAGAAATGAAAATTGAATCAAAGATCATTCATTGCAATGCATTTGTTCCAAACTTTGGAATAGGGATTTCAGAATTAGTATGGCCAACTCAATGACAGTCGATAGTCTCAAATCTAGTACTATAGGCGATCTGTTTTAGATCATTTCAATGTGACTTTGTTTGCCTTTCATAATAATTTTGTGGAGATTAACTCTACCACTAATCAATTTTTTTCTCTTCTTCATTTCTTACATCCACACCCAAGGACAAGAAGAGGGACAGTGCATTGGAGGGTCCGAGAAGAGCTAGGGAGGAGGCGCCGACCACCACCACCCCCGCTAAGGGCTCCGCTCAGCCTGGTAAGTCCTATCATTTGTTATTATTATTTTTCTAATGTTGAGTTTTATGCCTGCTGTGAGCTTATGGTAGTATCTTGGGGTATTGGAATGTTGGTGCTTGGTTCCAGGACAGGAGTTGCTGCCTGGATCCTGGTGTTGTTAGCGAGAAATAAAGTTGCTCTGACACCTTAACTTCTGTCTTCCTTTTACTTGGTGACAAGGACAGCATGCATATGAACCCAAGAGTGCAAAGCACAATGGGTTACCTTTTTCTCCACTGCCCACTATGCTACTTTAAAAAAGTTTTATACAGTGTACTTTGTTTTCAGCTCCCCTATCCAATTTTGTTTCATTCTTGTTATACCTGTATTATCTTTTTTTTCCCTATTTCATGGGGGTGTTTTTGTTAGCTGACTTTTTCTGGTCTGTACTAGTTTCTGGTTTACTTAACTTCTGCTTTGTTGGTAATCTTTCTCTCTCTCCTATATATTTTGTGGTACTGTAAGACTAAGAACAGATCTTTGGTACTCTACTGTCTACTGTGAAGACTGCAGCACCAAGTGAGCTACTATTAAAAAAATATTTACCATGTATGTTTGTTGAGAAGGCTTTCTTTTTCTTGCTCATGCTCTAACAGTTAAGTTAGCTAAGAAGGGAGTGGCCATTGTCATAGACCACATCTCCCCCCAAAGTTGTGCTGTGTAATTTATTCATTCAGTAAACCAGCTGTTTCCATGACAGTGCAGCATGGTTAGAAAGTATGAGGTCCTATTGCCTGTGCCAACCAACACCATATGTTTTTCATCAACCATTATTTCATCCGTTCACTGTGTCTCATGATCATCATTGGCTATAACTGTGACCCTCTATTACGAAATGATTTTGGTTGGCTTCACTGCCTTGCTTTGCTCAGAGTGATATTTTTGTTAGAAGATACTACAGTGCTAACTGAACTGTAGTGATGTATTGTAGCTGCATTTTTTTTATTTAAACAAATTTAAGGGGAGGCGTATCTGGCATCTAAAAAATGTATAATGTTTTTTCTAGCCACATGGACCACCAGTGCAGTGGGCGCAAGTGCCTCTGCAGGAGGAGGAGACTCAGTTGGAGGGGGAGAAGCGGTGGCAGGGACCGCGGTGCTAAGTCACATTGCTTGTTGATTGACAATTACTATTATTCTAACTAGCTGCAAGGGCATCATTGTAACTCATGTTCGTGACACCCCCCCCCCACACTTTACCAGTTGCAGAGGTGGTACATTTATGGTTTCTTCTATCTGCCAATCAGCAAAAGCTCACATAATGAACGCTGAAAATAATGGCTTGAGGAAAACGGTGATGGACAGAAGTTTAAAAGAAAGGATGGGGGAAATGGTATATGAGTGAAAGGATGGGTGGGTGAAAAGGTGTGTATGTGGGTATTGGGTAAAGGAATGGGTGGGTGAAAGGATGGTTGATGGATGGATAATGGATTGGACATTTTGGTGAAAGACTGAATGAGAGAAAGTAAAACTTAAATCTTGGTGGCTATGGGTGAATATGGAAGAATAAAAAGAATGAATGAATAATTGGATTGCCCGGATGAATCAGCAAGGGAGCTATTCTGGAGAGGGGCATGCTGCTCACCTACTTTGCTTACTTTGTTTTATGGTTATCAAAGCTATGGTTCTAAGTAGGGGGGTATTTTTTTAAAATTTTGTTGTACTCCCTTGACTCACCATATCTGTTAAGCAAGGCAGAGATGTATCCCACCCAGCATCATTCATCACCCCCTTCCTGCCCATGGCATTTCAACACCCATGACTGAAGTGCAGTATGGTTCAATTTTATGAGTGCATTTTTGGCTGTGCAATGTGCGTCTGTCTCAGTTAATGCAGCATTTACAAAGTTATCAATGCATTGCAAACCGAACACACAAGATGTGTTTCTCTTCGCCCATTCAGTGACCTATTAATACTTCACTCCTTTATTCTTTACTAAGTTCTTCTGCCCCAGCGTACCAAAAAATTGAAAAGTCCATTCTTGGTATGTGCCACATTTTATGGCCATGTGAAGTGATTCCAAAATATATTTCATGCTTTCCTATAACAGATTCATTTTAGGCCTGTTCAGAGTTTTCCCTTTCGATTTTCATCAACTACACTGACTGAATAAGCCAAAGCTTAATAGTCACATGACAAATCGATAATCAGTGACACCCCTTTAATCTATTTCAAAAGCTCTGCCTACCCGCTTAATCCCTTTACCTTACCCTGCAGTACTGTAAGTCAAGTTTCCTTTCCTTACTGCTCTGTAAATAATGTGTGGTGCTGGATGAGGCCAGTGAGTAAAGTGGGACTAAGTGCCTGATTTGATTTCAAGTTTGGCATATGGGTTACTCTGTGACGAATATGCCATTTACAAACTATATAGTCTTCCTTTACCTGTAGTGAAGTGCATCATTTTCCCCAATGTCTACTTATGAATAGACAAGTTAATATCTGCATTTTAAACATGATGTGTGTGATGTAGTATCTTATTTATTATCCATCTACCTCTTTCGAGTCAGGGTAGAAAGTGAAAGGAATTTGGAGAAGAACAGGCCAATAGGCATTAAAGATAGATAATTGTCAACTACAGCTGTCCCAGCTGCAGACAGCAGCAAAGTACCCAATACGCTGGCTAGCATGCCCACATTAATTAATTGACAAAACTTGTACTCCATAGTTCATAATGCCTTACTCAATGAAAGGCAATTTATTTTTATATTTCCACTCAGTGTCTGCTTCGTTACTAGAAAAGCATTTAAAACAAAAAAAATCCCCGTTTTTTATGCTAGTGTTATTCTGCCTTAATACTTTTCTGCCAGACAGTCAGTGCATTTTTTGCGAGTCATGTGTTGGCAAAATATAAAATTGGCCTTGTGACTCTCCAAATCATATTCACATCAAATTCCAATGGCATTGGGGGGCCAGCAATGTACTACTACTGTGCCAACCATTAATTTTAAACAATTGTTTGAACAGAGAATTATTTGCAATTTGTCTTTTTTCTTTTTGTTTTTCTTATATAGCTACTACAGCTGGTCCACCCATAGCACCCAATAGGCAGGAGATAGCGGCCCGGCTGTGGCAGCAGAAGCTGAACATTATCTAGCTGGAATATCAGTGACTGGTGGCCCAGGTGGATGAAGAAGAAGAGGCTGAAATAGCTGCCTCTCAGCTGGGACCCAGTGCAGCCAGTCAGCCACAGCCTCCAGCCTCCCAGCCATTCTATTGCCGGCACGGGTGCCAGCTGTCAGGGGGGCTAACTGGAACTGCTGCCGCCTCCTACCGCTCTGGCAGGACATTGTTGCGGCCCATTCTACAGAGTTTGGACCGCATGGAGAGGTGTACGGAGAGCCGACTGGACAGGATAGAGCAGAGCCTGGACCAGCTCCAAGCCCCAAATGGACAATGGCCTCTTTTAGCCCTTTAAAAAAAATTTTGGGGTGGGAGGGACTTGTTGTGGGTGGAGAGAGTGGGAAGGGAGTTGTGACCAGGTTTAGTTATTTGTTGGACATTGGTTGTGGAATGGGGATGGGTCAATTTGTTTGGGGACAGGGGTGGTCCTGTTGTGGGTAGAGAGAGTGGGTGTTTTGTAAATAAAATAAAGGGGAACATTTTATTTCTCCATGAGTTATGCCTGAAGTAGTTTATTTGTGTTTTACTTTTACTTTGCACTGCTGCCTTTTAGTTACGCAGCCTGTATTTTTCTAATCTACTTAGAAAAGTGTATCTCATTAGTTTCATTAGTTATATACCTCTGTAATTATCTTGACCTTTAAAGGGGATGCTGCCATGACCTATTTTGACTTCAACAACCTAGATAAAAGGTTTCTTATTCAGTAGCAGTAACCTGCTTACTTACTAGCTTAACTAGTTCACTTCACTCCCTAGTTCTCCTACCTGTATATAGATGAAACCATAACAGGGAAGGCATCACAACTTCACAAGCGAGGTCCCACTCTCACCCAGGTAAGCTCCAACTGTAGGATTAATTGGAAGGATTATCCATTGCAGGCAACTAAATGGAAATAAAAACACTGAGTTTGTGGGTAATACATTATTTCATAGCTTTACAAAGAAGGGAGACCAGACTACTACATGACACAACAAAGAATAACTGGTAATGATAAAATAACAAAAAAGAGCAAGAGTAACTTCTTCTAAGTATTGGGGAGCTAATATTGAATGAAAACTAAATTTACCAAATCCTTGAGTCATGAAAAGTAGACTCAAAGTCTGGAGAGGACAAGAATAAGCTTTTATGCAATGCAAGGCCTGAATGATTACGCTGACGATTCATTTTCTTCTATATCTAAAGTATGGATCACTTTTATGTGTGGGTGGGTAAATAGGACCAGTGTGGGCTATTACTTAGGCAATAGAAGATCTTGCAGTGAGTTGGTGTTGCTTTCACCACATCCGCCCCACCAAGTGTGTGATCCATTTATGGTGTAAATAAAGTCACACCTCAGAACATCCCACAGCCAGGTGAAAGAAGGTTAGGGGTTTGATGAATGGATGGGCATCAGGACTAAAAATGCCAAACCGCCCAAGGTAGTTTTAATTAAAATGTGGGCAGGTCACCAAGAACATCTCAGAGGAGTGAAGACAGCATTGAGGCATGTTGTGCCTCAGCCGTTCCTCAACATAGTCTGGTACCTTGCCATACAATGGATTGTGCACAATGCACAGGCCTGTGCCCCTGGCCCTCTGTTTGACTGGCAGCCAATGCAATTGTTGCAGCAGTGGGGTGTCATTGCGACTGTCTTGGTAGCTTGATGTTTGCAGCTGTATGTGATTTCTTCATGGCGAACTTGGCCACTGTTGCATGCCACTGAATGCTCCTAAAACTTTCTTCAGGGTCAAGGTTTGTAGATAGCTTTTGCTTTACTACTGCAAAAGTAATTGTACTGTGATTGTGCCCGTTAGTGTGCCCATCTTGCTCTAACCCACCACTGTTATTTTTATTTTTTATTTTCCTTCCCCTTTGCCGCTGCTGCCCCTGCAGCCCCTCCCTCTCGGAAACCCCCACTCCTGCCTCCAGCCTTACCTCCCTACCACCTCCCCTACTTAATGGTGGCCACTGCGGGGTAGCGCGAGTAAGACCGCCAACCCTCTCTCCAGGTCCTTTCTCTCCCGCAGCTCTGCTGTGCCGTCTCCTGCCACCAGACCCTGACCTCCTCCCTGGGAGGTGTGAGGCTGCTGTCGCTCCTGCGCCTGTCGCCCGCTCCATCTGAGACTGCCTGCAACCACCGTAAACTTCTTTCTTTTTTCCTGTTGTGCCACTGGTATTGTAATTGTACTGTGATTGTGCCCTTTCTTCAGGGCCAAGGTTTGTAGATAGCTTTTGCTTTACTACTGCAAAAGTAATTGTACTGTGATTGTGCCCGTTAGTGTGCCCGTCTTGCTCTGACCCCACCCCTGTTATATTTATTTTTCTTTGCCCTTCCCCGCTGCTGCCCCTGCGGCCCCTCCCCCCCTGGAAACCCTTGCTCCCACCTCCCAGCCTCTCCTCCCTCCCACCTCCCCTACTTAATGGCAGTCGATGCGCGGTGACGCAGCAGAAACGCACAGCGGGCGTGCTGCTGGTACTCTGAAGGCACGTCAAAGGCAAGCCCGTCTGCGCCCGTCCACGACCCGACCGGAGCCAGCACCAGGAACCCTGAACCTGCGACCTTCCTCCACTACGACTCCACCGCTCTCCACGCACTCAATTCCGGACCCCACAGAGACTGCCAACAGGCCTCACCGAACACCACACACTCTAGTTGTCCTGCCTCCACTACCGCTGAACCTTCACCACCACCCCAGCCTCCAAAACCACCGACGCCATCAGCCACGACACCCTCAGATACATCCCCATCAATGTGCACTCCGTACACAAACACGCAATGAAACTCTGGAACCTTCTCGACTCTCTCTCGCCCGACATCGCCTTCCTCACGGAGGTCTGGACCAACGCCGCCTCCGCCCCTGACATCAACACCGCCTTCCCGGACAGATACAGGATCCAAACTAAGGACCGCCCCAACCGACCGGGAGGGGGCCTTGCCATCGCCCACAAGAGCAGCCTCCGCCTCACCACCTCTAGCAAAACCTTCCCTTTCGCCGTACACCTGCACTGATCCAGACCAGCCGGAACACGACACTCCGAGGAACCCTCATCTACAGATCCCCGTACACCCTTCGCCACCACCATCACAGACTTCATCGCACCCCACACCATCACATCGATGAACTACATACTCAGACCTTAACTTCCACCTCGGCAACCCCAGCGAGCCCAACTCCACCATCCTCCGCGACAACCTTGCCAACATTGGACTCAATCAATTCGTCACCACACAAACACGCAGAGCAGGACTCACCCTCGACCCCATCTTCGCTGCAGTTAACAGCATCCACTTCAGCCACACAACACAACCACCATGGACTGACAACCAGTGCGTCCACTTCCCCGTCAACAAACCCGAGGCACCAAAACGAGCCCCCCCTGCACACCACGAAGGAACTGGAGCAAGGTTACTGACGAGCAACTGAACTCCAGCCTCACCTGACACAACCACAGCTGAGCATCCGACGCAAACATCACAGCCAGAGGACTCCACACTTGGATCTCCAAATGCATAGACAAACTCGCCCTACTACGCAACCCTGGCAAACAGTGCCCCAGGAAAGCTGCCTGGTTCACCACCGATCTATAAGAAGCCAGGCACACCTGCAGATGCCTAGAGAAGAACTGGAGGAACACCAAGACAACTGACAACTACTCCACCTACAAGGACGCTATGACGGACTACCACAACCAAATCAAAACAACCAAAAGGAACTTCATCCATAACCAAATCCTTGCCAACTCCACTAACTCCAAAGAACTATTCAATGTCATTCAGGAATTCACCAACCCACGCAGCAAAGCCACAGACGTCACACAGTCCCAAGACCTCTGCGACAAGCTTGAAACCTACTTCCACCTCAAGATCAGAACACTCTATGACGATTTCGTCAACCCACCACAAGATGACACAGTCGGCCCCCCGCCCCCCAGAGACACCAGCCAGCCCACTGTCTCCAACTGGACACCAATCACAACCGAAGACACCGCCACGACCATGAAAGGCATCCACTTGGGAGCCCACACCAACCCCTGCCCCCTGCACATCTACCACAGAGCCACGGACACCATCTCACCCGAACTGCAACGAAATGCAATAAAACTAAAAACAACAAGCAATAATTGCCGATGTTTGTTTGGGAGGATGAAATGAAACCTATTGTGAGCCAAGGAGGTGTTAAATTAAAAAAAATGCAAAAAAATGCAATGCATGTAATATATAAGCACTGTTCATCAAAATCCTATTCTTAATATACATATTACAATGATCCTCAAGCATGTTATCAAACTGATAGCACATCCATCCATCCATGCAAGCCTCTGGCAAAGGCACACTGGCTGGTTGCACAAAATGGCTGCCAGCCAGTGTCACATGGTCAAACAACAGCAGCAAGCAAGGAGGCATGGGAAACAAACACATGCAAGCCCATGGAAAAGGCACACTGGCTGGATGTACAAAATGGCTGCCAGCCACAGGGCCAAATAACAACAGCAAGCAACGAGGCTTGGGGAACAAAGAGAACACATTCAGGCCTATTGAGACAGACTACACAAAATGGCCTCCAGCCACATGTCATGGAGGACAAAGAAACATTAATGGTGACCTAGGGCAAACACACAAACACACTGACCAGACAAAAGAGGCATGGTAACAGAGGCGGCTCCTCCGCTAAGACAGAGGAGCGTCACACCACTGCTCGCAGAGCAGAAAAAAATAAAATAAAATGATGATAACCTTGTTATTATCATTTTATTTTTCTTTGCTAAGGGGCTGGGTTAAGGGGGGCGGGGCTGGGGTCACAGGGGGAGGAGTGATTTGCACACTCCAATTACGCATGACTGCTTGGCCGGCCATCTTGGGCCGGCAAAACAGTTATGCGCACTTTGCATCTTCCCAACCAGGCTCTAATGCATAGCCTGGTGAGGAACATGCACAAGCTCCCTGTAAATATAAATGTACTTATATAGCGCCGAATCACCCCTGGGGGTATCTCAGCGCTGTACTCATACCGCTGAAGGAACCCTTCTTGGCTTTCCGTGTGAAGTGTCCACTCCTGGGCACCCCCATGGTGAAGCCAGGCATCCCAGCGCTGTTGGGGCCGTTGTGGAGATTAAGCAAGCTATTGCCCAGAGTTGCAGCGTGGGACCCATGATTAGAATAGGCACTGAGGCGAGAATATCCGGTCCGAGGAATTTATAGCCCGAGACCCTGCCGCGGCGGGAATCGAACCCTGGTCCCGGACCAGTGCTCTGCATCGAGATCTGCTGCTCTAACCATTGAGCCACACTTCTCCTGTCCCTGTCTAAGCACCGAACCATGGCTCTCAGACCAATCACAACACTGCATTTCAGCGTTGTGATTGGCTATGGAGAGCCAATCACAACACTACATTGTAGCTTTGTGATTGGTTAAGGGGTGCCTGGGTGCTTCCTGGTTCGCCAAGAAGAACAGCAACGCGTCAGAGAGATGGGCGCCGTTTAAAAGGTAAGTATTATTTTTTTATTTTTTTTGCAAAGCCCCCCTGCGATTCCCGTTCCCTGATAGCCACCACTGCATAGTAACACTGAAGAAAACACTATCATTAATTCAGCAATGACAAAAATGAGCTATAAAATGTTACAACAACACACATCCTCACAAGGGGGGCGTGGCTAACTGCTGAAGATGGCGGTCATCTTCTAGACGAGCTCCGGACCCGGGCGACATAATCCTGAAAATTAGCCTGTTTATCGGAGTGAGTCGGGGTCAGGCAATACCCGAAACAGAAGTGCACAGCGGCGCCGACAAGCGGAATTGCTCCCAAAACCACCGGCATTGAGCAACGAAGAGAAGTGCAGATCGTGGCCCTGACGTGAGCAGAAAGGCGGAGCCGTGAAGTAGGCCTCGAGATCAACCGCTACAAAGCCATCGGGTGTGGAACTCGGAACACAGTTCCGACTGGGAGCCCGTAACAAAAGGGTGTTCACACTGACTTCCCCGCACCGAGACCCGCCGGAACAGAGGTGGTGTTGCTTGTGGTCTGGCCCGGAACCGGGACGGTGAGTGTGCGCGCCCGCTTGCGGCGAACCCTGGGGCCTTACACACATGGGGAGCAGTGGCGCCATATGGCCTGCAGCAGTCAACAGCACTAGCGGCAGACCCACTGGGAGAGAGACAGTAGCCAGTGGGAACCCCAATCATTGTGGGCATATCGGAGGCTGAAATCACACGATAGGGAAGAGCCTGGAGAGCACAGAGTGCGTACGAGGCCAAGATACACACCGCCATGCGCCTCTCATAACAGTGCGGGAGCTGGAGTTGGCGGTGTAGTACCTGGGCTAAAGGGATCATCGCCACGGACAAGGGTGCATCGGCGCGAAGAGGCCGGAGAGCTGACAATGGGCGACACATGCCTATAACAGCGCACAGAAGGAGAACACACTGATTTATAGTACGCTAGCAGGTGCACCCGCAATCTGCATTTCCGCATGAGGGGCCCGCTCCCAGACACCGGGGATGAGGGTACGGACTGTGTGTAAGATCCCCTCCCCGGGTCCTAGGTGCATAGCAACCCTGTGAGTGTGACACCGGCGTGAAACACACACCCAGGCCTGCGTGGAGCGCATTGTGTAGAAGACACCTACAAGCTCCCACATGGTTCAGCTACTGGACGATCGACATGAGTGTACATTGAAAAAGCAGCAGGTTACTAGAGGGCTGCGCTTGCAGACGGACGCGTGCCTAAACAGAGTGCCACTACCCAGAGAGGGAGAAAGCATTAAGCAAGTGCAAGGCCGAGGGATAGGCCCCACCCTGCTGAAGTGTGTCACACATCTACAAGGCACGAGATTGTCGCCCGGAACCACGGTGCTCCAGTGAATCCACCTCCCTAACGAACAGCAACGCAGTCATAAGCCTCGTGCATACTTCCCAAACATAGTGATGGGGCAACCAAAAGGAAAACAGCAAGACAATGCCCCCAACACTGACCAAACCCTGTAGAATGCGGAGCAAATCACCATTTCGCAGCCAACCAGCTGCATACCGCCTACCAATGTAGAAGGTCCAGTGGATAGACTAGACTTAATTCTACAAGAAGTGCGGGACTCCAGGAAGGCCATAGAGCCACAAATTGGTGCCCTCACGACCGGATTCACCCTGCTTAAGGCAGACCACGCCAAGCTGGCAGACAAGGTGAAAACTAATGCCCTCACGTTGGAGTAACTGTCTCCACAACATAAACAGAACACAACTCAAATACAACAACTACAGAAACAAGTCACCAGCCTAATGGACCCGTCGAAGACACCGAAGGTAAAGCGAGGCGCATAAACATCCGCATCATTGGCCTGCCAGAAAGAATCGAAGAAACGGATGCAACACGATACATGATACATGAGGGACTTTCTAGTCAATACTGCGTGGGAAGAGCGCACAGGATACCTACCGGCCGGCCAAAACCAGGTGCCCCTCCTCGACCTCTCATAGCCAGGATGCTGAACTATAGAGACCGGGACATACTACTTCCAAAGGCACAAGAATGATCTCAGATCAGATTCGAGAATAACCAAATATCGCTCTATCCTGATTATACGCTCTTAGTGCAAAAACAGCGATCTTCTTTTATGTCAGTCAAGAAGAAACTACAAGGCCTGAAACTGAAGTATGCACTACTCTTCCCGGCCTGATTGAAAATAATTCACGAACAGAAAATAAATTTCTTTGAGAGCCCGTAAGATGCTGAGGAGTGGTTTGAAGTGATGGAGCCATCTACACTAATGGAAGCCGCCTCTCAAAGCTCATCCAGCAGCCTCAGACACGTTGGGTAAACAGGTTACTGCCGCAGCAGGCAGACGAGCAGGAAAACTCAGTTGGCCAACCCGACGCAACTGCAGAAGGAACAGGGCAGAAAACAGGCGCTTGCGGCAGCTTCCACCTTCCGAAATGACACACGCGCTGAGGACTCAGTCTCCTCAGACGAAAATATGAACAGATCCGATTCTGAGGGCAGTGTGACACTGTTCCCTAGTGTAACCCCACAGATGGTGGATGGTTTGTTCGATTAAGAGATAATGAACATTGCTGGCCCCGATACAGGAACTCAAAGCAGCTAACACATCCTTTACTTATTTGTCTTAAAGTGGTGTACTTTTGCTTTATTTCTTAGCCCCGGGCTCCAATAGAGCTCAACTGAATATAGTAGTGTTCGACTGCATGACATGAACGGCGTTGGCGATGACCCCCTATTGGCAAACTCACTCTATGTACATAACACAGTTTTACATGTTATGTTAAGTTGTATGGACTGGTACAGATCCCCAACCAGACCTAGTATTGGGAACTTTAGGGAGGGTGATAGTCCTGACATAGATACTAGACCAGAAAGACACAAAGACACTTATACATCACAGGCTGAACAGCGATATGTCCTCACACTACAATGCATACACCTAATACATATAACATAATAAGGTGGAATGTTCGTGGTTTAGGATCCGTGCAGAAGCGACACAGGGTACATGCAAAGTTGCTGAGATGCAAGGCGCAGATAGTTTATCTGCAGGAATCCCACATTGTAGAACAGGAAGCAGTGAAGCTCTGTAAGAAATGGAGAGGTCAGATCTTCTCCACTAATTACTCCGGATTCGCACGGGGAGTCACAATATGGATCAGGCATGGGGTACCCTTCACAACGATGGAATAGAGAGTGGACAAACAGGGTTGATGCATTTTTATACGAGCGTCGTTACTAGGGGTTGTCAGAATTTCCGAAATTCACTTTTGCAAATTATCGCGAAAATGTTAAAAATCTCCGTAAACACGCAGAAATATCGCGAAGATGCAGACGTTTTTTTCCCGCCCGTTCGCGGTATTTTCTGCGTGGTCGCAGTTCGCCAACTTACCCATGCGGTTGCTCGAGGGCGCTGCCATCTTGTTTTCACTTGCGAGAAGAAAAACGTGATCGCGCGACAAATGACGTTACTGCGGGCGCGAACTGTCGCGAGACAGCGCAAATGGCTACCAACAATCCAACATCTCGTGGAGAACGCGACAGGATCGGGAAAACTTGTCGGCGAACGTGGGGATTCAGGTAAGGCGATCGTGCGCACGCGAGAATGTATTATTTTACAGCGCAAGCAAGCAAAAAATTTCCGGTACAATGCGGATTGACATTTTTGCGCTCTCCGCGGAACGCGACAATGTCAAATTTTTGCAATTTCCGCGAGCGGAACGGAATTTTAGCCCAGGCCTAGTCGTTACATGGTCAACATGTGGTCCTCTGTAATATTTATGCCCCAAACTTTGAGCAAGACAAATTCTTGACCATCCTTAATCTGGCATTGGCAGGATGGGAAATGCATCCATGGATTATAAGTGTCGATTGCAATACTATAATGGATGTTACATTGGACAGATCTCACCCCCCCTATACACGGTGCAGTTGTGATTAAACAGGCAAAGGTACTCCGGGGGTGGGCAGAGGGCTGGGCCATATACAATGTGTGGAGACTGCGTTATCCACTACAAAGAAAATACTCTTATTATTCCCCGGTCCACTTTCTACACACGAGAATAGACAGAATTTATTGTTCAAACACAATTGCAGTGCAAGTGACTCATGCCACTTACCTGGCAAAAACCTTCTCAGACCACAATCCATTGGAAATAGCCAAAAACTGGGGCAGAATACCTACCCCCGGTACCCACCTGGAGAATGTGGCCACAATACTAGAGGACGCCATATTCCGCACCACAATAGCTGACACAATCACTCAACACTTAACGGAAAATAGTAACACTGCATCCAATAACCTGATTGAATGGGATGCCTTCAAGACGGTTATACAGGGCAAGGCAATTAGCGCGATAGTGGGTGCTGACAGGCAGGAAGTACACAGAAATCTTGTTGATACAGAACACAAAATGAATAAGCTGGAACAGGAAGCCACACATGACACTGACAAACAAGCCCCACTACAAGAAGCGCAAATCCAACATGCACAATTATTAGAGACCCTCCGATTATAGACCACCAAAGGCATACGCAGATGCGCCACAAAGAAGCGGACAAATCTGGGACACTACTGGCCAAACTGTTACGAGACGACCCCCTCTATTATCATTAGCGAAGTCACCACCCTCACGGGAGTTAAAGCCCATAACCAATGCAACATTAATGCGGCTTTCCGCCACTTTTACGCCTCATTATATAGTAAACCTGATAGAACAGAGAACATACGCACAGAGGAATTCTTGTCTGCCCTATCATACCCACAACTGACTGAGGCAGCCCAGAAGGACTTGATAGGCCCATTACTAGATCTGAAATAAAATTGCAATAAAAAGACTCCCATGCAATAAAACCCCTGGTCTAGACGGGCTGCCGGCAGAATTCTATGACACATATGCAGATTCCCTTATCCCCCAACTAGAAATCCTATATAATAAAGCACTGGAACTGGGCAGCTTACCCCTTACTATGGCACAGGCTCTGGTGGTATCACTCCTGAAGCCCGGTAGGGATCCCACAGACATGGCCAGCTACCGTCCACTGTCATTACTGGCGACGGAGTATAAAATACTTAGCAAGGTACTAGCTAATAGACTTCTGTCAACATTACATAAACTGATTCACACAGACTAAAATGGTTTTCTCCCTGCCCGTAGGACATCACTGAACACTAGACAGCTACATCATCTCATGTTAATTGCCCCAGAACAACATGAATTTGCAGGTTTTATCTCATTGGATTTGTGTCAAGCGTTTGACACAATCAACTGGGACTACATGTTCAAGGCCCTGGAGAAATTTGGGCTACCCGCAGAATACCTTAAATGGCTCTGGTTATTATATGATGCCCCTACTGCCCGCGCTCGCACAGGGGGATATATTTCGACCGAATACTCGATATACAGGGGCACGAGACAGGGATGCCCGCTGTCACCACTCCTGTTCATACTGGCATTAGAACCACTGGCACTCAAAGTGCGCACAGACGCACATGCTCTGGGTATAAATATAGGAGCTACAACACATTTGTTTTCCGCCTACGCAGATGACATTATTCTGTATATCTGAGACCTCTGGGCCACCATAGATCCTATCTCCGATATTTTTCAAAAATTTTAACAAATGTCGGGTCTAGTCATTAACCCATCGAAGTCACCCACTTTCTTCTTTAAGGAGAATGAGTACCCTACAGAACTTGCGTCTGGATCTTATGCGCTCCTGGTAGCACAACACACGTTCAAATACTTGGGCATCCAAGTATATCGGACTCATACAGACATGTTAGAGGGAAATCTCAACAGAGCGATCAGAGATATGCGCTCTAGTATTGCCTTCTGAAATACCTTACCTCTGTTGGTCATTGGCAGAGCAGCCATATCCAAAATGGTGGTCCTCCCACAACTGATATATTATTTTACCAATTTACCAATTCTAATACCACACACCACTTTTAAATTATTGAACACCATGCTTATAGACCTTATACGGGGGGCTGGTAGGCGGAGAATCCGCCTTAAAAAACGACAATTCGGCACCGACAGGAGAGGCTTGGGAGTACCGGACCTTAGAGCCTATTATTATGCAAGCCAATTGCAGTGGCTCTAGTATTGGACAGCTGACCATAATCTATAAGAAATAGGATACACCACACAAGATATAGATCAGGGAGCCCTGCATACATTGTTATTACCACAATGCAAAACCCCCCAGAACCTCCCACCCTTACTGTGCACAGCACTGCAGTGCTGGAAAGTGACGTTACAATACGCACGCCTACATCCTACATATGCCGGGAAATATTCCACTATTGGGGATACCACTGACGGTTGGAAGAATAACAAAGCGCAGTATTGCTCCCTGGCTGGAGGAAGGGATTAGCACAGTGACGGATTTATTTAACAATGCGACACTCATGGATCACGACAATTTTGTGAGAGAAACAGGGGCACCTGACCATTCATACTTATTACATGCTGCACTATTACAGTATATTAACACACAATGGGCTCCACAGCAACAGGAACCCCCACGAATGAACTAGTTATAACACTATACTACATGGGCAGAGGCAGACACTTAATCAAGTGGCTTTACGTAGGGATACGTGCACATGCGGCGATAGAACTTAATACATTGCGCAACACGTGGACAAAGGACCTGGGGTGGGATCTAGATAATAAGGAATGGGCAAAAATCATAGAACACCCCAAGAAGGTATCCAGAAATGCGAAATTTAAATTCATACAGACCATGTTGCTCCACAGAGCCTATCTCACCTCCGAAAGATTAGTTAAAATGTTCCCACAGACGCAACATCACTGCCCCAGATGTCAGCTGGAGGGCGCTGAAATACCACACATGCTGTGGGCGTGCCCTCCCCTACGAGGGTTCTGGGAATCTATTAGGCGACATATACGGGCAGCCACACAAAGAGAAATAGGCATCACTATGGAGGAATGTATTCTTGGCCTACATAAGAATTCGTCCAAACACAAAGTACAATACACATTTGTGAATCTGGCACTCATTCTAGTGAAGCGAGCCATCACTATGCGATGGAAATCAAAGAAACCGCCCACAGAACAAGCTTGGCATAGCGAACTAACGTGCTGGGGAAGCGCTGAAAGTGCGGCAATAAGACGTGAGGAAGCTAAAGGTTTACGTAAACTCCCAATAGCTATGGAATGGGACATCATGCTGGAAGCCCTAAAAACACTAGACCTAGACCCTAGCAATACCCATATTAATTCACAATCGTAAAAAACGGGAAAACCTAGCCCGAACGAAATGTATGGATATGTATAGAGGGGCAGATTTATCATGTACAGATGATGTTTCCCCTTTTTAACTGTAGACACAGTAATGTACATTGCTGGTCTGTGTCATGAATAAGAAATTACATAAAAATATGTGTTTTTCTCTTACACAGGACTAGAGGGAGGGTGGAAAAAGGGATTTAGTTTAATTGTAGACTGCGGTACATTGGGTTACATTTCTAATGGATCTCTATTCTTGTTTGTACCATGTTATGCATCTAAGCACTGTACCAATTTAAAAAATTAAAACTGAATAAAAATGTGTTTAAAAAAACACACACATCCTCACAAGCCATCAATTATTACCCCACATATACACTTTCTGTGAACAAAAAATGTGAAATATAAAAAAAATCACATTTTTAATTTAATCCAATGCTATCCTAGCCTTGAATGATGTTTTAAAACAACATATACCACAGAAACAGTTATTTCATGCACCTATGACTAGCACTGGCCTGGGCCTACTGGATGGCCCCTTAGCAGATTAGGCCAAATAGTAATACAAATAAATATTGCACATTTAACAAACATGGAGAAAATGTACTGGACATTGTTTCTTTACAAAAGAAGAGAAAATGAAATGCAAAAATAGAACTAGGGCCCCCACCACAATAACTTTGAATAACTGACTAAAAGTACAAATAAATAATGGTGCATGCCTTCTATCAAACAATCAACACCCTTATGCATGAGTTTTCGAACTTACTTGTGAAAATTCAAATACAAAGTCCTTAAGACCAATGGTATATGCAGCAGACAAGGAGAGTGATCCTTCCATCTCCAAATCCAATCGAAAAGTGACAAGGAGATGAACAAAGCACTGGAAGGAGCCTGCTGGACAGGAACAGGAAGTTGGAGACTCTGGGGCACTTCCTTCCTGTTGGAAAAAAAAATAAAAACAAAAAGCCTCTAGCACATAAAAACAACTCCATCGGCCCATTGGATAAGAAAATCCACTCAAAAACCTCTTTAGCTACATTGATGCCATTCCGGCCAGAAGTCTTGCGTGCAAGCACAAAGTCTTGCTCGTGCTCGCGAGCAGCCCGTGAATATTGTGGAGCACCAAACCAAATCTCGATTGCACAAACTGAAAAAAACCTTTCAGGAGTGGGGGAGTTCCCGAATTTTGCAAACTTCCTGCATAAAATCAATCAAAGTGGTATGCATGCAGCAGAATGCATCACAAGTGGAAAGAGGAAAAAAAGTTACGCCTGCTTTGGGAAGGGGTTAGTTTTGGCGATGACCCAGATTTCCGCTATGTTGTAAAACGGGCAGTGTCAAAAGCCGCGGGTGTTGCGTGGGAACACCCACAGCAATGCCCATGGAACGCCCCTCCCACACAGAGAAAGGCATTGCTTTATTCCATATTTACAAGGCTATGAAAAGCCAAGCTTTGCGTGGCCTTGTGAATATGGGCCGGGGCACACTGCGCCTGCGGAGCATCTCAAAAGTTATGCTTCGGCGGCGTTAAAGTGCCGTAGGGGCATTGTAAACATGACCCAGGGGGCATATTTACAAGGAGTTAACGCCACCAAAATGTCACTTTTTCCGACGTTCTTGTGGCACTAACTCCTTCACCTTGTTTACAAGGTGGCATTATGCCACTTAACTTTGCTTAACGCTGCCTTGTAAATAATGCCCCTATTCACGCAGCACTTACCAGGAAAGGGGCATGCAATGGGTGTTGCAGTGGGCGTTCCGCCGCAACACCCATTGCCCTTTGATGCTGCTCCATATTTACAAGGTATGTGGCGGCGCCAAAAATATTGCCAGGGAACATTTGATCTTAAGCAGGAGATACGAGGAGAAATGTTTCATTTCACCTCTTATTCAGCGTTCAGCAGCACACATAGAAACAGCAAATCACCTCTAAAAATTGTTTATGTGCAGGAAGGTGTCCCTACCTGCACTTAAACAATCACCCTGGAAGCGCAGATACCCTTGCAACGTGGTGCTAGAGTGCCTGCGCTGGGATTACACACCGTTTTGAAACTGACTGAGTGTTGCGTTACCAATTTTGGCTCCGTAAGTTTCCTGTAAATATGCCCCAAAGTTTTCACAACTTCCGGAAATTCCATACTTTGTCACCTTGAAACCATTGCCAGTGGGCTGAATTTCCTGCAGCGCTATGCTGCAGGAGATATTTCCAAAAACGTTTTTAGTGGGGGATGTCACACAAAAAATAGTCATTATGACCATGTTCGCAGGTGCATCCCTAGATTGCGACACCCATGTAAATCTACATTTGCACAGGTTTTATAATTACAAGTGGGCCAGAGTTTTACACATCCCTCAGAGTTTTGCCCAGGTAAATAGCGTCCAGAGACCAAGTAAATTAGGGGTGGGCGGAATTTGCATAGTCGCGTTACACAAAGTTCCGCGAAACGGTAAAAAATCTCTGCGAGCTACGCAGAATTCCGCGAGCACACGGAATTCCATGTTCCGCCCGTTCACGATGCGTTTTTCCTGTTCGGGGATGCTGTTTGCGTGCTCGGGGGAAATATCTCGCAAACTTGCACATGTGGTCGCCAATTGGCGCGGCCATCTTGTTTCACTTGTCCCGCTCACGATCCTTATTTCCAGTACGCGACCACGGATGTCCAAGGGCGCGTCTGAATGATGTGTTCGCAATCTCACACTCTCGCAGGATCACGCGGCCAGCTACCAAAATCTCGTGGAACACGCGAATGGATAGGAAAACTCGTCGGCGAATGAAGGGATCCCGGTAAGTCGCTACTGCGCGTGCGAACACACATTTTGAAAGCGGAACGCGGAATTGCCAAAATTCCACAAATTCCGTGAACGGAGCGGAATTTACTGCCCAGGCCTACAGTAAATACTGGAATATGTAGATTTTGGTGAGCAAAGACCACAATCCATATGTTATTCCCCATTTCATTGAGGGAAACACGTAATAGGTGCTGTATTCACACATGCTAAATTCTGAACCTTAGAATGTTTTTTATTGTTTGCAATAAATATAACAGCGATAAAAGGGGCAGTCGTATATGAGTCCTAAGTTTTCTTCCTAACAATCTACCTTTCATTCACTATTATTTTTAATAACACGTTTCTGATGGACTTGTATGAAACCGGGTACAGTGTCTCAGTGTCTTGTATATTTTACAGCAGATTTTCAAATGCACAGCTTCAGTGCGTGAGGTAAGAGCCCCATCACTTACCAGGACTTGTAAAAGGTTTTTCGCCCAAAATGGATTGATCCCTGAGAAAAAAATGCAGCAAAGCCCAGGCTGCAGCACTTCAGGAGAAGAGCAGCAAACATGAAAAACAATTTAGTCCAAGGCCCATCTCAGTAGGTCAGGTGAACCTTTTAGTTGCACTCTGGTACACCTGAAGAACATTTCTGAATGGAATCGAGTGACTCGACTGTGTCCTTATTTCAATTCGTTTTGTGCATTTGGCCTTTTCTGTTCCAGCTGACATTCCAATTTTTATGGATGCTGATACTTCTGGACGGGAGCTTAACATTTCTAACCAGTTCCACATAAAAAGCTGTGAACATTTAATTCCGGAAGCAAAGATACCTTCTTAAAAATGCTCATCACTTAATGTCACCCGGTTACTCAATCCATGCTTTAATAAATAGGTGAAATAAACAGAGACTTAGGGCCTTATTTATGAAGGCTTGCAAAACGTTTACGCTGCCCTTACGTCACTTTTTGTGACACAGCGGTGGCGTAAATATTGTGCCACGTTGTGCCCAATTTACAAAGTGAAGCATCTAGGCAGATGCGTCACTTTGTGAATGCCTGCGCTACATTATACCTGTGTCAGGTAGAATCTATGCAGGATGGACGTTCCCACATGAAAAAGCTGCATAGTAGTAGCTCAGTAAAATATATCCGATTTCACTGCGCCACTTCTGGGACGCTACTGCATTAAAACCTTACGCCTGCCTCATAGCAGGCGTAAGGGTGACGCAGTGCAATGGGAATAGGCCTACCCCATGCATTGCTGGAGGTGTGTCATGCTTGCGACACATCTCCAGCAATGCGTGACTTTTGGGCTGATAGATACGTCAGGATTCCTGACGTATCTGTCATTCCTTGCAACATGGAGCACCGTACATTAAATACAGCGCATCCATTGTGCCGCAAGGAGGGCACTGTGAAAACGGTTGCATCGCTGTTTTATCGTAGCAATGCAACAGTTTTCATAAATGAGGCACTTAATGCTTTCTAACCCTTCTTTACTGTAAATAAATCCAGCTATTCACAAGTAGGGGCTGGCTGAAGATTTTCTTTAAAAAACATAAACATAGACAGAGGGAGAAGTCGAGACCCGTTCGTCTTGCCAGTTCAAATGATATAAAACAAAATTAGAACGGATCAGACACCTTATTGTATTATGGTTGCTCCAGTCTTCCTCCTGGTCCCTTTTAGGTGTTGACATAGGAACCCGCGGGGTATTTTTAAAAAACACTCACTCACCTACCTAGTAGGTGACATGCTACATCATTGGGTTCCCACCTTGGTTGCTGAATGTTTCCAGGGTGTGTTGTGACGCCAGGATTACTGCGGAGCTGGTTGTGTTTTTTGTGATTTTTCTGCATGTGACATTGTGATTTAAAATTGGCTCGGGAATCCCTATCATTCAGAGTGTCCAAAGTGTGTTCAATAGTTAAGGGGCTCCTGGTCATTGCTAAAAATAAAGTGGTTTACGTATATGGGATGTTTAATTGGTCCCATGTATCCTTCGTGCGGTCATCTTGGGTGTGGTCTACATGTTTCAGCCACTAATGGTAGCCCCGAAGGGTCAATGTGCCTTTCTTCAGGACCAGGTTACATAATGCACGCGTACTAAAGTATGCAAGGAGAGGGTATATGTAGTGATTACTTACAAACTATTCTTGCGACTGTTCGATCACAATACGACTTGTATTTAACCCTGTGGCGAAAAAGCAAAAGTAAAAAGAGTGAAACGGTAGTGCCAAAAGGTGGTCATGATTGTCTAGGGCTAAGAACAGAACTCATTCAAAGCCCCATATTACATAGCATTCATACGTCAGGCGAAACCAATGGAAAAGACTTTCCTACGGATAGTGTGAAACTTCATGATTAATAAGTGTGGTTCATTCATAATTATTCTTGTCCATAATACGGGCTGGTGCGAGAGCTTCAGGGAAACATCTATTGACAGACACACATGTAGAAAAAAGAGTTTTTAAAGTAAGGGTTGTGTAGAACTCGTACACTCATCTGTGTCAGCACCATAGCACTAGGGCTCTCATGAGAACAAATTAGCTGCCCCCAAGCATGTGCGCAAATCCTGGGTCATGCCCCTCGTCTTCTCTACTCCGAGAAAAACATGGGTGACATACATAACAGGCCTTAAAAAAACCACTCGCCCACTCGCAGTGTCCATTGAGATTTTATCATGTCGAGCTATTTTTAGCATTTACTCATCCATGCTGGTGAGTTAACTTAAACTGGAAGGAACAGGTGTTCTGTTATTTCAGAAAGTGAATGAGCAATAAAGACAACTTTAAATCTTGTTTTGGTCTTGCCTTTTTACTAAGTGTCGATAATCTGTTCCTGCAGAATGTTTTTTACTTTTCTTTCTCTTATTATAGTTAGTGTTTTTTGTCAAGTGAGTTATCTGACAATATTTGTGAAACAAAAGGCTGTAAAATGTCAGTTTATTTTTCTAGCACATTTAAACAGCTTGTAAATTAGTACAATTATTTTAAAATATATATCAGGAATTATGAAAGAACTTTTTGTTGTAATTCAGAAATGTGATGCAAACAAAGATTTACATAGGAGCAAAATCATCAGAACACTTTACTTGGTGATGTGCAGATGACAGATATTTACAGAAACACGATTTCCAGACTTTGTACACTATATAGTTTTAAAGCCACATGTCAGTGGGAAATTTGTGGGCATTTTAATCTAAAATCTGCTGATTGCAAATGACAGTGTGCTTCTACTTTATGCTTTAGGTGTGTATTAATTAAAAGTGACAGTTTTTAAACATGAGTTGAGAAACATTTTTGTCCTGCACTGATGACAATGCGGTTAATGAACTGAGGTAAGTCAGCGGTCATGTGTATCCTATATGTGGCTAGATTTGTATTCTAAATGGAGCAAAAAAAAGTTTAGTCTATTCAACCAAACAAGAGTTTTCTGTACATCAGACAAGTTGAACTCGCGTATTTGAAGGTGCTCTCATATGTGATAAAGAACAAAATGGGGTCTCAGCGAATTAAAATACATGCCCAGAATCACATAATTCGAAACCAGTTTTTAGGTCAATAGCTTTATAATTAGGTTGAGTACATTATTTAAGTCACTAGACCTGCAGGCCTTGTAAAATTTTTAAGATTTTTCGAAGCCTGCATAAGTAGGTATGTGTGCCGGCATTGAAAATCACAGTGTCTCATCTAGTGCTCTCTAGATCAGAAATGATTTTGTGCACATTCTCTAAGTGCCCTTCCGTTTATGCATTGAGAAAAATGAAGGTTGACATGTTTGATTCTGTCATACGTGTACACAAATAATTTACACCAATATTTTGAGGTCTCTATTTTTTATGCGTGCAGAACTGTTCACATTCAAGATCTTCTAGTGCCAAATGCACTCAAGCGTATGCCCCTCTGTACCCCGTGAAGGGAGTCTCTCTAAAACACACCATGCTTGGGAGTCAAATTAAGTGTAGAGAGACAAAATTAATGACGTTATTAGGTAAAGGTAGAATTCCTCATGGGCTACTGTTCAGATGTGGGCTTTTTGGCAAGAATCTGTAAAATATCCTGACATGGTCTCTGTATTAGAGATTGTAAATGGTTTAGGTACAAATTAAAACCCCTTCGTTCCACCAAGCGTGAAATGCGTTCTCCCAACTCAGGCTCTCCCTGTGTCACTTACATTGTGCCTCACCGTCTGTTACACCTACTGATGTCTTTGCAGCCCCGTAGTACTAGATACCTGTTTAGTTGTCCACCACATTGCCTTACGGTAATGTGCCGGTCAGTATACAGAATCCCACGAAGGGGCTCTTAGTTACGGTGGTTCTAATTATGGTGTATACTCCGACCTGCTCTCTGTAGGCTGACAGTTATTATCCTTTATGGGTTGGAGAGGTATATGATTTTTAGTATGAGCAATTTGTGAACTTATTCAACAATTAAAAAAAAAATGGTATCTTTTCCTTGTCTCATATTCTTCGCATTTCGGCCGATTTTTGGGTCTTAAATTGTAGTTATGGTGCCGATATCTGAGGTTCTTGGATTGTACTACTAGGGTAACCAACTGGCTATCTCTAGTGATATATGTTGGCTCAAATATATTCTCCTGTATTCTGTGTTATTTCCGGATCACACTGTGCCAAGGCATGTTGTCATTCAGACCTATCTTGTGCGAGGATAATCGGTAGACCCACCGCTGTTCTTTTTCAAAAAGGCGACTCTCCAAATTCTCCCCAGTATTTAGTTGTTCAATTACTACCCAGATCATGTCATTGGGAGTGTATCCTTCATTAATGAAGTGGTCCGTTAGTTTAGTTGTACTCCTTTCGCATCTAATGTTTCTTCTGTGTTCATTAATACGGATCTTCATCTTCCTCGTTGTCATCCCTACATACTGTAATCCACACATACAGATAATCAACTAGACTACTTCTGCTAAATTGCAGTTTGTGTGCTTTTGTAGTGTCCATATCCTCCCGGATTCCATGTTGAGTGTTCTAGTAGTCTTGATTAAGTGGCAGACACTACAATTTCCGCAGGGGTAATTTTCTGTTACTTCCGGTAAGCCTCATAGTCCACTCACTGTATTTCTTTCGTAATTTGGTGTTCTGGATGGTCTGGTCCTTACTAGTGTGTCTTTTATGCCTCATCCTTTCTTGAAAGAAAATCGTTTTTTTCCCAGCTGAGATTACCTGATTGGATGATATGCCAATTTCTATTTATTATCTTCTTGACCTCATTTGAGATGGTGTTGTAAGTGGTCACACAGGTTAATGGGATTGTGTCCTCTGTTTTGGTGACCTGTTCTAAAGGGCCCTCTCTGTTTTGGTTCCTAGCTCTTTTATAGGTTTTACTGATCATTCTTTCAGAGTAATTCCGATCTCTCAGTCTTTCTTTTAATACTGTTAGCTGTTTTGTAAAGTCTCTTTTCCTTGTACAGTTCCTCCTTAAACATACAAATTGCCCATATGGTAGGTTTCACTGCGCCACTTTTTGGATGCTACTGCATCAAAACCTTATGCCTGCCTCATAGCAGGCATAAGGGCGATGCAGTGCAATGGGAATAGGCCTACCCCATTCATTGCTGGAGTTGTGTCATGCTTGAGACACAACTCCAGCAATGCATGACTTTTGGACGATCGATAGGCCAGGATTCCTGACGTATCTGTCATTCTTTGTGACATGGAGCACCGTACATTAAATACGGCGCATCCAATGTGTCGCAAGGAGGGTGCAGTGAAAACGGTTGCATTGCTGTTTTATCGCAGCAATGCAACAGTTTTCATAAATGAGGCCCTTAATGCTTTCTAACCATTCTTCACTGTAAAGAAATCCAGCCATTCACAAGTAGGGGCTGGCTGAAGATTTTCTTTGGCATTGATTCCCGCTAGGTCGCTAGGACAAACCCATACCTTAAGTATTCAGAGGTGTTGGGATATGCAAAATTCAACCAAGCTGTTCAGTTTCTTTCTCTCTTGCTTTCTTTCTTTCTTTTTACAAAAATGTTTGAAAATAGTTTTGAAAACAAGACTAAAAGTTTTCCAATACAATCAGAATGATGAACCTTTTTGCATATTTTCAATAATCAGAACAATTAAACAAGCACTGGCAAACCCTAAAGGTCTTGCATTTTGGCTTTGCCGGTGCTTTCTGCTGATTTAAAAGAGTATCAGCAAAAAACAAAAAGCAAAAAAACAAAACAAAACAGCACGGCCCAGCATAAAGAAAAATTTGTGTTCATACTTCACTATGCTATGGCGACCCCAGAATGATGACATTATATGCAAGCATGTGTATTTATGCATTATGATGTAGTGGCCATATTTTTTCATTTTACCATTCATGTCTATCTTGAAACATTTAAATAAACAGGCACTGGCAAAGCCAATAGGTCTAGATTTAAGGTGTATAAGCAGAATAAAGTCATAGCTGGAAAAGAATGGTAGTCTACGCGGAACTTCAGGCCATTTTTTAAGCAGTCCTGTATTTTTTTGTGTAAGATAAACTTTGTATGGCAGGGATCCTTATTTGTTTTGTTTGTATGGCTTAGAAAGAAAAGAAGGGCTATAATAAAAGCTCCCCTGTCACCCAACCTCCTTTTTTAATAGAAGTAGAGAGTTGTATTTATGTCAAGGGGTCCTTTAGTAAAGGCAAGCTCAGATTTTTATTAGATCTAAGAGAATAAGGTAAAAAATAAGTATTCAGTCCTGGCAGAAATAATGGGAGTTCTCGTGAAGTTGGGGAGGGGTGGGGGTGGTATAACAGGGAAGGTAAGAAAGGGGTTTGGAGATGCACACAGATGAAGAAGCAGGTGTGTGAAGAAGCAATGTCCACAGGCTTTCAATATTTACATAGAAAAGAAGGAAAGAGTATAAATGCAGTCCCTTAAGTGTCTTTGTGGGTAACACCAACATATATCTCTTCTGCTTCTCCAACTGCACTCTTCTAACACTCTCTGATAATGCTCATTTAATCTTTAATGTTCTTAGCAAGGCCCCTTTGTTTAAATCCTCGCATGCAGCTATAACAATAGATGCTGAGAACGCCTTTGATAGGATCAGTTGGGAGTTTATGCTTAAATCCTTAGCTTGGCATGGATTTGGACCTAAATGCAGTGCTTTTTTATCCCTTTAGTATTACCCTCCTAAAGCCTCTATTCTGGTGCAAGGTAAAGTATTTCTCTCTTTCCAGAGGAGTAAGGCAAGGTTGTCCACTTTCCCCCTTATTGTTTGTACTGGCGCTGGAAACTTTTCTTTCCCGAATTCATCTTAATCCATTGATCCCTGGCTTTCCCTATGGTGATCAGCATCTGAAGTTTGCTGCTTACGCAGATGATATTATTTTGTTGATTTCCTCTCCGGCGAGTTCTTTGCCTTCTCTTTTGACAGAGATTTCTCTTTTCTCTGAGGTATCGGGCTATAAAGTGAATAATGATAAACAGAAATTCTTCCTCTTAATAAATGTACATTCAGCCGCCCCTATCGTAGAACTGGCTTTCAGTGGTCTACTTCTGCCAAAATTAAATATTTAGGTATATGGGTCACAAATTATTTTGCGGATAAGATTAGTGTTACGTTTAAAGATCTTAATATGAAGATTGGAAATTTTTCATCTTTCTGGGATCCCTTATTTCTCTGTTGGTGGGGTCGCTTAGATGCGATTAAGATGATGGTTTCCCCTATTTTCTTATATCTTCTTTCTAGGTTACTTTTTCATATACCTAAATTCTTTTTTAGGAAATGTAACTCATTGATCTTTTCTTTCTTGTGGCATAAAATAATTTGTGTGTAGCTCTTTCTGTTCTACAGCAACCTAAAGCTGTTGGGGGGGTTAACTTTTCTGAATTGTATTATTATCATAGAGCATATCATTTTCGACAAGCTGCTTTTTGGACCTCTGATGTAATTTTATCCCTTGCTCGTCTGTGGTTGGATCTTGAAAGGGCTTTTGTTAAGCTCTTCTCTTTTTAGGATGTTTTGTCCTTTTCTGCTACAAAATCACTTTTTTACTCTCCAGTTTTAAAGCACTCTGTGTCCCTGCTTAAGTCCACCTTTCTCCAAGGTCATTTGACTCCCTCCTATTTTCTTGAAATACCGTTATGGTAGAACTCTTTAATTCACGTTAATAATAGACCTCTTTTTTGGCGTACTTGGAAGGATAAGGGTCTTATGTGGGTGCATCAACTTTTCTGTAATAATGCTCCTATTTCTTATCCCTAATTTTGCGAAACTTATCATTGTCCCAAGTGTTTCTATTCCCGTTTTCTATCATTAATGAATGTGGTGCTTGATAAATACTCTTCCGTATTTAAACTAGTCCTAAAGAAGCAGCAATTTATAAATGCCTTTTGATTCTGGACCCTACTCGAGCCAAATACAAGATTCAACTGTTATCGGAAAAGGATTTAGGGGTATGCTGGCTATTCAATAAAATTAGAGCTCATAATTATAATATTTCTAGATTAGTTGCTATCACTCAGTGTCTTTTTTTAATTTATCATATATTATATTATACACCGACCCAATGCATCAAATATCCTCAGGTATTTCTCCAAAATGCTGGTCCAGAGACTTTCCTCAGTCAGATCTTATACATATGTTATTTAGATGTCCTGATACCCTTTCCTTTTGGCGTTGGATATGGTCACAAGTTCAAAAGATTTATAGAATACACCACCCTTATAATGTGCTTAATTTATTTTTGGGTATATTGTCTCAATCTATTCATCCTTCATTTCCTAGTGATAAATTATTGGCTATTGCATTTCAACAAATTATTTTTAACTGGAAATCCTCAGCTAAAACATCATATGAGGTGTGGTGGGATTCTGTTTGTTCTCATCATAAATTGAATACTATGTATATGACGCATTTTCTTCCTTTCCTAATGTCCTGAGATTATGGTTGCCTCCTTACAGTATTTCTCAAACAAGTTGATGTTATTGTATCACATACTGTTCCTACATTGTCTGAAAATTTAGATCCCCCATGAGTATTTATTTCTCTGTCTTTCTTTTAACTTTTAAAGGTTTGTTGTAGCTTTTGAATGTATATTGTGGTGATGCCTGTTCAGATTTTCATGGTAGAGATTATATATTCTTCATGTTTCTGTATTTATTTTTTAGATATTTCCCTTCTTTTCTCACCCCCTTCTTTTCCTTTTTTTTCCAATTTCCCATTTCCCTCTCCCATCTTCTCCCAAAATCTATAAAGACTTTAGTAATTTATACAGAGATTTTTGGCTGATATTTGCCTGCTATCTTGTTATGTACTTTTTAGATATTATTATTTATTGTTGTTTTGAATAAAGTCTTTTGAGCACAAGAACTGAAATTTTGCAATTCTTAAAATACAAAACAGTGAATTAAACATTATAAGGCCTGGGGAAGGGGTAGTAGTCTTTGGCATGTGTCAGACACTTCCATTCTTCCTTTTGCAAAACGTTTCGCTGCAGTGTCTCTCTGTTCGATATTTACATTATTTTTATCTCCCTATCTGCATATCTTACATCTCATCTCTTTCCTGTTTCCGCACCCCCTTTTCAATGCCTTCAATATGTCCTTCCTTGAATACCCTTCACTTCATGACTCCTACACACTTCACAATCTCCTACACAGACAGCACAACCACTCACCCATAAGCACTACATTGTCTTTTACTTTTACTCTGTCAACATTTTAACAGCTGTGTATCACCACCAACCACTTTTGTGTTGAATCACAATTAGCGCAACTAATCATTGCTCTGTGTACTCTGCATAGAGGTCAAGGATTGGATGAGCATGTATTCTGAACCCCTTTATGACCCAATGATTGGAACTGGTAAAAAGTTGCACTGCCTTGGACCTGACGTCCAGAGCTCTCGCGGCTTGTTATGAATATCCACCCACAGCCTGAACTCACACAGACACCTAGAAGCGACTCAGTATACAGCATGCATTATACAAGAATAATATCCTATAGGAAAAAACTGCAGAAAACAAAATCCTCGAAAAAACATACACTGTTAGGAAATGCAAAATTAAGTAAATATAGGAAACACAAATATATATATGGTTACCTTAAAGGATTCAAAGTCATTGTTCAGCAGTCATTCTGAGTTTTTGCCTTCAAAGTTAAGGGCATAAATATAGAGCCCAACAGGGACCCTTTTCAATCTGAGTACTTAATTAATGCCGGGTCTGAGACCTGCAGGACCCAGACCACTAAAAAGCCCTGGTAATGTCAGAGAACGGTACCTCCTAAATGATTCTGCGCACTTATAGCAGTCAGAGGTAGCATCAAAATAGGTGTCATTGTCAAACTGCTCCAGGCCCTTTGATAATTGATTAAGTGCTCCAGGGTTTCTCAGATAATTGAACATTGATATGTTCCCAAAGATCAACCAAACCAAAGAACCTTTATATTACAAACGAGGATCAGTAACTTCTCCTGGTCTGCATGCTCTGGGAAAGTAGTTAATATTCTTTGCAATCCAAGAGGCAGATTCGGAAGGAATTTGTTTTTCAATGAGAAAGTGAAAAACGACCTCAGCATATAAATAAGCATCATTCTTAGTATGCTCAATAAATATAGCACCATAACTCAGATTATATATTGGTGAAAGTATCCCATGTCATATTTTATAAGGATATTACTAGTCACCAAGGAATACCATATACAGGAATGAGGCAGAAGGCCTCATTGAACTAATGGAACTAAGAGGTGACTTACAATTTCCTTTTAAAATGAGGCAGAGGGTATTTTATTCCTCATGGTACATGGACACGTGACCACCTTTCCAACAAGCCTAAATCCACGGTGTCTTGCTCGTTTATATAAAAGTTCATAGTTTTAGACATTAGGAATAAAAGCAACTAAACACAGTTAATATAATTTGTTTGAAAAAAAAATATTAGTTATTGTTTGAAGTAAGTCAAATGAAAACAAATGTTGTAGCTCAGAATGTATACAAACATTCAAATAGTTTCAATCTTTGCCCTAAAATCTCCCTTCTGCTGATCACTGTTCCTTTACAATAAAACACAGAGCAGTAAAACGTAAAGCCAGTTCTCTTCTTCATAATGTAAACTTGAAACTTGACTCCAGATGTTTTTGTGCTCTGTGACCTTTTTTTAACCTTGGCTGCTGGGACAGGCAGTAGGCAGTAGGACTTCACAACTCAACTGTAATAATTTATTTGAGTGCCTACATCATTTCATTATTACAGGTGAGTAGAGACGTCACAACACGACCGTGATAAGGAAATGTGCGACAGGCTTTTTAACAAGGATTGCGGGCTCCCATGTATCATAAACATATAATTACAGTTCATAGAGTTTGGATTGATTGTAGCACTTATTGCATGAAACTGACTTCAAACAAGCATCCTCATCCCAGGTGATCATAAATAGGGTGTATAAAAGATGACGCAGACATATTTACACCAGGCAGCCATGGCACCCCAAATAGAAAAAAACTTTGCCCTATCCATCCCAACCTGCGGGTTTCTAAATCATAGCTTTCAAAGTGTAACAATCTCAGTGCTGGCTTCGCCATTGTTCAAAGCAGGTGTGGTGTTCAGAGCTAACAAAATTATTTGCTACAAACAGTTCCACAGTTACTATAAGTACAAAAGCGGTGCATGGATGCTGCCAGGAGATGAGGCCATCTGTGCTAAGCTAAAAAGCACAAGTAGAGATTCAATAACGTACCTTTAGAAGAGATTGATCCCAGGATACCTTTAAAATAGGACACTTATCAAAGAAATGAATTACATCCCATCTGCAGACCTACACATAGGGCACTCAGAGGCATTCCAGTGTGGTACTAGAATATCATTAGAAAACACAACAATGGGGGAGGGTCCAAGGGAGAAAAGTTTATAGACCTGCAAGATAGTAATACCCCAATCAAGTTTACTACAAAACACAAAGAACTATCTTGGGTCTAAGAGTGAACAATGATCACAAGTGACAGAGGTTAGTTACGGTAAACTCCCACTAGGAAAAATCCCTTTATAGGACTGGAACCCTCACTCACCCTAGGTGACATGCTTCATCATTGAGTTCTTTCTCCCGATGGAAAAACCTAGTTCCACCGAGGGCTACAACCCGCTCACTGTGAGGGAGGAGTCCAGGGATGTTATATGTAAAGATGAGGCTGTATACAAAGGAGATCCTTTTTAGTCCCTTATGCGGTGAGTGGAGTGAGAAAACAGTAGCGCAATCAATAAGCTAATTTAGGAAAAAGAGTGTGGTGAAGTTAAAACTAAGTGGTGAGAACCAAAATATTTTTATTTTGTAGGTTTCACCATCAGGGTTAAAAAGCAGTGCAAATAGAGCAGTATAGAGCTTTAAACTGCTCGATGTAAAAGGTCAACATGTTTCAGCCCTAATGATCTGTAGAGAAGTATCCAGGCTTTCTTCAGGACCGTGTGTAAACAATAAGCTGCTGCTATTTGGTGCTTAGACAAGCAAAAAATAAATTTTGATACTACACCAGTAATCAGTTCATATGTCTTCGGTATTACTGGGCATATCCGGTTCCAGCTCAACGACCGTCCGGGGTACCGAGTGAGAGAGTGGGCTGCCCTTCCCTGAGTTGTTACCAGGTTGAGGTGAGGATGGATATCCAACTATTTGGATATACCCAGTAATACCGAAGACATATGACCCAAAACCGTCCTTTTAAATACATATAGCTCTCCTAGCCATGTATATAAAAAGCAGGACTTGTACCTTTAAGTTTTACATGCTCTGGTAGTGAAAAAATCTAAAAGTTGTTTTTTAAGCACTGGATGCTTGGGTGGAGGCCAGTGAAGTAAAGGATTATCAGGGGCTGTACACTTTGATTTCAAGAGAGCACATGTTCAGTCTTTGCTTCGCAGGTCTGTGTCAGCACCTTATTGACAGTAGGTTCACTGGCACCAAGGAGTTTGCCAAGGAAGAGGACAGCTGGATCAGCACCAGGGTCTACAAGAAGGTATCTGGTGGGCATCATAAGGGTGGACAGGGTCCCCATCAGAAGAGGGTGGAGGGAGACAAACATAAAAACCAGGGGTTCGCTAAAGGCCCGAAACTAGCTCTAAGGGTCAGGACTCCCAATCCCTACCTGAGCATAAAAAAACTGTTCCCTGATTGTAAGTCTTCGGGGAAGGCACCCCCTAAGTGCTATAATTGCCCACAGGTTGGGCACTACGAGTGGGATGCCACAAACCCCAAGTGAGCACAGCCCCCCACTGGTGGCCGGACTCCAGGTTGGTTAGTGCAGCACCTGTGGAGGAGCTTTCCCTAGCTACTTTGGGGGAAAGTGTAGATGTTACCCTAGTGTCCCTGGGTGACGGAGAGATGGTGCAGAGAAGTCACATGCCTAGTTACACTAGGAAATAAAGGCAATGGGTAACCATCAATGGGTAGAGGGCAGAGGCTCTGAGAGACACTGGAGACAGTATGACAACTGTCAGATGCCATCTGGTGACCTCAGAGCAGGTAGTCCCTAATGCATTCCACCTGGTTATTGCAGGTGACGGCCACAAGAGTCACTGCCTAGTGGCTTTGGTTCTCTTTGAGTGGGAGGAGGTCTTAGGTTTCTTGAGGGTAGCTGTGAGTCCATCCATGCCGTCGGATTCACTGCTTGGAAATGACCTCGAGCACACCAGCTGTAAGGAAGGGAAGCTCAGGTTGCACTTGGAGATGTTGCCTGAGTGAGGGTGCCTGACCGGGGTGCCTGACCACATGAGCCATGGCTGCCTGAGAGGGTAATCAGGAGGACCTGGAGCCAGGAAGAATGTCACAGGTGCCTGCCAAAAAAAGGAAGGACAATAGGTGCGGGAAATCCGCTCCTGACACTCCCCCTGTGCAGGAGGAGGCTGAGCCTGAGGGTTATGCCATGGAACCTACAAGGGAGGACATTGCCATCCTGGAGGCTACTTACCTGCGTTGAAAAACTGGCAGCAAGAATGTTGTTCCACCAGGGAGGAGCTCAGCAAGGTGAAGATTGAAGGCCTTTGTCAGCAGCCCGAGGCCCAGACAGCTGTAGACACCTGATTTACTGTGAAAATGGTCTCCTGTATAGCGAGCTTAAGATTATTAAACCTGGTGCAACCCATGTGCTGTTGTGCCTAGTGCTACAGGGCCTTGCTACTGAAGCTGGCTCATGACGTTCCCCTGACAGGTTATGTAGGGCAGGACAAGACCTTTGAAAGGCTTGTCACCTACTATTACTGGCTGCCCCGGATAAGAATGACCCCAGATGCATTTTGCATGTCATACCTTACCTGCCAGGCCAGTTGCAAGTCAGGAGGGAGTGCAAGGCTCCCCTGTAGCCATTCTCTGTCATTGGCACTCCCTTTGAATGGATGAACATCAACATTGTTGGACCTCTGGACCCTGAGACAGCCCATGGTAACAGGTTGATCCTGTTCTTGGTAGACCAAGCACCTCGGAAGCCATACCCCTGAGGACGGTCACAGTGCCCAGGATGGCAACAGCACTGATGGGGTTCTTTACCCTGTGGGGTTCCCCAAGGAAGTGGTGTCTGACTGTGGTACAACTTTATGTCGGCATACATGAAGTCTGTGTGAAAGGAGTGTGGTGTAACCTACATGTTCTCCAATCCTTACCACCTCCAAACCAATGGGCTTGTTGAGAGGTTCAACAAGACCCTGAAAGGCATGATAATGAGCATGTCAGTGCCCTTGAGGTTAAAGTGCGATGTCCCCCTGCCATGCCTTTTGTTTGCTCGACAGCGATGCAGGCAATCACACTGCTGCCTCGCTACACCTAGGGACCGATATATTACTTCTGCTGCGCAGTGCATCTTTGACACAAAACCTCACAACCCTCCGCAAACCAGGATTTAAGGTACTTTGTTCAGCTATCCTAACAGGGTCCATTTAGCCTTCCTGAACTTGTGACTTTGCCGCATCCGGCGCAACAAGATATCCACAGTCGCGCTTTATGAATTTTGGTGCATATTTTAAAGATCATTTATATTGATAGTATTTCAATGAGCAATATCAAATTGTTGCAGTTATTGAATTGTCGGCATGCTTTGAGTTCATAGCTTCTTGATGTTGGAAATGGTAAAACTAAGTGAAGCCCATCTCTAAACCAGCTTTGAGCATATCTCAAACCATGGTCTCAGGTGTGGAACTGAGATCATGGTCAAAAAATTCTTTCATGGTTCTGGAAATATTATCCCTGCATAAATGGTTCCTAGTCAATGATCAGTAGAATGTCCCCTGAAGTTTGCAAAACTCAGTGGACAACTCAAATTTCTTCTGTTGCGGGATAGAGGAACAATTTTATTGGCAAAAGATAATGTTGGTAAAAGGAGATCTTTAATTCTGGAGGACGTTATAGCGTGACTTAGATTGAACAAGGACAGAATGATGGCCAGGATGGATCCTTGCTTGAGTGCTTTATACTTTCTGATATTCTGTTTGACTAAATAAATTTATCAGCTTCGCTACTACCCACGTGTTTGTGTTTCGAGTCACCTGATTAGGGAAAAAAGCTTCCAGCCTATATGAACTTGTCAAGGAGAAATCACGTGTCAGATGCAGTTGCAAAATAAGCAGCAGAAACATACATTCCTCTTTTCTTCATTCTAATAGGCCTGTGAGGGAAGACAGATATGCTGATAAGCCAGTAGGTTCTGCCCTTCAAAAAAATGTCAGCAAATCTATCAGTGACAGGAAACTTTAAAATCCTGATGCAATTTTCATATCTGGTACAATGGACCAAATTGAGCAAGTCATTGATAGATACCCATGTGGCAGATGGTGCCTCATTCAGAATGGGCCTGAAAAAGATGTGCCATTTCTAGGTAGCTCATCTTTTTCGATACAGTCTTAGAAAAGGGGACCAAACATAATACAAATCTAATTTGTATTAAGGCAGCAGAATGTTTTGGTCTCTTTGTTACTTGTTGCAGAAATAATTACATCCTAATTATGTGTCAGACAAATCTTGTCATGTTCTTTTTACAAAGGTTGTATGTATATATATATTCACTGAAAAAACCATAGGTTTCACACATGTTATAGTTAGCGGAAATTTTACTGATAAAAAACCAGTGAAATTCCCCCGTTATAGTTAGTGTAGGCAACTATAACTCACGCGACCGCAATCCTCTGCTGATGCTAATACTGTATTTAGACACTTATTTGCCCATGTCTTCTTCCATACATTTTTAGCTATACATATATTTCAAATATTTTTTTTTCATAAAGACACATATGTCATCAGCAGAAGATTGCGGTCGCGTGAGTTATAGTTGCCTACACTAACTATAACGGGGGAATTTCACTGGTTTTTTATCAGTAAAATTTCCGCTAACTATAACATGTGTGAAACCTATGGTTTTTTCAGTGAATTTGCAAGGTTTTTTAAATGCTAATTCCTAACTATAACGTGTGTGAAACCTATGGTTTTTTCAGTGAATTTGTACGGTTTTTTAAATGCTAAGTTACTTTACGCCATTCGTGGCGTGCGCGCCCACTTAACGCAGTTCGTTCCGTGCGCGCACGGTGCGCTTCGCGCACCGTGCACGCACAGTAAGCACGCGGTGCGCTTCGCGCACCGCGCACCCACTTTACGCAGTTAGTGCCGTGCACGCACGGTGGGCACGCGGTGCGCTACGCGCACCGCGTGCCCACGTTACGCTAGATGGGCCATGTACGCACGATGCGCTTCGCGCACCGTGCGCACATGGAGGACATATGATGCACTTCGTTTTGAAAGGTAATATTTTAATTTTGCGTAATTTTTATAAGCCATGCACAAATGGTGCCCTTCGGGCACCATTTGCACACGGGGTGGAGAGAGTGTTGTTAATTTTTTCTTTTATTATTTTGGTTTAAAATATTGTGGTTTTTCACACCTCCAATAAGCCATGCACATTTGGTGGCCTGCGGCCACCAAAAGCACAGGGGGTGGGGAGAGTGTGGATAGTGGTTTTTTTTTTTACATTTTTTACCGTACGCGTACGGTAAGCGTAATCGGCGAAATTAGCGAAAAAATAAAAATTGCATTTTTGGCCTTGGGGGGTCTTTGGGGACTCCCTCAACATGGCTATGTGTGTGGGAGCTGTCTAAACAGCCCCTTTATATGTTTATTGGTTTTATTTAACAACCTAGCTCTCAGTGCGAGAGAGAAAATGGCGGCCGCCGCTTCCTGGTTTCGGCTGTTTCGAATGTTTACTAAGATCTAAGAGCCAATCAGAATCGCGCTCGCGCACGCCACCGTACGCGTACGGTAAGCTTACGGTAAGCGTACCGTAAGCTGGCTCAGATATATATATTGATTTAAAGGCTATTTTCTCAGAATCTACTGAACAGATTTACACCAAACCTACAAAAGGCACTTCCTTGACCTGAGGACTACCTCTCTGCCAAATTTCTAGTAATTCTGTTCAGCTGTTCAGGCTGTAGCCCTGTCTAAAGGTCCTATGGAAAAATGCATGGGAAAAACGCGTTTTGGGACCCCCCTTTTATCTCAGCCCCCGCTTGACGAATCCCCCCGAGACTTTCAGGGTAGGAGCGAAGCGTAGCGCCCCACCTATTTTGAGAAATTCGCGAGGATTCGTCGACCGGCGCCAAAGTTATTCAAAATAGAATGTTGCGGATTTCCTATGGAAAAGGGGTCCTAACTATAACTACCTACTGGCGACCGCCAGTAGGTAATCTATCATGTCATGTGAGCAAGGCTCTGAGGAGCCGAAACGTTATGGCCGTCGCTCTGGGCAAATAAAATTGACTTTGCACTTTAATTGGTTCGTGTACCTGCATTTTGTGAGTGTCCGGAGGATTACCGAGGCTGGCGAATGCGGTAATCAGGATATATATATGTATGTACATATGTGTGTATGTATATTAGTATGTGGTATTAGAATATTGAAACCTAGCCAAAAGGTGGCAGATCAATGGAAAGGGTTGAATGCAAAGATGTAGTCAATGGAGGGCTAGTTGGTTTCAATGAGCGAGAGTGGGCCATCACTGCTTCATGATGTAGTGTTCTTTAAAGAGGTGTACCTTCATATCTATCCTAAACTGGAGCAGATTAGGTCAGTCTGATAGGATAGAGGGATGCTATTCCAAATCATAATCAGAGAAGGCCTGCTGGCTTGCTCTTTCTAGTTTGCACTTCTTTATCTCCAGTCCAATTGTTCCCTGACTGTGGGTGTGCCAGCACCATCAGAAGCAGTGAGCTTGCCAACTAGATAGACCCTAGTGCAAGCCATCATGGCTTTGTAAATTATGCAGCTGGTTTTCAAGATGGTGCTGACTGACAGGGGGAGCCAGTGGAGTTCTATCAGGTTGGGTGTGATGTGTTCATATTTATTCAGGCCCTTTATGAGGCCTGCTGTGCCGCCATTGCTCTCCTTACAGCTCTGCGAGTCATATTCAAAGAATAATTCATTCAAATGTTTTGTTCAGAGAAAATAAACTCCCAAAATTTAAATATGTTTCCTCCAAATTAAAAGTAAATAGCTCCAATGCACAGGGACCAACCCTGACTTGTCCATTTGGTCAGAGGAGTATTGCCCTCCCAACCCCACTGCGGACGCAGCAAAAGTGAAAAATAAAATGATAATAAATTGACTTTATTACCATTTTATTTTTTCCTCTGGTAGCCCGAGCAAAGTTTGAGGGCAGGACTATCACACTCTGATGGGCTATTGCTACTGATTGGCAGCAGGGAGGAGTGATGGCTGACTACAGCAGTTTAAAATATTCGTATCACTTTGGCCAGCTAACTGGCAACGGTCAGTCTGACATGCGCACTTTAAACCTCTTCAACCCGAGCTGTCTTAGACAGCCAAGTGGAAAGAAGGCACAGGCCCCCAGTATCTGAATGAGCGCTGAGCCAGCCTACTACAGCCAATCTTGGCCCTTCTCTCATGCTGGTTAACACCATGAGAGAAGCATCTGGTTTGGTTGGAGGAGTTGACTGGAGAAGAACACCAGGGCCAGAGGACATGCAGCCAGTGGGCAAGTGAATATTTCATTTTCTTTTTAAATATGTAATCAATGCAAACAGTAAGTTAGTCACCAACATGCATTACATTAATGCTTTACAGTTAAACATTTTAATTTTAAAACGTTAAGGTAATGCATGTCAGTGGTTTAGGTACTGTTTGTATCATGCAAGCATTGTATTTACTTTTCAGCGCGTCAGCAGCCGGCACTTTTTTTAACCAGTGAAGTCGTTGTGAGAAACTTGCACTGCCTCCAGCCTCAACTCCAGGGGTCTCGGATGTGGGTTGTTATAAACACGAGCTTTGGCACTGAGCCTAAAGGTATTGCTAGTTTCTCTCAAAGACAGTTTGCAGGTAAGTTTGCTCGCGCCACTACTTTCAATTGTCGCCAGACTCCGCTGAGTAGTGGCAATTTAACACGTTCCCTGTTCATGTCAGTAATGAATCGTGTCAGTGTGACATCCTGTGGCGTCCTGTGGCGGATGAGCTGCTGTTAAGAGGTTACCAGCGGCAGAGCCAGCAAAGGTAACCCAGCACATGGTCGGACGGAGAACACAAAGCAGCCCTGGCAATTTTATCAGATCGGCCGGGGGCATGGGATGGGCAAGGGTGCAAGTGTGATGCACTCCTTCTTAACTTAACGGGGCCCCAGAGCTGCTGCTTTTGCTACTGGGGTTCAGTGGCATAACGTAACCCGAGGGGGCCCCTCTGCAAAGTACATGGAGGGCGCCCCCTCCGGACTCACTCAGGGGTACTCAGGCCAGGGAACTGTGCTGAGGGGGGCCCTGGAGCTCGGGGGCCCTCCACACCACGGGGGCTGCGGGAGACTTCATTACACCACTGCTGGGGGGTCGTTATGGCAGCACTGCTGCAAAACCGGCCCCCTTTAACAAAACCGGCCCCCATCACTCCAAAACAAGCCCCCACCCTTCCAGCCTCCCAGGGAAATGCCCGATGCCCGCTAAGACCAATCCAGCCATTGCCCAGCAGTTCCCACAAGTCTAAATACAAAGGGGGATAGGAGGATACGGAATGGAGGGAGAAATGTTGATTTACTTATTCTTCCCACTCCATCAAAGTCTAAATGAAGCCTTACATTTTTTTTAAAACTTGTGAGCTATGATACACAAGGCCACTGTGATAGTGAGCAACTTCCAGCATTTAAGTCCTCACTATAAATTGCCTTTCACATAGTTATCTCACTTGTTAGTGAATGTCTTTAAGCTCACCAGTAGAAAAACAACTGGTACTTACTCAGTGAAATCTACATTATCACAGTTGACAGTTTTTCTGCGAGACATGTATTCACTTGCCTTTAAAGTACTGGCCTCACGTGCAAAGGTAGGATTCTAGAGCAGAGGGTCAGTAAATTCAAAATGGAGCTTGAAAAAAACAAATCTGGGTGCTCGGTTACAAATAAATGTACACATTGTACAACACGTACACAGATCACAAATGTGAAACTCTAATACAAAGTCCAAGGTAAACATTGCAATGAAATGTCCTTTAGTTACCATGTCCAATAAAGCAGTCTACGAAACTCTAATTGAAATGTCGATGAGTATTCTATTAGCAACTTGATTTCAGTCTGAGAGGCTGTGAATGGCTGCTCACTGATTAAACTCATTACTCGGCTTGGCATTAGTTATAGGCATTTGTTTAAAAACAAATTGATTCTTTGACCTGGGGGGCATATATAAAAGGGGATTGCACCACCGGAAGTCACTTTTCCGACATTCCGGTGGCGCAAGTGCTGCACCCTATTTGCAAAGTGGCGTTAAGCCACTTTGCGTGGCTTAGCACTGCTTTGTAAATATGGTGCCCTTTCACGCAGTTTTCTGCATCAAAGGGGCATGCAATAGGTGTTGCTGTGGGTATTTCACCACAAAACCCATTGTTTTTTAATGCCGCCCCAGATTTACAAAAACCTGTAAATCTGAGGCAGCACCAAAGACTAACACCATTTAAAAGCAGGGGTAAGATTGGCTTTTTTTTTGCTTTTTCTATGTGTGCTGTATTCTACAGCACACATAGAAAGACAAAAACAGCATTAATGAGCAAAACGCCATTAATGATTAGTTTTGTGCAGGAAGATGCACAAAAACAATCATTAGTTAATGGCGATTTGCTACTTCTATGGGTGCTGTATTCTGCAAATTACAGTTTTTGATTGTTTATATCCAGGAGGGGACACATTCCTAAACAATCATCCCTGCAACACAGGCACCCTTGCACTATGGCGCAAGGGTGTCTCTGTTGGTGTTAGGCATCTATTTTTAGCACCAGTGCAAGGGACAATACAGGGGTTTGCCGTATTCTTGTAAATACAGTACATCCCTGCATTTTACAAATGACTCAGTGCTGCAAAATTTGCTGCAGCGCTGCACCATTTCCTTCTAAATATACCCCTGAGTTTCCAAAACTTCATGAAATCATTACCCTTTACGGGTTAACAGGTAGGGTTGTGGCATGGATTCCACAATCTCACTTCAGAAATCCTAAATAATGCCAAAAAAGCTGTCTTGATATAAAACCCAGTTTACACTTACAAATGTACTTACGCTTTGGTAAAATGACATACACCTGTGTAATTTTATGTGTATGCAGGCAGAGTGGGTGTTTTATAGCTGTGATGCATTGAAAGATAGGTGATCATTAACAAACTTGCAAGTTTGGGTATTCACAAAACTCTATACACATTCCTACCGTTGATATGTTTAGAATGTACTCCTGTCCTTGTTGCAGATATTGGAAAGGGTGAAAATAAGAAAATGTTGTAAAGTGTAATTGCATTTTTGCCAATCATTAACACATAGGTAAACGTGCACCTACTACGTTTATTCACATGCAAAGGTGTATGCATGTGAGCTCTTTATTATTAGGTTATCAAGCAAAAAAGTACAATAAAAGTGTACATGTGTTAAAGGACTCCTGCCATATATTATAAGGATATATTATAAGTAGAGCTCCCGGTTTTATGGTATTTTTTTTTTTGCCATTTCCGTCTGTATTTATCCATATTTATTTTTTGGGCATTTTTTCTGTATTTATCAATATTTATTTTTGCCACAAGCAAAAGACGACGCTACAGCTAGTATTTTCCACACTTATTTAAATTGACAATGCACACATGCGCTCGGTTGTTATTGGTCAACATTATACATTCATCTGAAGACTTTGCCATTTGAAGAATGTCCCAAATATGCTTAAAAGTGCTATGACAAGCCATTTGTCTCATTTCTGTCATCCCCAGAGAGCCACATTTTTTTCCCCACTGAACACCATACTGCCCCACTGAGAGAAACTCACACTGCCTTCAGCTACAGCCCAATTGTGCCCGGCTATAAACACCTGGAAACAATTCAATTCAAATTATGCACTAGACTACAGTAATATGCTGCCTGAAAAAAAAAGTAACAACATACTGGAAAAAAGCAAACACTCATAGGGAATACAACTTAACGCTTTTACACTCATTATTCAGAAATCAATGAGTGTTTTTGCTTGAAAAAAGCAAACAACATGAAAAGAAAAGTAGCGCTTCACTGGCAAACTCTGCATTTGCAATGCAATAGGTCTCGCATTTACGAGGGCTTCAGCTATTGACAATGCAAATACCAATGCCTTTAATTTTTGTTTTGTTTTTTAAAACATAAATAAGAGGCATTGTTATTTACATTGCCAATAGCTTACACTTGCATAAAAGCGACACCTATTGCATTGCAAATGCTTGTTATTTTATCTCTCGTTATTCCTAGGTTGATAAAACGCATTCTCCTTGGGGTCGCGATGGTACAACTAATCAGGGGCAGGTACATCTGGCGTGCTCCCCCTCTCTCTCTCACTACAATTAACTTTTGCGGCCGCGGCGCTTGTGTTTCAGTGCTTGTGTTCACAAGACACTGGTGCAAGCTTAAAATGTATAGCGAGAAGCAACTCAAAATCTCTGCCTGTTTCTTGTGTGAAAATGTTTACTCCTTCGTGTGAAAATGTTACATGACAGTGGGAACCCCATTTTCCACAGTTCGTGTAATTCTATGTAGCCCTCTGAATCTTGTGATGCTCGGCTTGCATGTGAGAGTGCTCAGACAGGCAGGGGCTCTAAGGAGGGGCGAAAGAACAACAAAGCCTCATTAAAAGAAAATGGTCTTTTAAAGAACTGTGAAGCACTCGGGTGCGGCTGTGTGTGCGCAGGGAAGCTGTCTCAGCCTGGGCTGACACCTCTTAACCGTCTAAGGAGGGGGAGACACCAGATGGTTGGGGGGGGGTGATTCTATTGATGGGAATTTAGACCTCACTCGAGGGGCGGGGCGGAGCAGAGCTGGGGCATCAACATTAGAGTTTAGTATTACTGGAGGCTGGTCTGCAGGAGCAGGTACTAGTATTTTCCCATTTTTATATATAAATACAGATAAAGGAAAACTTGTTTTCCGTCTGTATTTATATGTAAAAATCCGTTTAAACGGAAAACCGGAAGCCCTAATTATAAGGATATTGCAAATCCACAAGGAGTTCAATGAACATATATAGGGGTGAGGTCGAAGGCTGAGTTAATTTACAAGGTCATGGAACACGGAGGTGACTTGCAATATCCTTATAATGTACGCAGTGGGTTCTTTATTCCTTATAATACATGGTCAAATCATCACCCGTCCCACAAACTGCTTAAGTCCTTGGTGTGTTGCCCTTTCATTTGAGAGAAATGTTTGCAGACAAGATTAATAAAAGTAGAGTTTTGCTTACGCTAAATTGCCCCCTGTCTTCTTCCTTACATTTAGCGCCGATGATCTTTTATTTGCCTACTAAACGTGGTGAAGAGGAAGAAACACGTCATAACAAAATGTCAATATTATACCTGAAAGTACCACAGACTCCGACTGTGGGTTTTTCAATTTATTATAAGGCAAAGAATAATAAGATGTATACACATCGTAAAATTAGCATATACAGATATAGAAAAATCAATACTGAGCCGATTCTACGAATATAAGTAATTCGGCATAACAATAATACAATTGTAAATTCCAGGATCAGAATACAACTTAGAAATAAAACCAATCTGTCCCTACACTATACTAAAAAGAAACGCTACCTAACTACCCTTCTATCTATTCCCAAAGGTGTTAGCACGTGTTGACTTCCTGAGAAGTACTCAAGTCAAATGGGTTAAAGTGCTTAAGTCTAGGAGCTCGTTCTAAGATGCTCCTTTCTCTCCGAAGGCTAGCAGTAGTCTGGGGTCTCTGTCTCTATCCTTGCGCATCATACAATATAGAATTCGATTTTCTGCTTCATCCTGGTAAAATTTCCATTGCAACTTTTTTCTATGTGGGGAGGTTCAAACTTTGTTAATTAAGTTCTTTATTCATCAAGTCGACCTTGGTTCCCAGACCAGCCAGACTCGAGAGACATCCTCCCTTCTCGCTTCCAACTGTCTTCAAAGCGTTCCTTGTATCTTCTCCAATCTGAAAATAATGAGTTGACATTCCGATACCTGCAGTAGGATGAGAACATTGCTATTTCTTGAAAACAACATGCATTTAATTATTTGTTTCTCGGGAAGCCAAGGAGATGCAAAAACAATTACAGTTTTAGGCCTAGAAACTCGGGCAACTTAAACCAGACACCGTTACTTTGTGTGGATACAAGACTGTCCTGCTCTCGGTATATGCAGGCAGAACGATACATATATATATATAATCATAGTATAACCTTTCACTAGAATGAATGTTTTATGGGTCTACTGAATACATTAATGATCTTAAACACTGCAAACACTAGGAATATATGGAGGTGCGTATCAACCATGAGTATAGTGCACCCATACAATATAGAGTGCTGAAAGCGCTCTATCAGTTTGTACAGCAACATTTAAAGCACCAAAGAGCAGTTAGATATTTGTTATAAATTGATATTAGAATCAATTTAATACAAATCAGTCAATTAAAAAAAATCGCTGTAGCTCAGAATGTGTAGAAAAATGCAGAGGGATTCTATATTTCCTATAATTACCAAAAGCGTGTAAAAAATAAAGATATAGCCATACCTCATTTCCTCTTATCAACGGCCATCAAGAAAAACTGTCAAAGAAGAAATGTCTTTTTTGCTGGTTAAACTGCAGCTTTAATTATGCTCCCTGCCCGGCCTTTTACCTTGTCTGTTGGCTCTGGCATCAGGCTTTGTGGTGACAGGACTTCACTGAAATGACTTATTACAGTTGAGCAACTACATCAATTCTATATTACAGGCGACTAGAGATGTTGCGGTTTGCGTCTAATAATAGGAGCAATGTTGATACCTGCTGCACCCAGGATGCGTGCAGGTGGGAAAGCTTGCAGGGCTGTAGGGGCTTTTGGTCTCCCACTGCAGCACTTACCATAAACAGTGCTGTGGAGGGCCTCGGATGGGCTCCGGGGCACCCCGCAATTTTTTTAAACAAAAGTAAGGATGCCAGCTCCTGCACTTGCAGGGAGCCAGCGGAGCCACGGGGGCCTTTGGGCTAACCCCATGGCCTGCAACAAAGATGAAAGATGTGGGTGTCCTGGTTGGGCACCAGGACACCCACAAATAAGTAAAAAAAACAGAATCAATGAATAATATGAGCGTTAGAGCCACTCATTTATTATTCACTTCTCCAAGAAAGAGCACCTCATAAAGTCCTGTGATGGTTTTTAATTATTTCTTGAGGTTGGTAGTGCCCATAGAATGGGCAGAGGCATGTGTTGCCCCTAGAAGGGGCAGGGGCACCACCAAGCATTTTTTCAAATTGTTGTAAGTGGCTGCTGGAAGCGCAGCAGTCCCCAACAACATTAAGAAATCAGTAAGTCTCCTGGGTCATTAAATACATTACTCCAGGGGAGGTTGCTATATTTTTTAAAGCACTCCTAGCTAGAGCTGTATGCTCTTCAGATGGAGTGCAGAGTCCCCTTGTGCTGTGATCTATGGCTGTAATTTATGGCCTGAAAAAAGTTAAATGAAATACTCCAAGCTATGTTGAAGTTTTATTTAATAAGGCTTTACTTAAAATAAATATGAAAATCACTTTTATTAAACATTGCAACATGGGATTTTTTATAATGTACATTGGGTTATAATTTTTGGTGACTTTTGACACAGATAATGCGCCTGCATTTTATATGTTAATATGCTGATCCCTTCATAAAGCCAATAGGCTCACTTTTTATATTTTGGTGTCTTGGCCCTTTGACAAAGTCAGTAGGTCTGCATTACTTAAAACGACACCCTTTATATTGTAACATCACATAGTATGGCATGCACATCTGAGGCGGTTTAGGCGCCAGATCCTGCGTCCACCTCCCCACTGCACACACTGGGGGGCTGGGTGTAGGGCCTGGTTGGATAGATAGATAGATAGATAGATCGATAGATAGATAGATAGATAGATAGATAGATAGATAGATAGATAGATAGATAGATAGATAGATAGATAGATAGATAGATAGATAGATAGATAGATAGATAGATAGATAGATAGATAGATAGATAGATAGATAGATAGATAGATAGATAGATAGATAGATAGATAGATAGATAGATATTCACTGAAAAAACAAACATTGAAGTGACTTTTTGGTTAGGTATGGTCAAAATATCTTACTTCGCGTTAAAAAACTTTTACATTCACTGAAGAAAACAAAGGTTAAAGGAACATTATAGTTAGGTGAAAATGTCAGTAAGAACATACCGTTTTAAATTAACACCACTGAAATTCACCAGTAATAGTTATCTACTTATGTCAAGTAACTATAACTTGTGCCCCAAAGTAACTATAACTCGCCATGCTCAGTGTTGTCATTTAATTACGTCATTTCAGATGTTGCAGTGATGTTATCAATGGTGTATTGGAACATATCATGAGTGATGTGATATTGGAGGTAATTTTCAGTGCATGGCGAGGGCGAGAATAATAGTTACTTTAGGAAATGAGTTATAGTTACATGAGCAGCACCAGAGGGAAGAACAACACAGGGGCTGAGGGAGAAACACACAATGGAGAGAATGGGGGTGGAAGTTTGACCGGTTGAGAACAAGCAGCACACAAGGGAGAGAGGAAGATTGGAGTTGCGGGGGGAGCTGCAAGAGGGAGAGAGCGTCACCACCTGGGAGAGTCTTTGATGAGAATCACACATGAGAGAGAGCAGAAAGCTGAACATGAGAGCAACAAGGAGTTTGGGGTTGGGTATTTGGTGGGGGAGAAGCACATAAAGGAGATACTTGGATAACACATGCAATCATGCTAGTGAGGCTATGCTCCAGAGGAGAGGAAATATAAGAAGAGGAAGGCAAGCCATTAAATAAGAAGCAAGCAAATTTGGGTGACGAATAAGTCAACCAATGGTTAGCTATGGGTGGGCTGTAAGACCACCAAGCTCAGAATAGGTCTTTCACAACCAGAGAGCCTTGTCGGGTAGGCTAGACCTAAAAAAGCCACAATGCAGAATCTCAATACAGAAATATTGACTAACTACCTGTAAAAGCTATGCTAATGTTCACAAACTTGCAACCAGGTGGTTTCACCCAACCCGCAGATGTGAGGAGATTTATTCACAGACATAATTGCACTATGGTGTTGCAATTCTTATTGCCAGGATTTCACATCGAAGTGACTGTCACTACCCCAAGGAGACGCACTTGGTGACGCTCAAGGAAACGTATATAACACCAGGCATAAGTGACGCAGAAGAATTACATTAACTCTTCGGGAACTCAAAAGCGGAAGCGTGCATTAGAAATGCTAAAATATGCTGAGTGATTCAGAGAGAAATCTGAAAAAACACCTTAAGCTTCAGCTTTTGCGTCTAACTTGTTTGATTTCAGAGGTCGCGCATCCTGTACAATTAAAAGTGGAGTAGCACAATTGTGGCTCCACTTATAGTATTATTGATTAGATCACATATAAGTATATTAAATGCCTTATGTGTTCATGTGGTATAACGTGATTGATGGGGTCGATTGCAATTAAAAGTATGTAGAAAGTGCATTTGGAGTAACAACGAGATGCCGTATATGTAAATATGTGTTTGTAATATTGATTAATCTTCATTTATTGATTTATCTACTTAACAGTATTCTGCATGTATTATGTAATGGAACATGTATTCATCAGAGGTTGCATTTACATTTTTTAACATGATTGTCTATGTATTTGTATTATGCTGTTATATGTCATGTGTGTACTTATATGATTTCCTTGTGATAAAATCGAATAAAGTATTTTTTTTTTATTTTTGAATTATTATGCTGTTATAATGTTTATTGGAGTGTTAGCATTGCTTACTTGACCAAAGGCCTTAAGCATTTGGGTTTCACAATGTTTAACCTTCAATGCATGTTTTTTTTCAATTTAGTGTCCTTCTACCCTCTGCAGGTGGCTGGTACAATGATCTAATGAATGGAGAAAGGCTCATTGTGTGAAAAGATAGGGAAGCGTACAGTAGTCGAAGACAATAAAAATTAATGAGCAGAAGGGAGGACCACTGTCCATTTGGAATGAGGAAACTTAATTTGAGGTCATCTTGAATCCTTGGATCAAAGTAGAAGAGTTACGAGTCTGTCTGTCAAGAGAATCTTTTTTGAAGTAGAACTAATTTGAATATTACAATTGATTTAGTAGGGTGTTTTATGGGTATAATTTATTGATGCTCTTTGACTTGGGCAGTGATTATTTCCAGAGTAGGAGAGGTACAGACCTCTATGTACTACTCTCACTGTATGTCTTCATGCTTTGCAATACTTTGCTTTAGAGAACTTCTACAGAAGTTCTTACATATTGACACCTTTCCATTCTTAAGGCTCTAGCTAGGATTTCCTTTTAGCACTTTTATAGTAGGTTACTCGAGGAGTAGACTTCCTCATGCATAGTAGGCAGGAGGTTTGAAACTTTCAATCTCAGCATCATATCGTCTTTCTTATTTTGTGCACCATTGTAACCAAAGTCCTCATATGTTATCTGTTGTTGAGGATTAACTTCATGCACAGATTTGGATACTCTTTGGTATTTTTGTACTTTTATGTGTTGTTTCTGAGATTGATTTACATCACTCTGGCTTTGAGTTTATATTAAATCCAAACTTAATCTTATCTTTGACTTTGAGCCTTATTGTGGGATCAAATGGGTTGCATAGTAACTGTGAATTTAAACTGAACCTAACTCTCTTGTTTCTCAAGCGCCCTAAAAAGATCGCAGAGGGGGATAGAGAAGAGGGCCCTTTCCTCCTCTGCATTAGCAAATGAGAATAAAGCTCCCTACATCTGGTGTCGAGTTAGTGTGGAAACCGAGCTCCCCTTTCGACTGTATGTTATTGTTATATTCCAAAATAAGTCCAAACGTAGCCATGAAGTAGGTTATAGGTGAGAGGTTTATTAAGCTTAGTTACAGGATGGTAAGTAGGATAATACGTTCAGCCACACCAGGAGCAGCATCCTTTGTGCTCAGCCCACACTCTCCAACTGTCTCTCTCTCAACCACACCAAGCACTCCAGCATTCCACTACGTCATCAAGCATTCCAACATTCAACACACACACCACATCCATACTGGCTGAGTAGTAGGAAACAGGTAACTAAGGGTAAGGATGCAAAGCAACAATACAAGTTACAACAATTAATCGTTTCGACTAAGAAATCATCCAGGCACCGAGCCCTAGTTAAAAAATAATGTATTATTCCTGACCCTAGTGGCCCTGCTCCTGTGCACTACTTCCTGCTCATAGGAACAAAGCACCAACAAAGTGGCATAGAACAAATTGAACATGGCAAAAAGCAGAGGGGGAGCTGCTGTGCCTAGGTTTGGGAGGGACATTGCCTGTGCATCAGCAGTCACGATGCTCTGGGGCCAGTGCTTAATTTGAAAGAGAACCAGGCACATGCCCAAGCTCTGCTTGTGGTCATCGCTATTACCTATCAGCTAACAAAATGCCAAGACTGCATATTCTTGAATCCACCCCAAGCCTTTTTAATCCACTACCAGATACTAAGGGGCTTATTTATGAGAGCACTGCATCACTTTTGCACCATGTATAGTGGATCATGCATGACGCAGGGCTCTTATTTTGATTTATGAAACCACACAAAGCCACCCTACATGGTTTTGAGTGGCCTCATAAATCATGAGTAAGGTGACACAGAGCAAAACGCAGCGTCGCCTTACTCTGCACCCAGGAGGCGTTTCATGGTCATTGCGGTGGATGTTCCCCACACAACACCCATGGAATTTGATGCAGCCCCAGATTTACAAAGTGATGTTAACATTCCTGCCATCTTCTCATTTAACAAACAGACCATCTAATGAGTTACGGAGTATGAGGACTCCTTGCTGAACATAGATTTGAAAGGGGGTTGTTGTGACAGTGTTTCCCTTTGTGAAGATACCACCACCTCAGATAGTAGCCATGATGCTTAAACACTTTGGGCGACTATTGTTTCCCTCTTTTGCTTGTGCCATGCTGAGGTTGTTACAGGTGGTAACTTCTCACTAAGAGCAATTGAACTTCCTTGCATGACAGTGATGTCTTCTTCTTCCTTACCTTCTTCCAGCTGTTCAATGAGTTCTTCTTTCTCTGCAGCAGCTATCCTTTTGAGACAGCATATTGGTTTTTCAGATGGGCTAGTTGGTACCACTACCACAAACCCTATCTTGATTCACACAACACTCTGGCTTGCTGAAAACTGTGCAATCTGCGAAGTGGTCCTCATGCGACCTAAGAATAAAGAAGCCCCACAGGGTGGAGGAGAGCTTCCTTATAGTGTCAAAGCAAGAAGAACTTGGGGTGGAGTAGGCTGTTATGTTTGCCTTTGCCTAGGGAGGGCTGTGGCTTTGGTAGGGATGATGGTTGCTCTATGTCTTAGAGTTTTTAAATGGATGGAAGCTTGAGGTGTTTACTGGCATAACCTGTATCAGAGTGTATCTCTCCACATGAACAATCACTAGCTCATCATTCACACTTCCAAGGCTTCTGGCAACCTCACTTTTCCCATGTCTTCCATGGCAGGGACTGGGGGTCCCCGATTACCTGGCAGATGTCTTGGAGAAGATGGGGAAGTGCTCCTTCATTTTCTCAGAGGAGGAGACAGAGTAGACGGTCTGCCAAATAGAAGAGCAGTCACAGCCTCTTCTGTTGCAAGCTCACCTCCTGCTCTCCTCCTGCCTCCAGAAGATCAGATGTCACAGACTCTAGTTGCTGTTGATTTTCCTGTGAAGAAAATCCAGTTTGCTGCTGCTTGGACAAATTGATTTTGGTTTCACTGCTCACAACCATGACTGTAGTTACCATATCGCTAAGAGACATCTGCTTTGATTTTGAAGGTGGTAGTGGTGCTGTTGTTGATTCAGGAGAGATTCTCCTCCTAGCGTCTTCTGGATCAGAAGAGGGTGTGTCAGGGATGCCATGTTGTCAGAAAAATGTTGAGGGCTTGATGTCAGTTGTGACAACTGACTTCTCCTTAGGGCCATTTTCTTCCCAGGTGCATGCATCTTTGGAGCCATCACTTTTACATCTTTTACTGTTGGTCAGCAGCACAAGCAAAAGCACTTAGAAGAGGGCTTTGGATTTCGGTGTCAGCTAGTTCACAGACTTCTTTCTGTCTCAGTCAATGGGCCCGATTCACAGAATTAACGTAAGACAAAATCCTAAACTTACTACTTTTGGTATTCACAGAATGCACTTACTACTTTTGGTATTCACAGAATGGATTTACGACTACTAACTTTACGTCCGCACTCGGGCCGGAAATCCCGGCCCGGAGGCGGAGCTTCCGGCCCGGAGGCGGAGCATTCCGGCCTGGAGGTGGGGATTCCGGCCAGTGGCGGAGATTTAGCCATGGCCAAAATCTCCACCTCCGGGCCGGAAGCTCTGCCTCCGGCCCGGAAGCCCCACCTCCGGGCCGGAAGCTCCGCTTCCGGGCCGGAATTTCCGGCCCGAGTGCGGACGTAAAGTTAGTAGTCGTAAATCCATTCTGTGAATACCAAAAGTAGTAATTGCATTCTGTGAATACCAAAAGTAGTAAGTGCATTCTGTGAATACCAAAAGTAGTAAGTTTAGGATTTTGTCTTAAGTTAATTCTGTGAATCGGGCCCAATATCTTCTTGTGCACCTGCAGGCAATACAAAGAAGTAAGAGAGTAAGACTTGGCAGTTCCAGTCAATGCAATACATGTTATCATCAAACTGTGTATAAATATGGAGCGTTGTCTTAATATTAGGACTGCGATCAAATTGTTGTATATTCCTAATGAGATTTTTTGCAAGTTTTGTGTTTGTATGTATATATTTACATGTCAAAATGTCTCTATATTTGTGTGGTTTTTTATGGGCCATCTCTTCCTCTTTTTTCAAGATTGATCAGCCACATAGTATTTGTTTGTATTAATGGTTGTCATATATGTATGTTTATAAATGTTGTTCCTTTTTTGTGATTATTGCAGCCCTGACGAAGTTCCCGCTTGGAACGAAACGCGTTGGCTGTGTGCTGTCTTGTGTCTAAAGTTTCAGAATAAGGAGAAAAAAAAAATGTTTTTACATGTTTTGGACTACCTGATTTTATGTTTGACTATAATGAGTGCACCTTGCACCTTTGGACTTACGCCATGTTATCATCCTCACCATCATAATCAAAATCAAATTAATGAATTACAAAATGTTGAAGTCTCTCCAGTGTCCATGTGAGGCTGGAAAAAACAATGGATTAATTACAAACAGCAAGTGTATACTGCAGACTATTAAAACAGCCACAAACACTAATAGATACATCAGAATAATATATTTAGAAAACAATGAGCAAAAGTGGCATGGTCTTCTATCAATACTAGAAAATGGCTTTTATATGTGGAACAAAATGATAATCAGCAATACAGAGTAGTTCCACAAAATGGGGGTCACTTACCACAAATAAGTAATCTTATTAATGCAGATGATTTCAGTATGCTACCCAATTAATACTTTAAAAGTTGTTGACAAAATTGCAGGACTACAACTAGGAACATGAGTTAACAGTGAATCCGTCTATAATCAAGGTTATGGCTTTTACTCATACTAAAACATTTTTTCCAGATGCTTACACATCAAAATCCAGCAGGCAAAAGAATACTCTTATTTTCATTTTATGCTGGAAGACAATTTAACATGGATTTATCAAATTTCCAGCAATGCAGCTTGGCACGATTGGGGAATTGAAACAAATTAGCAGGTTTTAACAGGTGGTGAGAGGCAGTAAAAAAAATCCAACTAACTTCCCACTCTAAATTCGGTGGATGGTCACATGGGTAATCTGTGAAGGCCCGTACTCCGTTGTGAAGGAGGAGGAGTATGTCAGCAATGGAGCTGGAGTAGCCTCTGTTGTCGAGATACTATTGGTCCATCCACCACTAAATCAGGTGGTTGGACCATGAGTTTAATGCTCAAAGAACTCTGTTGCTTTGTTGATGCGTTTTGCTTTTTGTCTGGGTGCAAGGCAGTATTACTATGTACGCATAAATAATGATTAGAAATATTTGTCTACAGTCATTCATTGCATGTTTAAATGTGTGCCAGTCCTTTAAACTAAGTTCCTTGATAGCTGACATATGATTTTGAGCATGCATTGCCTAATCTATTTCTATATGTGCCAATCTGACATTTCTTTTTTTTAATGTCAAAGTTCTATTTATAAATTAGAAGGTCACTAGAAAAAGAAGCAGAATATTTGCATGGAGCAAGGAACCTTAATTCCAGTTAAAGTAAATCTAATTAAAAGAAATACATTTTAAAAATGCAAAATGACAACTAATCTAAAGATTGATGAAAAGGTTTTGACAAAAAGTAGAAAAGAATAGGAGGAAAGAGAGAAGGGAATGGGTGCATGGAGTAACATAACTATGACATATTAATCAGATGTACTAGATAATCTTATATTTATACTGATGGTAGCTTATAATTAGGGAAATAGCAAAGTACCACAATAACAAAATAAAATATTAGCATGCTAACACATAGAGTTAGTAGGAAGTAATAAAAACCCTACACGTCAAAAGGGTTTGATTTGTATACTACTCCAAATTGATTATTTTCTTTAAATATATATTTTAACCAAACTCTATTAAAGTAGAGGAGTTCAGATGTACCAAAATGTTGTCCCAAATTTATAATGGACTTGCATTGTCCTTGCATGGTGCAAGTCGCCACAGGGAAATGCAAGTCCTTAAATGGGATTTACAAAGCCACACAAGGTGCTGGCTATTTCTGCCACCTTCAGTAACTTTGTACAGAAATGTGACGCAATGCAGCAGCTTGCACTGAATTGCCTTTGGCATAACTCTAAGTTAAAAATCCTAAAGAAAATCTGCAGAGCGAAAGAACGACTCTGGAGCAAGGAATACTCAGAGTCCAGAAAAACGCACTACAGAGAGGCGTTAGCAGTGTATAAAGAAGCCATATATGAGGCAAAATCCATGTATTTTACTGAGAAAATTATGGCCTCTAAAAATACTCCCCGAGAATTATTTAAGACAGTCACTAAATTAGCCACCTTTGGTAATGTAAAACAGTTCTGTGACAAACTTGCCCCTTTTTTTTACGACAAAGTGATCAAAGTTTACAATGAATTCTCTACTGCCACTAATGTTATTAGACAAGATGTTTTTAAAATGGAGGAACATGATGTACAAGTTTCTTTAAAAGAGTTTTGTCCCCTCACACAGAATAGAGTTGAAAAAACTATCCTGGCAATTAAATCAGGTTCTCCTTTGGATCCATGTCCAGTTATGGTCCTTCATATGGTTTCCCATACCATTGCCAAAGATCTGACAGCTCTACTGAATAATATTCTTAGTTTAGGACAATTTCCAGTGGATTGGAAAAAAAACAACTCTTGATTCCTCTGAGGTCGACAACTATCGTCTTATTACCTGTTTACAATTTCCGTCAAAAGTACTTGAAAAGGTACTAAATGAGGAACTGTGGTCTGTCATAGAATCCAATGACAAACTGGATGCAGCACAGCATGGTTTTAGGCCACGGCATAGTATTTAATCTGCACTGATTGCAGCCAGTGAAAATCTACGTGTGCAACTAGATTAGGGTGGAAAGGCCATACTGGTAATGCTTGATTTATCCGCCGCGTTTGATACGGTGGACCACCGCATACTTCTTCAGCGGTTGGCGGATATTGGAATTACTGATAAAGCTGCAGATATTCTTTGTTCTTATTTGACTAACAGAAAACAAGCTGTGATGTTAGATGAGCACAAATCCTCCCATTTTGTTATGCCATGTGGGGTGCCTCAGGGATCAGCACTTTCACCTATCCTATTTAATATATATGTTACTCCACTGGCTAAACTTATTCGTTCTTTTGTTTTTAAGGCCATTTGTTACACGGATGACACGCAAATTATTGTCTCATTAACCACCAATCCAGACACTGTGGCAGAACGTTTTAAACACTGCATGAGTCAGATTATTTGCTGGATGCAGAACAATTGTTTCAATTTGAACACCGGGAAGACGGAAGAGGTCGTGTTCGGAAGGGACATCTCATTTTGGAACTCCAATTGGTGGCCCACGACAGCAGGGCCATGCCCCCAGCCCGTAAAGAAGGTAAAAAATCTTGGTGTCCTGATTGATGACCATCTTTCCTTATCTGACCAGGTCAATAGCATTACCTCTTCGTGTTTTTACACACTTAAACTTCTTAGGAAAATTCTTCCTTCCATCTCTATGTCTCAGAGGAAAATGGTTGTTACGGCACTGATCCTGTCAAAAATTGATTATTGTAATTCACTCTACATTGGAGCAAAAAAAAGTGTTATTCATAAACTTCAACCTTGCAGAATGTGGCGGCCCGGCTACTATTAGAACTACCCAAATGTAGTTCTATTAGTCTAATTACTCGAGAACAACTACATTGGTTGCCCATATCGACTAGGATTCAGTTTAAGTCAATGTGTATGTTACACAAGACTCTGCATGGGACGGGACCCGCGCAGATTGGTCAATATTTTAAGCGATATACTCCACAGAGATGCCTCCGTTCAGCTTCAGCGCATTTGCTTGTGGTCCCAAGAGTAAAAACGTTGAAATGGGGTGGCAGAAGTCTTCGATATTTGGCCCCAAAGCTATGGAACTCTATGCCTCTGCATCTTAGAACTCAAAACAACCTGTTACAGTTTAGGAAGGAACTTAAAACTTGGTTATTTGCGTGCACTCATTCGGGGGTTTGATTTTTCGGATCAAACACTCGCTTTATAAAAACCCATTTTTCATTTAATTTCATTTCATTTCATGATCAGAAATAATGATCAACCCAATTTAAGTCCAAAATTTGCAGTTACATATTTGCTAAAGAAAATGGCTTGGATTGTGAAGAGTGCACTGTTAAACAAATAGAGAATTCCTGGATATCTGTATTTCGGACCTCCCAAGGATCATCCAAAGATCTTTACGCAAAAATAAATTCAAAGAAACGTTGCTTTTTATTTGCTATAGATCTTACAATCTATTGTATAGAGAGGACTTAAAATTAGGTTACAATTAGGCCTGGGGGAAATTTTAATGACATCGGAGTAATCTGAGAAATTTTGGCAATTTCACATTACTCTTATGAGTCCAAATTTGTGATAACACCTGCTTGCATACTTTGGAGTAAGGGCACTGGAAAAGAGTGTTAGCAGCTGCTTTCTGCTGCTGTTCCTGTTATGTTGTGCTTTTTTCTTAATATAGGGTTACACTCCTTGCATAATTCCATGTAATTGCACATAATTTTGCTGTAGTTTCTCGCAATTATGCTACAGGAAATTACGTCAGTTAGACTGAGCACTAATTACAATCTCCAGCTACTACAATTTTTATTGACACAAGACATTAATTTATTATTACTATCATTCCAAAATTGTAATTCTACATTGTTTGAACCACCTATATTAAAAATGCTTAAAGAAGTCAAATTAATCATTTAATCAGCTGAACACTATCTACTGTTAGCATCTTTGTCTTTGAAACAAGATTACCATTTATTTATAAAATAAAATAAAGGTAAAAAAAAAATCCTGACTTTGGAGATGAAAACCCTTACTAATCTGACTGTTTGAAACTTGGCAGCTTCCATTTATTGAAATGAGCTTCTTGCAAAAAGGCAATTCCAACATTCAGACTGGATAAACAACTTTCTGTCTTTTTAATAGGAGTACCAAGGCCTTTAACATTTCACAACATTATCTGTAACACTAAGACAAAACAAAAACAGAAACATATCTCATCATTTACAGCAAATATAATACTGAGGAAATTAAAATCTAGGAATAAAATGTAGGGACATAAAAAGAGAAGAAACAAGCAATATAGACAAAAGAGGAGCCTATCAATAAATAGTGACTAGAATATGAAACCTGAAAGACAAAAACAAAGAGTGGTGAGAGACACATGGGGACTGTGGCTGAGATTTACCAGGGCTTCACACTGGTGCAAAGCAAAACAGATCAGTGCACGGTATTTTCCATTGAATGCAAACGGTCTCTGTACTAGAAAATTGATCATTTCTCAGTGTAAAAAATGCTTTGAATTGCTTTGACTCAATGGAGTGTTACTGGGTCTGATCATCATAAACACCTTTAGGTTTTAATGCAAAGCCCAATCTACTAAGATAGCCTAATAGGTCAATGCACCAAACACTAAAATCTACACAAAGCAGGTGTTAACAAGTGAAAATGTGTTTATTTCGTTAAAACAAACAACATATTACATCTGTACTGTAGAGCACAATACACGTCAAATGCACGGGATCTTTCTGAGTTTGTCTAGGTATAGGAAATGGTACAGGAAGAGTATGCTTCCAGTGCAGATCCTTAGCTAAACAGGGCAAAACTTACCTGAGAAACATGGCAGTGTTGTTATGACACCAGTACAAGGGATGTTAGTAGTACCAGGTCAACCTTAGAAGATATGACTCTTCGCTGTTTTCCATTTTGCACAATGCAGCACAGTAAATTTGATTGCTGTGCTTCCTTGTGTGACAAAAAAGTAAATCAGTGCTCAAATGTTTAAACTTCTACTGCTCCAGATGAGAACGGTGAGAAAAGCATAAGTGCAAGTTTTGTGAGATGTCACACAGAAGGGGTCTGTAGAAAAAGAGAAGATAAAAAAAAACTATATCAATAGTTTGTTATGGCATGACCATACAAAGAAAAAGAATAAATAGATATAACAAACAATATATAGTAAAGATCAAAAAATAATGTAGAGTGAAGAGGGACCCTTGCATGCTTTGTGCCCTCAACATCTTACGTCTGTTTTACAAAAACAAGAGCAACCCAAAGGTCCATACAAACTTCAGTATCTAAGCACAACTTACACAGGCTTTCACATGGAACTCATTTATGCAGATTGCATTAAAACAGCAAAATAATTGTCGCGATTCAAACAGGAGAAATCCAGCATGCTTTCAATGCTTTCAACCATTCCAATATCATTTATTGTACATTGGAAAACGCACAGTGTGAAGTGCACATTGACGTCAAGTGACATACCATAACCAAGAAAAACATGAGACAGTGAGTATGGTACAGGTATATTGGTTTTAGTAAACAGCCATATATGATATTCTCTTCAGAAAATACAGAAATACTAAACAAAGATCACATAGGCCCTTATTACGATGTTGCCTGACACTGTTGCTGGAAAGGATCCGCCCGATCATGGGTATGCAGGTCCAAAATCCCAATTATGATAAGACCACACATAGGGCCATACGTAGGTAATTTCTATTTACCGATTCCTAAATACCGAATTTTACAGATTCGGTATTTAAGAATCGGTAAATAGAATGTAGGTAAAAAATCGGTAAATTTTACCGATTCGGTAATATCCGTTATTACTGATTCAGTATTTGCCGAATCGGTAATAAGGCATACCTTCCCATTCATTCCTATGGGCCTGGAGGCCCACAGGAATGAATGGGAAGCCATTCACTATTACCGATTCGGTAAATACCGAATCGGTAATAGGGGGAGCATATTCAAGGGTGGCAGGGTGTCACATTGACACCCTGTTGCACCCCTGAATCGTGCATGTGTGCACATGTGGCGCACATACATGCCCTAAAGGCATGTATGTCTGCCACATGGCACTTTTAAAAATGCACAAAATTGCTTTTGAAAAGGTATTCGGTATTTACCATCAACTTGTAGTTGGTGGTAAATAACGAATCCTTAAACCAAAAATGCACTCACTTGAGTGCTCCCTACATAGGATTTAAGGATTCGGTATTTTACCGATTTCTTAAAATACCGATTCGGTAAATTACCGAATCCTTAAAACTTGCCTCCTACATTAGAAAGGGCTAAATACCGGTCGGTAACGGGAAAATTACCGATTTTCGTCCGTTACCGACCGGTATTTAGCTATCTACATATGGCCCATAGTGAGGTCGGAAACGTCGATTTTTCAATGGAAGATTGTGCGGTGAAAACGCCTGCAGCAGAAGCTCCCATTGAAAAATTAAAGTTTGTAAACACCCCTGCACCATGTGGCAGGCACCTCGCGGTGCCTACCACACGGTGCAGGGATGTTGAGGGGGCACAATAGGTGCCCCCAAGGGCAGCATACGGAGGGCCAGGGGGGAAGGGGGCCCTGCAAGGGGCCCCCAATGTCAACTTCCGACAGCCTTTCCATGTCAGAAAGGCCGACATGGAATGGCTGTCGAAAACCAACCTGATAATCCCAACGGCGAAAACACCATCCTTAAGGAATTATGCTGCCTTTCCGACTGACCGATGGGCTCCTTGAGCCCGTAGGAAACACGTCTGACTTCCCCGTAGGTTTAAACTCCGACCGCTATCATCCTTATACGGCAGTTGGACTTTAAACCGAGCATGTTGGGTGGAAAGCCTATGACCAGCGGTCGGGGGCATTCTGCCAGACATCATAATCGGGCCCATAGTGTTTTGATCATCAAAGGTTTGTCTACAGAAGTGTCCAAGGCATTTTAACTACAAAAAGGGAGGAACCAAGAGCTTTGTACTGAGGTCCTGCACAGTGCTCCAAATGTATAATCAAAAACCAGGTGTGCAGTTCCTCGGGAAGAGGGGGGGGGGAGCGATTAGTCTCTATAGAGTGCCCTCACACATCTAGCAAGGTGTCATGCTTCATCATAGGGCTGTGCTCCTCGTCGGGCCCGCGCTGCAATGCCCGACGGGCTCCCGTGAAGGGGCTCTTTTTCGGAGATCTTTTTAGAGACAGCCGTATGGGTGCGTGGGGGTAGGTGCAACAAGTGTAGTGAGTAGTGGTGTGGTGGGTTAAGATAGGTATGGTATTGCCAATCAAGGAACAATTTTATTCTGGTGGTATACCAGCCTAATTTAAATAGGTGAACCCTAAAGGGATTATGATGCTCCCCAGGGAAATAGAAAGGTCAACATGTTTCTTGCCCTGTGCCCAAACGGGTCGGTGGCAATTCTTCAGGACCAGGTGAGAGAGTGCTCAAAATAATCTCTACTACATAGTGGGTGACAGTAAAATTAGTACATCACCAAAGAGAGTCCATAGGGTCCCAAAGGGGAGTGGACCCACTGTTGCGAGACCTAACAGAAAAAGAGAGACGGAAACAGAACACAATACAAGGAACAAAATCAGGGCTCGTCATAGATGCTTGCTGGGTGGCTAAGGTGGGCAACCGTCCAATAGTGAAATTCGTGCTACCATGGCTATCCATCTAGAAAACTACTCAGGTGGAGTTCATAGTGCTGGAGATGAGAACTATAGACTACAAACTACAAACTACAACACCATTGGTGCCAAGTGCTGTGGGCTACTTTATTAGCATCGTAACGAGTGACGTTAAAACCCTTTCCTTCAACAACCTTTTTTAGGCAGAGGCTGGGGCAGGGGCAGAGGAAGAAGAAGAGGGGGCTACAATCAGCAAAAACAGGTTCATTGGCAGGACCAAACAGACCTAGGCCCGATGCAACTCAGGAGTCACAAAAGCAAGAAAAACTGATAGTGAATCTTTCAGATCGGCAACTGAATCAGACAGAAGAACAAGTCCTTATCAAGGGGCTTGGATTCGTACCCACACCTCGGCCTGACGACTTCAGGACTCACTGTGAAATCCATGACCTTTTTCGAAAAATCCGACTGAGAAGCTTCTTTAAAGACCAAAACTCATCTCCTCAGGTTGACACAGGCATGCGGAAACCTTCCATCTTCACGCCCACTTCCGCCATGGTGCCGCCAGAAATTCTGGCTTTCGAAAAAGCAGTCATCAAAGACATTAGTGCCATGAAAGTGAAAAAAACCTTCCATAATAATTCCCGCCTGGAAAATCTGGCAATAACCAATCTCAGCAATGATACGACTATCACCATTAAAGAGGCAGACAAGGGGGGAGCTATAGTCATTATGTCCACCTCAGACTATAGAACAGAATGCCTAAGACAACTCAATGACACACGGTACTACGCCCAAATCAGAGAAGATCCCTCTAAGAAACTGATCATTACAATAAGAACTCTAGTGACTAGTGCACTAGCACAAGGCTGGATATCGGAAAACGAATCAGAATTTCTTATGAACAACAATCCCCGTATACCGTATTTTTATACATTACCCAAAATCCACAAAGGTGTCTTACCTCCACCAGGGAGGCCTATTGTGTCAGGAATCAGCTCTGCTCTGGAACCTCTTTCACGGTTCTGTGACCATTTTCTACTCCCCTTGGTACAAAAGACCCCAACCTTCCTACTCGACACCAGGGATGTTCTCAACATCATTAAACAGTAAAATGAAACTGGTACCAGTGTGGACGCACTGATAACCGTGGACGTAGGGCCCTCTATACTAAAATCCCCCAGAGGGCCACCCTGGAGGTTGTGGAAGAAGTACTTCGAGCACAAACATGGGATTCACCCACACCCATCTCATTTGTTATAGAGTGTGCAGAGATTGCCCTGACCAAGAATTACTTCCAATTCGAAGACCTTATTTACCATCAAGTCCAGGGTACTTCGATGGGGAGCACCTTTGCTCCCAGCCTGGCATGCCTCTATATGGCTCATTTTGAAGCCAATTACATCTTTGCTGAGACCAATATCTATAAGGAGAACGTCACCCTTTGGCGACGGTATATTGATGACATTCTCATATTCTGGAAAGGGGATCTGAACTCCATCCCCCTTTTCGTGTCCTGGGTTAAACTTAACAGTTTCAATCCCTATCTACGTTTCACGGCCAATTCATCAGTCCATGAACTTTCCTTTTTGGATCTGCTCATTTCCAATACCCCGACGGGCCTGAACACGAAAACTTACAAAAAACCTACAGATAGCCATAGTCCACTACTTTTTAGTAGTTTCCATCCCAAAGCTCTACGCGATAACTTGCCATACGGACAATACCTAAGACTTCGACGCAACTGCAGTACGTTGGAGGATTTCAAAACACAGGCACATGAACTCACAGGCCATTTGACAAGGAGAGAATACCCGATGGCAATCACAAAAGCGGCCTACAAAAGAGCACGGAATACTAGCAGGGATAACCTCCTTACTTCTACGGAAAAAACGAAAACTGATTAAATAACGTGTGTAACCACTTTCACGCCAGAATCTAATTCTATCCAAAAAATCATCAAAAAACATTGGAATTTGCTGTCTGTAGGAGACTGGCAGACCCCCAAGCCCAGATTTGCTTTTAAAAGGACTAATAATTTGAAAAGCCTTCTTATTAGTACCAGACCTAGACAACCACCACCGTCCAACCAGCGACTTTGAGGCTTACCACCTGTGACAGGCCATTACCCATGTGGGCAATGTACCGCATGCGCCCTCACAAAAGCCAGCAGGAACATCAAACTCTCGGAAACTCTAACTTGGCAACAAAAAATCCATACGAACTGCAATACACGCAACTGCATTTACCTAATCCAATGCCCGTGCGACCTCATGTACGTGGGCATGACGACACGTCCGGTCAAGATCAGAATTTCTGAACACCGGAGCAACATCAGGTGCAAAAAAGTAAACACCAAAATGTGCACGCATTTTCTGGAGAAAAACCATACGGCCAATGACCTAGCGTGGACAATTTTGCAAGCCTTTGCTTTGATCAGTAAGGATGCCCTCTTCAGAAAAGAACAACAATGGATCTTTAAAATCTCGAGCCATACAATTGGCCTTAATGATGATATACCATGGGCAACACTGAACAATACATGATCCGCTCCACGGACGCTCTTTATACAAGATGGTTACAACATTGGTGTTGTGTGCCCTTGGACCGCTCACTGGTGGTGCTCTTCATTCTATCAGATGACACCTTACATGTTGCAATGACAGACACTGACATTTTTACCCTTAACTTATATGGCCATACCAACTGATCCGCATTTACTTTTATGCACCTGCACCCTGAGTAATTCTCTTTGTCCTTCAATAATCAGGACTGAAATTGATTTTACTCAATTGCATTCTAACACATCGGGGGTTACACTAAACTGCGTCTTTCCTAATTATCTCAATAGACGCTCGCCCGAATTCTTTAATTAATAAAAAAAATTTAATGTATCGCGATTTACACTACATCGCACTATATTATTCGAATAGATACTCGCCCGTGAACACCCCCACTCATTCTTTTGAGAACATCACTATTTGACGCTCCTATTACCGCGTTGTCCTCTCTTAATAAAGTTTCATGGGTTTGACATTCATCCTCAAGATGGCCGACCCTGTTGACGGTCTAGTCTTTCTTTTCTTGCTTGTGAGCACTTCCTTTATTTTGAACACACCGTCGTTGCCTCCCCACGGAAGCCAGAGCCTCAGTAGGAGCACGGCTACACGCACGCCCAACCTTTGTGAGTACAGACCTTGACATGCCGGTTGCTGATATGCCGCCTCTGGTATGTGCGGGGATATTAATGCTTTCTTGTACTTTGTTTAGGGCGAGCTAATTCCGGCTTGATTGGCGAACCCGTACAGTAATATCTGTATCCCAGGGGGTGAGTTTTCCCCTTGTGGAGTCCCACACACTCGTAGCCATTGGCACTTTGAGTATTACGCACTTAATGGTTTCATTGCTCTATTACGACATGAGAAGCCACCCGCGACCCTAGATCTGGGGGCGGCGGCTTTGTATGCACTATGCGCGCAACTTCCACCAATTACGCTGTAGTGTCCCTTGCATTACACGTTACAGTGCTAATGAAGTAGCCCATATACCTGGAGGCGGCAGCTTTCAATGCACTCTGCTCGCGACCTGCACTTCCACTAATCGCGTTTTAACGTCACTCGTTACGATGCTAATAAAGTAGCCCACAGCACTTGGCACCAATGGTGTTGTAGTTTGTATTTTGAAGTCTATAGATCTCATCTCCAGCACTATGAACTCCACCTGAGTAGTTTTCTAGATGGATAGCCATGGTAGCACGAATTTCACTATTGGACGGTTGCCCACCTTAGCCACCCAGCAAGCATCTATGACGAGCCCTGATTTTGTTCCTTGTATTGTGTTCTGTTTCCGTCTCTCTTTTTCTTTTAGGTCTCTCTTTGGTGATGTACTAATTTTACTTTCACCCACTATGTAGTAGAGATTATTTTGAGCACTCTCTCACCTGGTCCTGAAGAATTGCCACCGACCCGTTTGGGCACAGGGCAAGAAACATGTCGACCTTTCTATTTCCCTGGGGAGCATCATAATCCCTTTAGGGTTCACCTATTTTAATTAGGCTGGTATACCACCAGAATAAAATTGTTCCTTGATTGGCAGTACCATACCTATTTTAACCCACCACACCACTACTCACTACACTTGTTGCACCTACCCCCACGCACCCATACGGCTGTCTCTAAAAAGATCTCCGAAAAAGAGCCCCTTCGCGGGAGCCCGTCGGGCATTGCAGCGCCGGCCCGACGAGGAGCACAGCCCTATGATGAAGCATGACACCTTGCTAGGTGTGTGAGGGCACTCTATAGAGACTAATCGCTCTCCCCCCCCCCTCTTCCCGAGGAACTGCACACCTGGTTTTTGATAAGGCATTTCAACCTCAGTAGCAATAGGAGGGTTTCTTCAGGACTGAGAGTGACCTGGGGAACTGACAGGGAAATATAGGTGTTAGGAGTGGATATTGTTTTAGTATCTATTGAATGAGTGAATTAATAAGGCAGGAACAAACTGTTTTTTCTCATTGGTAACTGGAATAACCAAGGGAACAGAGCCCCAATCTGAAAATGTATAAGTGCCACCAATAGTGTGCATCAACAGAACAATAGCATCCTCATGGGGCAATGCCTAAAAGTCAGCAATTAATTAAAAATCACTTGACTACTCAAAGCAGGACTAAAATGCACAAGTGGCAATACAAGGATCGCTAGAAGAGGATGTATGATGGAACCCCGCATGCATTTACCACGCATGCCTGAACAATGCAGTCTCTACCCCGACTGCAATGTTTCCATGTGTTCCTTTACCAGGCAAGTCGTTACAACTTGCGTCATTTCTGGCGTGCTGCAAAAGCAGTTCAAATACTGCATCAGCACCAAAACCTCACCATCGTCTTGGCACGACGCGATCTTACACCCGATCTACAAAAAGGGCCCTCTGTCACTCCCTGACAGCTACTAGTATATCGCACTGCTTGGCATCGAAGCCAACTGTTTTGCATCACTGCTACTGAAAGATCTGGGAGCATGGGCAGTTACAAACAACATACTGCCGCTCAATCAAACTGGCTTTAGACCACTCTCTGGCACCACCGACCACCTCATAGCCTGAAGGATGCTCGCAGCAAAATAATTAACAAAGAAGGAACAGCTTTATTGCTGTTTTATGGGCAAAGCTAAAAGCCTGGAAAATTCCAGACCCCCTTCTTTGAGACATTCTGTTGCTCGACTCGGATGCTTGGGCTAGGGTTAAACTGGGCTACAACACCACAGCCTCGGATAAAACAAACATCGGACAAGGTACAAGCAGGGATGCGTATTAGCTCCTACCTTATTCAATCTATTCATGTGCGATCTCGTACCAGCATTAAATTCAGTAATCAATCACGCGCCAAAACTAGCAAACCAGCACATCAGCCATCTCCTGTATGCAAACAATGTTGTCCTTATCAGCCAAATCCTGATTGGGCTCCAAAGGTTATTAAATGCCCTAAATAATTATAGCTGCATAAACGGCATGACAATCAACTAGGAAAAAACAAATATTGTGATCTTCGGCGGGAAAAGAATAAAACGCGGCTACAGGCATCTTTAGAATAACCGCCTGGCCACCTCGAACAATATAAATACCTGGGGTGTCGGTTGGACGACAAGTGACAACACTTATTACACCTAAACCCCCTAAAACCAAAATTGGCCTCATTACAATCTGCCTTCTGAACTATCCGCAAAACACTATACACTTGAGCCAACACTGTAAATAGTGGCTGCTAAACTCACTCCCACCTTGACATATGGGACAGAAGCATTCTCAGGGAAACGGGGCCCTTTTATTGAACATTGCACAGAGCGTAGTATTTCGATCACTGTCCAACCTCCCGCATAACACCTCCCCAGCTCAAATCAGGATGGAGTTCTCCTTAAGTGACCACTTCTCACACATAGAGCTTGTCTTTGCATTCAGCACGTTCAGTAAAAGAAGAATCCTTAAAAAACCTCATCTGGCTCCAATCCACAAACACAAATAGTCAGCGCCCAACAAACCCCTGGTCTGGTGCCCTCTCATATGCGCTCGGACTGAGGGGCGCCGCAGACCTGTGGACTCTAGGCTTGCAGCACCCTCGGTTCAAAGCAGCTCTGAACAAAAATGTAAAAATGGAATCCTTTGCATCAGACTTTCAGGCCTTCAAAAGAAGAGAACCTGCTGCTTTAGTTCTCAGTAGTTACGACCAGATAGGTCTCCAACAATATGGTATGGAACTATTCTCATCCTACCTCAAAACTGAGGGCCATATTATCAAGATCAGCGTTAAAATTATTGCCGCTTTAGCGTCAGGAAACTGCTGCTAAAGCAGCGATAATGGTCTTGATAGTATGCCGCAGAGAACCAGAACATGGGCTTCTATGGGAATTCTCAAGGGCATATTATCAAGCTCATTATCGCCGCTTTAGCGGCAGTTTCCTGCAGCTAAAGCAGCGATAATTTTAACGCTGATCTTGATAATATGGCCCCAAATTCTGTCAACCTCGGATGGGCTGCTTTACATCTTTAGATTTACTTCCCCCAGGGGTATCCCAGCCACCCTCTAACCTGTGCCATCTGTGTGGCTTGCTTCAGGAATCGTTGCCCACTTGCTCTGCATTTGCTCCCCCTCCTCGAAGAACATGGAAGATCCCTGAGACCTCTGCTGATCAAAGAAGGGACAACACCTGTTCCCGAAGCTGTTAATTATTTTCTGAACAAGGCTCAACCCAAGGGATTGCCAGACTTATAAAAGTTTTGGACATAGCAAAAAAATAACTGAGGAATAAAACCATGGCCCAAAGACTCCAATTCAGCGGAGCCAGCCTTCATGATGAAGTCGAGTATCAGGCTGCCATGAGGCGGCACACGGAGCATTAGCTCCACACACCGGTAAAGACATGAGATAAAAATGTTGAGTCAATAGAGCCACCGTTAAAATTCTTCAGTGTCAGTTAACAAATGAAACGTTCAAAATGTACATTGTTTTCACATGTATCTGTATCGCCCATATTGACACATCATTAACATTCTTGCCCCCGAGGTGTTGAGAATTAATTTTTAAGTTTGTGAAATTCTAAAAGATATATATTTTTGATATCATACGTTTTTAGGTCGAGCCTGGGCAGCGCAGAATAGAAGCCTCGCCCACTCTCCACCCATATTCGTCAATGGCTAGAGTCATTGCCCTTCGTAAATGCTGGCTTCTGATTTATTAATAGACTTGTTAGTCCCTCCTTAGTACCACCTTGTTTTCATTTGTAACCACCCATGAGGACTGGCCTTATTACTTCGGTTGTTACAGGGTACGTCTTTTTTAGTCTGTAAGCACTATTTTCTTTAATGAGTTTCTCCTACTGCAGGCACAACATGCCTTCCTGCAACATTTAGTGTGCATGTGTGGTTTCACTTTCCTAGCAGCCAGGGACAATGGCGTCCACTTCTTTGAATAGGTCTCGCATTCACAAGAGTTTGAGCTATTGGCATTATAATGGCATGAAAAGACAATGCCTTTTATTTATGTGTTAATTAGCAAAACAGTTAATAAAAGGCATTGTCATTTACAATGCCAATAGCTTACACCCTCACAAATGCGAGACCTATTGCATTGCAAATGCTTTTTTAATGTTGTAAATAAGGCTAAGTTTGTGCATCAAACTGATGGTCTCCTTCAATGCACTTTTAAGATAGCACTTTAATGGACTTGATTGTCAAAATAAAGTGTTTCTCAAAAATACAACTGTCTTAGTGGGCACTGGACTTTGGAATAGTATAACTTGCTATTCCAACTCCAGTTTACACAACAATAAGGATGGTGTTGTAACTAAAATCCAACACCAGTCCAACAACGCCCCCTAAAGCAAGTCATTTTAATGACTTGCGTGGTAAAAGAATGTGTGGTAATGTCGCAGTCGGGTAGTGACTGCGTTGTAAAGGCAGATCGTGGTAATGACTGAGTGGTAAAGGATGTTTCCCTTAGAAGAGGGTCGCATACCCGTTGAGTAATGAGGCACACTGCCAGAAATAACCAGGGATGCATAATTGGGAGCTTACTTCCGATCGCCTGTCACTGTCATTCAGGAAGTTAGTCAGTACAGACGTCAACAACAATTATGGCGGTAGCACCAAAACGAGGGATGGATCTCATACCGTCCTCGCGGATGGGCAGGCACAGAGGATGGACACTGCAATGGGGAAGGGGGCTCAAGCAAATTTCTAAGCTCAAGCAGTTTAGGGATCATAGATTAAGATCGGTCTCTCCACAAAAATTACATAGTCAAGGCTAAATCTTTCCAAAACATGAGACAAGTGTGGTATTACAGCTAGATAAAGGAAAAAAGATCAAACTAAAAAGTAAAATAAATAGCACATAACAAACATGATTTCAAAGTTTGGCATTTATTATATACAAGCATTGATTATATGCATGTAGCGGAACACTGTTTCCATTCGTTATGTATACATGCACGGAATAAATATTTATAAAAAGTAATCTGCACATTAATGGAATACTGCAGCTTGTTGTAGCATGCTTGCTCTCTGGCCCTGAGTAGCACCTGCCAGACGTGTGAAATTTAACCCTGGGCATAGTTCGCGAAGTAGTACTACGCGAAGCTACGCAAAGTGCACTTCGCACTACGCGAGCTACGCGTAGCACTTCGCAAACTTCGTAGTACCCTGTTCGCACTGTGCAAGATGTCGTTTTCAATGATTGCACAGTGCGGACAAGCAACCGGCACTGTGCAATCATTGAAAACGGCATCTTGCACAGTGCGAGCTGTAGTTTTCTGCCGCTCGAGTAGATTTTTACTCGAGCGGCAGATTTCTCAACGCGGACTGGTAGTTTCTCATCGCGAGCATACGCGACCACTCGCAATGAGAAACCTGACCTCCTCGCGTTGAGAATCTCGCCGTGAGGTTAATTTTCTACGCTCGCGATCACCAACTTGATGTTGGTGATCGCGAACGAGGAAAAAGTCTCGCCGGGATGTCATTTTGCTTGCTCGCGGTCTCCAACTTGACATTGAGGACCGCGAGAAAGCAAAAAATGACCGCTGCACTACGCAACACTACGCTACACGTGTTCGCACTGTGCTACGTGCAATTCGCGTAGTGCGAAGTAGCGCAAACTTCGCAAACTACGCGAGCGTAGCGTAGGGCTTTGCCCAGGCATAGTGAAATTAATGTCACCTATTACACTAGTAAATTGTACTATGTCATAGAAACACATACTGTCTTTATGGAAGGTGGTATAGGGAGTTACATATCAACGCGGAGCATTCATCACCTAGGTCAGGTTATGGCAAAGCCAGGGTTGAGAAACCCCTGGGCCAATGCCACATTGTGCTATCCAGGAGGCCAATTCATAAGCACACTCTTCTTCAGTGCTTAATATGAGCCGGTACTTTCAGGTGATCATCACAGCACTTATTTGTCCGCAGCGGTACTTATGACAGCTGCCACATGGCGGCGCTGACTGTCGTATTTTGAAATAAGCACAACAACAGTTGTTTACTAATTAGTTATACATTAAAAATGTCTTTCACCAGCTGCCCAAGCCCTTCTTATAGCTTTGGCCGGCCAAGAATAGTCAAAATTGTCACCTTTGTGGAAGTGTCATGGTTGGTAGTTGCTTTTGCTAGCGCAGGCAAGAGGTGCAAGTTGTAGTGGCCTACTGACAAGGGCCCTGGTACTTCTTTTTTTTCCTTCTTTTTTGACAAATTAAGCACTGCTCTTATATGGCCTGCTATGTGCTCTTCACACATGCTGCATCGGCCTAGTCTTGCTGGTTAAATCCTCACAGAAATTCACATTCCATGAGGATGTTGCTACAGTTCTTTCTCCAGAAGTCCAGATCTTGCTGTCTTCAACAGTGCGCAATCCTTCAGCGCCAAGAAGCCTGCAGCCAGGGCCGGACTGGTAACAGAAACCGGCCCTGGCAAACTGCTGAGCCGCCCCCCCCCCCCCCCCTCCCCACCTCTGGGGTGAGAGGGAGTGCAGCCGAGCAGTTTGCGAGGGCCGGTTTCGGCTGATTTTGTTACCGGGGGCCGCGATTGCCGACCCCCGGTAACAAAAACGGCCCCCCAGGGGCCTAAAAACGGCCCCCAACCTGGCGGCCTACCGGGGAAACGCCCGGTGCCCGCTATGGCCAGTCTGGCCCTGCCTGCAGCTACAGCATTCCCAATGTCACGCGCATACTGCATCTAATTGGATTAATGGCTGTATCTGAGTGGCGCTAATTTTCCTCATCAGTACAGACGCCACTGACGGGGGCCTGATTCCTGGCTTTATTTACGAGGTTTAATTACCGGATGCAGAATTTTCTGCCTGTGAACCTGACGGAGGGGAGCTGAGAGACCACGAGCAGCATGTTCCCATCTGGCATCGGGGGCCTGCAAAGAGCCACACGTTGTTAAAATAAATTGAAGCGCTCAGTGGAAACTGATGTGAGCATTCTCACAGTGCTGGAATGCTAATGGCTTCTGAGCCCTAGGAGTCAGGCCTGGCCTCCAGGGGACGGTTAATGCTGCCTTTCTTCAATTGCCTGACCTCATGATGGCAAAGAGGCTTCAAATAAAGGTAGAACTTTGCAGGCCACGGTGTACCGAGGTCTGCATCTGTAAGCCACAGGACAGTCCCTGCTGGAAATGTTCATCCCAGTTTATTGTGAATTATTATCAGAGACATAGTTTCAAAAATAAAATTTGAAATTCGCTTTGACGCTGGAGGTGTTCTTGATTGGTAGACGAAACACAGCTGCATTAAGTTTGGTTTCACTACAATGAACCTCCTTTCAACCAAATCACTTTCTAAAATTCAAATGTATAAACCACCAATAATTTCTAAACTTTTTGATGCATTTTCTCGTATGGCCAGGTACTACCTACACCCCCTCCTCCCCACTCAAGACCCATGACAGGAGAGAAGTTTTTGGATGCGGGGGGCGTAACACCCCCCGGCCGTATTTATTAAACAAAGATTAATAAACATTTATCAAAATTACCATATTTACATAATGTAGCAGAAAATATACTTTACACTGATTACAATTGATAAGTACAGATGTCAGATGGCTAACCTTAACATAACTCTAATACAAAGGTTTCCTATCCATATCTAAACATATCTTTAATAATAATTATACTCTTTATTTTCTACTTACCTAATAGAGCCTACGGCAAGGTCACTAACTGGTGTCAGATCCTTATCAATTTCTAACTACGCCCTCCAGCCGGAGTGCGCATGCGCAGAGGGCCCGTTCACCGTGAGGGTACTTTCCCCCTGGTTACCCCCATACGCTCTGTACCTGATCTCCATAAAGGGGCCCTTGCAGCTGTGTGCCATTTACTGGCGCCATTGCGCACGTGCGGGATGGCCAACCAGCATAGAGAAAGCGTGACTCCCTCCTCCCCCGCACCCAACTGCCCCTGGAGTTCTAGGAAAGACCACTTGTCCCTCCCACTTGGGCGACCCCATTCGGGAATGGCGCCACCCTCTCAGGACCTTAAATTTACTGCTCACCAATCATGACCTTACCGCCACAGGCTATCATAGTTGACCGACTATCTAGCCCCCCCCCCCTGTGCTCACTAGAAGGTCATCCCATGCGACTAAGGTCCCCCAACCACGCCAAGATATTCTCCAGGAACACCTCATTGCCTACTTTGGACAAGTGAACGCCGTCTTTTAAGAAGCACGGTTCACCCCTAAGGCATCCATGGGCGATGGTCTGTAAATGGGGAGCCCTGAAAAGTCTCTCAATCTTGTTATTTATTCTCCTTGCGGAGTGATTCAAAGCCTTGACAGATTCCCCTCCCCTCCATTGGAATCGGGGTATCATCTGAGACCACCCGATAGTGCAGCCTTGACAAGTCTCGGCTAACCAGCCTATTTCTGTGACTATAGTTTCCACCAACCCTCTTCTTCCCAGTCTTGCTAGATCGTTCCCCCCCCCAAATGCAGTATGATTATATTGGGAGGAGGACCACCCTTCCTTACTAAGTCCAGTACGATACCCCTGAACTGACTAAAACAGAGCCCCCCTTTTCCATGACATGTTATTTTAAACCCCACCTGCCGTGCTCTGTCCCTATAATTTCCTGTAGAGAAAAAGTTAGACAGACGCCTTACATAGGAATGGCCTACAATCCAAACTGTCTGTGGTCTACCCTTTGGTGGTGATGGTCTTTGCGTTGCCAAATGTCGCTGTTTCCCCCCTGCGTGACAGGCTTGAGAAACAGTAATGGAAGCAGAGAAAGACACATGCATCAGCGTTTTGGGAACTATCTCACTCAAAGCATGTGTAATCGCACGCATCGTTTATAACAATTGGAAGCCCATCTCCCGATCCTCTGTACATTGCTGTTTGGCAGACCCCTGGCCGTTGCTTCAGTGGCAGCACCTATCCTAAAGGAGTGGGTTCCAAAACTGCCTGCCTTTTGAATTGCCATGTCCAATACTGTTTTGAATTGAAAGCGTGTCAGTGGGACCCCATCCTCATGTATCAGCAAAGGCCCCCCTTTGTCACATGTGAAAGAGGACAGCATGGGTTACCTTGTGCCCGGTGTAGTACGATCCCATCACCCCGGGCCTCCTGATCGGTCTTGGACTTCTTAATTGATATTAGTAAAGTGTCGGCCTTCACCCTAAGTCAGCCCAACTGTAGGCCGCCGTGTATATCAAGTTTGTTTTGGGCCACTAATTCCCCAATCCTGAAAACTCCTTTATGGGCCAACGAGAATGCTGCCGCGAATAACCGTACTTCCCCTGATGTTTTGCAAATTGCGGGAGGGTCGCTAGTAATGACGTCAGGAGCTCCACCCCAATTGGCTGCCTTGAGTCTGGGGCCGACCCTTGGAGGCGTTGCCAACCTTTTAGAGCCTTCCTCACCGTAAAACTATTAGTGGGATCCCCTTTGTCGTTGATCTGGGCAAAGAAGGAGATTGCCGCCACATGCCGCTTAGCTGCTGCAGCAGAACGCCCATCGCTTTTTAAACAACCCAGGTATTGAAGGTGCCCCAGTGTCGTGCCACCTCTCAGCCCACCCCCTTCCCAAGAATGAACAATATTGCCAGAACGCCCCTTTGTATGCTTTCCTGGTCCTGGGTGCTAGGCTAGCTGCCACGAGGTCCGGTAGGTGGGGGCACCAATCTGCCAGAGTCGTTCTGGGAAGAGGGTGGCATCCTCTGCTGCTGCTGGGAGGTGAGCCCTGAAAACCTGCATCTTAAAGCGAGAAAGTGCATCAGCAGCATGATTAAGGACACCAGGCACGTGTTTAGCCCTAAACTGAATATTTAGTTTCATGCATGTGAGAACAATCTCCTTCAAGAGGCGGAGAATCATCTTACACCGGGCTACTTGCTGGTTGATGCATTCAACGACGGTCATGTTGTCTGACCAGAAAACTACTGACTGATTACACAATCGTTCTGGCCATACAGTCAATGCCACCCAGATGAGGAAGAGCTCAAGGAAACCAATTTTATCTGTTAAGCCGTTCTCCACCCACCATGGGGGCCACCGTTGTGCCACCCACTCGGTACATAGTATGGCACCATATCCCTCACTGCCCGTGGCGTCAGTCATTAAACCCAACTCCGCTGAGGCAGTGGGCGGACCGGGCCACACTACTCTGCCATTGAAATCCTGCAGGAATGCCATCCAAATTTGCATGTCCTGCCGAACCTCAGCTGACAGCCTTGTGTGGTGATGTTTCTCCCTGAGCCCAGCCATGGCCTGAGAGATGGATTTGGAGAAATGTCTATCCATCGGAATAACCCTTAAAGCAAAATTCAGTTGCCCTACTGTCTGCTGCAGCTGGTGTAGTGTGACCTTCTCTTTTCCCAAACATAACTGTAGAGCAGCTCTGAACTTGTTGACTTTGTCCGTGGGTAACCTAAAGCACCTCTGAATGGAATCCAACTCAATGCCCAGGAACTCTATCGTAGTTGCTGGCCCAACTGTCTTTCCCGGGGCGAAAGGGACCCCCAAACCTTGCATGAGCGCGCAAAATTCCTGAAGCGCCCATCCACACTCAGGTGCATCCCGTGTCCCCAGGATAAGAAAGTCATCCAGGTAATGCATGACCCACTGGTGCCCTGTCTTCTGTCTGTAAACCCATTCCAAGAATTAACGGAACTTTTCAAAATATGCGCATGACACAGAGCAGCCCATTGGCATACACATATCCATACAAAAACTTCCCCGAAATTTAAAACCCAGCAGATGGTAATCGTCCGGATGTACTGGGAGTAATCGAAAGGATGATTCTATGTCAGACTTTGCCATCAATGCTCCCGGGCCCAAACCCCTGAGAATCTCCACTGCTTGGTCAAAGGAAGCATATTTTACACTGCAAAACTCACCATCAATTGCATCATTCAGTGAATTTCCCTTAGGGGCTGACAAGTTGTGTATTAGCCTGAATTCTCCCTCCATCTTTTTGGGCACTACCCCCAATGGGGAGCAGAAAACATTCTCAGCAGGAACTGACTCAAATGGCCCGCCACCCTACCCAGGCGCAGCTCCTTACCAATCTTTTTGGCAACTATACCTGGATTGGCCCGAGCAGAGAGTTGGTTCTGGCACTCGGGTGTTCCCACATAGTTTGTAGCTGGTATCCTAAAACCGTCCCTGAAACCCTCCAACAGAGTTCTTGCCGTGAGGTGGCGGGGGTATTTGTTGAGCCATGGTGTCAGTGCCGTTACATTAATGGGGGACCGTGCTTTGTGCTGGGTCACCACGTCACTCCTGCTTCCTCCTCCCTTTATCCTTTGATTTTTTGAGGCATTTGGATTCGGGGTGTGATGGATTGGCACATATGGAACACGCATGCTTGAACCTGCACTGACCCTGTGGTCTGGTGCAAGTCCGCCTGTTGAAATCCCAGCACGTCCCTTTCCTCCCCCCAGTGGCGTTTGAATTATTGTTGTAACTTGTGTTACCCTGTGCCCGAAAGGGCTGAAAGGGCTGAGAGGACTGAGGGGACTGGCTCTTTGTGTTACTATATCCCTCGCCCCCAAACAGACTCAACCATGATATTGTGTCAATTCGGTCCTATGACAGTGATTGGTTGGATGCCTTAGCCACCCTGAAATTCTTGTCATATTCTAACCACCCACCCCATGCAAATTTATCATGGGCCAGAGCTATCCTGTTTTGGTAGCAAGCCATCTGCGCCTGCAAATTTGGAAAACGTTCCGCTGTGACTGCCATAAATATGGAAAAGGCTCCGATCCAGTTGAGTAGGTTTTCTTCGACCCTGTACTTCAACATCTGACTAGCCCATTCCCTGGGAAGCATATAGTCTTTGTTCATCCTTGCCTCCTCCCTTTCCCTTTCACAGATCAGCAACGAAAACATGTTAATATATTCCCCAGCCCAAATTATTTTCTTCAACTCAAGAGAAACATGCCTGCCTAAGAATTCACGCTCAGAGTGGGACTCTCCAACGCCCAGCATTGGCAATGCTGGCAGTTTACCTGCAGCGGGGGTCCCAGGAGCATCCTGTTGGTTCCCTGCTGCCGCACCAGGAACTGACAATCCCTTGCACTCCAGAGTGCCGGTACTACCCCCTGCAATGATAGGTAACGGTGCAGCTGGCCCATCAACGATTTGTTCTTTGGGCCCCGCATTAAACTGAGACACAATTCGCGTTGCTTCTGCTAAAGCATCGGTACCCAACTCTTTTGCCCCCACCGCCGGGGCGAGAATGCCTGCCTGCCCCAACCATGGCAAGATTGCCGCCAAATGTGACAATATGTCTTGTGGGACCACCCCACCGGCGGTGTCTCCCCTGTGGGTGTGGGTAATGGAACGGCGACCGGGATGCCCGTGACAGGCGCCCCTGCGGGGGCGGGTTGGGGCACTGGGACCACAGGGAGAGCTGGCAATGTAGGGGGAGCCAGTATTGGCACTGGGATCGCTGGCGGCTCCGGAAGCAGAGGTGGGGTCTGTGGTGCCACAGGTGGTGCAAGCACTGGTGCTACCGGAGGGGCTGTTGACGGGACTGGTACCGGGACTGGCACTGGGGTAGGTGACGCAGGGTCGTTACCAATGGGAACCTGGGGAATGGGTGGAGCTAGTCCCTTCTCCACACGTTTCTTAGTTCTAACCCTTTTAGGGATTGGAGGAAAAGCAGCCTTGGGGGGCACATTGGGGCGCCTAGCCCTCTCTCCCTGCCCCTCCTGCCCCTCAACTTTCTCCCTAAGGTTAGCAAGATCCTGCCCCATCTCAGTCACTTTTCTCATCATTTCCTCCATCAGCTTCTCCATACGAGAGCCCTGCTCCCCCCTCTTAGCTTTTCCCGCCATTAGACAGTAGAAACGTAAAACACCCCACAAAAGCACACTAAATTCAGATAATGCTTTAAATTGCTACAATCTTTGACATACAGCGGTAGCAATAGTGTGCCTGGAGGGTAATTCGAATGAATGGAAACAAGCAGCCCTCAGATGTTATTGATGAGGTAACAACATTTCGGCATACAGCAAAGAATGTTCCCCCTACACAGGCTAAGTACGAAAGAAGTAAACAGCCCTGCGTAAGATTTGACCTTGCTCCAGCCACATAAACACCAGACCAGCACAGGCTCTTAAAAATACATATTCACCATTTCCACCTTTGAACTGCACTAATTAAATCAATTCCTCAAAAAAGGCAGGCACAGCAGCAAGTGGAGCTCGTGACTCGGGTTAACTCCAATAATTAAAATTCTTCAACCACTTTCCATTGCGTGTGCCCCAATGCGGGTATTACAATAGCTCAATTCAAACAAAACGCTACTAATTGGTAACGCCTACGAGAATAATTCGGCGTCAACGCACCGCAGACCACCCACGCTAGCTTCGCTTAAGCAAGTAGATCAAGGGCAAATGCGTGTGCCTCGCGCGTTTGTACGGTGAAAAAACAATTATGCCGCTACAATGCACGTATTACAATTGCAGATTATCCACGCTAGCTTCGCTCCAGCAATTTAGCAGCCGGAGGGGTGCGCGCTCCCACGAGCCTCTCGCACCACCACCTCCCGATACCTGCACTGTCCCTGCACTGTCTCGCCCCAGGTCCTCGTCCGCTGCAACCACACGACCCAGGCGGAGCGTAGATCGACCGGTGATCGTAGATCCCAGGACCAGGACACCAACGTTCCGATGTTCCCCAATGTCGAGTCTTCGATCTGCAGAAAACAAAAGAAAATCAAAAGTTAAAGCCTCCTAGCGAGGCTTGGGGGCAAGCTGGGGAGCCAGGAGCAAAGAGGCAGATTCCTGAGCTCCCCAGCCCTTTATAGCCCTTGATGGCCCGGCCAGGGCTACTGGCCGGATGTTGCCCTTTCGCGCGACCCGAAAGTGATTCAATCACTTCCGGTTCGCGCCTTATGGCCAGGACCTATGGGGGAAGGAGGCGCACCTGCCGCGTCACGAATGTGCGCGAGAGGCACGCCTCCTGTTCCAGAGGAGGGGCCGGCTCGACCGCCATACCTTTGGCGTGGCCGATGCCGGCCCCGCCGTTCTAAACTGACAGGGCACTGAGGTATTGTTTTTCGAACAAGTGCTTAATATGTTCCATTAAATCTTTCTTTCTTTCTTTCTTTCTTTCTTTCTTTCTTTCTTTCTTTCTTTCTTTCTTTCTTTCTTTCTTTCTGGATTGTGGCTCTTGGGTGGAATGTTGTAGATGGAGGTAATGTGGAATCAAGGGTTGTAATGTATTTCTCTGAATGTGGCAGTTGATTTTTACTTGACAGCTGTTGGGTTGCCCCGCCCGCAGCCTCACGGGCCTCCCCGCCTGCAGCTTCTCTAGCTGTTCCGCCTGTGGCCTCACTAGCTGCCCCACCTGCGGCCTCCAGTACACCCCCTGCTGGCAAAGACACGTTGGCCTGCAAGGGCGGTACATGAGACCTACAAAAAGGGATGTGCTCCGACGGAAACGCGCATCGCGTTCCGTCATGGAACCCCCCCCCTCCCCCGCTAGGGCAATCTCAGTTTCCCTGAAAAACTAAGCCCGCACTTACCTAATATCCTGTGTCTGCGTCGGAGAGCTGAAACGTCCTTAGGCGTTCTTCTCCCAAAGTCTTCCACAGTCTTGTCTTCCGGGTCATTTGCTCAGTTTTCGGGACTTGTGGCAGATTTGTCTTTCCCTCGATGGCCAGCCTCGTTTTGTTTATTCAAGAACAGCTTTCCCTAATGCTGTTCTTCCTGTACTTGAAAAAGGAAACACATAAAAGAGAAGTATTTAAAGAACCATTGTTCTCAGCCTGCGGTAGTATGCAAAATATATACGCCTTATCTATAAAAGATATACTTATCTGATTCTGCATTTCTTCAGCAGCGTTCAGTCACTTCTCTGCCTTGTTTATAACGCTGTTTTTTAGGTCTCGCCTAGCGTTGCAGCGCACGCATTGCTTGCTCGGTGAGACCTATAGTGAAAGAGTAGATTTGAGAAGGGGACTCGAAGTCCCGCCCTTCATTTTCATTGGCTGACATCACCGTTTATGCTAAACGGTGGCCTGCCATTGGAAATTAAGTTTTTTGGTTGACACCCTTTCGCCTTTTCGTCCGGCCAATCCGGACATGGTCGTCTGCTTTGTTGCTGTCGCAAAACAATTACTTATCTTTATTGGGGGCCATCTGTTTTCACTCAGCCCCGTGTTTATTTTTGCATGGCGCTTTCACTTAAAGTGAAAGTAAAAGCTCAATGCAAATATAAACAAGCGGCTGAGTGAAAACAGATGGCGAGCGCTTGTTAACATATTCTGACGAAGAGGCCCGTTCCCTCAACGGAGTTCTATGCATGCCTCTGAAAATCACGTACAAAAGCGTGGACTTGGGCAGTATTCACTTTGCCGTGCTTCTACTTGCTATCCGAAACAACGGAGTTCTATGCATGCCCCTGAAAATCACGTACAAAAACGTGCACATGGGCAGTATTTACTTCTCCGTGCTTCTACTTGCTATCCGAACATCGAGTGTTTTCCTGAAGCCATTTCTCCCAGGCGACTCTCGGCCTGTCATCCCTGGAAGTTCTCGAAATCAGCAATGCTTTCGCTTACATTTCCTCAGCGGTCGCGTTTTTGCCACTGTTGTGTCGTCGTCTGGATGCTAAACTACTGAGAGCCCAGGCGGTACCAACCCGGGAGCTGGCTGCAGTCCGGGCAGGTTCATGTGAGGTCAGGTGCACCTGTACACGGTGTACAACCCAGACAGTGCAGTGCGCCATGGCGCAGATTTGGGCACTGCCTGTGTTGGCGCGCCCTCTGCTGGCCGCCGCGCTCTTTGCTTCCCCGATCCTCCGCGTGTTTATGAAACAAACTTCTAATTAGCATTGTCCGCTCTAATTCGTTACCTTCTAACAGCAGAGCACACCACCTGTGAAGAGGCACAGGCCTCGTTAATCTTTAAAACAACAATTCGAAATGGGGTGGGAGTGAATACTCACAGCAGAGGACTTCCATCCTGCAGCAAAGCCGGAAGAAAGGCAGAATGAGTGAGTGCATGTGAGGTCAGCTCCATGCTGCCACACTGCAGAATGCACGCCCTATCGAGGCTCCTTGAAAGCCCTTGGCGGCACGTTTAACTCATACGCCGCTTATCCCGGGCTACAGCAACAGCTCGGTACTGCCTCCAGTGTTTATCAAACCCTGTGCATGGAATAAGCATCTGCGAAAACCTAGAAATCAAGGGCCCTTCACCCCTAACCGGGGCTGTACAAGTAATCCTGAATTGTGCCTGGGATTAGAAGGTACAGACCGAAGTGCCGAGGGTGGACTAACGTCATGACGTCAGGCTGGGCACTGCCCTCTGCAATCCTGGCAGGCATGTCTAGCACCGTTGACAACAGCCATTGGGGGGCTTCAGATCATGCTGATTGTACACTCGCTCCGCAGGGAGCCAGGGCTTGGGGCACTCGAAGGGGCAAACAAAAAACCTCACTTTGCTCGAAGTGTTTCCCACCATCGCCGCTTTTCACAAGGAACATAACATGAACTCTGATTTTCAGTTGATAAACGGCGACACAACGTCATGCCCCTGGGCAATGCACCCAATAGGAAAGAAGTCTGTGCCAGAAACTCAATTGGCCCTCAACATCTGCTCAAAACAGTTTCCCCAGGGCTTTAAGTGGGGGCTAGCTCTAAAACGGCGAGGCTTATAAACATGTACGCTAAAAATCTGTGCTTAGCATTGTGTGCCGCCTGACTGGTACTTTGCTGCTTCTGTCATTGCATCCAGCTATATAATATAACAAGTAACATAACACCTACAAAAAGGCAGTACTATTGGCTTTGTTAATTGTTGTTAGTTGCGTAAGATAAATAAGTAACAACTATGGCTTTGTTGTATATAATATTGAAAATGCTTTGCGGGGGTCAACAGGGGGTAAAAGATATGTCATTTACAGCGCCACTACTTGATTAATGCTTCACGAAGGAAAAAAAAAACAATAACATTTTCAATGTCAATAGCTCAAAACAATGTCATTGTCAGACCTATTGCATTGTAAATGCTTGTTCTCTTATGCTGTAAAATAAGAGAAAGGTATTATTATCTTATTTTTGACTTGCTTGGTTAAGCCTATCCTGACCCAGCACCTTTTTGCACATCCTTTTATTATCCTGTTTGGGAAAATACGTTTTTTGTTTTTTTCCTAGTTGTGCAGGATAGTATTAGTTTTAATTGGGTCTAATGAATCCACATGGTGGTCTCAGTTAAGGTTAGAAGGTTTCACACTTATTATTGTTTAATGCTTAAATTCTGCTGTCCTAGTGATTAATTTGTATATTTCTACCTTTTAGATATTGCTGTATCGGTCTCAAGTTCTAGTCGTTCATTTCTTCCTTATCCCATCATCAGAATATTCAACAGGTATAATTCTACCTTAGCCACACATTCTATATGCCTTCTTGTAGTTCTAGGATCATACTTAACTGTTGTACCTTTTGTTCATTAGGACACATCTGCTACGTCACACCTGACGGACCAGTGGATTCCACTTCTTCTCCCTTTCCTTGTTTTGTTTTTCCCTCTTCCCCACCTTCTCCTCTTTTGCTTTGACTTTGTTGGGCGAAGGAGGTGGGTGAGAGAAGTTGGAATTCAGCATCTGTTCCTTCCACTTCGCTCCTGCGGAAAACTCAGGTGAGCCTCACAGCTGCTCTGCTGGCTGCACTGGATGAAGCTGAAAGTAAAGCAAAAGCAGCTGGCAGGGAATGAGACTGGAGGGGCTGGAGGGAGTTTGGTGGCGGGGGGGTTTTCTTGCGAGAAATGCGCATGCACGGGCGTGCGCGCATGCGCAGTTTTCTCAAAGAATTACCCAGGCGGCGAGAAAGAGAAGGGCAGCCCGGGAAACCGCATGCCAGGTACGTTTTTTGTTTTAATGTTAAGTCATGTAGAATTAATTGTTAATATTAAGGGGGGGGGAGGCGGGGGCTGGCCAACTCCGCTCCGCTGCGAGTGTGTGCAGATTTTCCATCTCTGCGTTCTCTGCGGAACGCGAGGAGGCAAATCTCCGCACACTCCGTGAGGCTGAGGCCCTGGGTTAAAGTATATCTTTTGCAAAAGCCACTTTTGAAAAACATATTTTGCCATAACCACGTTTTCGTTTAACATTTTAAACAAGTTTATCATTACAATGCATAGAAAACACGAAAGTTGGCCAAAACATATTCACATACAAAAGTAAACTATTAAAATTCATTCACGCTCACACACAAACATATATTACATTAGACTAATGGAATAGGTTTAATTCAAACGGGGTTCGACGTTTTCCTCCTTACAAGAAAAAACAAAATGTGTATAAAAAAAAGACACATCGACAAATTTACAAATACACCCACATACATAATTTTGGACTTTAAAATTGTCATGCATTCATGCAAAATCTCCAGAAAAATGCATTTTTTATGTTAAATGTCTTTCTGTGCATATTAAAAGTTGTTTTTATCAAACTAATGATAAACCTATACATAGGATGTTAATGTAAAAGATGTTATGGTAAAGTTATTTTATCCCATGGGACCCAGTAGGCGTAAAAGGTTTGGTGGATTCTTGGTAACCGCACAGATTTGAGGTTCGAAGGAGAGATAGGGTTCTATATACAGGTTATGGGTCTTGTTTGTAGGACAGCGGGGGGTCCAGTGATGGTACCCAGCTGATGGGAGGAAAAAATGATCCACCAGACACATAAGGAGGCTTAAGAACTACATTGGTGTCCAAGGAACCTATGCGATGCGATGCTGTGATTTGCTTTGGTCCCTTTCTGTCTCCCCCTCTCAGTCTTACCCTCTATGATCTTTCCTACAGGATCCATAGAGCATCTAGGGCCTCTTTGCAAGTGCCTGTATTTTCCCTGTTAAAACCACCCATCTGAAGGTGTAAGGGGACTGGTGTTATTGGTAATCTGG